>NC_065582.1:44830951-45463629 GCF_024542745.1 Macaca thibetana thibetana | reverse complement strand
TTCTTTAGGCTTCTCTATGTTTTCTCAACAAACAAACTCTTGTTTTTCCTTTCAGGGCCACTTTTTTATTAAAAAAATACTTATTAATTTATTAAACAATCTACATGTCAAGGAGAAAACAATAAAGCTATAAATTTTTATTTGTGCTACATCTACTGGCCCAATCCATGATGCGTGCTCACTTAGACTCATTACTTACAGCTGATGCAAGCCTCATAGATTATAAAATTTATTTATTATACTTTCTTTACATTTTGCTGTCTGCTCACTAAACACCAAGCCCTGCACCATGCATTTTATTTTGCATTTTATTAACTTAATCCTCATAATAACTTTATGAGTTAGGTGTTATTATTAACCCATTTTACAGATGAGAAAACAGGCTTAAAAGGTTGACTAATTAGTTCAAGTTCACTCTTCACTGGTAACAAAGCCAAGACGTGACTTCAACTTCAACTCCAAAGCCTTCCTTAAATATACCCTTCAGCGAAATTAGGGATTACTACATGCCGTGAACCTTGCGAATCACTTTCAGGGTGCTGATATTGCAAATTTGCATTCACAGATATCAAAAAGTGCAGTTCACTGTTCTTCATGTTGGAAGAGATGATACAGATGTTGATAAATATGTGGCTGGACCTGAAAGCAACAATATGTGAAAAAGTGCTTTGCATACTACAAACCCAAAGGATAGTAGTGTCTATTAAGTAAATGCAAAACAGTTTATTTATTCCCTCGATGAATTATGGACTATAATGTGGCTGAATTTTTCTATTAATCACAAATAATAAAAAAGTCTTAAAAAATGTTTTTCCTCCTAGTTTCTATTTGTTTTTTTGACTACCATCAAGATCATCCCACTGAAAAGCTATTTCCTCTTTGGCCTCATCACACTTGCCCAATTTTTAATACCTTTCATTTGAATTGTGGCTTTGAATAAAGTATCTACTGTATCATGTCATCTTAATCTTTGACCAAAAAAAAAAAAAAACCCACTATTATTAATGCTGTAACTTTAACACAGGTTTCTAATTTTGGTACCAGGTGGTAGCATTTTTTGGTTTAGAAAAATATTTTTTTTCTTTTGTAGAAAAGAATAAAAATTGTAAATGGTATTGAGTTAACATTTCTTAAAATATATAAAAAAGTCCCATTTTAACATTCCTCCTCTACCCTTTATTGCTAGGCTTAGAAAGCAAGGTGAAGAAGGGCATATTCAGGTCTTCACCTCCCTAGCATTTGAGTCCAATTAACAGGTGGATAAGAATTTATTTTTCTTAGTAGAGTTATATGTCTGGAATTTATTTAGTGGTTTTAAGTGAGACTAGAAAACAGGATTGCAAATAGGGTGGGAAAAATAAGCCAGAAAAACCAAGATAATTTCCAGTTGAATTATGACCTCAACTGGGTTCCAGAGAATGGAATTTTCATAATTCACAATCTTATTATTGGCTATTTCTGGAGACATGGGGCTGAGGGCAATATCCTCTGTAGACTCCCTGTTCTATTTCCTGCCATGTTTGTCTGTACCCTGTATTCCTGCTTCACTAATTAATTGTGTTTTATATGCTAGCTTCCTAAATTGAATTAAGGTGGCTTCCATTATTAAGGAAAGAAATACTTGTACCATGACACTAGCCTAAGAATAATTAAGACAGTTAAGCAGAAATGTAAGTTTTCACCTTCCCAGCTGTCACTGAAAGCATGTTTACCCATGTAGTGAAAATAACTAAGAGTAAAAATTTAAACAAACTCTGGAAGAGCAATTACTAAAAGAAAACAGAGTCAGACCATAGAAAGTCTGATGCAAACAAGAGGAAACAGTGACAATATATAGTTGCTACTCCAAACCAACAGAGGAAAGAATTATGTTAAAAGAAAAAAGAAAGGATTCAAATAAGAGATAAGTTAACACAACTGGAAATGAATGCTCTCTATGAATAAGTCCTCCCTTAAAATGTTTCTGGATGCAATATTCATTCCTAGCACAGGAAGTAACCAAATATCACCCAAATGATCTGGAAGTTAATGCCACCTCCTAGTATAACTTTCAAGGAAACAATACACCCTCAGATTTATTCCGCCCAGAAAATCCACTTCAGAAAATGAGAGAGGGAGTAAAAGATAAATACGCACAAGCAGCTTCACTGCCTAGGTCTAACTGAGTCAGGGTGGATTACAGATAGAAAGAGCAAGAAGTGCCACTTTACACATTTTCTGTCTTTTCTGTCTGCTTGGTGCTGCTGCTAGTTAATGTTAGAGGATCAGGACTCCTGTTTGGAGCTGCTTCCTTGGACTTTGGTGGGTCCACACCTCACAAGCACATCTGGCAGGCACTGTTTGGCATTGGGCTTCATGGAGCAGCCCATCAAACCTGTCTGCAAATTCCACCAGGGGACAGGGTGGCTTTTCAAACTGTCAACTCCCTTGGCTTTGAGTTCTAACACTCCGTCTGCAACATCATTCTCTGCTAAGTGGAAGACATGCAGACAGCATGACATGTCCCAACACAGGTCTGGTGTCCCAGAACTGCTCTGATGGCATGTTATTTCCGTACAATGAGAACACATGGGCCTTTGTGCAGTGTGCATCTGGAAAACTTCCCAGAGCATGCATCTGCCCTCTGATTTACACCTTGCAGAATAAGGCTGACCGGCGGGAAAGCGACCGAATCTATAAGCAGTGGGTGGGCTGTGTTCCCTCCCCCCACCCCTACCTCCTTCTTATTCTGAGAAACAATCGTGGGTGTTCCCATCTCCCCAAAACTCCCTCCCCTGAAAAAGAAGAGGAAAAAGCTGCTTCCTGACTGAATAAAGCTGAAACACCTGTGTGCCAGAAATCCACAGCTGTAGACAGGCACAGCACTGGTGCAGTTCCATCTGCCCAGCGTGCTTCACTTGGTGGGTAGAGTGGTAACCAATTAGGGTGGGAAACCCACACCAGAAGAAAGATTCCTTTGGTCCTCATTATCCTCATTCCCTTACAATTCTTCTCACATTTCTCTCTCTCACTAATGCTTTACCCAAGGATGAATATACAAATGCCAAAAACAACCCTTGCTTAAAAAGCCCTGAAAGGCAGTCGTATTTCAGGTGGTATCTTCCCTTCATCATTATTCATCCTGCCTTTTTACTTTGGGCTAGAAGGACAAATGGAAAGAAAAACAATACAATACTCACTGCAAACTGAACCTTTGTCATAAAACGTGTGTCTTTTATGTTACAGCTGCGAACTCCTGCTCATGTGAAATGTGTGCTGAGTTTCATTCATTCCAAAAATATTTATTAAATACTAACATGCTGGGTTTTGTGTTAAGTCCTGGAGGTACGGCAGCTGGCAAAATGGCCTCACCAGAACTCACTGATGAATGCAGTAAAAAATACCTGCATCGTGTATTGCAAAAACAATGTAACATTTAATATCATTGCCATTTTTATTCTGCTGCTTTTATCTACAGCATTATTTATTTTTCTCTCATATAGAGCAATTTCCACGGAGAACACATTGAGTCTAAATTGCTCAGCACAGTGCCTAACATGGTGCAGGCAAAGAGTAGCTGGTCTGGGAGAATAAGATATTCAGAGTCGGATGCTTTCATAGCCGTTTAAGCTGTGGGTATTACCCAAATGAACTTTCCATACAGCTTTGGAAAATGGACTGGAGTATGGAAGTATCTGGGTGTGGGGAAGAGACAGCAGCTATTCCTCAGGATCTCAAATAGATCAATTTTTGGACAATAATCATCTGTTGGGTTTTTTTTCAATCATTTTAATTTTGAGATAATATTAGGCTTATAGAGTGTTGCTAGATAGTACAGAGAGATCCTGTAGGTCTTTCACTCCGCTTCTCCTAATATTAACATCATATATAACCACGGTACATTGATCCAAACTAAGAAATTGACATTGGAACAATACTATTAACCAAATGACACACTGTATTAAGATTTCGGTAGTTTTTCCACTAATGTTCTGTTTCCATCCTAAGAACTAATCTAGGATGTCACATGGAATTTAGGTTTGCTTGGTTTTAATTGAGCTATTTCTCTACTCTCGATGTCCTATTGATATGGTATCACCATTTCTTGAAAGAAGTTCTCACCTTTGAATCTGTAAAATGCTAGAAAGGAGATAGAAAACAAGGTAAAGTGGGAAACAATGGGAAAAACTTCTTTTATTTTGGAATTTTTAATCTATCTGCAGGGAGAACAGCATGACTTAGGAACATGGTTTTTCTGACCCTCCCTATCTTTTTAGCCCTGGGAAAATAAAAGGTCAAGTCCTCTCTTTTGATGATAACCTTGTAAATCTCAGGGGCTCAATAGCCATTTAGTCTGATGCAGCCCTGGATTGCTATTTCCATTTCACAGATGGGGTAAATGAAGCCCTGCCCTGCTGAATGATTGTTTAGGATCACAGAGCCCTGACTAACCTATAATAAAACTAAGACTAAGACTTACAAGGGGAATGGGAGAATGGAGCTCAGTCCTGAAGTCTCTCTCAGTGTTTAACCCTTATTATAAGAAATGCCATTTATTTGTCAAGATATAAGAACGATGTTTTTACAAGGAAAAGTTCAGAGCAATAACTGAAAATAAAGTCCCTTAGTACATCTGGGGGAATGGGGAAGCGTTCCATACTTCTCTAGTAATTAACTCTGGCTAGTGCTGAGCTAAACTCTAAGTTTCAATTGGTTTAAGCTGCAAACACCAAGCACCAAAGGAATGCTGGGCTTTCATAGGTGCAATGTTTTCAAGCCAGTGACTTTATACTATGGAGGCATATTCTGAAAAGGCTGGCAGCATTTTAGACCCAGGAACCTGAGCTACAGACATCAAAGTGATTCACTTCTTAATTCTGGACATTTGTAAAGTCCACCAGAAGCAAACGTGCTGGAACTTCAACAGCAAGCATTACACTGACTGTAAAAATCATCCATCTTAGTCAAAATTACAAACAGGTCTCCTTGTCTCCCTCCTACCCACTCCATCCATCCCTTTCCCTCACGGTAAAAGAATCAACATGAAGCAAAATGTGTTCATTCCTCTGTACCAGTAACGATGCTGTCAGGGAGGGGGACTACTCCCTGGATCAAAGAGGCGTCTCTCGCAGGGCAGTGTGTGGTGAAGGAACATGACTCCACAGCCCCTCTCGTTCCCTTTCCTTCTCTCTTGCTTTTTCTTTCTTTCAACATTAGGCATTCTTTTATAGTTTCAAATTAACATTAAAGTACAATAACAGTGATTCATGGCTGTGATAAACAACAAAAAAAAATAGGGATACCTCCACAATAAAACTCTGTAAAATGCACAAACTGACACATTTTAAATGACTCTTTAGTAACAGAGGGGAGAAAAAAAGCATATGAGGTAAATCCTTCACTGAGTAACTCACCAGGGAGACTGGTAAAAATAAATTGCACAGCTCTAATTTTCCTAGCAGCTTCCATGCTATTCTTTGAAACTGAGTACGAACCCCTTGGCCTAATCCCAAGAGCCGATCTATAGTAAATAGTGCACACTTAATGCCTAAGTTCCTTTTTAGCACCATTCAGACAGTGACTTCAGCCGCAGAGCTTAGTCATAGCAGACATTTTTGTGGTGAAAGCATTAAACCCACATGCAGCTCTCTTTCTGTGGCCACTGGGGGTCATGCTCCCTTCCCATTAGCTGAATAAATCATAAAGTCGGCTCAGACCACCCAAGGAGTGCGACCAGCAAGCCACAGGCGATGCCTACAGCCGGTTATTTCTTTTCAGAATCTACAGGGGGAAAAAAGCAGAAAAAGAAAAACAAGAAAAAAAAAATACACTGCAAAACAGACTGGCTGTAGGAAATCATTTGAGTTTTAAAAAGTGTGATCTCTTTGAGAGTAACCCAGTGTTTTCTTGTTTACTTATTTATTTTTTAGTTAAAATCAGGGAGCCTGATTTAAGAAGAAAAGTAGCCATTTAAGAAATAAAGTCACATGCATGCCTTTTGTCATATGCTGGAGTTTGCTGACCAAAAAAAAAAAAAAAACAAAAAAAACACAAAATCTTCTCTGTGGATTTTAAATTAAGGCAGGCCACCCTGTGTGGCCAGGCTCTTCAGGTGGTTCTGATAAGACACAATGCAGACGCAACTGGGGGGCCGTGCATCCAGCTAGCTTACGTAGCCAAACGGGATTTAACGAGGAAGCAAACGTGTTGTCTAATGTTCCCTGTGTCAAATGATTCACTCTGCCCAGGAGAGGGATGGGGTCCTGGAGGAAGATCTGCAAGTCATGTTCCCATCAATCAGTAAATAAGATAAGAAATAGGAATTTTAAACACAACTATTAGCAGGCAACGGCTATCACATCCAGGAACTGCAGCTCATTATGTTAAACAGTCTCTTCGGGGAGTGTGGTGTGGGGGGGAGAGGAGCAGGAGGGGGCAGATTGGCGAGAAGGAAGAATTTTTTTTTACATGCATTTTTAAAAACTGTGCTGTATTTTAAATAAGTATGTAGATGTGCTGTAATTTTAAATAACTGTAGAAGTCTAACAGGCAACTAAAATTGTGACACCCCTCACAACCCCATAACTATTACCCTACCTCCAAGTAAAGTCTAGCCAGAAGGAAAGTATATTTGAGGTGGGTTCCAGTGATTTCCTCAGGACTCTGGGACAGGTAGCCATTAGGATCTTGAAGGAATTTGAAGCTGAATAGTCATCACTTTTGTGTCCATGAACAGTCTCCCTAGTGTCTATTGGACAAACTTCAGTATGTGATCTTGTGAGCTGGTTATTTAGGAAGTACTCAAATTAGCAGCCTATATTCACCGTTTGTTTAACATCAGAACAATGCAGGCAATTTCTTTACCAGTGTCTACACAAAGCTCTGCCTAAAATCTTTAAAGCCCTCATCTGCAGTGACCCCCTGGCTGCTCAAGAAAGGACAGCCCCTCGGTCTACACTGGGGAATATTACATGGTGATTTTGTGACTCTTGCCCACCAGGGAGGAGGGCAGGTTCACTTATATCAGTTACATTTGTGACTTAATATGGTGAGTTGTAAGGTCGCCCTCAATCAAAGCCATCTTGTATCGAAGCAATTTTAACTGTCAACAGCCTATGTCTTAAAAATCTCACAGGAAGACAAATGAATCCGCCTATTGATAACCTACAGCCCATTATGAATTTGCTAATTAAAATTTCCTTTTGCTAGATTACATAACTTTAACTGCATAATAAAAAGCTGCTTCCAAGGTAAACCAAAAGCATTGCAAACAAAACCCCTCAACCACAAGGTTTCACTCATCCTTGTGATGACTTTCATTTCTGTTTTATTCATGAATATATTTTCCACATCATCGAGAGCATAAAGCATTCTCAAGTAGATTCTTTGAACCATCCTTCCTGAGTCAGAGTACTTGAAAGAATTAGATCAACTGCTGCATCGTGTCTAGCTGCTTATCTGTGATCCACCCAACTTCTGGAAATAGGGACATGACCCTATGGACACAACACAGATAAAATGGCCTCTGCCTGCATCTGTGGGGTCTGCGTTGCAGAAGAAAGTAAACAATTCCAAAGAAAATAGTCCAGAAGCAAAAGAAACTCTACCAAAAACAGATGAGATTTAAGAAATAAATGACTTTCATTATTAATAAGCATCAGTTGCTTGTGAGGTTAGCTCTTAGGCTGTGTAATTTGCAACTTTCCTTTGGTCAGCCTCTGCCAGAATTGATTTTCTTTAGTGTTGTTGAAAATGTGTGTGCACATACTAAGGAACATGAGTATAAACTATACCATTTGGATGCACATAGATTGAGAATTTTTACTCTCATAGGCAATAAGGTAAAAAAAAATCAAATGTTGGAACTTTGAGTCACGAAGATTAAGATAGTAGTATTGAAAAGGATTACTTCATAAACAACACTGTTTTAAAAACGGCTTACCTCCAGCTCAACCTGACTACATTTCCCAAGATAGGATGAGGGGAGCATTACTGTCTCTCTGTTCTCCTCTTAGGTTCCACTCTCTTCAGTGGTCTCTGCCCAGGTGTTTCCTTCTGTTTTTCCTTTGCCCTCTTGCTGAAGTTTATCTTTCCTCTCTCAGCAGGGTTGAACTCTGTCTTGAGATAAGCAGCCACTCTAATACTAGTTACAGACGACATGAAGACTCTAGGTTCACCACAAAATCATTCTTTCCTAGACTAAAGCCTACAATTAATGAGCATTACACATTCTTTTTTTTTGAGATGGAGTCTCACTCTGTTGCCCAGGCTAGAGTTCAGTGGCATGATCTTGGCTCACTGCAACCTCTGCCTCCCAGGTTTGGGGTTCAAACGGTTCTCCTGCCTCAGCCTCTGGAGTAGGTGGGATTACAGGTGCACACCACCACGCCTGGCTAATTTTTGCATTTTTAGTAGAGACGGGATTTCACCATGTTGTCCAGGCTGGTCTAGAACTCCTGACCTCAAGTGATCCACCCCTCTCGGCCTCCCAAAGTACTGGGATTTCATGTATGAACCATGGCGCCTTGCTAGCCATTCTTTCTGAATTTGAATTACTATCCCTCATCCGATCACTTCCCAAAGCATTTATCAGGTAACTGTTTTTGGTCCACACATAATTTCTCCTTATATTGAGAACCTGCTAGGTGCCTGGTACTGTCAGAGGTAGCAGGCATAATATTTAGGAAAAAACAAAAAAACAAAAAAACCGCAGTGACCTTTGAAGTTTTGAATCACAGTTCAACACTTACCAGCTGTGTAACCTTGGATGAGATTCTTAACCTTTTAATGACTCAGTTGTCTTATCTTTAAATGAGTAATAATAATGGTACCTCAATACATATTAGCTATTACTATGTACTAGAGGCAGAAGGATGACAAAGACTGAGGACATGTTCCTTGCTTTTGTGAGGCTTATTGTCTTGTGAGGAAGCTAGCACATAACGAAATATTATCTACCTGGTGTGCTAAATTCCAGGGCTGTTGGTGGCTTATACGATGGTACGCAGCAGTCCCAGTAGAGGCTGTGATAACACAGCAGATAGGAAGCTATCCAAACTGGAGCATTCCTGTAAGTGAAACAAAATTTTTGCTTTACTGCAGGTTCAGAACATAAATACATGATATTTAAGCTGCTTCACTGAACTTAGAAAATTCTTCCATGTCCCTTAATTATGAACAGCTCCCATGTGAGTGATTAGTGTGCCTTTCTTTCCTCTTTTCTCTTTCCTTCTCAGCGCTATAGAGCCATGGCTTCTTAGTATCTTCACATCTTCTAACTACATTTCTGATTCTCCCTGGCTTCTATTTGGGGCCTGGACACTCAAGGTTGGGAAGCAAACAGCCAAGTCCAGTAGGCAGCATCTCAGCAGACTTCTCATCTTCTCATGACTTCCACATTCTTCCCCAGTTGCTCCTCATCCCAGCCCTGCAGCCTGTAAACAAACTCCAGGAGACCCCCTGCATAGCATGCCTGGCGACTGCTCTAAGATGATCATTAGCATCTAAACATTTCCTCCTTCCTGGACCTGGGAATCTTCTTTGTTTTTTTCTTATTTCTTTCTATAAAACCTCAAAAACATGTATAGAATATGGAATAAACCGTCACCTTGCGTTCTGTTTCAGAATGACCTGGAGAGGAAGGGAAGCCCTACTTTGAGAAGTAGGTGATGTCCATGGATGGGGCAGAAGATGAATCATATGAACCCTACCTCTGAGGAGGCTATGATCCATAAGGCAAGAAACACATACAAACATATCCCATGACAATGTGATGCAAGATACAAAGCATTTATATACATGATACAGAAACAAAATAGAGGCTGTTAGGCAGCCTACAGATTCAGAAAAATGAAGGGATAAATGAAGGAACGAGATGTGAGAAAATGTTCACAAGTAACAGGGGAGAAATGGGTGGTAAGTAGGGAAAATGGCCCTAAACCCATGAATAGAGGAAAGGAGGTAGTTGTGGAAGTGAGGCTATAGATGTGTGTTTAGATAGCGGAAGGTGTGTCATTGAGTAGATTCTACTCAATGGCCTTGATTGTGTTGGAAACAAAACCATCTGTGGATTGTGGGAGAGGGAATAGAGAATTACAAAGGTTTGGAATATTAACTGAGAGGAATTAGGGAGCTGACCAAATAGGAGCAGAGAAACATATAAGTGGTATAAAAACTCCGAATGAGTTGGGAAGACAAGAGATTGAAATGATGGTAATCATCGTGGCTGTGTAATTTCCCTCAATAGCACTGAAGTACAAAGGAAAAAAGAGTAGAAAAGGAAGAGTTGAATTTGATCCAGATTTGTGGTTCAGAGATGTCATAGATATTGGTGCAAGAGCAATTTATATGATTGACTAGGAGTTTTAGACCAGTCAAACATTCTTTATTGCTGTTAGGATAAAGTTCAACATCCTTAAACACTGGTGGCCCTGTAGCCCATGTGATTTAACCTGCTTCAGCTCTACCAGTCTTCTTTCTCTCCTGTGCCCCAGACTGACTTGGGTATTTTCACTTCATCTGCTCTCCTTGGAAGTGCAAATATCTCATGCCTCAGAACTTTTGAATATGCTTGTCCTTCTGTGAGAATACCCTTCTTTACACTCTGCTTGGCTGGCTCGTCATTATTTAGCTTCTACATAAATTTGGAAACTACCTCAGAGACAAACTTCTCAGAGAAAGATTCTTAGGCCCCTGGCGTGGTAAGCTCCCCCTGCACCTACACTCCATTTTCTAATATTCATCACACTTGTAATTACTTGCCCACTACCTTTCTCCCTGAGATAGTCCAGGTTCTTTGAGCATGTTTCTCATTTTTACTGCTACATCTTGTGTCTTTCACATACTCTGCTCACAGTAGATGCTCAATGAACATTTGCTGAGAGAATGAGTAAGTTGATCATCCTGAAAGGCACTGGAAGGATATAAAGCAGGAAATCAGGGCATGAGTCTGGGCAGATGCATATGCTACAGATTTAGATTTCAGAGTTGGGGAAGCTTTTCACAATGGCATCAGTCAAGATGTGCCAAGAGGAGAGGACTGCTCACGCTGAGTGGTGGTCTTCAGAGTTGTGAGTTTTGAAGAACCGCAGGGCTGCTGTTTTAGATGATTTATTTTTTCAAGTGATGATGGAAAACACTCAAGTTATTGGTACAGCTGAGGTTGGAAAGTAGCATAAAAACTTAGGGTCAAATGTCTTTACTTAACAATGGAGAATGGCCAGGCATGGTGACTCATCTGTAATGCCAGTACTTTGGGAGGCCAAAGCGGGTGAATCACTTGAGTCCAAGAGTTTGAGACCAGGGTGGGCAACATGGTGAAACCCTGTCTCTACAAAAAATACAAAAATTAGCCAGGCGAGGTGATGCTACCTGTGGTCCCAGCTACTCAGATGGGGGCTGAGGTGGGAGGATCACTGGAGCCCTGGAAGGCAGAGGTTGCAGTGAGCCGAGATTGCACCACTGCATTCCAGCCTGGAGATAGAGTGAGACTCTGCCTCAAAAAAAAAAAAAAAGAGAGAGAGAGAGAGAATGATGAAAAAATCAGTAGATAACATACCCAAGAAGAAGTGGGTGGGAAAGCTAGGAGGTGACTTGCCATCATCGGGTGTCAGGTCTTAAGATTTTCAGCTCACTGGAGCAGGGCCAGACTGACTGCTAGTCAGCATAGCATCACTGAGATAGAGCTAAACATTTGTTGAAAGCACAGTGCATATAATTTAGAAACTTTTCAACAACAAGGTCTTAAAGTGGCATTTTCCAGTTAATGAATGGTCAATCACATAATTAAACTAGTAGGAAATCTGTATTTCCAAAGCATTCTCATTTATGTTTCATTTAGCACTTAATACTATTTATCAAATTTTATATTTAACTTAGCATCTGTCTCTCAGTAGTGGTAAGCTTTATGAAAGAGAAATTTTGATCTGTTTTGTCAACAACTATATCCTCCATGCCTAAAAATGCCTTGCACATAGTGAATACTCAGTAAACATCTGTTGAATGAAGGAATTTCATTTAATTAGGGGTTTGTTTTCCTTAGTTGTCAGAGGAATTCAAGTAGATTTCATAAATAAGATGTATCTCAATTTTTAAATCATCTGTAAAGCTATTTTAGAAATATTCTGTGCCTATGGAAGATGTGGGGTTTTGTTGTTTTTAAAATAAAAGACAGAAAGCAAACCTTTCTGAGATGTGATTATCAAATCCCAAGCTCTACAATATCTACGTGTGATACTGGACAAATCTCTGTAATATATCTTGGTTATAAATTGTAAGCATAATGAGAGGTACTTCTATCCTTCTCATCAACACACAAGTTTAATATCCCCATATGAAATTGAAAGTAACTCTTTATAAATCACTGCTGTAAGGTGTTGACTTCTTCAATGGCACTTTCAGTAATTTCCTTAGAATTCAAGCTTAATTTAAAAAAATCCACGTTATGTTGCTAAATACCAAGTTTCTTATTTTCATGTGAGATTTTTTTCGCTATTATTTCTTAGTAGAGATTGGTAAAATATATTTTAAGTTACAAAAACAAACCCTTCATTTATTTATGAGTTAAGTAATACATACTTTCAAAACCAATGATTGTCACAAGCAGTGCTCTAGAGTCAAATAGATTTTCAATAACAATTAAAGTATTGCATACAAAATTATATGTTTGTGGTACTACCTAGAAACATGGACTGTCTTTCTATTATGTCAATGTGGAGCAGTGATGAAGGCAAAGAAGCTTCTACTGACACTCTGATGTGTTCTCCTCCTTGACAGGGCAGCACCCAGGTGAGAGGGCAAGGCCACAGCAAGGGGACCTACTGTACAAAAGGCCTTCTGATTTGGGGCCATTGGGAAAAAAATGGCATGATAGATCTTGGATGGTGTTTATCTAGAACTGCCAGATTGAGCAAACAAAAATACAGAACAACCAGCTAAGTTTGAGTTTCAGATAAATGATGAATAATTTTTTTGTGTGTCCCACATACTGCAAGGGACATGCTTATGTTAAGAAAATTTACTATTTATCTGAAGTTTAAATTTAACTGGCTGTCTCTTATCTAAGCTGGCAGTCCTAAATACATTCTAGTTTTCTTGCTATAGCTTTGAGCATTAGGACTCCCACAGGATGTGGACAATGAACTATGTGGGTTCCTTGGATGGAGCTCTTTGCCTGTGTCATAAAAGGTGAAAGGGAATAGATCCTTTAAGAGTAGGTGGGCATATGTGTATAGTAAGTCTCACTACTAGACCTTTGCTTTTGATTTAGTCAATTAAATGAAAGTTAAAATGAAGCTTTGACAGTGCAAACACAGAAGGCTTCAAAGATACGATAGTTAATGATGCAAAGCACCATTAAGGAGCCAGCAAGTTGATTCTGAGGAGTCAGCTACCTCTCTCCTCCGCCCACTGACTTCTCATGCCTATGTATTAAAGGAAGTGGGGCAAGATTTGAGAGACTCAACTTGTAAGCATATCTCTAACAGTTTACTTTTAATAACATTGTTTGCATTGTGGAAACGAATTGAAAAAGAAATCATCATCAGTGGCAGTTTTAATGCTATTAAATGCCACCAGATAACTAAACTATGTAAGAAGCTTTGCTTTGAAAGCTCACCAACTGTGAGTTTCATTTGTAAACCTGGGGGAAAAAACCCCAAAATTGTAGGAAATTGATCAGTGAATAATTGAGGATCAATTATTTTGCACAGGAATTCTTGTAAAAATACTAGCTCTGATTCTGTTTTCTTTGCAGATTCAGAGCAAACTTTGAGTAAAAAACTACAGATGTATATTGCTGATTTTTATATTTTTAATATCAAATATCTTCAGTAATGTTGAGAATGGAAAATATGGGCCCTTCTCCCAGCCTTGCCTATTAACTAGTTATATATTATTTCACAAGGCATTTAATATTGCTGGGTTTTACATTCCCATCTTTAAAATGCAAATAATAGCATCTGTTATGCCATTCTCATAGAGTTACTATGAGCTAACTTGTAATAATAAAGTCAAATGCCTTGAAAAACACCATGAAATGCATCAAAATTCGCTCCTGCTAGTTAATGTTCACTAATGGCACAAGTGATTTTGATGAATTACCAAAGAGCCTGAATCAACTCTTGTAGTAGGTCCAAGTGTTAGAGCAGAAAAAAAAATATTGGCAAAAATACCACTTTGGAAAAAAGCTTTGGTTTTGAGAGTGATGCTTGATAGAATGTGCATAGCTGTTTCTTAGGTGTTCTGTAAGGTACCAAAGAAGTTTAAGACATGGTCTCTGTCCATATGAAGGTTACAGTTCATTTGGAGGAAAAAAGAAAAGGTAGGTTTGATGCTAAACAAAAATGCAGTACAGTTTGATTTGGTGTCCAATGCATGGTGATGACAGTAGATTTCTTTTAGAGATCACAGCAGAACATGATTAAAGTAGGGAAACTATTTCATAGAGTTAGTCTTCAGGATGGTTAGAGAGGGGTTTGAACAAGTGAAAAGAAAAAAGGTCATTCTATCCAGCGACATAATGTTTGAAAAGTTTTGACCAGGCTGTGTGTGTGGCCTATTGATAACAGGAAGGAGACTAGTCTGACTGGATCAAGAATTTATTCTGGGAACAGTGCATAAAAGAATGGCATAAAAATAAAATTATACTGCACAAAATATAAGTCTAAATAGATAGGTTTATTCAAGTATGTCAAGTCTGGGATATCAGGCTGAAGAGTTTGATATCTTGATTTATGAACAAATTATATTTATATATAATTTTTATATTATATTTATTAATATATAATAGATATACACATAGATATCATGTATATATATACACAATATATGCATCCTCTATTTTAATATAATATACATGTATATAACATATGCATTCTCTATATTATCTCAAAATATCCTCTATTTTGAAGCTAGAACAGCCGACATATACTCAAAATATGACTTTAAAAGACTGCTACTTTAAGAGAGGCCCCCCTGAAGGCTAACTTGTGTTTTGAAACTGTAACCACCATCAGCAAAAGCTATTACAGCTAATGGCTCTTTCATTCAATTTTTCAGGGTTCATGGATTCTGCAGTAATAATTTTTCTCATTGCTGTGTTCCCTATTATTGGTTTATTTACTGCCTAATTTGAAATTCTCTTGCAGAATATTTTGGTTTCTTCCCCTTCTAAGCTGTCTCAGTGTGGTTTACTGTACAGACAATGGCCACTGTGGTTTCTGCTGTCATCCCTTCTCCACATACGTCTCACCCAGGGAACCATCTCCATTTTAATGCTGTTAGATTGGCTGCATTATAGACTTTTAAAATTCACTCCTACTAGTTAATGTTAACTAATGGCAAAAGTGATTTTGAAGAATTAGCTAAAGACTCTGAATCAATTCATTTAGCAGGCTTGCATGCTAAAGATTGGCATGAATACTGCTTTGTTTTTGAGAGTAATGCTTGATAGAATGGTGTTTCATTCTATCCATCAGCCTGCTGAAAGAAGACATGGATGTAATTTTATGTGTCATGGTCAATCAACACACTGTTAGATACTGTGCTGCCAAAGAAAATCAAGGGAAAAAAAAATCGGTGATGATTTTTAGCCATGTTGCCAATGAAAATCTTACATTGACTGAGTCTAACTTTCTTTGTTGAGTCTCTGAACATGGCTGTGGAATATGGTCTTAATAAAAATGGACCTATTACACAATTCTCTGTTTTAGTCCATTGGTAATGAGAAATGAATTGGTTGTGATGATGTCAATGGTGACACAACTGAGCAAACCTTCATTAAAAACTTGGAGATTTTCATGAATACCAGTTGAGAAGCCAAGCTTTTTAAAAAATTGCCAAGGCCCATGTTCTCAAATGCTTCTTGAACATGGAAATTAGTTCTGGCATTTTCTAGACTTCTGTGCCCATCAAGATTTGTTCACCCTGCATTACCAAGGTCAAGTCTCCATTGTGAGTTTAGAAGTTGCGTGACAGTTTCTGATCATAATACTACCAAGTAGGAACAAAGAGGATGCCATTAGAAATCATGTGTCATTGTCTCATTTTCACTTATCATGGAAAAGCTTAGTCAGACATTTAAGGAACTCTTCCACAAATGTCCTAATATATATAAGGCTTTTAGAGCTAAACACATACTAAAGGCAATAGGAATATTTGTTGTCATAATTGTTATTATTATCACTTATCATGAAATGTCTTAGCATTACTTGAGTAAATCTTCCCCAGTTTCTATAGCAGAAACTGCTATATTAGATATTGGGTCTCTAATATCTATTCTACTCCTGTTAAAGCAATATAACTCAATATTGATGCTGTCTAGCCTCCTTCATAGGTAGGGGAAGACAAGGACATATAAGAGGAAGTTGATGAGCGGAGCTTCCAGGAAAGTTCTTTAATAGTTCCAACAGCTCTTTTGCTCCTCTGTAGTTCTTGTCTAGAATGTGGATGTGATGACAGTAGCTACAGAAACAACCTTACAAATTGGAGATGACCTTGAGGAGGGTACTCAAGAAGAGGAATATGGAGTGCTAATGATATGGGGGAGCCTGGGAAGCTTCTCTGAACTTCCTACCCTCCTTCCCCCCTCACCTCCCCCTACTGACTTATTTGACATGAGAGAAAAACAAACTCCTATATTATTTTAGTCACCCTTAATTTGCATACCAATTGCTATGGACCTGTGATAATTCCCGAAGGACTCTGTATCCCCAGTCTTTTTGCCTACTGGCATGTTTTAGAGTGATCGTTTCCCTTAAAAGTTTTTGGCCTTGCTTAAGGAGATCAGCTACACAAAAGTCAGAACCTGAGTTTATGCCATTTTGCTTCTGTCCTATTTAACAGAGCACTATATAACTACAAGGCTTTTAATAAGGTATTTCTGATGCTGTTAACACCATTTGGGGCTTTAAAGATTGAAGTTTCCTAATCAGAAACTGGTTGTCTATCTATCTATCTATCTATCTATCTATCTATCTATCTATCTATCTATCATCTATGTATCTATGTATCTATAAATATGCACGTATGTTATATATGCAATATATATCATAAACATGTATATATACACATGTGTACATACACAGGCTCTTTTCTCATGTCTCTAACATTTTAGCTTAATTCTCAACTGTTTTGCTTTAACGTGCTGCTTAGTAAACAGAAAACATAGCCTTGGAAACAGATATAAAAGAAAAACTAATTAGGAAAGAGAATATCAGATTGCCAAGCTTATTTTAAGAGCTTACTTATTGTGAATGGCTAAACTCATCCATTTCCTCTGAACTTAAATCTATTTCTAAACATGAAAAAGACTGGTCATTTTCCACATGCTCTGAAAATAATCTTTGTTCAATTGATATAACTAACAACAGTAGTCAGAGGGACACATAGATCCAGATTTTTGCTGACCACTGTATGGAAGACTCGTCTGATCGATCACGCCAATCCATTTTCTTCAACTTACTAATTAATGGTTTTCTCATGAAAACATGATGATACCCTACTTATTGGAAGAGTTGTTAATACCAGTAAGATAATTTTAATAATAGATTATAATATGCATTAGAGTTTATTTAAAATTGTATTTTAATTTTTACCAACAAATACATTTACTTTAATAATGTTTCAGTTTTTTTTAATTTGATTTTGAGTAGGCCCAGAAATAAATACACTTTTCTCATAGAACACCTTTTCCTCAGCAGGTTTGCCAAAGAAGAAAAACAACAAGAATAAAGACAGATACACATTGAAATGTCAATTTTTTTCAGAAAATAGTAAGAAAGGGCGAATTTATAGAGACAGAAAGTAGAACTGTTGCTGTTTAGGGCAGGGAGCAATGGGAGGATAGGGTTGGGGGTGGTAAAGGGATGGCATTTTGGTGGGGAGTGATAAGAATAGTCTAAAGTTGATTATGGTGATAGTGGTACAACCCTGTGAATACAGTAAAAACCATTGAACTGTACACTTTAAAAGAATGAACTTTATAGTATGTAAATTACATCTCAATAAAGCTGTTACAAAAAAGGGGAAACAAAGTCACTTTTTATGGCTAAGGTCTTGCTTGAAGAATAGGTTTTAAATACAGAATTGCAGAATTAGGCACAGGTGCGACTCAACAATCAAAGGCTACCATAATGGAGGTCATCCCACATGGAGACCTGGCCATGTAAGCATAGTCATGGAAAAGCAGGTGGAAGCTATGTTTTCTGCAAGAAATTGGCTCCTAGGTAAAGAGAAGGGAGAAGGGGGATCCATTTCTACAAGTCCAAATTTTTCCCCCAGCTCATTAATCTGATTAGTCTTTCCAACTTTCCTGATGGTCAGGGAGTGCGGGCCTGGGGACAAGAGAGTGGAAATGCAGGGAAGAATCTCATCTCATGGCAACCAGTGAAGTAGGAAACAAACACTCCCTCCATTCCAACCTCATACACAACTCCCTTCCTTATTTCTAAATTATCATTTTCATTTTTACATGCCTGGTGAAAGTGTTTTCCATCTAAAATTTCTACTGATTTCAGGTCTCTTCTTAATAATAATATTATTATTATTATCTCAAAATAATGCTTGCTCAACCATCTTAAAATTCTTTCTTAACAAGTAATAACTGAAGATAACCTAAAAACTTTTCCTAAAAAGGTGTGAGTCATTTCAGAAGAAACAGGGAGCAGATTCAGCAAGAGGCTTGACTGAATCAACAAGGAGGAAATCCAAGTGCTCTGAACATCAACCACATTGAGAGAAAAAAATTGATGTCATTGGTATACTACTGCTAGAGGAAAACACAGGGAAAGTCATTTTTGCTGGATCAAAGTCATCTTGCTAAATCAGAGGGCTTCCCCTAGATGTTTCTAGGGCTACCCTAGAAACATAAGACTAACTAGGAGAGCAGGGTTGGAGCTACAGACCAAGCTGACCTCATTGGTTAGGCAATAAATATTTTAATATTGGATTAAAGTTCAAGTGTTGTCCAAATTCAGTACAAAAGTACCTGTTGTATTTCTTGAATTATTAGATAAGTATACATGCACTTATATTTAAACTTGTTATCATAAATACATTGACTTGGCCATTCTTGCGTTAAGTTTAGCTTTGAGAAGCAAGCAACTCATACATTTCTATTGCTTAAAAACAAAAAATCCAGCCATCCTGTTTTATCTAAAGGAGCTATGAAGAGGATCTTAATTATATAGGCTTTTGGATTAAATCTGCCTAACTCCATGCTTTCAACACTTTTGTTAATTCAATCACAGAGATTTCTAATGGTTTTTGATGTTATCTGGACTGCTATTCCTCAACTACAACTCTCCATTTAAAATCACTCTCCTAAGAGTGATGTACATTTTGGGCATCTGAGTATATTTGTAGAACTAGTAGTTGTGGTAACAAGACTAAGTTTACATGTCTGTCCACATCAGCACCATGTACTCAAGATGGATTTCAGCTGCCAAAAAGGTCACTCTAAACTGCTTGCACAAACCTGTCTTTATGCCCCTGTTTATTATGCTCCCATGTAGTAGATGTCTTAGGCACTGAAACAGTACAGCCATATATCAACAGCTCTCTGGTGGTTCCGAATGTTCTAAACAAGAGCAAGGGTGCACTGAACCTCCCATGTAAACTTTATACAACAGATTCAGCAGAACTGTAATTATTTACAAAATGATGGCATGAGAAATCTCTGGATTTATATCTTACGTTAAAGTAACTTAGATGGTGTCCACATAATTCTTGAATTCGTGGTAGGTTAGCAATTTATTTTGTTTTATTTTGGTTGCACTTGATACAACTCTAGGGCTATTTTCATTAAAATTTGAAAAAGAAAACAACTAGGATTGAACAGGTTTCTGAAGTGTACATGCTGATTAAGTCTGGTGCATGCATGATCCCATAGAAACTGAAAATATTCTCATATTGGCACAAAGTATTGTGCATTGGGTATATACGGTGAAATCCATCTTTTTTCACTTTGATGACAAAATGAAATAATTATGAAAAAATATAGCAGTTTCGAGAAGTATCTGAAGACCCTGGGCCAACTAAATCAGGTGGAATTTAGAACTTCATGTCCCTTCTTTCAGCTTGTTCCCTGTCCAAAGTAGTGAAATCTAAGCACAAAGCTCCCTTTGAGGTCAAGGGGACTCCCTGTTTGTATTGGCATCACAGAGTAGGCATGAAAAAAAGGAAGAAAACCTCTGAGAACATGGAAAAATCCGGTTTCAATGAAGATTGCAGCCCCAAAGTTAAAGTGATACAATGACATCAAAATATCATATGTACTTATAGTTGAATATATACCAATTTGTAAACTATTCGGTAAAACTATTAAAAGTTATGGCAAAAACCACAATTACTTTTGCACTAACATAATATATCACTTAGAAACTCATAAAAATTATACCTTGTCTCTTATTCAATAGTCATACCCCACTTTAAGTTCCCTTCAAAAACAGAGACCTAGCAACCTTGAGGCCTTGAATAAGGAAAAAGAAAAAAAAAAACTACCTCTACTCTAGCATATTTACAAAATCAACATGTTAATTATTTTTTTCCTTTTTTCTTTTGCTCCTAAGAAGTTAAAATTTTTGCCCTCCCTTTCCCTCCCAAAAAGGATAATTTAATCACCAGAATCCTTTGCTCACATACCAAAATTACTTAGGGTATATTCTATGGAGACATTTCAGTGGGTGTTCAGCCATAAGAGCATGAATAATCTGCTATGAAATGTTATCTTATTACTGTCAACGTACTTTTCAAGCTTTAGCTAAATATTGCTCCTAACACCACTGTAGGAAAGAAAAAGATTATTATCATATCTTCTTTTCACAGCAGGAGAACCGAAAGGACAGCAGTTAGTTAAATGTTTTACTCAAGGCAAAAGAAAGCATTAGAGTCAGAAATAAGGCTGGACTCCAGTGGAATGTCTTGTTCTGCAACCAGGCCCAGCTTATGAACTGCCTACTGATTTAGGAAGATGAAGAGAGCCCAGACAATCACTATTATTCTCCCCATATCATTCACTGGAAGTAAATTAGGTCAGCTCTTGCAGGAAGTATTCATTTTTTCAGACTTAAAAGATGTCATTTGTTTATAGTGTGGAATACTTTATTTATTGCATTGAATACTTTACCTATTACTGGAGAGCATTTTTACAAAATTAGAAATTTGTCAAACCTCATTTGGCCTGCTAAAAAAATCCATCGATCCTGAAAAATCACAGAACTCAATTTACTTTTAAAAACAGAATTCGCTAAAAATAGTTTCTCTTTATGGAAATGACCTATTCCCCTGGGAAAATGTGATTTGATATAAAGTCAAAGTGAGAACTAGAAATTATGACACAGAAATATAGAGTTTGGAGCTTTGAGGTTTGTATTGCCAAAAGCAGATGCATCTTAAAATCTTTACAAATGCTGGGCATGGTGACTCACGCTTGTAATCCCAGCACTTTGGGAGGCCGAGGCGGGTGGATCACCTGAGGTCAGGAGTTCGAGACCAGCCTGACCAACATGGTGAAACCCCGTCTCTACTGAAAATACAAAATTAGCTGGGTGTGGTAGCGCATGCCTGTAATCCCAGCTACGGGGAGGCTGAGGCAGAATTGCTTTAAGCCAGGAGTCGGAGGTTGCCGTGAGCCGAGATCACGCCACTGCACTCCAGCCTGGGCAACAAGAGTGAAACTCTATCTCAAAAAAATAAAAATAATAAAAAAAATGGCTTTACAATTTACGTTATAGTTCTGTACCTCATTTAAAAAATACAAAATGGGAAGAATAACAGTTGGAGCCTAATTGGAAAAACTAGAAAAAAAGTAGTAAAATTGATGTTTATATTCTTTGGAACAATTATCCTCAACATCTTTAAAATTGTCACACTTCATCATTTTTTAGTTGCTTTTGTATAAACTATTGTGACTCATAAACCTTCCCTTGGTATAAATTTATTTTGAAGATTAGAGTGATATATAAAGGTAAGTATACTTTCATGTCTGTTTTAAGTGGAGGTGCTGTTTTAAATGATAATTTTATAATATGTCTTGAAGTTATTAAAGATCTCCCAAAATCTAGTCCAAACAGGTATTAAAAAATAGGTTGATCTTTACTACTTTGCATAAACTTTATTTCATTGCTTTTAAAAAATAAAGTTCCTAAATAATGGAGAATAAAAATAGTTTTATATTTATCAAAATAATACAAAGAAAATAGGGCAATTACAGTTAAACTCTTAAAAAGATATAAATCTGGGGTATGTTTTATAGAAGCAATCATTGCCTTTCAGGTACAAGATATTCATCGAGCTGCACTAGAGATTTCAAAATCTTTTGAACCAACAAAAACCTTAATGGAAACAATCTCAATTTTTTAAGACTAGACTTTGGTAAAAAAAGAGAAGCTTTCATTTGTCCCAAGAGCTGTCAATTATCCAAGCTAAGGGTGTTATGGAAAAATCGAAGAATGATTTGAAGTCTTTTTTTTTTTTTTTTTTTTTTTTTTGAGACAGGGTCTCACTCTGTCACCAGGCTGGAGTGCAGTGGTGCAATCATAGCTCACTGCAGCCTCGACCTCCCAGGCTCAAGCGACCCTCCCACCTTAGCACTCCCAGTAGCTGGAACTACAGGTATGCACCACCATAGTTGGCTAATTATTATTATTATTATTTTGTATTTTTAATAGAAACAAGGGTTCACCATGTTGCCCAGGCTGGTCTCTAAGTCCTGGGCTCAAACGATCTGCTGGCCTTGGCCCTCCAAAGTGCTGGGATTACCGATGTGAGCCATTGCACCTGGCCAGGACATAGTTTTTTAAAGAGCATAACTCTTATCCTTTCTGGATAAAAGTTTTCTATCCAATCTCTTCATCCCTTCTTCCCTCAACCCCTTCTAGCAGATTGTGAGTTGTGGTTCATTGCATCATGGATGGTTAAGAAAGGAAGAAAAGGGAAGGAAAAAGACTGCTGATTTATTTTTATTATTTTTTATTTTTTTATTTTTTAGCACTAATATCCCGAAGCCTAAAGCCATTAAGACTTGTTGCTGCCTCTGAGGCAGGTCAAATATCAGGCTAGATAGAGTCCCTCAAGGCTAAAGTTTTTGTTGTTTCTCTGAAATCTTCTACTGAGTAAAAGCAAACTGGGGAAGAGATATGGATGGATTTCACAAATTCTTTTTCTGATTCCTTGCATCCTGTCAGGAGGCACAGTGACAGTGAGATTGAAAGGTCCAAGAAGCTAGGAATTCAAAACCTCTCAGCAGAGAAGGCCGTGGGACCCCTTTGCATAAGCTGAGTCACCTCCCATCACCCTGATAGGAGCAAGAACGATCCACCACCCACTAATTATTTGGTGAGGACTTATCTGCCTCAGCAACCAGCGCCTTGACTAGCGATTGCCCTCCTGGGAATGCCTCATGTTTGACTTTCCCTTGTTGATATCTTTGAGACACTCAAAAGCCAACACAATGTTTCCAGGTAACCCTAGGCACCTTAAGTATTGAAATGAATCAGAAAAACCCTGTGTCTATGTGTGAGATGAGGCTAATAAAAAACTTCAATACCTCCCATCACATCTGAGGCAGTGGTTATATATGACCTTGCTATAATCAGTTTTTTGATAATTTTAAAGGCCTTTAATTCAATTTTTGAGTTTTTGTGTAGGAATGCATTTGATATCAGTTCACTTCAAACTCACTTCGAGGACACAAACTTGCAATAAAGAACACCAGCAAAGGCAGGAAGCTGTTTCCGCTCTTTATTTGCTTCCTCTGTTCAACTCTTTATAGAAATTGACTAACGTCCCAAGTAGACTGACAAAAATCGCTTCCCTCACAACTTTCCTGAAAGACTACACATAGGTAAGCTTTCTGGGTCCCAGGACATCACTACCCTACTAGCCATAGAAGTAAATGAAAACTGTTCAAACCACAATACAAAATTCACTGAATGTCATTCTAATAGGAATTATCCAGTGATGACTCACTGTTTAAATTCAGATCTGGAATAGCATTGGGCAAATTTGAAAGGGGAAAGGATACAATTTTAAATCCTGTGATACTAAATGTCCATGTCTGCAGGTGAATCTGAGCAGGCCCTAAGCCTGTGACTGGCAAGGCTCATTGTGGACCATTTTAATAACACATTAGTGAAGGGACCAGTCTTCCAGGCAGTTTTTCATGATGTGCGAATACAACCCTGTGTGTGTCCTGGCTAATCAGACCCAATTGCTCAACTTGACTGTGTTCTACCCAAAATTATTTGTATATTTTCTTCTGTATGTTATCCTGATCAGTTAAAAATGCTTTGATTTGAAATAAACATGTCAGGGAAGGTTTTTCAGTTTAAAGAGGATATTCTCAACTTCATGACCACTGCTGAAACGATTCCTGCCCAGCATCTCCCTCCTCCTTAACCTCCACCATTTCCCTGTGCCCATGCTCCTCTGTTTAAAACTGGTGATGTTTTGTCATAAACATTATATGATATGGTGGACAACACAGTATCAAACACTATAGAGTTGAAAGGTTACTTTTTAAAAATTGGACCCAAATGATTATAACTTTCCACTGGAAAGTTTAACATTCTGCAATCATGTGTCCACAAGTGCTGTTAACCAGCTCCACTGATGCAAACATTTCTTTGCAAGCATTTACTGAGATATTGTAAATTACTTAACTGCTACAGTGTACTTTCCCTCCCTTAATCTTGATCTGATCCCTGAGGGGCTATTTATTACAGATATATACAACTTGTCATTAGAACTGATGTTAATGTAATATGACACAAGTAGCACACATTGTTTAAATGTGTTCCAGAAAGTTAGCAAATTTAGTTCAGTGAATACTTACATGATCTTCTGCCTAAAAAGCAGCAAGAAAGAAGTGAGGCGAGGGGGGTAGGGGCAAAATATTAAACATTGCTCACTGTAGGTGGCCAATTAATACCCTGTATCCAAGCTGGAACAAATCCTTCCACTATATACATAAAGTATATAATCTCTTATCTGCTTAGGCATTATCAAATATTTTAGCAAATCCTAGTAACTTCAAACACAGGTTTAATGGAATGCAGTGCTAAAACATGCAAAGTCAAGAATCAAGTTTTTAAAGAACATAATCTGTTTTAGAAGGTTTCAAGAGAACTACTTTGCAATGCCATTATAATCTTATCCCATGAAGAAAGATGTCTGATTTGGCAAAACAACATTACATGTGTTAGAGCAAAACGTACAATTTTGCCTTTCCAAAATTAAAGCCATAAGCAGGAAAATCAGTTTAATTCTTTAGAAGTTGAAAGAGTTTACAGCTATGGGTCTGGTTCTCAACATTTGGTCCCCAGATAATATTAATTTGAGAGGGAATTCTCATAGATGGCCACATACATTTACAGTATGATACAACTGGGACATGTGTCAATATTAATTCAACATTGTGGTTTGCATCTCATCATCAAGTGAAAAATAACACAATTAATTAGACCACAAACATGAAAAAAACCCTAACATAATCAATACTATAGCTCTGATAAAATTTCAGTTTTCACTTATACATACTTTTACTTTAAAATGGATCAACTTCTCCCCAAGTTATACTGTCCCTTTTTTTTTTACAGATAAACTGGGATGTATTTTAAATGTCTTTTCATCTTTTCCATCTTCATCTGGGATTCTGCTCATGCTCTCAGGGTGGTTTAGATGAAAGATCAGAAAGTAGGTAAAGTGAGAGAAATCTCCTTTCAGAGCGAGGCAAACACAGCATGAAGCCAAAGAGAAAACCATAGAAACAGTCAGTGAAAGACAGACAAAACTGCATGTAGAAAACTGATCTTTCCATATATTTTAAAGCACAAGCTCTGTGATAAACTTGACTTACAAGCGTAACATTTTACGCTTTTTATACAAACCAGAATACATACAGCAAAAAGACTGTTCACAGCTAAAAGCAGAGAAATTAAAAAGAAAAATAAAGAAAAACATCCTATTTTTATTAAAAAAGGAATGATTTGCTTAGTAGGGTTTGCATAGCTTAAGAAATCTAGTGCTTGTGAGTGATGCAAGATAACACTGTCTTGTAATTTTATATAGTAAGCAAAGATTTAGAATATTTACAGACCACCCTGAGTAAGAACGTCACTGGATTCTAGGAGCATGCTCATACCAGAACATTCATCTTAAAAAAAAAAAAAGTACCCAATGGCCCTCAGGCCATATATGGCTGTAGAGGGAGGTATGCCTTTGACCTTCCAGTGCCTGCAGAATTAGAGCACAAAGTCATTACAGCCTACTGAAGGATTTTCTTTCTTTGATTTGTTATAATGACTAACTTATCAGATCTGGCCAGCAACTGTACTGAAGCACTTAAGGTTCCTCATGTTCTAATTTCTAACAATAGGATTATAAATGTATTCGTATTGTTTGGAGTGACAGTCTACTGGTGTGGGAGTATATGATTCAGTGTAAAGCTAAGTTTGTCGATTATTTGTATGCCAGCAAACTGGATTGCTTTGGTATTTGCATGCTGCCTGCTTGCTCTTTGGACAGGCATAGAAAGGCGGTTTGTGTATAATATTTTAGACTGTACGTGGCCAGGCTGGTGTAAATTCCTTTTTCTGATTTATGGGTAGGACTTGAAAGGGAATTTCTCCTTATTAAAATTGATATAGGAACATTCCAAACTTTCAGTCATGAAACATTTTTTTCAGTTTTATTCTATACAATGTAATTGTAATGAATTACAGTATTCCACTATTTATATTCTCAACACATACTTTCACAGAAGTTCTCACGCATTCTGCATTAGCTAACAGATGCTACAATAGTCCCTCTTAAAGATTCAAGGCTCCTGTGTATTTTTCCTGTTACTCTGGCAGCTAGGTTTTTCCCCCATTGGTTATTTCCTTTATCAGAATAAAGGCACTTTGGGATAGGCATTAATTCTTATACTACCTGATGTAACACGATGCAGCAGTAAACAAGATGAATGACACTGCATTTGTGTAAAGGTGTTCTGATTCCAACTTAGGCACAAATTTAATGGTTATTCAGTCAATCAGTTAACTCTTTCTGAAATGCTAAGAATATTAAAAACTATATTGATAGGAATTACTTTCCTATTAAACAACTATTTACTGCAAAAGATGCCAGGCAAATTATGTAGCGTAGTTTTCTATAGTCAGGGTCCCAATCTAATTGTGGCACAGGTTTCTAAATCTTTTACTTCTGTTCAATTTGTTTTTAATTGAATAGAAGTCTCTTGGTTTTCTCCACAGATAGTGTTTCTTTTTAAATTCCAGAAATATGTAATATAAACCTTCATCTTAACAATATTTCTATTTCTAGAAATCATCATTTTGTGTAAAGGTCTCATTATGATTTAAGTTCTGTAACTATTGTCATTCATTAAGTCTGAGTGATTGCAACAGAGTGCCAGAAAGTCTTAGATTTTTTGATAATTTGTAATATATAGGTATTCATTTTAGGCATATGCAAAAATGACTTGCCACCTCAAATTCAGGAGATTGGTATTTCCAAACCATACTGGAGCTATGGATTCCTTGACCTTGGTCAAAAAAGCAAGTTACATATAAATAAATAGAGATGGAGATGGAGACAGATATTTAAAATCCGATTTAGCAATATAACTTTATTAAAAGATCAATAGACCATACTATTTACTTTTTGCACATTTATCCATTCATTTATCCAAAAAATATTTTTAGTATTCTCTGTACAGAACTACAGAGGTTGATAAATATCATTTGTTGCCCCGCAAAAGCCCCAGAGCTCTGGTCAGCATCTTGCTGAAAACAGCTCAATCACTTAGACATTCTGTCTTTACCCAGTGTGCCTGAGAGCAATATCATCTTAAGTCAAATTCTCTTCCTTTGGATTCTGAAAGGCAAGATCATATGATATCCTTCAAGTGTGTGATTGCCTACCCTCTTTCAGAAGTGACTCACTAATACCTCTTCTTACCCAATTCTGGAAGGGCAGATAGGATAGAAGCAAAGGCAAAGGTAGTTAAGAGAGAAACTGACTGAATTAAATTTATTCTTGGTTCTTTGGTGGAGCTCACATGTTTTAGGAATTTGAATACAGAGGCACACACAAGAGCTATAAACATATGTATTACTCTCTCAAAGTATTTGGAAAAGTATTTTTGAATCTCAGCTAATGGTAAATAAGTCTGTTACTTTCCATTGCAATCCTTTCCTATTGCAGAAGATTTGTCGAACAAATTTTTTTGCAGGGAACCAGAAAGAGCAAACAAAACCAAAATTTTGAGAATATCCAAGTTTTGAAATTAAAAACAAACTCTTTGGATTGAATAATTCATTCAGATTAAAGTTTCTAAACTCAAGAGATTCATGAACAAATTATAGCTTATTCAAAATCAGAGGCTTTCAACCAGTGTTTCAGAGAGCTTCAGTAGGAGGTAGGGGCTGAACTAAAGGCGGGGGAGAGGCCAGGAGAGAAAACTCTGGCCCTGGGACCACAAAACTATACCATTAGCTGTTGTATACATTGAGGTTCATCATAAGACTTCATTTGACAAAGGTTTCTATTCAAAGAAGAAAAGAAATGCCACAAAATATGTATTCTAAATTAACCCGTTACCAAAGGAATTACAGAAATTCACAATAACTGTTTTTAGCAAAAGAATTACTTTTTCCAAATGAAAACTTACGAGACTGTCAGAATTTATTTAAAAATTTTTCGGTATTCATTATGAGAACATGAATCAATATCTTACAGAAAAAGATTAGCAGTGTAGTAAGAATTTTATAAGGAAACAACTCAAGAGAGAAGTGTGTTAATTAATTAATTAATTAATTATTCTTTTGCCTATAAACATAATATATTTTTATTGTGGAAAAACATGGATATATTGAGAAGTATTTCTAAAGTGATATCAAATTACCTGTAGACCCATTGTTAGCTTTTCTTTAGATGTGTAGATGTAGGAACATATTTGATATCACAATGAATACACTTTTGTGCCCTGTGTATTAAATGAACATTTTCTTGTGCAGTTACTCATGTATTTTTTAAAAATCTTTACTTAAGGAGGAAATAGAAAAGACAGATTGAAGCAAGGTTTCATTGGTCTAAAATTTTAAGAAGAGTACAGCAAGGACTTCAGCTCTTTACACATTTCTCCATGTTTCCATTCAGGCAATCGCAAGCGGCAACTGTATCTGCCTCATAGTGGTAATTATTTTCCAAGAAGTGTAGCCTCAGTGGTCCCAGGCCTCTGAAAATTTGATCTACTCTACTTTGGTGATATTATCCACATTGGACTACCCTTTGCATCTCTGATTTCTTTTCCCACTGCCTCCTAAAGAAACTAGTTATAAAAGAAATAAAAGACAACTTCTACTGTGGGAAGAAAAGCTAAACAATCAGTTGGAAAAGAACTGTCTTAATGAAATGCTAAGCCTAAGTCAGATTTCCCGATGTAAACTAAAGTAAAATGCCCACAACTTTTGCTAAATTAATGACAATTGCACTTATTAAGCAAAGGTTACCTAGTCTGTCCATGATCTTTAAAAAGACAACATTTCCTAAGCGGAGGCCAGAGGCAAGAAGTTTGGGGAAGGCTGGCCACAATGCAAAAGGTCAAGGCCTGCTAGGATTTTCTCCAAATATATTTTAGATTAAATACCATAGAACTGTTAGCTCTATTTAAAGTTCATAGCTACATGGGTATTTTAGAACTTTGGGATATAAATGATTTGTTCATCATACTACAGAGCAAATCTAAAGAATTAAAATAGCTTGATAATAAAGCTAAAGTCCAATAGGTTAACTATTTCTCACTTGGGGCCTCTTTTAGCCTTTTCTCTCTCTCTTTTTCTCTCTGTAGTAACTTTTCCCCTAACTAGAAATAAATTTACATAGTTAACTCTTAATTATCATGTGAGTTTAGTGTTAGACTTCATGTCCTCCCTAACTGCTAATTTCTCCCAACACTGGGTTACCTGTCCTCCTATTTACTGCCAAAGCAGATTTTAAATCATCCACCAAAACACTGTATATAATTCCTTTTTCCATGTCTCTCCTAAGCTATACTGTAAATACCTTGAGAGTACCATTTTTTTCCCCAGCATCCAACATCTTGGTCATTGCATAGGTACTCAACTCTATTTATTGAATAAGTGAATAAACAAGTGAACACACTAAATAAATAAATGGAATAAATAAATAGGAAACAAAATAAAATTTTACCTAACTGGGTACTGCCATGGTAGTGACAGCATGGCACTTTTGCCTATTCATTTTGTGCAATAATCTATGGTATCAAACCCAACAGGGCCAGGCAAAGGCCACTTAGTTGGCTGTGACCATTAAAATACTTGCTGTCAAATGTATCTTTTGGTCCTGTGTGTTCTTCTAGAGAATTAAGAGCCTTGACCTAGAACATTTTTTTTGGATAAATGATCATTAAGGGTTAATGACCCAATGTCTTGCTTTAGGCCAAAAAATATTCCTAATCGGTCATTAGTCTCCCCTTCCATGTCCTGAAACTCCATAATAATTGTTTAATTTAAGCACAATCTACTATGCACACAGAACACTCACTATCTCTGTTATTTAAACATAATGAGCCCAGATTTCAGTGAGTTTAATCAGTTGTTTACGTATGTTGTTTACATATGAGTTGGTTCTTGGCAATAACATAAGTTATGTCTTTCATTTTCATAAAAATTTAAGCATGGTGTCCTAAGAGGTCAGATCATATTGGTTATTTCCTCAAAGGATCAACATTTTATATTGATATATTTTTATATTTAAGTATTTTATTTAAAATTGAATATTTTAAAAATTACAAATAGAGATTAAAATTTTATGTAATAATCTGCTATGTTACTGTTTTGCCACCTTTTCTCTCTGCACAAAATTTCATCAGTTTCCTAAAATATATGATAGTAATTATCTAGTGACAGTGTGACTCATACTTCTTTGGGCAATTTGCTACCATATAATTTAAGAAATATCTTGAATCTCTTAAATTAGTAATGGTAAAATATATCATGGATTTTTCCAAAGATTTGCTTTACAAATATTTACTGCAGCACAAAACTTTGTTATATTTCTTCTGTCTGCTTGATAATCCCCTGATTAGACCATCTCATGCTTGGAGGAGCCAAAGAAAAATTGTAGAGCTTGCCAAAGACAAGTAGACTGTGTATTGCTTTTAAAATCCTATTTTTTTCAATAGCTTGTATTTTTTTTCCTGATAAAATAAATGATTTGGACTAACAAGCCACTCATTGATCTTTGACCTTTTCAACCACATCAAAAGCTTCTTAAAAGCCAATTAGTGGAAGTACAGAGAAAAGGTCATTTTATTACAGCACTCAACATTGGAACCACAATATTGTACATAAATTTAAATTATCCCATGGCTTTCATTAGAAAAATAGAAAGATAAATACTACAATCCATAAGCAGGTTGATATTTGCTTGCACAAATGATTTTACTTTTCCTTCATGCTGAATACAGTAATTTTCTTAGCACAGCCAACACACGCAGTCACTGGTAAATGCTCTCTTGATTATCTCTTTTGATGTAGGACAGGGACAACATTGATAAATGATGCCTATTGATAATCCCAAAGCCTCATTTTAGTCACTGCCTTTAATTACTTTCTGAAAACAGCTTTTTGCCAGACTATTTCCGAAGAAGTAATACATAAAAGATTAAACGTTTACTTTTATTCTTGTTCCCCCTTTTCTTCTCCAATAGTGTTGATTATAAGCAGGATAACAGAGGAAGGGAAGAAAATCAAAGACTTGGAGGAACATAGAATTGAATCTAAGCCCTTAGAAATTAAAGCAATTATTTTATTAAAACAATTATTCAATATGTTTGTAATTAAATTTCTAAAATTCAGGTATTTCAAGGATCACGTGTTAATTTTTCTGATTTGATTTGAGGCTTTGCAAATTGCAAGGCCCTGGGTTAGGTAAACTCTGGAATATACAATAAAAGAATAGACATGGTTAATGTCATTAAAAAATTATAGTCAGCAGAGGATGTTACAAATCTTCTGGTAAATCTCTCCATACGTTGTGCTGGAGCATGATGTCTTTCTGACAGTTTAACAAGAAATAGTAGAAATCACTTTCATTTTAGTAGCAGGTATCTTCCTGTGGTAAGAAAAGCAATTCACCTCATTTAAAAAATGAGAGTATCTGATTTTTCTCTGAGCAAGAATTTCTGTATATGTGGCAAAAAAATAAACAAGTATACACCAAATATCCCATAAAACCCTAGAACAAAAACCTAAATATATTTTAAAATGAAGCATAATGCTATAATCTAAAAAATATGTGGAACTGGTAGAATAAAGTTACTTGTAACATACAAGATCAGGTATTGAAAAATTGTATTGGACTTTGATATTTTGAGCAGGAATTTCCAGTACTTTCCTGAATGCTTTTCCTTTAAAGTACAAGCAAACCACATTCATCAAAACCAGATGCTAATGTTTCTCTCCTCAGTTTCAGTTATCAATATCAAGTCTGAAAGATTCAAAACATTTTTATAAAAAATTGACTACGCTTGTGATCAGCTCACATTCACCAGGATGACATGAACCAAGGTCCATAAGTACTTTTGAAATGAATAAAACAAGGTCATTTAGACCATATTTTCTCTTTAATTTTTCTAAGCAAAAATTACTTTTTCAAGAAGTTTTACATATATGTGCATCATACAAACTTCCTGATTTAGTCCCTTTGAAGAGCTACTGACACTGCATGGATCAGCCCTTTAAACTCTGGTTGGCTGTGTTGGCCACAGCATGTCCATATGATGGCAATGTGCAGTCAGTAGTCAAGAACACCGATTGCCATTCCCACAGTGCTAACTGGATGGGGCAGAGCAAAAGTTGCAGCCCCCAATTAGGGCCAATGTGTTGGTAGCAATGGAACCATATTGTATCCTTATAAACTTACAAGAGTAATAATGTCCTAGAGTTCCTTTGATGCCCTTTTCCTAAGCATCCAAAAATTCTAACTGTGTACCATGTTCTCCAGCTATATTCAACACTCCACATCAAAATCTTTTTTATTCTCTTAAAGTATCATACCAATGGCAATAATATACAAATTTTATAGTGTTTATAATTCATTTATAGACTTGATTTAAGACTTTTAAACTTTACTGCAACTATAGAACATAAAAGAACAAGTAATTAGGCTGGACGCGGTGGCTCACACCTGTAATCCCAGCACTTTGGGAGGCCGAGGTAGGCAGATTACGAGGTCGGGAGATTGAGACTATGGCGAAACCCCGTCTCTACTAAAAATACAAAAAATTAGCTGCGCACGGTGGCGGACGCCTGTAGTCCCAGTCACTCAGGAGGCTGAGGCAGGAGAATAGTGTGAACCCAGGAGGCGGAGCTTGCAGTGAGCCGAGATCGCGCCACTGCACTCCAGCCTGGGCGACAGAGCAAGACCCCATCTCAAAAAAAAAAAAGAAAAGAAAAGAAAAGAAAAAAGAACAAGTAATTAAATTGAAAAAACAAAAACTCAACTCCATGAATTCAGATACGGACATAGAGTTTATCAAAAATACCAACTAGAGGTTAATATTCTAGTGTAACACAGGAAAGCAGGTAGCATAATTAAATGATACATTTACATTAAATGTGAGCATCTATATGAAGTGATTGAAACACTATCTAGAATTTTAATTTTGAAGGTAATTCAGTGCTATGTCAGGCATTAAATGTGTAGTGATTAACAAAACAGTCAGAAGCTATACCCACATATATACTACATAGGCTCATGGTACATAGAGCTTATAGACATATGTTAAACAAACACATAAGTAAATGAACATATAAACAAACAAAATGATGCTATGTGCAATAAAGAAAATGAACATGACACATGTATTAGTTCATTCTCACACTGCTATGAAGACATACTCAAGGCTGGGTAATTTATAAAGGAAAGAGGTATAATTGACTCACAGTTCAGCATGGCTGGGGAAGCCTCAGGAAACTTACAATAATGGCAGAAGGGGAAGCAAATATTTCCTTCTTCACATGACAGCAGAAAGGAGAAGAATGAGAACTGAGTGAAGGGGGTAGTCCCTTATAAAATCATCAGATCTCATGATAACTTCCTCACTATTACGAGAATAGCATGGGGGAAACCACCCCCACAATTCAAATCCTCTATGTGAGGATTATAGGAACTACAATTCAAAATAAGATTTGGGTGGGGACACAGATAAACCATATACTTCCACCCCTGGCCTCTCCCAAATCTCATGTTCTCACATTTCAAAACACAATCATGCCTTTCCAACAGTCCTCCAAAGTTTCAACTCACTCCAGCATTAACCAAAAAGCCAAAGTCCAAGGTTTCATCTGAGACAAAGCAAGTCACTTCCATCTAAGAGCCTGCAAAATCAAAAGCAAATTAGTTACTTCCTAGATACAATGGCAGCGGGGGGCTGGGGGGAGGTGTGTACAGGCATTGGGAAATATGCCTATTCCAAATGGGAGAAATTGGCCATAACAAAGGGGCCACAGGCCTCATGCAAATCTGAAATTCAATAGGGCAGTCATTAACCCTTAAAGTTCCAAAATAATCTCTTTTGACTCCATGTCTCAATCCAGGTCAGACTGACGCAAGAGGTGGGCTCTCATGACCTTAGGCAGCTCCACTCCTGTGGCTTTCCAGGATACAACCCCCACCCAGCTGCTTTTATGGGCTAGCATTGAGTGTCTGCAGCTTTTCCAGGTTCATGATGCAAGCTGTCAGTGTATCTACCATTCTGGGGTGTGAAAGATGGTGGCCCTCTTCTCACAGTTCCACTAGGCAGTGCCCCAGTGGGGACTCTGTTTGGGAGCTCCAATCTCACATTTCTTTTCCACACTGCCCTAGCAGAGGTTCTCTATGAGGACTCTGCCCCAGCAGCAGACTTCTGCCTGGACATCTAGGCATTTCCATACATCCTCTGAAATCTAGGCAGAGATTCCCAAACCTCAATTCTTGTCTTCTATGTACTTACAAGTCTAACACCACATGGAAGCTGCCAAGGTTTGGGGCTTGCACCCTCTAAAGCAACAGCCTGAGCTGTATGTTGGCCCCTTTCAGCCATGGCTGAAGCTGCTAGAACGTACGGCACCAAGTCCTGAGGCTGCGCAGAGCAGAGGTGCCCTGGGCCTGGTCCATGAAACCATTTCTACCAGCTAGGCCTCTGGACTGTGATGGGAGGGGCTGCTTCAAAGGTTTCTAACATGCCCTGAAAGCATTTTCCTCATTGTCTTGGCAATTAGCATTTGACACCTTGTTACTTATGCAAATTTCTGCAGCTGGCTTGAATTCTTTCCCAGAAAATGGGCTTTTCTTTTCTATAGCATCATCAGGCTGCAAATTTTCCAAACTTTTATGCTCTGCTTCCTATTGAACACTTTGCCACTTAGAAATTTCTTCTGTCAGATACTCTAAATCATGTCTCTCAAACTCAAAGTTCCACAAATCTCTAGGGCAGGGGCAAAATGCCATCAGTCTCTTTACTAAAGCATATCAAGAATCACCCTTATTCCAGTTCCCAACAAGTTCCTCATCTCCATCTGAGACCATCTCAGCCTAAACTTCATTATCCATATCACTATCAGCAATTTTGTCCAAGTCATTCAGCAAGTCTCTAGGAATTTCCAAACTTTCCCACATCTTTCTGTCCTCTGGGCTCCCCTAACTATTCAAACTTCTGCCTGTTACCCAATTCCAAAGTCACTTCCACATGTTAGGTATCTTTATAGCAGCACCCATTCTCTGTGGTACCAATTTACTGTATTAGTCCTTCCTCATGCTGCTGTGAAGACATTCCTGAAACTAGGTAATTTAAAAAGGAAAAAGGTTTAATTGACTCACAGTTCAGCATGGCTTGGGAGGCTTCAGGAAACTTACAATCACGGCAGAAGGGGATGTAAACATCTCCTTCTTCCCATAGTGGCAGGAAGAAGAATGAGAACCAAGTGAAGGGGGAAGTCCCTTATAAAACAATCAGAACTCATGAGAACTTACTCACTATCACGAGTATAGCATGGGGGAAACTGCCCCCATGATTCAATTACCTCCCACCAGGTTACTTCCATGACACATAGGGGATTATGGGAACTACAATTCAAGATGAGATTTGGGTGGGGACACAGTGAAACCCTATCAACACAGTAGGACTTATTTAGATTTGTTGGTCATATATAGCGTGATGGTCAATTTTATGTGTCAACTTGACTGGGCCACAGGGTGCCCAGATACAGTCGTGTGTCACTTAATGACAGGAATATGTTGTGAGAAATGCATGATTAGGTAATTTCATTCCTGTTTATAATCATAGAGCATACATACACAAATCTATATGGTATAACCTATTGCACACATAGGGTACATTGTACAGACTATTGGTCCCAGGCTACAAACCTGTACAGTATGTTACTGTAATGAATACCGTAGGCAATTATAGCATAATGGTAATAATTTGTGTATCTGAAACATCTAAACATAGACAAAATAATAGATTGGGCTATGACGTTATGGCAGCTACAATGTCACTAGGCAATAGGAATTTTTCAGCTTCATTATAATCTTAATGGGACCACTGACATCATATATGCAGTCCATCATTAACCAAAATGTAGTCATGTGGTACATGACTATATTTGGTCAACATTTATGTGTCTGTGAGGGTGCTTGTGGATGAGATTAACATTTCAATAGCTGAATAGATAAAGCTGATTGCTCTCCCTAATGGGGGTGGGCATCATCCAATCAACTGAAGGCCAAAAGTCTAAGTAAGGGGCAACTCCTACTGCTTATCTGCCTTGCAGCTGAGACCCTGTGTTCCCCCCTCACACCCCCCCACCCCCACTTTTGGACACAAACTGAAAACATCATCTTTTCCTAGGTCATCTCAACCTTAAGAGCATTCTAACTGGAATGACACTATTGACTCTCCTGGGTTTCCAGCTTGCTGACTGCAGATCTTGAGACTTGTCAGCTTCCACAATTGCACAAGCCAATTCCCTAAAATGTGTGTATGTGTAACGTCTTAGTACGTTCATGCTGCTATAACAAAATACCTGACACTGGGTCATTTGTAAATAATAAAAGTTTACTTCTCACAGTTTTAGAGGCTGGAAGTCAAATGTCAAGGTGCTGGCAGGGCCTAGTCTCTGCTTCCAAAATGGCACCTTGAATCCTGCATTTTTCGAAGGAGACAAATGCTGTGACATCACATGGTAAAAGGTAGAAGACCAAAAACGACCTACCTAGTCCCCTCTAGCCCTTTTATAAGGCACGAATCCCATCCATGAGGGCAGAGCCCTTATGGTCTACATCCAAAAGGCCCTACCTTTTAATACTATTGCATTGGAAATTAAGTTTGAACATGAATTTTGAAGGGGACACCATCATTCAAATCATAGCCTATAGATATAGATATAGCTGTAGATATAGACAGACATACACAGCCTCTTGGTTCTGTTTCTCTGGAGAACCCTAACTAATACAAATGGTATCTCAGGAAGTCTCACTTAATCTGAAATGGGAGGATAAATATAAATTAACAAAAGTAAGAAAAATGCAAAGCATTTACAAAATTTCTGAATTGAAAGTAGTCCTGAGTGTTTAAAATTTAGTGCAAAAACCATTTTATGAATGTTATTTTACAGCTCCAGCGCAGTTATTAAAGGTTTTTAAGTGAGGTAATAATTTATGTCTATATTTTGTATTTTAAAAATATATGTACATTTTACTTGAATTTATATTTTAAAAAATAGGTCACTATGATCAGTGATTGAAGAACAGGTTAAAGGTGTTGGGTGGGTTGAAAGTGAGATAAGACAGGAAGAGGGGTAGAAGTAGGGATGGAGAGGAGTACACAAAATCTAGACAGGATTTGGAGGTAAAATTAGCAGAACTGGCTTATGGACGAGGAAAATGAGAAGCAAGAGGGAGTGTGAAGGATAATTCCTATGTTTGTGGCTTGGGAAATAGGATTGAAACAACTGGATGAAGAGCAGAATTGTAGAATAATAACAGTGGTGAAATTTGGGGCATATTTATTTTTAAATGTAGCAATTCAAGTGGTGATTTCCAAAATAATTATATATAAGGATTTGAAGCTCAAAAGAGAGGTCTTAGGATATTTCTTTGGGAACCATAGGCTTATAAATGATATTCATTTGCATGGCAGTGGCTGAGATCACCTATGAAACAAACATAGATACAGCAGAAAAGAACACCTAGGACTGAGCTCTAGGTAAAAAATTTGAAGTGTGAAAAGATGAAAGGGTCACAAAAAATACTGAGAAATGATCAAAAAACAACATCAGGACAGTGTCATGCCACATAAGTCAAAGAAGAGGTGTAGAGATTGGAGAAGGCAAGAATGTTAAATAAAGTTATAAGAAGTGATAAGAGGAGAACATTTAAATTTGACAGAATAGACATAATTGGGGAAGGGAAAAAAACGTATTATAAAAGGATTATCATATCTAGTAGAGTAATTTAGTACACTAGTAAATAATCTTCTCAAGAGCAGTAGGATTATGTCACAACCATCAAAGTAACAGACTCAAAGAAAGTCCAAAAACAGAAGAGAAGAATTCTATACATTATTTCAGAGATTGGCAACTTTTCTAAAATGGTATGTCAACTCTATATGGATCATTTTACTGTGAGCATTATTGAATATATTTTAATTTGTAATTTTTTGTATAGTTTTTACTGCATGGAAAGAAAAAAATTTGCCAAATTCCTAAAAAGTTTTCCTGAAAATCTTATTAAAATAAACCCCTGATTATGTTAATGTAATTAGGCCTGGAGTTATCTCCCTGCCATATACAGCTAAAACTGGAAGAAATATAAAACATAATAGTTCACAGACATTGAGACAACAAGAGATATAGGAGATATAGTACTGTTACCCTGAGACAAAGAAAACAAATAAGGCATGCCTTATGCTTCTCCTGGCTCCCTTTGTAGAGACACTTTTTATCATGTTGTAAAGAGAGAGATCTCAAGCAGAGCATGGGTGTATCACTGATTTGAAGAGACAAAGATGGGAGTTTAAGGAGCCTGAGGCGACTGGAATTTGAGATGGAGAATATTGCAAAGGAGGGAGAAACCCACGGAAGGGATCAAGAACTCTTCTCAGGGGCCCCTTGAAGACTTTGGCTGAATAGTAAGCCATACATAAAGAGTGTGCAACTCAGTTGGTATGAGCAAAGACTTACATTTAGTAATTACATTAAATGTAAATGGTCTAAACACTCCAAATGAAAGTAAGGTGAATAATTCCTAGACCAGAAGACATTCATGTACAAATAGCAATAGTGAAGAGTCTCTTTTTTTCAACACATGAGAAATTCAGTAGACATCTCATAAATAGCATGCTTAGCTAAGAAACCTAAACTAGTTTAGATTATCCCTAAATAAGCTTAAAAACATTACTTGAAAAGATTAAGATGATCTGCAACTAAATAAAATGACTGCTAAAACAAAAGCCAACCATCTTTAAAAGAAGACAACAAATCCATATTCTTACCAATACAACATTGAAAATGTTTAGAATACAATAAAAAGCTTCTAAACATGTGAAGGATTAAAAAAAACAATAATAAAAATGACCCACATTCAGCAGAACAATCAGTCATAATAAACAGATTCAGAAATAATAGAGATAAGGGAGTTAGTAAAGACTTTTAAAATAGAATATCTGAAATAAAAATGTAAATGAAGTGAACTAACAGCAGATAGACATTTAGAAGAAAATCAGTGAACTTGAACACGTAGCAATAGAAACTATTTAAACTAAAGCAAAAACTAAAACACTGAAGTAAAATTAACAGAGCCTCAGTAACCTGTGAGACAATGTCAGGTAGTTCAACATCCATGTAATGGTAACCTTGGAAAGCGGAGCAAAGGAGAAAAAGAGAAAATTTATTTGAATAAAGAGGGGCTGAGGAATTTCCAAGTACAATTGAAAAAAACCCATAAACTCACAGTTCAAAAAAGCTCAATAAACCACACAGAAGATATGCACTTACAAAAAATAAAGCTACATCTATGTACATCATATCAAATCACTTGAAGCAAGTGATAAAGAGAAAAGCAATCATAAGAAAGCAACCACATCATCTAAAAAGGAACAACAGACATCTGAATTATACAATCCAGAAGATCTTTAAAGTGCTTAAGAACAAAACAAACAAACCAACCTGTCATACTTCAAGTAATCTAAAATGCAAGCAAAATTAGGTAAACAAAAGCTATGAAAGTTTGTTGCCAGCAGACCTACTCTATAAGTAATGTTGAAGGCAGTTTTTCAGGTAAAAGGAAAATGATAAGTGGTGGAAATTTGGGTCTACACCAAACAATGAAAACAGACAGAAATGATAAATGTGTAATCACATGTTAAAGAATTTTGAATCTTTCCTAAATTTCTTTAGTTTATAATTGATGCCAAATACAAAAATAATGGCAGTATTTATGGTGTTTATAACATATAGGAAATAAAATGTATGGCTAACATAAAACAAAGCTCATGAGAGGAAATGGAAGTATACTGTTCAAGGATTTTACCTTACATATAAGTGGTTACCTTACATATATGTTAAGTGATATAATATTATTGGAAGGTAAAATGTGAGAAGTTAAAAATGCATATTCTAAATTCCAAAACAAGTACTTAGACATTAAACCAAAAAAAAAAAACTAGCTTAGAAGCCAACAGTAAAAATGACGTAATTACTAAAAAATGTATAATTCCTAAAAAGAAGGCAGAAATTGAGAAATAAATAAAGAATAGCTGCACAAATAAAAAAGAAATAGCAAGATTATAGATTTAAATTAAACCCTATTAATAATTACATTGAATGAAAATGGTCTAAACGCTCCAAATGAAAGGCAGAGATTATCAGACTGAACTTTTTTAAAGCAAGGTATAACGGCATTCTGTCTAGAAAAAGCACACTATGAAAAAACATAGTAAAATGAGTGAAAAATATTTACCATGCTAACAATAATCTAAAGAAAATTGGAGTGGCTATTTTAATATCTTGCAAAATAAATTTTAGAAAAAGAAATATTACAAGGATATAATAACGATATTTTTGAAACTACATTGCATGTGTAGGTTCAAAATACATGAAAAAAGTAAAAAGTCCTCTCTGAATAATTCATAGTATAAGCAGACCTAAAATCAGAAAAATATTTAGTAGGCACGTGTAACACTGTCAACCAATTTGACCTAATTATCACTTATAGACCATTCCTTCCAACATCAGCAGAATACATACCCAATTTTGAATGGCCCATAGAACACTTAGAAACCATGTTAGGTGATACAACAAGTTTCAATGAATTTAAAAGGATTCTCATCATATAGAATATGTTCATCAACAATAAAATTAAAGTAGAAATCAATAATAAAACATATTTTTAAATTCCCAGATATTTGAAGATAAACACTACAATTCCAAATAACACATGGGTCAAAGAAGAAATTCCAAAAGATATTAGAAAATATTTTGAACCAAATTAAGATGAAATCACAGCACATTAAAATTTGAAGATTCAAGCTAAAACAATATGTAGAGGAAAATTTATACTTTAAATGTTTATATTAGGAAATAATAAATACCTAAGATTAATGGTCCTTATAATTTCCACCTTAAGAAATTAGAAAAAGCAGTACAAATTAACTCACGAGAAGGAAGGAAATAATAGTGGAAATCAATAAAATAGACAATAAAATAAAACAGAAAAAAATTAATGAAACCAAAATCTGGTTCTCTGGAAAACTTAATAAAATTAATAAGCTTCTAGTTATATTAATGAAAGAGAGAGAGAAGATACAAATTACTAATATTAATAATAAAAAGGAGATATTATTGCAGACCCCATAGAAATTGAAATTGCAACAAAGAATTATTAAAACAAGTATATGTCAAATAATTTTTAAGCTTAGATTAAAAAATAACCATATTTCTTGAAATAGACAAATTATAGAACTGACTTGAGAAGAAATAAAAAACCTCTAGCTATTTAGGCTGTAATTAAAAATCTCCCCTCAAAGAGAACTAAAAGTTCAGATGGCTTTACTGGTGAGCTATATTAAATATTTAATGAAGAAGTAATGCCAATATGTTATAAATTATCCTATAAAGTAAAGGAGGAATGTACATTTCTCAACTCATTTTTATTAAAATTGGCACCAAAACCAAAGACATTATAAGAAAACTGCAGACTAATGTCCCTCATGAGATTAGATGCAGAAACACTCAAGAAAATATCAGCAAATCAAATTCAATAATGTGTAAAAAGACAATACACTACATCAGAGAGTGGTTTATTTCAGAAATGCAAGGTTGGATGAGTTTATTATCAACCAATGCCATTCACCACATTGGGAGTTTGAAGGGGAAACTTAATGTAGAACAAACGTTGAAAAAACGTAATACCCATTCATGAAAACATTCTCAAAAAATAGCAATCAAAAAATAGCAATAGCAGTAAGAGACATACAGAAATAAAGCTTGCTCCCAGTTTCCCTTCTTCAAAGAAATAATTCACATCAACTGCTTTCTTTTCTTTTTCAATTTTTTTCTTCCATCTTCCAGCTCTAAGCTAAGAACATTATTCTAGTTGTTGGTTTGTTAAAGAACAAACTCTCTTTCTGCCAGGAATCTATGTCTTCTGGTTAGCTTCAGGCTGTAACTGCTCTCCTCAAATCTACCAAAATCCAACATTAGGCTTCTGGTAAATTGTAAAATGACAACACATTATTTCCATTCCTAAAGATACACTCCTTTGCAAGGTTACTTTACACCTTGTCCATCATTGAAGAGGAGTAGTCTGTATATCCATCCCTTGTTTCAGTCCTCATTACTTGCTTCCGACAATAGAAAACAGCAGAAATGAGTCAGTTCAAGCCCACGCCTCAAGAGACCTTATTTTCACTATTGCTTTTGGAAACCTGCCATGCCATGAGAACAAGTCTGAGCTATGCTGCTGGATAGTAAGAGACCATTTAAATGAGAACCAAGATGCTCTAACTTACAGCCAGCTCTTAGCTGATCTCAGACACTGAAGTAAGCTCTAGCAACTTGGCCCTCAGACACTGAAGTAAGCTCTAGCAACCTGGCCTATGTAAGAAGATTGTCGGCTGAGTCCAGCCCCAACTGATGACCTGAAATTAAAATAATGGTTGTTGTTTTAAGGCACTAAGTTTTCCATTTATTTGTGACACATCAAATGTTCTACTGATAAAAGTACCCAGTGGAATTTGCTTACAGGATTGCTTCTTTATCTTTTGGCCTCTAGTATCATCTCCCCAAAGTTGTGTATGTTTTCATTCCTCTTTCCCCTCTCCTTGTTTGCAAGTGAAAGTTGTCTCAAAATTTCAATTTTTTTTGCAACTTTTCCCTGCTAGATTACGTGTGTGTGTGTGTGTGTGTGTGTGTGTGTGTGTGTTTGTGTCTGATGGAATAGAACTAAAAAAGGAAGACTTCAATGAACCTAAAGAAGTAGTACTTGGCAGGGGATGTTGGCTCACACTTGTAATCCCAGCACTTTGGGAGGCCGAGGCAGTTGAAACACGAGGTCAAGAAATCGAGACCATCCTGGTCAACATGGTGAAACCCTGTCTCTAGTAAAAATACAAAAACTAGCTGGGCATGGTGGTGCACACCTGTAGTCCCAGCTACTCGGGAGGCTGAGGCAGGAGAATCGCTTGAACCTGAGAAGCAGAGGTTGCAGTGACCTGGATTGCACCACTGCACTCTAGCTTGACTACCGAGACTCCGTCTCAAAAAAAAAAAAGTAGTACTTACGTGGAAATAGAAACAGTTGTTTTTAGTATTATCTTCAGCTTGATTTACACATTTTACTTATTTTTGATACAGGGCCTTGTAGCTGGCAATGCATAAATAAGGGCCATAAATAAATAATTGATATATTTTTGATATATTTTTCATTTTAATGTATATTTCTAAGGAAAGTAAAGTAAAAAATCAGTTTTATTTGAATAGTTTGTGTCGTTCTGGATTAATTTATACTGGGCCTTACTTGGAATCCATGTCTCCTGCCAGAGGTTGAAAATCCCAGATGTTCATGTTGAAACACCTAATCTGTGGTCCTTTCATCTATTCATTCAGTAAATGTTTATTCATTTCCTACTATTTGGTAGGCCCTATACTAGACTGAGGAAACAAAGATGAAGAAGATAGAGTTCCTATTTGCAGCATCTCAAAACATTGTTTTTAATAAAATTACTAGTGGAGTAAGTGACACTTTTGTTAGTAAAGCACTGAAATGTATAAATCATATTGTTTTAAAGATCTCTCTATTGGAAACTTACTCTTCTTTACTTATACTTTTATATCTGGTTTTAAGTAGGATAAAAAAGGGGAACAACATTACAGTCCTTGGGTCTAATTCTAGATGTACCCATGAAATGTCTCACATGTGACATGCATCTATCACGTATTTTGCCACTGAAATAAAATCAAGAATTGTTGTGGGAAAGAAAGATGAATACGTAAATGAGTGAGTTAATAAGAGTGTTGTAGACAGGATAGCAGAACATACAGTAGCATTTAGGTGAAAAGACCATAGAAAAGGCTTCATATAAAAGATCACTCTTAATATGGGAGGCAAGCAGATGTCTGCTATTTGGACAAAATACTGGGGAAGGAGAGGCCATGGTAGGCATAGGGAGCAGCATTACCTAAGGAATAAAATGAAGATAATGAAGGATTTGGCATGAACATTAGCATGAGATGGGACATGGAGCAGAGGAAATGAGGGGTGGCAGCAAAAAACAGGATGAGAGATTAGAAAAATTGACTGGGGCCAAATCATAGAGAACTTATACGCCACGCCATGCTGACTGAACATACTCTGTAAATGATAGAGAAAATATTGAAGCATTCTGAGAAAGTAAATAGTGAGAATTAGCTTTATATTTTAGAAAGATTTATCTGGAGATATTTTGGAGGATAAATGAAATCCTAGAGTTAAGTGAAGCCCAGTTAAAACAAACAAACAAACAAAAACTCCTCTTACTACAATAGTGTAGTAAAAGAATGCAAGGGCCTAAAGTGATCTCAGTGGCAGGGAAGGAGGGGAATATCTATAGATTCATTAGTACTTAGTCCTATTGGAATGTGGCTGGTGACAGAAAAAGAACAGGCCCAGATGGTGCTCAGCTTTTGGACGTGGGGCATTAACTGAGTGAAGAGTGGTCTCATTAAGCACAATAAGAAACAGGCAGCAGGTTTCCAGTGATTTCAGAGGACTAATGAGGCCAGCTGACGGCTGTATTTACTTATCATTGAAACAGAATGTAGAAGAGGTTTTCTGGGATATCCAAGGAGAATGTTTCACAGGTATCTTGCTTCCCCGGTGCTGTACACTGGCTAGGCAAGTGCTTCATATAAACATATGTTAATGCTGAAGAATCCAGCTCAGATAATAAACTAATGATCTTCTGATTCTTTCAGATGAAAACTTTTGACATTATGCACCAAAAGAGCATAGAGTCTACCTAAAATACTTGTAAAGGTCTCTTGCATTCTTACTATTCTGTGACTAATTACCCTGCTCTTTTAAGCAAGTTTCTGGAACTCACCTTTATATGAGAATGCTGAACTAGATGTTTTCTACATTTCCTGTCTGGCTGCTTTAACAATAAAATCTTTTCTGTGTTGAGCAGCTAAAAGAGACCTCATTATTGCATAAGTCCTAGTTGAATAGTCATTGTTGAATAAGACACCCTTTGCTGTCTAGGACAGCAAATGGGTATGACTATTTGAATAGAACAGGCAACCTAATTTTTCAAAAATATTATAGGAGGCTTTGTCAGTTGGAAGATTCTTCTTTATAGTTATCATGTCCATTCTTCAAGCATTTTGACACTAAGATATCTTTCATTTTTAGAAACTATTACCTCCAGAGTGCCAAATTTTAAATTTCCCAATAAAATAAACTGAGAGCAGAACTCAAATAACCAAGAGTACTATTTGACTATTCATCTTTTATGTAAAATAAAAATAAAACATTTTTCCTTACCCACATCTAATTTGGGGGCTGCCAAAGGACTCAAAAAACACCATTTTGCTTTTTATCAAAAACACCAAGGAAAAACCCTGAGGTTAATCTTGAACATTGAACAATGTTCTTGACTTTTTAAAGTTTTCTTCACAGGAGCAATGTGGGTTAAAGGGAAAGTAGTGTAACTGTGATTTTTTTTTTTTAATGTTAATGCTCAAGGGGAATACCTTTGGCATCGCTGGTTCTACTACCATCAGGATATCATTTTCCTTTCCTTGTTCCTACAGTTGTATACATGAGAAAACCAGGACTTCATTTATGGTTTTGCTTCTTCTCCCCACAGGACTTGCCAATATTCTGCATTTAAATTTAAGGCATAAGTGAAATGGGCTGACTTTGGCTTAACTAAAAAGTCACATATTCCTGACTATATAAGAAAAATGTTGTATTGATTCTGATAGCCCACAGACTATTCAGTTTTGATTGATCCTTCACTCAAATACACTGCATGTTTTAAGCTCTCATTTCGCATTTTTGTGAAAGTGAAGTGAAGAGTTTGTGGCAATATTAAGTGTAAGGAAAATCTGAAGAGCTCTGAATTATCCTTGTTTGGCGTTGTTAGCCTTATTTGGGGTTATTTTCATGAACACAATTAAGTCTGCTATGGAAATAAAACACAAAACACTGCATTTAGTGATGAGTTTGTAAATAACAAAACTCCAAGTCACTTTCATTCTCAAGTGATAGTCTCTCTAAAAGGTAGTTAGGGACCATATAGCTGAAGGAGTTTGGCCTTCCAAATATGTTGGCAGTTCTTGGCCTCCACTCAGGTTCTGGCTGGTATGAAATTTGTTTTTCTTCGAAGGCTGCTCCAAGACTTCAGTAAAATGATTTGTATCTGGGTCTGTTTTGTTTCTCATGTGGTATCATACTCCCTTGCACAGACTTTGCCAGGAATAACCTCTGTTGGAAGGAAAGGGAAAAGGAGGAGGGAAAGAGGGAAAAGGGAGAAACAGCATATCAGACTGCCTTTATATTTTGGAATTTTGATAAAGAAAGCAGAATTCACTGTGAAATTCACTGAAACATTCCATTGCCTAGATAATAATAATCAAATATTTTAGAAGAAGATTGAAAGGATATAGCTTCATGGTTATTAATAGAGGGGTATAGTATTAGGCCACAATGTGATTTTCTGCATCAAAAGAGAGTAGATTAGGCTACACTGATGGAAATACAGTGCCTGAACCAGAGACTGCAGTCTCTCTGGATGCTGCTGCTTTGAAGGATTTCATTTAATCCAACTACCACCATCTAAAGAGGATGGTGACATATTAAAATGTATCTGGAAACAGTCATCCAGTAGCACTAGCTTGGAGGACATGATATTTCAGGAAGACTGAAAACACAGACTCAAGAAAAATTATGTTGCATTTCTGAAAGTGTGCTGGGCTGATCACCTGAGTCAGGATAACATGAGGTGCTTTTTAAAATGCAGATTTTTGACTTCACCTGAGAATTCGAGAATCAGAATCTTGAGGACCAGTTCTGGGGTAATGTGCTTCTTAAAGAAGTTTTCCAAATGAGGTTTATGCACATAAGTGTTTGAGAAGCCCTGGAATAGATGAACCTGAGGGCAAGCTGCCAGATAAGAAGGTAAGGCACAGGGTCCAAGGCATTGGTAAGGTAAGGCATTGGTCCAAGGATGGAATTCAACCACAGGGAGACAGATTTCAATCTAACAGATCTAAAATCATGAGCACTTTTTTTATCACACTGTTTTCTTTTCTTCTTTACACTCTCATTTCTTAGCAAAGTACATTTCACTTTATGGGTTCTAAGGAAATGTGTGTGGAGGGGATGAATGAGTAATTCTAATTAGAGAACCATATATTCTTGTTTGATAGGGCAGTTCTTGATTTACAACTGTTAAGCCAGTGTCCTTTCTAGTTTAGCATTTGTCCTGGATTTCTCTCTCACTCTCTCTCTCTCTCTCTGTCTCTCTCTCTCTGTCTCTCTCCTCTCTCTGTCTCTCACTTGCTCACTCACTCTTGCTCTGTCTCTCACTCTCACAAAGTATTATTGTTATTACTAGTGGCATTAAAGTAAGAAAGGGTAGATTTGACCAACTTCTACTTTGTATTTCCAGCTTCTGCCATGAGTTTACTACTATTTGTGAGGTGAATGCAGGTGAACAAAGTTCCTACTTTTAACATGTGGTTAAATCTGAAAGGTGACCAACAGTGACTCTCTCTCTTTTTCCTATCATTCCAGTTGTAACATAATTAATATTTACCTTTATAGAACGGCATATGGAAAGTTCACTGATATAAGAAGTACCTTGGAATCAAAAGAGCTCAGGGTAGCTGTTTAAGTCTGTTTGCACTGCTATAAAGGAATTCCAGAGTCTGGGTAATTTACAAAGTAAAAGAAATTAATTGGCTCATGATTTGGCAGGCTGTACAGGAGGCATGGCCCCAGCATCTGCTTAGCTTCTGGGGAGGCCTCAGGAAGCTTTCCCTCATAGTACAAGGCAAAGTGGGAGCAGGTAGATCACATAATGAGTGAGGGAAAAAGAGAGAGGTGGCAAGTCCTCGGACTCTTTTAAACAATCAGCCCTCACGTGAACTCACAGAACAAGAACTTACTCATTACCACAGGGAGGGCATCAAGCCATTCATGAGGGATCCACCTCTATGACCCAAACACCTCCCTCTAGGCCCACCTCTAATATTGGAGGTTACATTTCAACATGAGATTTGGATGGGACAAGACATCCAAACCATATCAGTAGTTACCTCTATCCAGTCTCAAATGGTAGAGACAGCAGCAAATGCTGCTACTCCTGTTAGCAGCTTGGTATACCAACCTGCATGCCATGACCCATGCTATGGCCTACAAGGTACACCAAGTTGTTATGCCACCAGTTAGCAAGACCAGAGGAAAGTGTGTAAAATTACAAATTAAGTGTAAATAAGTATGCACAGGAAATAAAGGACAATAGTTCTGCCAAAGAACATAGAGCAAGCAATTGGAAGGTCCTTGTTACAATTGTTTTGTCAGAACTTTGTACCATGTTAATCAACTATATCGTTATTTACTGTTTGTTAATTCTATTTTGTTTTGTAATAAGCCCCTATAGCAGTAATATACTGAAAAAAATAAAACTGTGTATGTAATGAACATTTAAGTTCTGAATTTATTTCTCATAAAATATTTGTTGAAAGTTATCATCCACATAGGGGCCAAAGTGACATCACTGGCCATATGAAAACCAGAATACACAAATCTTCTGAAGAGCTTTAATGTCTAATTAAGTTGAACTATACCAAATTGCTATTTTGTAGGTCCAAAGCAAAGAGTTTTAGTACTATCATATAATTTAACCTAATGCTAGTTATTTTAAGATGATAATTGCTTTTGCTTTTGCTTTGCAATTACCATCTTAAAATAACTAGCATTAGGTTGACAGATGGGACCTAATTAAACTAAAGAGCTTCTGCACAGCAAAAGAAACTATCGTCAGAGTGAACAGGCAACCTACAGAATGGGAGAACATTTTTGCAATCTATCCATCTGACAAAGGGCTAATATCCAGAATCTACAAAGAACTTAAACGAATTTACAAGACAAAAACAATCCCATCAAAAAGTGGGCAAAAGATATGAACAGACACTGCTCAAAAGAAGACATGTGGCAAATAAACATATGAAAAAAAAGCTCATCATCACTGGTCATTAGAGAAATGCAAATCAAACCCACAATGAGATACCACCTCATGCCAGTTAGAAAAGAGATCATTAAAAAGTCAGGAAACAACAGATGCTGGAGAGGATGTGGAGAAATAGGAACGCTTTTACATTGTTGGTGGGAATGTAAATTAGTTCAACCATCGTGGAAGACAGTGTGGTGATTCCTCCAGGATCTAGAACCAGAAATGCCATTTGACCCAGCAATCCCATTACTAGGTATATACCCGAAGTATTATAAATCATTCTACTATAAAGACACATGCACATGTATGTTTATTGCAGCACTGTTCACAATAGCAAAGACTTGGAACCAACCCAAATGCCCATCAATGATAGACTGGATAAACAAAATGTTGCACATATACACCATGGGATACTATGCAGCCATAAAAAAGGATGAGTTCATGTCCTTTGCAGGGACATGGATGAAGCTGGAAACCATCATTCTCAGCAAACTAACACAGGAACAGAAAACCAAACACCTCATGCTCTCATTCATAAGTGGGACTTGAACAATGAGAACACATGGACACAAGGAGGGGCATATCACACACAGGGGCTTGTTGGGAGGTGGGAGGCTAGGGGAGAGAGTACCCTAGAACTTAAAGTATAATTTAAAAAAAATTCTCAATTCTATATTTTTCTGCATTAAAACTTATAAATTTTTCACAGGTGCTATGTTTTTTGCCTCCATTTAGAGTGTTTTTCTTCAATATATGCAAGTTCTATTAATAATTCTCTTAAATATTTCACCTAATTTCAATGCTGTAAACTTGTAGGCCTTCTCAATTTCATTCCATTATAACTTAAAATATAAGTTTATCCAACTAAAAGTAGGAATTTGATCAGATCAGTCTTCTCACTATTCAAGATTTTTCAAAGTGCAATTGTAAAATTTCAAAATAAAGTCCTGTAGAGAATTTGAGCTCTCATGGTTTAATTTGTTCAGTTACCTTCTTACTTTTGTAGAAATAAATTTCAGTGTCTTTGGTTTGTGAATTTTGTTTTCAACTATTATAATTTTCTTGAATGTATTGAATTATTTTAAAAATATTTTTTGAATTTTTTGATTAAAGATTTTAATTGATTAAGAAAAGTGTGATAAAAAGTTAGAAAGCTTACTTACAAAAAAATTTCCCTGACATTAAGGATATTTAGGTAATTTTAAAAGTAGTACTTTAGTGGCTCAACAATTCTAATGCTAGATTGATGATGGGCAGCAAGGACAAAAGTGCATGTTACCATATTGAGCTAATTTTTTATTCAACATATCCTTAATGACAACATGTTTGTAATATTATTACCCTATGAATATATAAAAGTATTTGTAAATTTTAGTAGCTACAGATTCTCCCTCTATTATAGAATATCCCAGTTTGTATGCAATTATGAATTATTCATATGATATAACCAGTTTCTGCTCGCAGGTTTCTTAATTTGCAAAGAATATTGTTTTTACTGCAATAATCTCCTTCTCCAAAATGTATATTCACATTAACATTGCATTTACCATTTGTGAATTGGATACTTCTCATTGTAATTCATTTAACTGCTTTTCTAGGTGAAGCATCTAATATTTACTAATATAAAATTAACATCATTTTAATGTTTGCAAAGTTTTGTGAATGAAGTCAATACTAACTTTTAGTAAAGCATAAAAATAATCTTAGAATGAAGAGTAAGTTAAATTACTTTATAAAAACAGTCATTTGATTAAGTGAAAAGTCAGCCTTCGAAGAATGATTTACAAATGGACTTTCTTCCATTGTTGGTTGATGTTAAATTATCATCTTTTTTTATTAGTTCAGTATTTTTTTATTATTATACTTTAAGTTCTGAGATACATGTACAGAATGTGCAGGTTTGTTACATAGGTATACACATGCCATGGTGGTTTGCTGCACCCATTAACATTAGGTATATTTACATTAGGTATATCTCCTAATGGTATCCCTCCCACCTCCCCCCACCCCACAATAGGCTCTGGTGTTTGATGTTCCCCTTCCTGTGTCCAAGTGTTCTCATTGTTCAATTCCCACCTATGAGTGAGAACATGCGGTGTTTGGTTTTCTGTTCTTGCGATAGTTTGCTGAGAATGATGGTTTCCAGCTGCATCCATGTCCCTACAAAGGACATGAACTCATCCTTTTTTACAGCTGCGTAATATTCCATGGTGTATATGTGCCACATTTTCTTAATCCAGTCTGTCACTGATGGACCTTTGGTTGGTTCCAAGTCTTTGCTATTGTGAATAGTGCCGCAATAAACATATGTGCATGTGTCTTTAGGGCAGCATGATTTATAATCCTTTGGGTATATACCCAGTATATACCCAGTAATGGGATGGCTGGGTCATGGAATTTGCTTTAAGCTATTGAGCACTTCAGCATGTGTGTATGTGCGTGCGCATGCGTGCACACATGCATGCCTGTGTGTGTGTGCATATGTATATTTCTTAATGATAAATATCTTGATACATAGAGAAAGCTCAATTTATTATATCAACAATTTAAAATGTATTCACCATAAAATAAGCTTTGCAGAAGAATGCAGGTCATTTCATGAAAAAATATAAAATATTAAAACTATACTGAAAATAACACATTCTTCAGAAAAATGCCAGTGATACATTTTCAGGTATACAGCTGTGAAACTAATACAGGAATATGTACAAAAAATTATACAGATATGTAATTTTTAAATGTTCAGATAATGATTATAATGAGACATTTTTAAATTTTGCTTTAATTTACAGGGACCTTGTTTTTGTTTTTTAAAAAATAGTTTTCCAAATAGTTTTTGAATATAACTATTTTGTGGGTCCACCAATTTACTAAGATTGATTTGTCAGTCAGTAAACACTGCAAAAATTATATAATTTAATGAGTTTCAGTGCTTTCATTCTTTTGCTCTCAAATGTATCCCAGTTTTGACGATGAATTGCATAGTCATCTTACCTTTAATGGTTAGTGAGAGCTGTATTAGACTGTCACAGAAAGTAGTGAGCTTCCTGTCCCAAGACATTCTGAGGAACAGGGTAAGCTGAGCCCAACTAACAGATGTTGTGGATGGCACGTCCGAATCAAGAACGAGGCTGGAACAGATCACTGGGACTCAGCCTTTCACTTCTTGTCTGCACAATTACTTTTTCAAAAGATATTTGTACAGAGAAGCAAAGCTTTATTTTTTATTAATACAGTTTTGTTAATTTTATTATTTTATTAATATTAGTTGTATTAATTTTGATAAAATGAATATTTGTTTTATCAATTTATTAATTTGTTAATTATTAAGTATTTTGTTAATATTAATAAAACTAATATTAGTTTTACTAAAATTAGTTTTATTAATTTTTATTCATCAAGTAAGTAAAAGGATGAAAGGAAGAGCAAGAAGGAAGGGAAGGAGGAAGGGAGGAAGGAAGGAGGGAAGAAGGAAGGAAGGAAGGAGAAGGAAGGAAGGAAGGAAAGTAGGAAGGAAGGAAGGAAAGTAGGAAGGAAGGAAGGAAGGAAGGAGAAGGAAGGAAGGGAAGGAGGAAGGAGAAGGGAGGAAGGGAGGAAGGAAGGAAGGAAAAAAGAAGGGAAAGATAAGGGCGATAGGAAAGCATGATGGGAAGAAGGGAATAATAAGTGAAAGTGGAAAAACTAGAGGCTCTGAGAACTACGACAGCCTGTCCTTGTTGGGCATAATGCTAGGGGTTACTTTCTTCTTGAACCATGCTTAATTTTCACTAGTGAGGTCTGTTAGAGCCTATCTGTTCATATGCAATGGCCCTTTTGCCAGGAAATGGGCAGAAACCCTAGCACAATAACCCACAGAATGTACTTAAGACTTTTGTTAGTGGGTCAGGAGAAAAGTGGAATTGAAGAAGCACTCATTGTCTAAGGTCACTGCAGCCAAATAAGCATTAGAGGTTAATCTGTAGACAGGCAGGGTCACTGGATTTAGCAGGTCCAACAGGCAATAACACCATAGAGTGAGGAGGTTTTTCTTAACAGTTGTTACTAAAAGCGCAAACGAGACTATATTATCATCTCACTGGTAGCATGAATACTGCTAGGTGAGAATCACTGAACTGCGAAGTCCTCTTTTGACTCTGCGATGCCACCACAGCTATTATAGTATGATAGTTAAGAGCGTAGCATGTGGAGCCAGGCGGACTTTTAATTCAAGCACAGCTCCACAGCTTACGACTTAGGTGATCCTGAGTAATTTCCTGAACACGTCTAAGCCTGTGTCTTCATTTGCAAAGTGGAGATAATATTTCTTATGTCATTATGCTTTGGGAGGATTAAATAAAATAATATATGACTGACCAGTGCTCAGTGTCTGATAATATTGAATAAGCACTCATTAAATTGAAGTTCTCATTATTTGATATTAACATTATTATTAATGATATTATTACTGTCATTATGAACATCATTATTATTATTATAGATAGCAGTCTGGTTTTCCCCTCTTCCCTCCAAAACTTCAATACTATAATTATTGCTCCATTCATTTACTCAACAGATGTTTATTAAGCTCCCATTATTTGCAGGGTTCTGAGATAACTGGGATGGAAAAGTGAATAAGACATGTTGCAAGATCTCAAATCTGGGTGGCAAAACTAGGCTTTTTGCCTCTTTTGGGATAGTCTTTACTCAGAAGTAACATAACTGAATCTATTGCCTGTACTTTGTTATAGGACTGAACTCAAGAAAGAGTTGTTCTGTGTCACCTGGCCTGTTCACTGAGCAGGAACCCTCTTCCTTTTAGAAATGGTGTGTGCATAGGTGTGTGTATTTTCCATATGTGAGTAAGTTAGTCCTGGCTATGGATTAGGAATATGAGCCAGTATTGGTGGAACTGTCTTAGGTGGCAATAGTATGGCAATGACAGTGTGTGGTTTCAGGTGAATGGGACTTGGGTGTAGGTTTTGCTCTGTTGCAACTGTCTTTCTCACTCTGAGCTGCTAAGAGGTTCCTGAAAAGGCAGGGCTATTTGTGCCACCATATATGACTTTGTATGAGCTCTTCCCTTTTCTGTGAACAATCATCTGTTTTTTCTCATATAAAGATATGAGATATTCTCATATATTTTTTCTCATATAAAGATACATGCATATATCAGATACAGACTGATACATGTCTTTATATTTCTGCTAAATCATAAGCCCCTTAAGGACAGAAACTTGTTGATCTCGTAATCTTAGCAAACAGCACAGTGTCTAGAACCTCAATGGGTGTCTAGTAAAAACTTGCCAAATAGGTGGGTGAATGAATTAATGAATGAATGAAATGATGTAGTACAGATATATAAGATTAATTATTCTACCCTAAAACATTTTCTGCATAATCAGTGAAGTCTCCAACAGGGACTACTTCTCATGCTTGTATTTCAAACTTTTGATTCTCTTACCACAGCGAAACCCTCGAAGGACTATCCCCTTCATACTCTTACTAACCAAACTCTGAACATTCAACTCAATGTTTCAGAAACTAAATACCATCCTCCCTAGTTACTTTTGACAACTGCTGTCAGACATTTTCACTCACTTAAAAATCATATAGATTTGTCATCACTTTCAATTTCCCTAAAATCCCCAACTGTCTTTCCCCATCACTCCCAAACCTGATGACAATTCTAATTCTCCTTTCCTTCCTCCTACCTTCCAAGTGCATAACCTTTTCCCCTGTCTTGACCCCATCTCTTCTCAGTTACTGATAACCTTTGCCTCAAACTCACTCCCCATCTTATACTCTTGATTAATCTATCTATTTCCTCAGAATCTTTCTTAGCTTTGTTCAAGCATGTTGGCTTTTACTTTTTACACGAAGTCATCACTAAATTCTATCTGCTCTTTCAGCCATTATCCCACACATGGCCTTTTGTTATTTGTCTCTTATCCCTGCCCTTTTCCCCAGGCTCTTTTGAGCCACAATTACACATGAACAGGTCTCCCTTATCTTCACAAAGTTATCATTGGATTCCACATACTTATCCAACTGCCACTCAAGATTCTCCTACCGTTCATCATATCTAAACCCATGTGGTAGTTCCTTGATCTCCTTCCATCTGACACAATTGAAGTAGTCCTGAGAACTATAACAAGTAAGTATTTGAGTCAACACCAAGGTCAACTGATAATCTCTCTAGAATTTGACCTTTGGTCCTTTCCACTCTTTTCTCTTCAACATTAGTCAGCTGATCCTGACCCCTTTTTCTATTAAGATATTGTGCTTGTTCATTTTCTGTCTTTACTAAGCCATTGATTTAACAGCATCTTTCTGATTCCATTATATTCAAGCAACATCCACTATCTACACTGTAAGTATTGGAAAAAATATAAAATATGTAAAGCACCTAGGGCAATGCCTATCACAAAATAGTTCTTTCAATATCACTTCTCTATCTTGACCCTTTTTCTTTGCCCACAGCAATGCTGTGGATTCTTTTACTTCACAGGCAGAAAATGGGTACAGACAGATCAATTAAACTTTCCTAGCAGTTGCAGCTAATCTGTGACTACATCAGAACCAGGAATCAGGTCTCCCTCTCCAGGCACAAACACAGCATTCATCTATGACGTCTCTGCTTCTGAACTATACTTTCTATCGTGAAATTTTATTTCTGAAACTCCAAGGAGATTTCCAGATTTAATAATTATGTGAAACGCAGATATTATTTACAATAGAATACGATTGGTAAATGTGCACTAACTTAAAACAGACTTATGGGTGCTAGGATGAAATGAATTTGAAAAATAGAAAAGAACTGGTTACTTATATGCACAAGGATGCTGACCTTACAAAGGAGGAACCACTGAAAGTACCCCTAAAGTGTTCTGTACCCTATTACTTAATTATATGTTTTATATAATTACATACACACATATAAATGCTATATTATTTAAAGTAGCTTTTAATCTTTTCTTTTTCTTTGAAATGGAATCTTGCTGTGTCGCCCAGGCTGGAGTGCAGTGGCCTGATCTTGGCTCACTGCACCCTACGTCTACCGATTCTTATGCCTCAGACTCCAGAGGATCTGAGATTACAGGCGTGTGCCACCATGCCTGGCTACTTTTTGTATTTGTAGTAGAGATGGGGTTTCACCATATTGGCCAGGCTGATCTCGAACCCCTGACCTCAGGTGATCCACCCACCTCGGCCTCCCAAAGTCCTGGGATTACAGGTGTGAGCCGCCATGCCCGGCCTAAAATAGCATCTAATCTTCAAAGTTTAATTTATATAAAAACTTTCAAAGCCGTTGTATGAACTGTGAGCTCTATGGTAATACCTTGGTTAAGTGGGTGATCAGCTAAGGGTGCATGCATCAACCAGAAGAAATGATGACTTTGTGAATCTCAGTACAACGTTTTCAGGTAGTTCTGCCAATGATTAGCTTGGCAACACTGGGAAATTCCTTAACCTCTGTTGAACGATGGTTGATACATCTATAAAATGATGATAGTGCCTAGGATTAAAAAGAGTTTATACAGTGCCTAATGCAATGCTTGGCACATAATGATGCTATTTTCCTCTTCTTCCTCTCACCCAGCTTCTTTGTGAGTTTCTCTGAGTACAGTCCATGGAAGTTAGCACCCATATCACAATTATGAAATCTTTCTTCAGCTTTAATAATTTTTTCATTTTCATTTGTTTGTAACAGAAAAAATAAAAAGTAAATATCCTCAATATCTAGCGATGAAGAATTAAACATTTTGATACATCTATTTAATGAGATACTATCCATCTTAAATGTTAGTGTATATTTGTATACGTCGATATAAAGATATAAAGAGCAATTCGTGTTAATTGAAAATGGCAAGCTCAAAACAATACATACAAATCTGATACCATTTAAAAAAGTCATATGTATATAAATACATATTATTTACATATAACAATACATACCATTACTGGATTTCATATGGCTGGACAATTAAGATGTTTTTAAAAACTTTCTTTTTTTTTTTTTTTTTTCCGAGACAGAAGTCTCGCTCTGTTGCCCAGGCTGGAGTGCAGTGGCCAGATCTCAGCTCACTGCAAGCTCCGCCTCCCGGGTTCACGCCATTCTCCTGCCTCAGCCTCCCGAGTAGCTGGGACTGCAGGCGCCCGCCACCTCGCCCGGCTAGTTGTTTTTTTTTTTTTTTTTTGTATTTTTTAGTAGAGACCGGGTTTCACCGAGTTAGCCAGGATGGTCTTGATCTCCTGACCTTGTGATCCGCCCATCTCGGCCTCCCAAAGTGCTGGGATTACAGGCTTGAGCCACCGCGCCCAGCCTAAAAACTTTATGTCTTATTAAAAACAAGCTAAGAACACAAATGTGATTTTCTGAAGAAAAGTTTTAACACCCTCTGAGGATTTTACATGATAATTTTAATTAACAATCTGAATCTCAGTGTAATGAGATTATGGTTGATTAAAACATTTAATATATATTACATACTTTTTCAAAAACAAATATATATTATTTGCTTAATAAAAATTAATAAAAGCCAACAAAAACAAGCAAACCCTATATTCATTGAACCACCTCATATACCCTGGTGGATCAATATGCCACATGTACATTCCCTTATGAGAAGGGACTTACAAAATGCCTGAATGTAAAAATAGAGCAGTTCTTTTTTCTTTTTTTCAAATGTATACAGCAAATATCTGCTATCAATGTTAAATAATTTATCAGTTGTATTTGTGTATCTACACATTCTAAATGTGACCAATATTTTAAATGACACTTCATGCTGTAATCACTAGAGTCAATGTACAAGTATTATTGTAGTTTGGATTCCTGGAAAAAATGCATACGAATTCAAACAAACTTGTAAAATCTAAACAGAGTCTTTTATTAGTGACCCCTAATGACCCACAATCAAAGCTAAACATCTTGACTAAACAATTATCTTTGGGAATTGAAACATAAACAGAAAGAAAATTCGCTGTTTACCCTTAGTCTGTGTGGCTATTCCTCTCTGGCATTTTCACATCTACATTCATTCTATCAATATTATAAAGTTCTTGTTAAAATTTTCAATCACTTTCTTATTTAGAAAACAAAATGAATATAATTTTATATCTACCTACCTAAATAAATTGTTTCCCTGTATACATACAATCTCTTCAACAAAACCCAGTATGAAACTATGCAGGAAATGGCAGACTTTGTTCTTAGAACCAGGCATATAAAATGCCTCCTGAATATTATGCATTATTTTGCCTCTCCCACTCATATTTCCAAATCAGTTTCTTTCTCTAATATTATCATATGAATAGTTTTGCCAAACTTGGGTACACTCATCTGCATGCAAGTCCTTAGAATTGTTTCCCAAGAACTGTTTTAATATTGGAAGTTCTGGTGCTGATTAAAAGTTTTGAAAATAATCTTTAAAATATATGGAGGTATACTACTGAACTGCAAACTTAAGGATGGTTAAGATGGTACATTTATGTTATGTGTATCTTACCACAATAAAAAATAAGTTTTAAAAAATAGCCAATAAGCCTATATTGGGAAGTCTTCCCATTAGGGAGAAATACATGGAGGTACATGTATGTGTATTTAGAAAAAGGAAGCTTCACCAGGATTAATTTCTGCCTTTGCACTGGACTCCAGGGAATTGAGATTAATACAAAGCCTAAAAAGAAATAGATCTGGTACACTTTATAAATCCCTGGCAGTCAGATCAAAGTTGGTATGAATGCCATTTGTTAAAAGTCAGAACATGTGTCATATACTTTTACTTTGAATGAACATTATTTATGGACTTACCTCATTACACTATGAGTAAGGAAAAATTTCAGGAAACTCTATTTTAGGAATCAGATGTTTTAGCTGCACAAACCTCTTGCAGCGACAGAACAAAAAAAGTAAAATTCCTTTTGTTTTAGCTTTCTAGAATCATAAACCTGTGCAAATGTAGAGATAAATAGCATTGCCAAAGGCAAATATTGCTTCCAGCTGATGGTATTAGCAGACTATCAACTCGTCCTTGCCTGCCTCATGACTTTTGTTGTTTACTTAGCAAAGAAATGTCACTTTTAAAAATGTGTAAATGTCCTTACATGGAACTCATAATAAATGGAGAGAAAAACACAATAAAGAAGGAAATAGTAAATGATTATAACAAACTCTTTAGTCCCTTACTTGGCCATCTGTCTTCAATTTCAGGCATGTTGTTTTGAGTAGCATCCCTTTGTGACCAAATATAATGGGATAGGCAAGTTAATGAACTACGACAAGTACCATCATAAATGTGATGTATCACCAAGGCAAAGCCACCCAAGATGCAAGGCAGCTACCGTTTTTCTGTGAAGCTACTAGTTTCTTGTACAGTGCTCTGGGGAAAAGAGTAGCCTCATTTATCTCTATATTTATTGCAAAGTCTCAGACTGCTGCCTCATTCTTTCTCCCTTCCTGACTTTGACCTCCAAAGAAAAATGAGCGAGGCAGAGAAGCCACAGAGAAATGTAGGCAAAAAAAGAGAGATAAGATTTCGATTTACCTGAAGGAAAATATGTGTTCACCACTTTCTTCACTAGTCAGGATTCCTGAATAAATTACCAAATCAATTTTGCCAAAGTGGAAACATTTGTTGGCCGACTCAGGCACTAACCAACTGTGTCTTTGCATATTTCTTTCAAACCCTTTCCTCAGAAAACACCTATATGTTTTACATTCTTTAAATTTGTTCAGAGTGTTTCTAAGTAGACACTATTGTCTGAAGCAGTGAATTTAGTTTCTTGCTTATGAAAAATATTTAAAATGGCACTAGAAATAAAAGACACAGTGTTAGTAACTAGGAGGCTTAAGAGATTATATTGGAAAAGTCTGAGTCTCTGTCGATCCATTTTTATTCTTGTGTGTAATGGATTGAGTGATTTTGTTTTAACTGGCTAGTTGATAATAAAGTTTATTACTGTAAGAAATTAGAATATCTTTCTGAACTCATTTGATTCTCTGAATTTATCTTTCCCATCTATTCCACTTTATCCAAGTGAAAATTTGTTCTCTATGTATTTCAGCTGATTTAAGACATGAAGCGGCTTTCTCATTCACAGGTGCTGGAAAGCAGCCCGATCTTTCATCTTAGAATTCTCCATTTTCTGTGGGGTTCTTCATACCTAGGATCAATTATTTTGCAGTGTTATGTGCCTAATTTTAAGACTCCTACCCTAGGCCAATATACCCTGTATACTCCCCTTTTCTTGAGTGAGAACAAGACTTTGAATATGATGAATTTCACTCCTATAATTAGGCTACCTTCTATAGCAAAGGTGAAAAGATTACACTGAATTAACTAAGGCCCCAAATCAGTTGAACTTCAGTTAATTGACGTAATTAGGTGATCTACTCAGGTGAGCCCTGAAAAGGGACTGTGAATTAGTCCCTTCTAGCATTGCTATGAGACTGGGTAATTAATGAAGAATAGAAGTTTAATTGGCTCATGGTTCTGCAGGATGTACAAGAAGCATAGTGGCTTCTGCTTCTAGGAAGTCCCCAGGAAAGTTACAATCATAGTGGAAAGCAAAGGGGGAGCCAATACGTCACGTGGCCAGAGCAGGAGGAAGAGAGAGAGGTGGGAGGTGCTATACACCATTAAACAACCAGATCTCATGATAACTCACTCACTATCATGGGAACAGCACCAAGGGGATGGTGCTAAGCCATTAATAAGAAGTCCACCTCCATGATCCAATAACCTCCCTCCAGGTCCCACCTCCAATACTGGGGGTTATAATTCAGCCTGAGATTTGGGGGGGATACAGAACCAAACAATATCTGGCTGCATCCTTCCTGAAATAAGTGATTCAACGTACAAAGGTTTCTGTTTCTGGCCATAGGAGGAGAAAATTACTATGTTATGGATAGGGCCATCTGCAAGGAGTAATGGGTGGCCACAAGGAAATGAGAGTGACCTCTGGCTGAGAGCCTGCAAGAAAATGTGGCCATGAGTCCTACAGCTGCAAGGCACTGAGGTCTTCCAACCACCTGAATGAGCTTGGAAGAAAATCCTGAGATTAGACCACACCCCTGGCTGACCCGTTGATTTCAGCCTGGTGAGACCATGAGCAGAGGACCCAGTTGACCTGTGCGTAGATTCTTGGCCCACGAAAATTGTGAGATAACAGATTTATATTTGTTTTATATCACTAAGTTTGTGGTAATTTGTTATGTAGCAATGCACAACTAAAACACACAGCATATGAATGCACCAGAGGTATTGTAAAGTGTTTGATGATTACTTTCTCAGTCAATCCTCAGACTTACATTCATTGTCCTGAACGGTCACTCTTCAGTACTACTCAAAATATATAGCTTATTTGGTTTTTTGAATACTCAAGCTGGACTCTAGATGTGCCCCCTTCCCATTTCATAGATGAGGAAACTAAGGTTCAGAATAGTTGACTAGTATGAGGATACACTGTAAGTAGAAAAAAATTTAGATCTGTTTCAGATATTTTTCCACAATGGTAGAGAAAGTAGATTAAGATTTACTTTTGATTTAAGAACAATGGAATTAATCCCTTCCATTTCTGAGTTGGGGTAATATGACCGATCTTTGTATTTCCTGTAACACCCAATGCAGTTCTTTACAGCTATGCTGGGACCCTTCTTTCTGGAAGTATCATATTGGCAGAGTACCTTGCACCTGATAAGTATTTAATGAATATTTTATGAATTAATGACTGATTTTAATGAGGCTTAATTGGCTGTATAGATGGGAGAGAGGATTAGGAATATAAATATGTCTGTAAAATTATAATGGGGTGGAGGATGGAGGCAGACAATAAAGAAAACAGAAGGTCTGTTAAAACCAAATGCTTAAAGGTTTCTAAGGAAATATTTGCCACATATATTGATGAAATACTTAAAACACTGATATACTCAAACTAAATCAACAAATAAAATAAAATCATCATTCATGAAATGGAAAACAGCATTAATGAAATAGAATTACAGAACTATGATTTCACCTGAAACTGGAGAAATACCATCATCTATCTCTTCTTGCCTCACGTCACTCCCACTGTGACAGCTACCTCAAAAATTAGATCAATGTGCAAAGATATTTTCACCAACCTCAGGTCACAATAACATCTTTTCTAAAGGAACTGCAACAGTAGCCAAATTGGAAAGAACTAGAATCCATGACTATACCTGAAATACTCAGCTCTTGCTTCAACAAGGGATGTCCATAACTGAACTCCATACTTTTCTGGAGGCTCTCATTATTTCATTGTGATAATAAACAGGAAGATTGATGTTGTTTGAAGGAAATGTCTTCCAATTCTCGATCCTCAGGGTCTAACACAATGTTTCCATGGGACATGGAGGTAAAGCATGTATTTCGCCGTTGATGTTTCTCCAGTTGTCAAAATCTCATAAGTGAGTGCATTTGACTTTAACAGCTCCTGTAAGATTCAGGAGTGCCAGTGGGCAGTAGCAGTCAGGACAGAAGAGCTCGTGGAACGTTATATGAATCACACAATTTCAAGGACTCACTCTTTCTCAGTGGGAATTTTAGTCGGTTTGTGTATTTCTTAAGTCTGATTTTCTATTGAACAAAGGATATTACAAAATCTGTACTTCCTGGAGCAGATTTTTCCATAGCCTCCACAAACATTTTTATGTGAGGGGAAAATGCTGACACTGCATTTGATTTATTTTCAGTTTCAGAAAAACATGACCAACATGAACACCACTGAAGCATAAGTATCATAATTGAAGTGACAAAATAAAGAAAAGGACCAAATGTCATCCGAAAGAAATTGCCCTGGAGTGTTATTTACCTTGATTTCGGACTTCAGTGTAAGTAAGCCCACAAGCTGAAGTCCCAAACTGGAGTGGATAGATCACCTTTGCCCCCAGACCTAAAGGTTACTATAAGGGTAGTGATTCAGGGAAAGAGTACCCAATAATGCCTTATACTGTCAAAGCAGCCACACACACACTGTTTATTAGTTTCTGTTAGTCCTGGTTTTTAGTCTAGAAGTGCTAGAAGCAACAATTATTCTTTAACATCACATACTGCATATTTACAAGGCAATCGTTTGTCAGGAGCACGCTAAAGGCCTGAGAGAGTAAATGCTAGTTCCAAAGATGTTTAAATTACCACTAGCATATAGCTAACATATAACAAAGACCTAGCAAGTTTATTAAAACTGTAAAATATAAGATGCCTGGCCAAATTTGAATTTTAGATAAATAACAAATTTTTTTTAGGATAAGAAAACATCAAATATTGTATGGGTATACTTATATAAAAATTATTCATTGTTTATCTGAAATTCAGTTCTAATTGTGTATCCTGAATTTTCACTTGCAAAATCTGGTAAACTTGTTTTTTAATTTTTTAATTTTTTAAGTTCCAGAGTACATGTGCAGGATGTGCAAGTTTGTTACATAGGTAAACGTGTGCCATGGTGGTTTGCTGCACCTATCAACCCATCACCTAGGTGTTAAGCCCAGCCTACATTAGCTACTTTTTCTAATGCTCTCCTCACCCCCACCCTCCCCTGACAGGCCCCAGTGTGTGTTGTTCCCCTCCCTGTGTCCATGTGTTCTCATTGTTCAGCTCCCACTTATAAGTGAGAACATGCAGTGTTTGGTTTTCTGTTCCTGCATTAGTTTGGCAAACCTATTTCAAAAACAGTAAGAAGAAATCACTCCGAACTTCCCAGATCACACATTTTATTCTTAAAGTCGTTAGTGTGCCTGTTACCTGAAAAGAAAAGAAAAGCAGGATGAATAGTTATTTTCTTATCAGTTTCTCCACTGGTCTATGCACACTAACCTGGAGAGAAGGTGAGAGTCCAGTAATATGTATCCTAACAAGGGCAACCAAAATAGTTGAGAGGCATGTGATAGGTTCCTCAAATACCTAACCTCTAGTCACATTTGATCAAATAATTTTTATCAGGTTTTAATTGACAAATAAAAATTGTATATATTCAAGGTGTACAATGTGATGACTGGAAATATGTAACATTGTTTGTGTGTATATATATATATATATTTCAAATTAATCAACATGTCCATCACCACACATAGTTACCGTGTGTGTGTGTGTGTGTGTGTGTGTGTGTGTGTGTGTGTGTTTTTGGTGTATGTGTGGTGAAGACATGTTAAGATACCTCTTAGCAGATGTCAAGTAAACAATACAGTATTGTTAGCTGTCGTCATCTTACTGGACATTATAGCCCCAGAACTTATTCATCTTATAGCTAAAAGTTTGGACCATCTGACCACCATTTTCACCCATCTTCCAGCCCCTGGTAACCACCATTCTACTCTCTTTTTCTATGAATTAGACTTTTTAAGATTTCACCTATAAATGAGATCATACAGTATTTGTCTCTCTGTGTCTGACTTATTCCACTTAGCATTTTATCCTCCATGCTCATTCATGTTGTTCCAAACAGCAGAAATCCATTACTTTTAAGGCTGAACACAAGCGTACATACACATATCACATTATCTTTCTTCATTCAGTCATTGATGAATGCAGGTTGTTTCCATATCTTGGCTATTGTCAACAGGGCTGCACTGAACGTGGGAATGCGGATATCTCTTCAACACTGATTTCATTTCCTTTGGATTCACATTCAGAAGCTAGATTACTGGATCATTTGGTAATTCAAACAAACTATTTTTAAATAGAGATTGAAAATGTATTTATGCAGTACTTATTATCAAACTTTGTTATAGGCAATGTGAACACAAAACCAAAGTACAGTCTCCTGGATTGAAAAGCTTAAATTCATGTTGTTAAGGAAACAGTAAAAATACATGGGACACAATTAGAAAATGATGAAGACCAATTTATTCATCATTCAGATGTGTGCAATACAGACTCGTTCGTTTATTCATTTGTCATGAGTGTCATGAGTCAGGTCTTGCTTCAGTGCTGATGACACAACTATGAACAAATCAGTCTCTTTTCTTACAGAGTTTCTATTCTAGTTGGGAATAAAGGGATAATAAACAAATGATAAGGGATAAAAGTAAATGAATTAATAAGAACATGTCTGATGGTAACAGTTTCTATGATGATTATTAAAAAGAGAGATAGGTTTGGGACAAGCAAAGTTGTCTCTATGGAGGTGACATTTCAGCTGTGCAATAAGGAGGCAGCCCATAGAAAGACAGAGGAAAAGCAGCATTCTGATGGAGAGTAGACTTAGTTCAAAGACCCTAAGGCAGAAGTAACCAAGGCAGTAACAACCTTTCTGTGACTAAGGAGCAGAGGGAAGGATCAAGTGACTGGGTCAACAAAGGAGAGAGATAGGGAAGGCCAGTTAGGCCGGGATTTTCTTCTAAGTGTCATGGAGAGACATTGGAAGGTTTTAAGCAAGAAAGGTTACAGGGTCTGAAACATTTTTTAAATAAATCATCTTAGCTGCTGCAAAGACACAGAACTGTCTATACACAATTCTCCAAGTAAGAATGAAAGGAGAAGCAGTGGTGGAGAGACTTTGACCCTAAGCAGGGGAGACAATGGTAACTTGTCTCAAGTAAGAGTGGAGAATGAGATGGAGGTTAAGTTTGAGATATATTTTGGAGGCAAAGTTGATAAGACACGCTGATGCAAAGAAGAGAATTAAGGATACTTCCTAGGTTTAGCTGAAGCATCTAGATGGATGACAGTGGTATTTACTGAGAAGGAAAATCAGGTGATCAATAGTTATGGTATAGGATTTATTCGGCTTGAGAAGAATTTTGCTAAGCTAAATGGATATGTTAAATAGGAGAGACAGATTAAATCTGGCTGGCCTAGTCCAGCAAGAACCACGGAGAGAGAGGACTTGCCCTTAAAAAGTGGATTGAATTCAAATGGAGATGCGAGGAATTTTTTTGCGTCTCCACAGAGAAAACAAAGTTAGAAAAGATGTAAAAATGAGAATAAGCATGAAATGTGACTGGAAGTAAAAGAGTGGGGAATTTATGTTGGAAAAAAAAGCGAGAGGTAAAATTAGAACTATAAAGGATATTCATTATTTAATCAAAAGAGTTTGAATTCTTTTTCTAAAAAACATGGAGCCATTGACAATTTTAGGCTTAAAGCTAGGAAAACTTTCAATTGTGTCTTATTTCCTGTTGGATCTCCATTGCTGAATACAGAGTCTGGCACATAGCAAGTCATCAATTTATTACAAATATGAGTGGAAAATGAATGAATGATTGTATAGCAAAGTTATGTTTTCATAATGAAAGAACAATGGGTGAAGAAACCAGGGAAATGGCTCCCTATTTCAAACAGGTAGGCTCTCAGATTGGAGATAGAACTTTTGTGTGTGTGTGTGTGTATGTTAAGTGTTTATTCCCACAGACTCATTCATCTCAACTACCAGATACTTTCAGTAATTAAATGCCAGCATGTAAGAAAGATCTCAAAATCAGATTCTTCATGCAGTGTTCTTCCAATGTTTTTATTTAAAATTAATTAATTAATTTATTTATTTATTATTATTATACTTTAAGTTCTAGGGTACATGTGCATAACATGCAGGTTTGTTACATATGTATACTTGTGCCATGTTGGTGTGCTGCACCCATCAACTCGTCAGCACCCATCAACTCGTCATTTACATCAGGTATAACTCCCAATGCAATCCCTCCCGCCTCCCCCCTCCCCCCTCCCCCCTCCCTGTGATAGGCCCCGGTGTGTGATGTTCCCCTTCCCGAGTCCAAGTGATCTCATTGTTCAGTTCCCACCTATGAGTGAGAACATGTGGTGTTTGGTTTTCTGTTCTTGTGATTGTTTGCTAAGAATGATGGTTTCCAGCTGCATCCATGTCCCTACAAAGGACACAAACTCATCCTTTTTGATGGCTGCATAGTATTCCATGGTGTATATGTGCCACATTTTCTTAATTCAGTCTGTCACTGATGGACATGTGGGTTGCTTCCAAGTCTTTGCTATTGTGAATAGTGCTGCAATAAACATACGTGTGCATGTGTCTTTATAGCACCATGATTTATAATCCTTTGGGTATATACCCAGTAATGGGATGGCTGGGTCATATGGTACATCTAGTTCTAGTTCCTTGAGGAATTGCCATACTGTTTTCCATAATGGTTGAACTAGTTTACAATCCCACCAACAGTGTAAAAGTGTTCCTATTTCTCCACATCCTCTCCAGCACCTGTTGTTTCCTGACTTTTTAACGATGGCCATTCTAACTGGTGTGAGATGGTATCTCATTGTGGTTTTGATTTGCATTTCTCGGATGGTGAGTGATGATGAGCATTTTTTCATGTGTCTGTTGGCTGTATGAATGTCTTCTTTTGAGAAATGTCTGTTCATATCATTTGCCCACTTTTTGATGGGGTTGTTTGTTTTTTTCTTGTAAATTTGTTTGAGTTCTTTGTAGGTTCTGGATATTAGCCCTTTGTCAGATGAGTAGATTGCAAAAATTTTCTCCCATTCTGTAGGTTGCCTGTTCACTCTGATGGTAGTTTCTTTTGCTGTGCAGAAGCTCTTTAGTTTAATGAGATCCCATTTGTCAATTTTGGCTTTTGCTGCCATTGCTTTTGGTGTTTTAGACTTGAAGTCTTTGCCCATGCCTATGTCCTGAATGGTACTACCTAGGTTTTCCTCTAGGGTTTTTATGGTATTAGGTCTAACATTTAAGTCTCTAATCCATCTTGAATTAATTTTTGTATAGGGAGTAAGGAAAGGATCCAGTTTCAGCTTTCTACTTATGGCTAGCCAATTTTCCCAGCACCATTTATTAAATAGGGAATCCTTTCCCCATTTCTTGTTTCTCTCAGGTTTGTCAAAGATCAGATGGCTGTAGATGTGTGGTATTATTTCTGAGGACTCTGTTCTGTTCCATTGGTCTATATCTCTGTTTTGGTACCAGTACCATGCTGTTTTGGTTACTGTAGCCTTGTAGTATAGTTTGAAGTCAGGTAGCGTGATGCCTCCAGCTTTGTTCTTTTGACTTAGGATTGTCTTGGCAATGCAGGCTCTTTTTTGGTTCCATATGAACTTTAAAGCAGTTTTTTCCAATTCTGTGAAGAAACTCATTTGTAGCTTGATGGGGATGGCATTGAATCTATAAATTACCTTGAGCAGTATGGCCATTTTCACGATATTGATTCTTCCTATCCATGAGCATGGTATGTTCTTCCATTTGTTTGTGTCCTCTTTTATTTCACTGAGCAGTGGTTTGTAGTTCTCCTTGAAGAGGTCCTTGACATCACTTGTAAGTTGGATTCCTAGGTATTTTATTCTCTTTGAAAAAATTGTGAATGGAAGTTCATTCCTGATTTGGCTCTCTGTTTGTCTGTTACTGGTGTATAAGAATGCTTGTGATTTTTGCACATTAATTTTGTATCCTGAGACTTTGCTGAAGTTGCTTATCAGCTTAAGGAGATTTGGGGCGGAGACAATGGAGTTTTCTAAATATACAATCATGTCATCTGCAAACAGGGACAATTTGACTTCTTCTTTTCCTAACTGAATACCCTTGATTTCTTTCTCTTGCCTGATTGCCCTAGCCAGAACTTCCAACACTATGTTGAATAGGAGTGGTGAGAGAGGCCATCCCTATCTTGTGCCAGTTTTCAAAGGGAATTTTTCCAGTTTTTTCCCATTCAGTATGATATTGGCTGTGGGTTTGTCATAAATAGCTCCTATTATTTTGAGGTACGTTCCATCAATACCGAATTTATTGACCGTTTTTAGCATGAAGGGCTGTTGAATTTTGTCAAAAGCCTTTTCTGCATCTATTGAGATAATCATGTGGTTCTTGTCTTTGGTTCTGTTTATATGCTGGATTACGTTTATTTATTTGTGAATGTTGAACCAGCCTTGCATCCCAGGGATGAAGCCCACTTGATCATGGTGGATAAGCTTTTTGATGTGTTGCTGAATCCGGTTTGCCAGTATTTTATTGAGGATTTTTGCATCGATGTTCATCAGGGATATTGGTCTAAAATTCTCTTTTTTTGTTGTGTCTCTGCCAGGCTTTGGTATCAGGATGATGTTGGCCTCATAAAATGAGTTAGGGAGGATTCCCTCTTTTTCTATTGATTGGAATAGTGTCAGAAGGAATGGTACCAGCTCCTCCTTGTACCTCTGGTAGAATTCAGCTGTGAATCCATCTGGTCCTGAACTTTTTTTTGGTTGGTAGGCTATTAATTATTGCCTCAATTTCAGAGCCTGCTATTGGTCTATTCAGGGTTTCAACTTCTTCCTGGTTTAGTCTTGGAAGAGTGTAAGTGTCCAAGAAATTATCCATTTCTTCTAGATTTTCTAGTTTATTTGCGTAGAGGTGTTTATAGTATTCTCTGATGGTAGTTTGTATTTCTGTGGGGTCGGTGGTGATATCCCCTTTATCATTTTTTATTGCATCTATTTGATTCTTCTCTCTTTTCTTCTTTATGAGTCTTGCTAGCGGTCTATCAATTTTGTTGATCTTTTCAAAAAACCAACTCCTGGATTCATTGATTTTTTGGAGGGTTTTTTGTGTCTCTAGGAGATAGAACTTTTGTATAACATAATGGTAAAAAAGGTGGAAATAAAAGTGCTTGATAGTATTTCCTATCATGGCAAGATGGCAAAAGTATATAGGAAATACAAGTTTAGTTCCTTCAGAGGGTATTCAAGATTTAAAGTAACACAAGAAATTTCCACTCTAACAATGAGTTCAAAAGAGACCTTAGTTAATGAGATCAGAGAAAACTTGGATAAGATATTTTTTAATATTCTAAAATTTGAGAGACCCCCAAGTTTTTCTCAGCTATTCATACATCAAACCATTCAATGTAAATAGTTTGATAATCAAAAGCTCATGTAGTTTTATTTTGTTTTCTTTTCAGTGAGGCTGCAATGTTTCTGCCAGAACTTGAAACTGATTATTTTCTGGGGCATAATATTGATATCCAATGGGTCAGTGAATTCAAATTTTACTTTTCCTTATAACCTGCTTATCTCCAGATTCCCTCCATTTTCTGCAAAACTTTCCATTTGTCATACTTTTATATTTCTATATGCAGATACACATACATGTTACAGTTTTTTGATGGTGGAGATGGTTACATAAAATTGCTTACTGGGGAAGCAGCACTAAAAGTCACTGCTCAGCACACAAAGAGGAAAACAAAAGATTTTTTAAAAACCCTCCAATAAAGTCAGTAAGCTATGTTGGCACTCACTTGCTGTTGGCCTCAAAGCTCTCAGATTATACACTCCTTTTATTGGATTGTTACTTTAATGGGACTTTTTAAAGGGCATTTTAATAGCCTCCTTGTTTCAGCAGATATACATTGAAAAGCATTTGGAATACCTCCCAGTTGTAACATTTTTGATCTTCACATTTCTTAGAATTCTGACAACCTACTAGGTAACAGTTAGTATGATATTATGCTGACACATTCCAGAGCTGGCAGTTGTTAGATTTGCCAGTGCAGTTTGTTGTCCAAATCCCATGGGCCTGAGATTTATTGCCTTTTCCCCTTACCCACCTCTCCCTAGATCCTTCGCTGCCCCCTTTTAACTCTTTGAATACACTATAGATGTGTTTTTTAGGTACATCAGGACTATCCACTATAAAAGCCTAACCTAGTAAGAAACAAAATTAGCCACAAAATTTCTTATATTATAAATTTGTGCTATTCTATGTTATTTGAAGAATCAGAAATAACTCATTCAGGAGAAAGATATTTTTCTTCCACCTAGAGTCATATCACCCTCAGAACTATCCATGGCCACAGATGGATCATAGGTGATAGTTACAATCTTTCTGAAAAGGCAAATCTGGCAGAGTGACTTTGCTGTGGTCAGTACTCATATTTCTTCTTTCGCAAACAAGACCTTCAATGATGGTGAGAAACAGTGAGGGAGGAAATTATTAAATGATTATAAACATGCTTCAAAAGCTGCCTTTTGTGTGGCTAATGATATTATGACTGGCTAACTCCTCATTATTAACAATCCAACTCAAGACTTATTCCCCTGAGGCCATCCCAGCTGGATCAGGTGCTCTTCCTTACAATCAACAGCACATAGATACGTCGTTGTGTTTTTACTATTGGACTGTATTCATCTGTTTATGTCTCTGTCTCCCCTTCTAGATGCTTGCTTCTTAAAGTCAGACCCTATTCCTGTATATATTTTGCATTCCTAGCTCAGTGCCTGGCTCATTGCTAGTGCTCAATAAATATTTGTTGAATAAATGAAGGAAGGAAGAAAAGCGCTGGACCAGGTGCTATGTGAGAATGCCTTGGCCTAACTCGCATGCCAATTTCTACAACTCTTTTTGATTCTTTTGCTCTTATATGAACTCAGAAAAACAGAACACAGGCCAGGCATCTCCATCATCCAATAGGACATTATTTAATACTGTGATCTAACTTCTTTTTGTTTCTCTATAAGGAAGATTACTTACAATGGAGTTGAAGCCAACTCTATGATGGGGAGTCTTACCGTTACCTAGCTCTTGTTATTAACAGGAGCAAAAAGACCAAAAAGGGTTATAGAAATTGGCATTCGAGTCAGGCCAAGACATTCTAACACAGTCCTTGGTCCAGTGCTTTTCTTCTTTCCTTCATTTATTTAACAATTATTTATTGAGCACTAACAATGATCCAGGCACTGAGCTAGGATCTCAAAATATAGACAGTAATAGAACCTGACTTCAAGAAGGCCAGCATCTGGAAGGGGAGACAGAGACGTAAACAGATTAATACAGTCCAATACTAAAAGTACAACCGCAGATCTATGTGCTGTCAATTATAAGACAGGAAGAGCACCGGATCCAGCTGGGATGACCCTGGGGGAATGAGTCCTGAGTTGAATTGTTAATAATGAGGAGTTAGCCAGGCAACAGAGAGGTGAGCTTGGAGCACAGAAGATTGTGAGGACCACATCACCAAATATATCAACTTGAGAACTCACAGAATGTGTTTGGAACACTTCACATATTGCAGTTTTTCTGTTTTATAAAGTGTGAATTGTGGGCAAAGAGAAATTATGTTGAAGAAATCAGGAAGCAATCAACATAGAGGAACTGGAGTTTATTACAAAGGTCTGTGCTGTCCAACACTCTCTACCACTAGCTACAGATAGCTGGTTCAATTTAAATTCAAGTTAAGTAGTATTTTAAAGAACAAAATCTTAGTTCCTGAGGTGCACCAGTCACATCTCATGTGCTCAATAGTCATGTCGGCCGGGCATGGTGGCTCACGCCTGCAATCTTAGCACTTTGGGAGGCTGAGGCAGGCAATTGCCTGAGCTCAGGAGTTCAAGACCAGCCTGAGCAACATGGTGAAACAACGACTCTACTAAAAATGCAAAAAAAATAGCTGGGCGTGGCAGCGGGCGCCTGTAGTCCTAGCTGCTCAGGAGGCTGAGGCAGGAGAATCAGTTGAACCTGGGAGGCGGAGATTGCAGTGAGCTGATATGGCGCCACTGCACTCCAGCCTGGGAGACAGAGTGAGATGCTGTCACAAAAAAAAAAAAAAAAAAAAAAGGGTCATGTGAAGTTTAGGGCAGATTATGGAATATTCTCATCAGCACAGAAAGTTCTACTGGGCAGTCCTGAGCATTTGAAGTGTTTTGTGTGAGTAAGTCAGAGTTAGATTTACACTGAGGATTCTGTAGGACAAATTCAAATGGAAAAGACTGGAGAAGCTCATTCAGAGGGACTGCTTAATGGGTCATAGAGCTTTCATTCTACTTGAATAAGACAGATTTTTAAAATAGTAAGTGAAATAAATAGTATGTCACAGAGTAATAAGTGTTCTAGACAAAAAGAAAAAAAGGAAGATAGAAATGCCTGCTGAATGGCCACAATTGTAAATAGGGTGTTCAGGGAAGGTCTCACTGGGAAGAAAGACCTGAAGGATGAGAGTATGATGTAGGCACCTGGGGAAGAGTACTACAGGTAGTAGGAACAGCAAGAACAGTCCTTCATGAATATCCTGGCCTCTATGTAAGACATATTTGCATGTAGATAGGTATAGAGAGAGAGATGTGTGTATGTATGTATGTATGTATCAAGAGACTTTTTTTTTTTTTTTTTTGAGATGGAATTTCGCTCTTGTTGCCCAGGCTGGAGTGCAATAGTGCAATCTCAGCTCACTGCAACCTCTGCCTCCTGGTTTCAAGCGATTCTCCTGCCTCGCGAGTAGCTGGGATTACAGGCATGCACCACCATGCCCTGCTAATTTTGTATTTTTAGTAGAGATGGGGTTTCTCCATGTTGGTCAGGCTGGTCTCGAACTCCTGACCTCAGGTGATCTGCCTGCCTTGGCCTCCCAAAGTGCTGGGATTACAGGCATGAGCCACCGCGCCCAGCCTCAAGAGACTTTTAATGTGAATTAGCTTATACAATGATGCAGTTGTGAGGGTTGGGATGTCCAAATTACATAGGGCAGGCTGGCAGGCTGGCAGGCTGGTAACTCAGGCAAGAATTGATGCTGCAGTCTTGAAGCGAAATTTCTTCTTCTCTGGGAAACCTCAATTTTTGCTTTTAAGGCCTTGAACTGATTAGATGAGTCCCACCACATTACTGATAATCTTCTTTGAAGTCGACTGATTGTATTTGATAACCATGTCTAAAAAACACCTTCACAGCAAAATCTAGACTAAAGTTTGATTGAATAACTGGGTGCTACAGCCTAGCCAAGTTGACATAAAAAACTCACCATCATACTCATCTAATCCTTGTTTTTCAGATAAGGGAATTTTGGTTTATAAGGATTAAAATACTTGCCCAAACTTTTTCAGGAAGAAGAATAAGACTCTTAACAGTTACTTTTCCAAGTCTTCTTACATCAATTCTAGTGCTCTTTTTACTGCCCAGTCAGTGTAAACCAGACACAGAAGCCTAAATTAGGCCACATATAACTTCAATTTTGTTATATTGAGCTCTAAATTAAAAGAGGATAGATTCAGACATACATTTATTTTATAAAGTTTACGACTGAATTTTATTTTTGAATGGAACTGAAAGTCCACTAGGAAGAATTTTTTCCATCCTTGCGTTGTTTTTGCTTTGTATAGAGTCACATTAAAAATGAGAATTTATCAATAAACGAAAAGAATGAGAACAAAAAATGAGTCCATTAAAATGATTTTTACAGCATAAAAGAAATGTATTTTTTTCTAAGATTCCTAGTTAGAGGAAAAAGTTAGGTTATCATAAATTAATTTGATTACACATGTAGTTTCTTGGGACTACATGGAAAGTCTCTTCCAATGCCCAAAACTCCACTTTAAAAAGGTAATTTTAAAAACAAAACAATTAAAAGAAGTAACATTGAAACAAAATTATACGTTTTACTCACAATGTAATTTTGAATAAATTTAATTCAGTACAAAACCATTATTAAATAGAAAATCAAAGCCATATATTATACATAATAACATATTAAATTAGGATTTCTGCTTTACTCTGTGATCACATTTCATGAAATAATGGTATACCAACATTTCAAATGATTTTTCATCACCAGTAATTCCATCATGGCTAAAACTGTACCTTTGAGCCATCTAACATGGAAGTGCAGACACATGATTTCCAGTTTCACCTGGCTTGATTGAAATATAGACCGATAAAAATTCAGTGTTTGATGATGACAGAGCAATTAATTTCAAGCCACAAGAAACAGTTTGCATTACTTTAGATAATATTTTCATTTAACCTATAGCTGTATATAATCATAATCTCCATAATGTGACCAATGATATATTCCTTATTATTTTAAATTTTGAAATATTTCATACTTAAGAAGAAGCTTTTTCTTATTTCATCAAGAACTAACAAAAATATTTTGGCCATCTATGAAAATGATCATATGATTTTTCCCTTTTGATTCTTAATACTTATTTTAAATGTTGAATTATGCTTACATTTTTAAAATAAAATAAATTATTTTTATTTGTTAATCTTTTTAATGTTCTGAAGGCTACCATTTACTAATATTTTACTTACAATTATTTCAACAATCTTGATAAGTTATTTTGGTCTTTTTTGTTTGGTTATTTTTCTATCAGTCTTTCATGTTTTCTTACCAACGTTATTTCATTTTGTTTTGCAAATTTATTTGCATAGAGCCAAGCAAGTAACTTGAAGTTCTTTACTTCATATATTTGTGTGATTATTTTCTCATTATTGTCTTATTTTGTGTTTTTGTATTTTCTCTTCCTTTTTCTTGATTAGTTTGTTAATAATGGTTTATCTACTTTATGTTTTTTGCCCCCAAAGAATCAGCACTTCATTTATTTATGCTTACATCTTTTTCTGCTTTCTACTCCATTAATTTCTTTCTTATTTTTATTTTTATTCCATTTATGTCTTTATTCTTATCTGTAATTATCTTTAACATTCTTTTTATGTATTCTTTAATTGAATTTTGTTTCTTTTTCTACTATATTGATTTGAGTGCTTTTTTATTATTAATCATTTACTAATGTAAATATTTAAGTTTATAAATTTTACTTTGAACACTCTTTTACTTATACCCAATGTGATTTAATTTGCAATGTTTTCTTTTATTATCTTTATTTTCTAAGATTTTATAATCTGCAATCTTTACCCTTGGATTTCCTCTTTAACCTGAGAGCTTTTCCTTAAGGAGTATTTATACCATAAGATCTAGCAATCTGTCTTCTGATTATATACCCAAAAGAAATGAAACCACAACCTCATAAAGATCATTTGTATTTCTAAGTTCAATGCAGTACTATTCACTATAGTTAAGATGTGAAATAACCTAGGTGTCCATCAATGGACACATGGATAAAGAAATTGTAATATCACAATTTACTACAGATATATATAAATGGAATATTATTTAGACTTAAAAAAGGAGGAGAACCTGCCATTCGCCACAACATGAATGAATCTAGAGGACATTATGCTAAATGAAATCAACCAAACAAAGAAAGGAAAATATTACCTGATCTCAGTTATATGTGGAATCTAAAAAGAAAAATAGAGATAGAGATAGAAAATAAATTAGTGGTTTCCAGGGTCAAGGTGGAGGGGAGAAAATGGATAGATGTAAGTTCACTGAAATCAACTTTTTAAATGTTATTTAAAATGTATATAAATTTAAAATATATATGTAAATTTAATATATATATATAAGAATTTTTCCAAAATTTGTATTTGTCTGGTTCTTTGTCATTCATTTTACTTTAAAGCTTAACAGTTTTTAGACATTAGTCTTACAAACAGCATATTGTTGGGCTGACTTTGATATCCAGTGTGAGTCTGCTTAAAAGATAGATGAGCATTATTGAGATCACAGATATATCTAATCTTTAGTTCTGCCATCACAGGTTAGAAAATGTTTGTATTTGCATTGCTTTTGAATATATTTTATTATATCTTCACTTTGTTCTGTAGTACATATGTTTCTTGATAATTTAGAAGGCTTGTATTTTCTTTCGAGTTGTTACTTTCACAACTAAAACTATAATTCTCCATTTCCATAGTACCTGTGACTTCAAATGCTTAGCAGTGATAAAAGTAGTATATTTCTACTTTGTTCCCTTTTCTCTTCTCTCACCGTCATCTCTTGCATATGTCTGAATATTTGTATTTCTACTTATTTATATATTCATTAGATTCTTCTTATTGTTTACCTATACCTTTAAAGTAATTGCAGTTCTAATGCTTTAATAATCAATTTTAAACAATCTGTTTTATCCGCAACTATAAAACAGTGTAATTATTACCATTTCATTTTCTTTCTCCTTTCCCCTCCTATTATTACTTATCATTTTTACATTTTCAAGATGTATAACATTTAAATCATGTGCCAGAAGCATATTCCACATATTTGCTTTAATTATAATAAATATATATCTCTTGAGTTAAACTTATACTCTAGCAGTTTTTCCAAGGAAGGCTCATAGAGACTATATTAACTGGCTTCTAATGTCTTCAAACTGCATTTATGTTTTCTTTTACTTGAACAACAGTGAATGAGTAGAAATTATTGAGTCACATTTTCCTTTCTTTGTACACATTATAGGCATTCTACACTGGGTTCTAGGAATAAAACTTGCCATGGAGAAATCTGAAACAAATTTCCCCTTAAAGGTGGCTATAACTTTTTGCCTTGATATTCAGCAAATTTCTAATTTATCTTTGAAGTTCAGTGATAATTGTTACTTAAATATAGTGTGTCTTTTCAATCTGCATTTTAAGTTTTCCTATTATTTTGGAATCATTTTCTTAAGCTACTTCATTAAATAGCTTTTTCTATTATTTTTGCAATTATTTTCTTCAAGGTGACCAGTTGTGTGCATGTTGTATCTCCTTTGCTTTTCTTTATCATATCTACAAAGTTTCTTTACTAATTCTTTTAAAAGATTTATTTTCATTTTATTTGAATTGAACCTCTCAATTCTATCCTCCATTCCTCATATCTGTTTAAATAATAAATATCACTCCTAATTCTGCTTCTACTTTGCCACTATTACTGGCAACATTTTTCTCGTAAGTGTTCTTATATGCCATTTGTTTTTAACCAGGTTATTTCTTCTACTTTTCTTAATATATTTGTTTAGAATCTATGCTGCTTCCTTTCTTTGTTATTTATCTCCATTTATGGTAGATCTGTATTGGCAAGTAGTCAAAGATGTGTAATAGGCTGGCAAGTATTCTCCTTATGACATAGCGTCTTCGGTGTGAGAGAGGTTCTTGCCAGCCTGCGATGATACTGCTATTGGATATATGTAGACATTCAGTTTTCCAGGTCCATACCTCTCTTTTTTTATTATTTTATTTATTTTTCTCTCTGTAGTGCATTCTTAGAAATTTCTTTAAACTATCTTTCATTTTATAAATTTTCTCTTTGTTATTCTTAATGTGCTCTTAACTCATCCATTTTGTATTTTTATAACAATTATTATCTTTTTCATCTCTAGATTTTTTTTAGTCTTTACTACAGGTTTCTTTTCTTTTCAAAAAATATTGCTTTGTCTTTTTCTGTTTTTGCTTCCTACTTGTATGACTTTGTTTCAAACATGCTTATTTTAGAAAACACTATAAATTTACTGTATTTTCTGAAGCCTTTGAGGATCTAATTCCACAGTTTGATGTATCCTCAAATTCCTGATTCTAGTAATGAAATTTCCTTCATATATTTCATAATTTTGGACTGTGAGCTCATTGTCAGTGAAATCAGAATCTCTTTTGGCTTGTGTAAAGTATATGCCCTTTTAGAGTTATTTTGAATTTGCTTCTTCTAGGCACTTTAGACACATCTTTGGCCTGGGACTAGTTTTAACCTTAATTCTTTTGCTTTAGGAGCACAAATTATGCAGGTAATGTAATATGAACCTCGGAGCCCAGGGTGATGTAAGCCATGGGAATGAATTTTCAGGAGATGTTTTTCTAGCAATAATACAGTCGGAAACAAACAAGTTTCTCATCTTCTTCTGCCAATGGAAAGGTGTTTATAGCTAAGTTTTTCACTTTGAGTATCCAGATTTTACAAAGGAAAGCCTAAGTTTCAAGTTTTTGCATTACCAGGCCCTGGTATGTTATGTTCTTTTATGTTTGATTTTTATCAGACATATGTTTGATATGTTCTTTTATGTTCTTTCATTTTGGTATGAAAAATGATCTTACGTTATTACTCCTTAACCCCTAAATGAGTCATCTTGCTTATCATTTTGGTTTTCGATTCTCTCTTTGTTTTTGAGAAATAAATTACTTTGATACATATTGACCTAGAAAATATAGCTCAGTATAAGTATGTTTTTATGACTGTCTACTAATTTACTAGACATATGCAGACACAGAACCTATATGCACAATGACCTTTTATATGCAAACAAGTATAGTAATAGTCGCTATTTATCAAGCTGTGTTACTTCATGTATAGTATCTCAATTACATTCCAAGTAGGTACTTACTATTACCATTTTGCAGATAAGAAAACAGGGATTCGAGGGCTTAAGAAACTGCTTTAAAGTAACAAAATTAGCATAGAAACAAAACGTTATCTGAATCAGTGGCAGGTGTTCTTCATCATCACACCATGTAGACTCCATATATGTACAGTCTTAATATATGCATGTCTTCTCTCTGTTTCAAAAACTTTTAACTTAATAAGATCTTCATAGCTTTTATAAATTATTAAACATTGTACAAATATATTTATATTTTGTCAATCAAATGCCACTTCTGTATTTAAAGTCAGGTAGAAAATTATGATGGAGAATAAGTAAGTTAACTTACTTTTGCAAACTGGATTTTGAAGGAAATAGAAATATTAGCTTCCATTTCTTCTTTTTTTTTTCTTTTTTTTTTTCATTTCTTCTTAATGCTGGGGAATTATCTGCTCACTAAATAAATTTTGCAAATTATAGATTTTCATATACTGAATTTTAATGATTTTAGTAAAAATGCTGCTTCTTTCTTTTTTGTTACTATCATAGTCTTTAGGATTTATAGTCGCCAAACCAGACTCTTTTATAACTCCTAATGCTCCCACCATTGGTAGCCTTTTTGACATTTTAAAAATAAGGCAGCTAAATGAAAATCAAAGCCACAATGAGATATCACCTCACCCCAGTTACAATGACTATTATTAAAAGACAAAAAATAAAAGATGCTGGTGAAGATGCAGAGAAAAGGGCACTCTCATACACTATTGGTAAGAATATAAATTAGTACAACCACTATGAAAAACAGTATGGAGATTTCTCAAAAAACTAAAAATAGAGCTACCATACGATCCAACAATCCCACAATTGGGTATCTCTCCAAAGGAAAAGAAATCAGCGTATCAAAGGAATACATGCTGTATTAGTCTGACCTCACACTGCTATAAAGAACTACCTGAGAAGTGGCTGGCAAGATGGCCAAATAGCAAAAGCTCCAGTCTTCAGCTCCCAGCTAGATCAATGTGAAAGTCAGGTAATTTCTGCATTTCCAACTGAGGTACCCAGCTCATCATATTGGGACCGGTTAGACAGTGGGTGCAGCCCATGGAGGGCAAGCTGAAGCAGGGTGAAGAGTTGCCTCACGTGGGAAGTGCAAGGGGTTAGGGAATGCCTTCCCCTAGCCAAGGGAAGTCCTGAGGGGCTGTGCCATGAGGAATGGTGCATTCTGGCCCAGACACTAGGCTTTTCCCATGGTCTTTGCAACCTGCAGAACAGGATATTCCCTCACGTGCCTACACCACCAACGCCCTGGGTTTCAAGCACAAAAGTGGATGATCGTTTGGGCAGACACTGAACTAGCTGCAGGAGTTTATTTTTCATACCCCAGTGGTGCCTGGAATGCCAGCTAGACAGAACCATTCACTCTCTTAGAAAGGGGACTGAAACCAGGGAGCCAAGTGGTCTAGCTCAGCAGATTCCACACTCACAGATCCCAGCAAGCTAAAATCTACTGGCTTGAAATTCTCGCTGCCAGCAGAGGAGTCTGAAGTTGACCTGGGATGCTTGAGCTTGGTAGGGGGAGGGGTGTCTGCCTTTACTGGGGCTTGTGTAGATGGTTTTCCCCTCACAGTGTAAACAAAGCCACCTGGGAGTTTGAAATGGGCAGAACCCACCACAGCTTGGCAAAGCTGCTGCAGCCAGACTGGCTCTCTAGATTCCTCTTTTCTGGGCAGGGCATCTCTGAAAGAAACGCAGCGGCCCCAGTCAGGGTCTTAGAGATAAAACACCCATCTCCCTGGGACAGAGCACCTGAGGGAAGGGGCAGCAGTGGGTGCCACTTCAGCTGACTTAAACACTCCTGCTTGTCAGCTCTGAAGAGGGCAGCGGATCTCCCAGCACAGCGCTTGAGGTCTGCTAAGGGACAGACTACCTCCTCAAGTGGGTCCCTGACCCCCATTCCTCCTGACTGGGAGACACCCCCTAGCAGGGGTCGACAGACACCTCATACAGGAGAGTTCCAACTGGCATCTGGTGGGTGCCCCTCTGGGACAAAGCTTCCAGACGAAGGAACAGACAGGAATCTTTGCTCTTCTGCAGTCTCTCCTGGTGATACCCAGGCAAACAGGGTGTGGAGTGGACCTTAAGCAAACTCCAGCTGACCTGCAAATGAGGGGCCTGTTAGAAGGAAAACTAGCAAACAGAAAGTAATAGCATCAATATCAACAAAAAGGATGTCCACAGCCAAACCCGAACTGAAGGTCACCAACATCAAAGACCAAAGGTAGATAAATCCGCGAAGATGAGGAAAAACCAGCACAAAAGGATGAAAATTGCAAAAACCAGAATACCTCTTCTCCTCTAAAGGATCACAGTTCCTCACCAGCAAGGGAACAAAACTGGATGGAGAATAAATTTGACTAATTGAAATAGTAGGCTTCAGAAGGTGGGTAATAACAAACTTCTCCAAGCTAAAGGAGCATGTTCTAACCCAATGCAAGGAAGCTAAGAACCTTGCAAAAAAGTTAAAGAAATTGCTAACTAGAATAACCAATTTAGAGAAGAACATAAATGACCTGATGGAGCTGAAAAACACAGCACAAGCACTTCATGAAGCATATACAAGAAACAATAGCTGAATCAGTCAAGCAAAAGAAATGATATCAGAGATTGAAAATCAGCTTAATGAAAGAAAGCGTGAAAACAAGATTAAATGAAAAGAAAATGAAAAGGAAAGAACAAAGCCTCCAAGAAATATGAGACTAGGTGAAAAGACCAAAACTACATTTGACTGGTGTACCTGAAAGTGACAGGGAAGATGGAACCAAGCTGGAAAACACTCTTCAGGATATTATCCAGAAGAACTTCCCCTGTCTAGCAAGACAGACCAACATTCAAATTCAGGAAATACAGAGAACACCACAAAGATACTCCTCAAGAAGTACAACCCAAAGACACATAATCATCAGATTCACCAAGGTTGAAATGAAGGAAAAAATGTTAAGGGCAGCCAGAGAGAAAGGTCGGGTTATCCACAAAGGGAAGCCGAATAGACTAACAGCAGATCTCTCTGCAGAAACCCTACAAGCCAGAAGAGAGTGGGGGCCAATATTTAACATTTTTAAAGAAAAGAATTTTCAACCCAGAATTTGATATCCAGCCAAACTAAGCTTCATAAGCGAAGGAGAAATATAAGCCTTTACAGACAAGCAAATGCTGAGAGATTTCTTCACCACCAGGCCTGCCCTACAAGAGCCCCTGTAAGAAGCACTAAATATGGAAAGGAAAAACTGGTACCAGTCACTGCAAAAACATATCAAATTGTAAAAAACTATTGAAAGTATGAAGAAACTGCATCAACTAATAAGGAAAATAACCAGCTAGCATCATAATGACAGGATCAAATTCACACATAATAACATCAATGTTAAAATAAATGGGCTAAATGCCCTTATTAAAAGACACAGGCTGGCAAATTGGACAAAGAGTCAAGACCCATCAGTGTGCTGTATTCAGGAGACCAATCTCATATGAAAAGACACACATAGGTTCAAAATAAAGGGATGGAGGGAAATTTACCAAGCAAATGGAAAGCAAAAAGAAAAAATAAAAAAAAGCAGGGGTTGCAATCCTAGTCTCGATAAAAGGACTTTAAACCAACAAAGATAAAAAAAGACGAAGAACAGCATACATAATATTAAAGGAATCAATACAACAAGAAGAGCTAACTATCCTAAATATATATGCACCCAATACAGTGGCACCCAGATTCATAAAGCAAGTTCTTAGAGACCAACAAAGAGACTTAGACTCCCACACAATAATAGTGGGAGACTTTAACACCCTACTGTCAATATCAGACAGATCAATGAGACAGAAAATTAAGAAGGATATTCAGGACTTGAACTCAGCTGTGGACCAAGCAGACCTAATAGACATCTACAGAACTCTCCACCCCAAATCAACAGAATATATATTCTTCTCAGCACCACATCGCACTTATTCTAAAATTGACCACATAATTGGAAGTAAAATGCTCCTCAGCAAATTCAAAAGAATGGAAGTCATAACAAACTGTCTCTCAGACCACAGTGCAATCAAATTAGAACTGAGAAACTCACTCAAAACTTCACAACTACATGGAAACTGAACAACCTGCTCCTGAATGACTACTGTGTAAATAACAAAATTAAGGCAGATATAAAGAAGTTCTTTGAAACCAATAAGAACAAAGACACAACACACCAGAATCTCTGGGACACAGCTAAAGCAGTGTTTAGAGGGAAATTTATAGTACCAAATGCCCACAGGAGAAAGTGAGAAAGATCTAAAATCAACACCCTAATATCACAATTAAAAGAACTAGAGAAGCAAGAGCAAAAATATTCAAAAGCTAGCAGAAGACAAGAAATAACTAAGATGAGAGCAGAACTGAAGGAGATAGAGACACAAAAAAACCCTTCAAAAAATCAATAAATCCAGGAGATAGTTTTTTGAAAAGATTAACAAAATTGATCATTAGCCAGACTAATAAAGAAGAAAAGAGAAAAGAATTAAATAGACACAATAAAAAATGATAAAGGGGAGATCACAACTGATCCCACAGAAATACAAACTACCTTCAGAGAATACTATAAACACCTCTACACAAATAAACTAGAAAATCTAGAAGAAATGGATAAATTCCTGGACACATACGACTACCCTATACTAAACCACGAAGAAGTCAAATCCCTGCATAGACCAATAACAAGTTCTGAAATTGAGGCAGTAACTAATAGCATACCAATCAAAAAAAGCAAGGAACAGATGAATTCACAACCAAATTCTACCACAGCTACAAAGAGTTGCTTCTGAAACTACTCCTTCTGAAACTATTCCAAACAATAGAAAAAGAAAGACTCCTTCCTTACTCATTTTATGAGTTAGGTTTCTCTGGCCTTTATGAGGCCACCATCATTCTGATACCAAAACCTGGCAGAGACTCAACAAAAAAAGAAAATTTCAGGCCAATATCCCTGATGAACATTGATGTGAATATCCTCAAAAAAAAAAAAAAAAAAAAAAAAAAAAAAAAAAAAAGAAAAGAAAAAAGAGAAATACTGGCAAACCAAATCCAGCAGCACATCAAAAAGCTTATCCAGCACTATCAAGTCAGTTCATCCTTGGGATGCAAGGCTGGTTCAACATATGCAAATTAATAAATGTAATCCATCACAAAAACAGAATCAATGACAAAAACCACATGATTATCTCAATTGATGCACAAAAGGTCTTCAATAAAATTCAACACCTCTTCACTGCATGTTCTCTCTCATAAGTGAGAGTTAAACAATGAGAACACATGGACACAGGGAGGGGAACATCACACACCGGAGACTGTCAGGGGTTGGGGGGCTAAGGGAGGGACAACATTAGGAGAAATACCTAATGTAGATGACAAGTTGATGGGTGCAGCAAACCACCATGGCCCATGTATACTTATGTAACAAACCTGCATGTTCTGCACATCTATCCCAAAACTTAAAGTATATAAAATGTGTGTGTGTGTGTGTGTGTGAGTGTGGGTGTGTGTGTGTGTATATATATATATATATGTATTTTAAAAAGGACTACCTGAGATTGGATAATTTATAAAGAAAAGAGGTTTAATTGACACACAGTTCTACAAGACATACTGGAAGCATGGCTGAGAGGCCTTAAGAAACTTGTAATCTGGAGTAAAGTGAAGGGGAAGCAAGCATACCTTACCACGGTGGATCAAGAGAGAAAGAGAAGAGGGACATACTATACACCATTAAACAACCAGATCTCATGAGACCTCTATCATGAGACAGTACTGGGGGATAGTGCTAAACCATTAGAAACCACTCCCATAATTCATTCACCTCCCACCAGATTCCTACCCCAACACTAGGGATTATAGTTCAACATGAGATTTAGGTGGAGACACAGAACCATATCATTCTGCCCCTGGCCCCTCCCAAATCTCATGTTTTTCTCACATTTCAAAACCATTAATGCCTTTCTAATTGTCCCCCAAAGTCTTAACTCATTCCAGCATTAACTCCAAAATCCAAGTCAAAAGTCTTTGAGACAAGGCAAGCTGCTTCCACCTGTGAGCCTATGAAATCAAAAACAAGTTTGTTACTTCCTAGATACAACAGGGGTACAGGCATTGGGTAAATGCTCCCATTCCAAAAGAGAGATATTGGCCAAAATAGAGGGTCTACAGGTCTCATGCAATTCCAAAACCCAGCAAGGCAGTCATTATATCTTAAAGCTCTAAAATAATCTCCTTTGACTCCAGGTCTCACATCCAGGCCACAGCGGTGCAAGGGGTAGCCTTCCACTGCCATGGGCAGATTTTCCCCTGTGACTCTGGAAGGTATAGCCCCTGAAGCTGCTTTCACAGGCTGGTATTGAGTGACTGTGACTTTTCCAGGTACACAGAGCAAGCTGTCTGTGAATCTACCATTCTGAGGTCTGGAGGATGGGGGCCCTTTTTTCATAGCTCCACTAAGCAGTGCACCAGTGGGGATGGTGTGCAGGCTTCAACTTAACATTTCCCCTCTGCACTGCCCTAGTAGAGGTTCTCCAAGAGGGCTCTGCCCCAGCAGCAGACTTCTGCATAGACATCCAGGCATTTCCTTACATCCTTTGAAATCTAGGTGGAGGCTCCCAAACCTCAATTCTTGTCTTCTGTGCACCTGCAGGCTCAACACCATGTGGAAGCCACCAAGGCTTGGGGTTTGCACCCTCTGAAGCAATGGCTCAAGATGTACCTTTGCCCCTTTTAGCTATGATTGGAGCTAGAGTGACTGGGATGCAGGATGCCATATCCCGAGGCTGCACAGAGCAGGGGGCCCTAGGCCTGGTCTATGAAGCCATTTTTCCCTCCTAGGCCTCCAGACCTTGATGGGAGGGGCTGCCACAGTGGTCTCTGAAATACCTTTGAGGCATTTTCCCCATTGACCTGGCTATTAACATTCAGCTCTTGTTTACTTATGCAAACTTCTACAGTCTTGGATTTTTCACTATAAAAGTAATTTTTTCTTTTCTACCACATGGTCAGGCTGCAAATTTTCTAAACTTTTCTGCTCTGCTCCCCTTTTAAATATGTTATTTTTTCCTATGCAAATGAGATAGGGATTTAGAAGCAGCCAGGCTACATCTTGAACACTTTGCTGCTTAGAAATTTCTTCTACCAGATACCTTAAGTCATGTCTCTCAAGTTCAAAGTTCCACAGATTCCTAGAGCAGGGGAACAATGCTGTCAGTCTCTTTGCTAAAGCATAGCGAGAGTGACCTTTGCTCCAGTATCCAGTAAATTCCTCATCTCCATCTGAGAGCACCTCAGCGTAGACTTCCCTGCCTGTATTACTATCAGCATTTTGGTCACAACCATTAAACAAGTCTCTATGAAGTTCTAAGCTTCCCCACATCTTCCTGTCTTCTTGTGAGCCCTCCAAACTGTTCCAATCTCCAAACAGACACTGTTACCCAGTTCCAAAGCTGCATCCACATTTTCAGGTATTTTTATAGCAATGCCCCACTCCCAGTATCAATTTTCTTTATTAGTCCATTTTCACAGTGCTATAAAGAACTATCCAAGACTGGGTAATGTATGAAAAAAAGAAGTTTAATTGACTCACAACTCCACAGGCTGTATAGAAAGCCTGACTGGGAGGCCTCAGGAAACTTACAATTATGGCAGCAGGCAAAGGTGAAGCAAGTATGCCTTACCATGGTGGAGCAGGAGAGAGAGAGAAAAGGGGGAAGTGTTACACACTTTTAAGCAACCAGATCTTGTGAGAACTCTATCACAAGACAACACCAGGGGGATGGTGCTAAGCCATTAGAAACTATGTTCATGGTCCAATCACTTCCCCAAACACTGGGGATTATAATTCAACATGAGATTTGGGTGGGGACACAGAGACAAACCATATCATCTGCACCTGAATGTTTATCACGGCACTATTTATAATAGCAAAAGATATGGGATCAATTTAAGTGTTTATCAGTGCATAAATGAATAAATAAAATGTGATATATACACAGTGGAACACTATTCAGCCACAAAAAAGAATGAAATAATGTCATTTTCAGGTACACAGATGTAACTGAAAGTCACTATGTTAATTGAAATAAGCCAGACAGCGAAAGACAAATACTGAATGATTTAATTCATATGTGGGAGCAAAAACACTTAATCTTACCAACATAGAAAATAGAAAGATGGATATCGGAGATTGAGAATTGGGGGTAAAGAGTATGAAGAGATTGGCTATGGGTAAAAATATACAGTTACATACAAGTAAGTAAGTTCTTATCCTTGACAGCAGAGTAGGATGACTACTTAGCAACAATACTATGTATATTTCAAAGTAGCTATGAAATATACAATACTATGTATATTTCAAAGTATACAGGTCTTGAAATTATACTAACATATAAAATGATAAACAATCAAGGTGATAGATACTCCAAATATTCTCATTTGATCATTACACATTCTATGCATGTAACAAATACTCAAATGTATCCAATAAATATGTAAAATGTCATATATGAATGAAAGAGTAAATACATAAATAAGCCTCAGTGAAAATACTATGGGCCCATAAACACTGTAAGATCATCTTTGAACCATAAAGGAAGTCAGTATCAGTATCTCATTTTCTTTTCTTCCAGAAGATTCCTCTCCTTGGCTAAATTTATGGCTAAAAATAGATTAATAAAGGAAGTTACTGTCCCATAGGATAAAGATTCAAAGAAAATGGATATATTGGCTTCCAAATAATGTCAAGCTCCTCAGGTTTAACATATTTTTGTAATTTAAATAGTAAAACAATGAATACTAAACCTAATAGGATATGACCATTCTGAAGATTCTAGATTCATATTATACAATTACTTTTCCAGGTATTTGAATATTTTACTATCATGCACATTGTGTGTGCTTTTTTTGTTAACTTGATTAGAAAATATAATTTTAAATCTTTAAGATTATATCTAATGAGATTAAACATATTTTTAAATATTCAATAGTATTAGTATTTCTTCTATTGTGAAATAATTGTTTATATTTATTCTTCATATAGTTATTTGAGTTTGAGTTGTTTCTCTCTACATATTTTGGATAGTAGTACTTTTAATAATTGCTTTCTAATGCTTTCCAGCTTGAACATCAACTTATAAGCTTTTAAATACACAAAGACTTCTAGTTTTTAGATATTTAAACATACCAATTTTAAATTTTATAATTTAAAAAATTATTTTAATTCCTTCCCTATCCAAAGAATAAGCAAATATTTGTTTCTACTTTCTTCTACTTTTTATTGTTTAATTTGTTTACATTACCACTGCTATTGATCTGGAGTTGATTTTAATATTCACAGGCAGTAAGATCTAAATTGATTTCTTTTTAAAAAAATAGGTATCAATTTCTCTTAGCATTAATATCTTTTGCATAATCTATTCATTCTTAAAGAGTTTGATATGCCTTTTAAAAAAATAAGTATTAATCACTTATATATATCTTATGGTCTATTTCTGGTTTTTCTGTGTTATTGATTTTATATAACTCTTGAGCCAGTTCCATATGAATTTAATTATTAGTATTTTGTGGTATGTTTACACATCCAATGGGCATATTTGCCAACCATTTACTCAAATGCCATGTATTATCACTCTTCAAAAATACTTTGAGTTATTTTTAATGGCGTAGTTTATCATCATAATATATATTTCAGAGACAAAACAATCTTTTCTATATATTGAGTTCTCATTGGGAACATCAGAAGTTCTATTGCATTGTGATACTGTGGTAATCTCTGCACATTTGTACTTAGATAGTATTGTGGCATGTTTCACCTAAAAAATACTTCACGTTTAGTAATGTTTGGAAAGTATCGCCTATTTTACCCCTCTTTGGGAGATTCAAAATGAAAATGAGCATATAAAATGTGGCATATATATACACACACACACACACACACACACACACACACACACACACCCACCATGGAATACTATGCAGTCATAAAAAAGGATGAGTTCATGTCCTTTGCAGGGACATGGATGAAACTGGAAACCATCATTCTCAGTAAAGTAATACAAAAAGAGAAAACCAAACACCACATGTTCTCATTCATAAGTGGGAGTTGAACAATGAGAACACATGGACACAGGGAGGGGAACATTACACATCGGGGCCTGCTGGGGGGTGGTGGGCTGGGGGAGGGGTAGCATTAGGATAAATGCCTAATGTAAATGATGAGTTGAAGGGTGCAGCAAACCAACATGGCACATGTATACCTATGTAACACACTGGCACGTTCTGCACAGGTACCCCAGAACTTAATGTATAATAATAATAAAAAAGGGAATGCTAGCAGAAGAGCAAAGATGAGGAAATAGAAAAACATAGTGGTGTCCTGGGAATCTTGAGAGGATCATGTATGAGTAGAATATAATAGGAGTAGATAATAAAAAAGGTTTTCATTTTCCAAAAAAAAAGAAAATTAACATATAAAAGAGAAATAAAGAAATCATGCATACAGAAATCTATGTAATATTGTTTAACTAGGTTTTTTTTCTAAATTTTTATTTTATTATACTTTTTGCTTCATAATGACAAGCATACCTTGGAGATATTGCAGATTTTGTTCCGGAACACCACAATAATGTGAATATCACAATAATGTGAGTCACACAAATTTTTTGGTTTCCCAGTTTATATAAAAGTTATGTTTACATCATATTGTAGTCTATTAGGTGTGCAATAACATTACTTTTATTTTAAGAAGTATATACCTTAACTAAAAATGCTTTATTGCTATAAAAAAAATTCTTGCTATCTTTTGAGCCTTTAGCAAGTTGTAATCTTTTTACTGGTGGAGGGTCTTGCCTCGATCGTGGTGGCTGTGGACTGATCAGGGTGATAGTTGCTAAAGGTTGAGGCTGCTGTGACAGTTTCTTTAAAAAAGACAACAATGAAGTTTGCCACATCAATTGAGGTTCTTTTAAAATAAATATTTCTCTGTAGCATGTGATGCTGTTTGGTAGACTTTTATCCAAAGTAGAACGTCTATCAAAATTGGAGCCAATCAACCATCTCAAACCCTGCTATGTTTTATCAATTAAGTTTACATAATATTCTAAATTCTTTGTTGTCATTTCAGCAATGTCCACAGTATTTTCAACAGGAGTAAATTTCACCTCAAAAAACTACTAAACTACTTTATTTGTTCATCCATAAGAAGCAAATTCTCATCCATTAGTTATATCATGAGATGGCAGCAATTCAATCACATCTTCAGGCTCCAATTCTAATCCTAGTTCTCTTGCTATTTCCAGCACATAAGCAGCGACTTCCTCAACTAAATCTTGAGCTCCTCAAAGTCATCCACGAGAGTTGGAATCCGCTTTTTCCAAACTCCTGTTAATGTTGCTATTTTGACCTTCTCCCATGAATCATGAATGCTTTAATGACATCTAGAATGCTAAATCCTTTCCAGAATGTTTTCAATAGATTTTGCCAAGATCCGTTAGAGGAATCACTATCTATGACAGTTATACCCCTATGAAATGTATTTCTTAAATGATGAAAGTGGAAAATCAAAATGACTCTTTAAACCACAGGATCCAGAATGGGTGTTGTGTTAACAGGTGTGAAAACAACATTATTCTCCTTGTACATTACATCTTCATCAGAGCTCTTGAGTACCTAAGTGCATTGTCAAAGGGCAGTAATATTTTGAAAGAAATCTTTTTTTCTGGGGAGTAGTTCTCAAAAATGGGCTAAAAATCTTTAGTAAACCATTATGCAAGCAGATGTGTTGTCATCCAGGCTTTGTTGTTCCACTTATAGATCACAGGCAGAGTAAATTTAGTATAATTGTTAAGGGCCCTAGAATTTTCAGAATGGTCAATGAACATTGGCTTCAACTTGGTCACCAGAGGCCCCTAACAAGAGAGTCTGCCTGTTCTTTGGAGCTTTGAAGCCAGGCATTAGCTTCTCTTCTCTAGCTATGAAAGTCCTAGATGCATCTTCTTTCAAACAAAACATCTTCTGTTTTGTTTACCTGGAAAATGTGTTGTTTAGAATAGCCACTTTCATCAGTTTTCTTAGCTAGATAAATTAATAAATTTCTGCAGTTTCTATATCAGCTGTAGAAGCAAGCTTCTACGTTGTAGAAGCAAGGTAAAGCAACACGTGCCGATATAGAAACTGCAGAAATTTGTAGCTTCTTTTCTCCAACTTCATGAACCAACCTTTGCTATCTTTAAGCTTTTCTTCTGCAGCTTCCATATTTCTGTCAGTCTTTCTAGAATTGAAGAAGGTTAGAGCCTTGCTCTGGATTAGACTTTGCTTCTGCTTAAGGGAACGTTGTGGTTGGTTTGATCTTCTATCTAGACCACTCAAACTTTCTACCTATCAGCAATAAGGCTGTTTTGCTTTCTTATTATTCATATGTTCACTGGAATAACCCTTTTAATTTTCTTCATGAACTTTTTCTTTGCATTCACAACTTGACTAGTGCAAGAGGCCTAGCTTTTGGCCTGTCTCTACTTTCTACATGCCTTTCTCACTAAGCTTAATCACTTCTAACTTTTTTTTTTTTTTTTTTTTTGAGATGAAGTTTCGTTCTGTCACCAGGCTGGAGTGTTGTGGCACGATCTTGGCTCACTGCAACCTCCAACTCCCTAGTTCAGGCAATTCTCCTGTCTCATCCTTCTGAGTAGCTGGGATTATAGGCACGTGCCACCATATCTGGCTAATTTCTGTATTTTTAGTAGAGATGGAGTTTTACTATGTTGGCCAGGATGGTCTTGATCTCCTGACCTCGTGATCCACCTGCCTTGGCCTCCCAAAGTTCTGGAATTACAGGCGTGAACAACCACGCCTGGCCGATTTTAGCAATTTTAGCTGCTCTTGTTATGGGGCGGGGTAAATGTAATTGTGTGAGATGATGGATGTGAGCCACCGCACCTGGCCAATCACTTCTAGCTTTTGATTTAAAGTGAGAGACATGTGAGTCGTCTTTTCACTTAAACAAATAAATTCACTTAAACAAATAAATTCATCGTAGGGTTACTGATTGACCTAAATTCAATGTTGTTGTGTCTCAGGAAATGGGGAGGTCCTAGGAAAGCACAAACAATAGGGTCAGTGGAACAGTCAGAATACATACAACATTTATTGATTAAGTGTGCTGTCTTCTATGGGTTTGGTAAATGTCACCCCAAAAGAATTAAAATAGTAACGTCAAAGATCACTGATCACAGACCAACGTAACAGATATAGTAACTATGAAAAAGTTTCAAATATTGCAAGAATTACCAAAATGTGACACATCGACACCAAATGAGCCCTTGCTGTTGGAAAAATGGTGCTGATAGACTTGCTCCTATGCAAAATTACCACATAATAACTTCAATTTGTGAAAAATGCAGTGTCTGCAAAGTGCAAACAGGTGAAGCACAATAAAATAGGTGTGCTGATACTAACGAACCACCAAAATGGCTGTCATGTTCTACATGTTCTAAGCACAATATTTCCCTTTGTCTACTCTATGTCCTTTTTTCATCACTCTTGTCTATAATGTTGATAGATTCCCAGATAAGCAAAGTATTACCACCCAGGAGTGCCCCTAGTTGGCAAAAGACGGAAATGGTTAAAGTCAGGGCAGAGACACTGAATTTGTGTTATGCCAGGCCCATCAAAGAGGTTTCCATTCCTTCACGCTGCAGGAGTGAATGGGAGTGACTTCAGTCAAGGAAAGCGAGAAGCTGAGCAGTGTTGTCCAAGTCTTCTGAAGAGAAGCAGAATTGTCGTAGTTAGCCTGCAGCCCCGCAGAAAGTGGGTCATTTCACCACCGAGGTGTGGCTCTGGGTAGCACTTCAGAGACACTGCGGTAAGGGAACAGTCCCTTTATTCATCACGGGGAAGATAGTGTTTTTCCTCTGCTGTGATAGGTTCACGCTGGCCCAGCAGCCTTTATGGTTAGGCGTGACTTCCTGAGGGATTTTCTCTGGATTCACAGAAGTTTCCCTGAATCCCAGGGAAAGCCTGACTCACCCACAGTCCTGTCAGGGTGGGGCTGGTATAACTTGGATGCAGCTTCAAGTTGGCTGAACTTACATGACAGTAATTTTCAGCCTGAAATCAGCTGCCTCTAGGAGAAATGGAAGAACATGACGTGGAAGGGGCCCCACGGAGGTGCTGACAGGGCAGTTGAGCCTCCTCTCAGTTTTCTCACTAGTACTCCAGGGTGGCACACTGGGGAACTCAGAATTTTTTTTTTCTCTCCGTAACTTCCTTTTTCTCTACAGCAGCCTCTCCAACAAGGTCATGTCTCCGGATATCCTAATAACTGATACCCTCATAAAACTCATGGTGCCTCAGACAATTGGATCTAAGCCTGGAGCTGACTTCTCAACTTTGATTCCTAGTCCTTAGTTCCCTTACAAAAATACCAAAGCTTCTTTTCAATACCATATCTTGTATTCTTCATCACTTACGTTTCAAGAACAATCTTGTTCTATTTTAATGCTGCCCCTGGAAGAGGTACATAAATTCTCGCAGGCTGTCGCTCATGTGCCTCTACAAACACACATCTGAATTCTGTAAACAAGAAAGGTGATGGAGCTGTCTAGTCAATAAGTACCCCAAGGCAGGGAAGGGTCTGTTTGCCATGCCTCAAAGAAAACAGTAGCCAGACTCCAGATAAAGAGACCATAACAGGTTGACCCTGATGTTGGTCAGGAAAGTAAGCTGGTGAGGCAACTTAGAAAGAAGAAAAGGAGACACAAGGAAGGGAAAATTTACCAAGATATTTGAATACCAGGTCTGAGGCTTACCAGTTGAGTGATTTCAGGTAATCTACTTTCTCCATGTAATCTTTAGTTTCCTGCCACACAGGGATGGTAATGGTGCTTGCTTCACAGGAATGTCATAATCATTACATGAGACAGGATATCTATAATGCATCTGGTCCATAGTCATGCCAAGGAAATATTAAGAATCATGTCAAAAATGATGGCCTTTGAGGGGTCACTGAAACCTTGGAGATTTAGGGTCCATGAGCAGTTTTTGAGAAAAGCATTCATAATTTTTATCAAGAGTTCTCCAAATTATTAAAAACTCTTGGAACAATGAAAAGCATTTTGAAAACAGTAAGCGTATCACTGTCGTAAAATACAGTTGTTCCAGACAAACTGAACTTTCTAAAGTTATAAAGTAAAAACTTCCAAATTGTCATTCTTGATTGGAACGTACTCATTGCATTTTTTCGATGATTTAAATATTACTTTTCCTTCCTTCAAATTCAGTTTCCCTGAATACCTGTCTGGACCACTCTGGTGACACTTGCATAGTTTCCTCCTTATAAACTTCTTCAGCCACAGCCCAGCTGCTGGAAAGCCCTCAGATCTTATACCTTTCTTCAGTGCCCAACACAATCCTTTGCCCATGGTTACTAATCAGCCAATGTGTATCACTGATAGTGATTTTTATCTATCACCATGTATCTAATTAGCTATTATGTATCACTGATGATTTTTGTCAAGGTATATTTCTATGTAGAGTATAATGAACTTTTGGGTAAGTCTACATAATAGACTATACCCTCTGCACAGCACGGCATCCACCATATCATAAGAGTTCATTAATGAAGTGTGATGAAGATAAAAAGAAATTGGGTGCTGTGGGAAAGTTATATACCAACAAATGACTATATTAGGCAGGTAAGACTATGAGGAAGTACTGTATTAAAAAAAAAAGTCACCATATGGAAACTATAGCCAACTCCCTCAGTATTTATTTCACGTAAATATTAGTTTTCAAACATTTATGACTAGTATACCAAAAAGTCACTGGAACAATATATTTTCATCAGGAGATCGAGGTTTAAGTTTAAAGGATCAGCCACCCTTACATTCTGCTTGAGAACGAAGTCCAAACCATAGTTTCATTAGTTTTCCTCTTATGGTCCTAGTAGAAGCACATCACACATCGTTGAGTTGTATATTTATAGAAGTTTCTCAGCACCACCCACGATAGAATAAGAGAAGGAAGAATCTTAAAATTGAAAGAAACACAGCCAACACGGCAAGTAAATTATCTTTTGTGGTGATAGGGTTGGGAGAGAAAGGGGATATGTTTGTGCAAAGCAACCACAATGTGCCATCGGAGCTATTGATGGATAAGCTGTTTCTGAAACCTCTGCTTTTTAAAGAAATCATATCAACAGCACAAGCAACCCATTTGGTACAGATCTGTCTTCCAACTGTTTTATGCAAAATGCTGATAAGCACAACTTAACTTGAGAGAGAAACTATATACATTTTTCATTTAAACACAGAGCAAATGGAAACCACAGGACATATACAGCTATGGGAGCAGGAGACAAATATGCTTAAGGGAAGTCAAGCAAAGTTGCTGGCTGTGGGGGACAAAATCCTGGTCAGGGCACAGAGTCAAATCAGAAATTGGCCACTGTGAGTGGAGGTGAATCCCTGCTGGAACATCAAACTGATGCTGTTTTTCTCTTTGAAAAAAGATTTCTGCTTAAATTTTGTTAAAAATTCTAAAACAAATTTTACAGTACATTGATTAACAGCTTCTTTGCTGGCCATTTTTTTTTTATGAAGACCCAAAGTAGAATTAGAAAAATAAATTAACTGATGTAAATTATATTGTGTCTTTGATAAAGCAAACAGTGATGCCATACTCTTAGTACACAGTTAAGTGTACTCCTCTCATACACTGTTAAGAGTAGAAGTCTGGCATCTACTCTTGGGATGAATAAGAAACATGTAGTCTCAGATCACCATTTGTAAAATCCAGGAACAGAGCAGAGCTGCATTTCCCAAGTTATGTTGGATGGAATGTTAATTCCATATGATAGGCCTATGGAACAGGTGATATGCCAAATAAATGGTTCTGAGGTCCAAGTTCTCATTCTCTTTGCTAATAACAAAGCTTGTACATCTAGACACAAACAAAACACAAGCTGAAAGCAAGAATTTATCTAACATGTTTTAATAAATATCCCAGGGCATGTCCTAAGATTGGTCACAGTCAGTTCTGTATCCTACTTTTACTTTTTCTCTCAGAATATATTCAAAAGAACACTTGTTCCACCAAAATTACATAAATGCATACATACATGTGCATGTACAGACACAATACATGAAGAATGTATGTGGGAAAATAATCTAAAGAAATTTTGTCCTGATTTATCTTAAGAAATTCTGTCCTGATTTATCTTTAAAAAGCACAATGCATATTAGTTAACCAAAGGCTCTAACTTGCCCTACAGTAGGAAGAAAACCTATTGAACCCAGCATTTCCATAATTTATCTCATCATTAAATTCTTTTCCTTTTTAATAGGTAATATTTAATAACCCATGGGACATAAAACACACTTCAGAATCTACCAGTGTAGAAAAATATTTAGTAATATAAATTAAATTTAAAAGTATGAAAAAAAGTTCAAAAAACCCAACAAAATAAAAACCTAAAGTCACTATGCACACTACGAACCTATTTTTATAATTACATATTTGTTGGCTCTGTTTTGCCATAACACAGATTTTTGTCAGAAAAAAAAAATGTGATGGATATATTGCTTAGACTCTTAACATTGTTTTATTTGGCATGGGTGGGGGGAAAGTACAAAGGGTATGACCCATTTTCTAAAGTTTCCAACCATTTAGTATCTATTAGGGTCATAACTGGAGCCAAACACCTTCAGTGAGTGACGGCCTGTCTTACTATGCTGGGTGTTGAATGTTGAATATTGAATGTCATGTGAAGTGCCTCAGGCTTCTATTTCTAGGCCTAATTGGTGCACCTGAAAAATATCCACTGAGCTGAGTTTTGAATTGTCTGCATAATGAGTATAGTATATTGCAAGGAGACTCAAATATAATGCAAAGTATTTCCATGCTTTTTCCCCAAATGCCAACTTTAGGCAGTTGACCAAATAAGATTTAATCTTATTTGAAAGTCTCCTTGTTTTGTTTCCTCGAGTGAGCAAAAGCACTGGGTCTCTCTTTCAGCAAATGGGCAAAGAAGAGTTGAGCAGTAAGCCCTCACACCCCAGCCAGGAGCACAGAGACAAGAAGGAGCCAAGAAAAGTGCATGACCCTTTATTCCCTAGAAACCTCTCACTCTAAGGAAACCAGAGTTTACAAGAAGTTTGCTACAGCAGAGAAAGAGCTGAGGGGATTCATGAAGAAGGCAGAAATATAGCTTCACCTTGAAGGAGCTCATAATCCAATGCTTAGAACAGAATAAATGTAAGGAACAGGATTCACACAGTGAATCTGTGGCTCTAAGTCCTGAGCAACCAGGAACTAAAGACTCTCACTAGTGCTACAGATGATTAGAGATTAGAGAACTGGAGAATAGATGATTAGAGAACTGGATAATAATGTACCACCCAGGAAAATGATCTGGAAAAACAGTGTAAATAAATCTACCAAGGAGTGTGTGTGCATGCCTGTGTTAAGCACAGGTCTACTGAAGGAGGTGTAAAACTGGCCCACGCCCTCAGGGAGAGGCTTGCTTTCTGGCTGGCTAGATGACATACCTAGGGAAAATGTTAAAAAATAATAATAAAAACAGTATGTAATTTAGTTCTAAATGAAGGCATAGAGCCTGGCACAGAGCCTGGAAAACAGGCACTTAATATATGTTTATTGAACTTAATTAGATCTATAAGCTGTCAGAAGGCTGGATGGGAGACCTTGGCAAAATTATACAGAAAACGAGAATCATTATTTATTTCTAATAAACAATGACAGAAACAATGGCATAGGCAGTAAAATAAACTTTGGGACAAGTTGAGGAGAGGACAATTAGAAAAGTTTTAAATATAAAATCAATAGTTAAAACTAGTTTTAATGTTCCTTTCCTATTAAATTTAAGTTCTAAGAAGGTAAATGACAATCAGGAAAGGTGTCCAAGGATCACAGTTTCTGGTAAGAAAGATTAAAAAGAGATGAGACTTGAAAGAGGCAAACTAGCAATCGGTCTATTTTTAGCTTTATCCTACTGCCATTATGACAATATTACTTTGGAATAATTTCCAGGTTTTGATGATTGACTCATTGTTAAATGCTGAGGAAAGACCATATTTAAGGCTCAGTAAACACAATTCAGTTATTCTCAAAAGCTAGTTGAATAATCAACCACCAAAAATAATATATTATGGTGATCTTAACATATTCATCCCATTTCTTATAATAAAAATGCATGTTAAGAATTTCATTACTTGATACGCTTTAAACTATTAACTCCAGTGCAATGAAAATGTGTGTGTGCATGCAAGTGTATGTTTGGAAACCTGAGATTCTTGTCTGATACATGGATTCCAGTAAAATAAACAAGCATTAAATTAGGCTTGAAGGGTAATAATCTGAACAGGTAAAAATATACCATCACACTGGTATAATGATCTAACAGTGAGGAAGATGAAAAGGACATGGAGGAAGCTTTTTGGTCCTAGGTACACATTTTTCCAAGTGATCTGTGTCCAAACAGGTGAGCCTTCTCAAAATGAATTCTAATTTTCCAGGTATTCACATAGCAAACCCCTAATGACCCTGACCCTAGAATGGCTCTGGTTGCATGGCCAGAGTCTTGTATTCATTGGCCTATTGCTTAAACATTAATCTTCTATTCAGCTCTCTTGGTTGTCCATGGCAAAGGGTGCATTTCACGCACATCAAAGATAGGTAGAAGACATCATTTCTTAACATGTAATTCACATGTCTCCCTTCATCATAGGCAAAGTGACAAAATTTCCAGACCTCATAGCAAAACTCATTTGTATCATTGCTTATAAAATTGATAAATACTTTAATTATGTATTTGTACAATCTTAGGCATTGTTTGTTCTATCACACATCTGTCCTCCGTGCTTGTTTGGAGAAGTAGACCCTGAAGAGTACGGCCCCACGCATTTTGGTTAGTGCTAGGACAATGTCAAAAATATATATAGTCATGGGTTTTTGTTGAAGATTATTGTTCAGAGTGAAGATCAGAAGAACATTCTGAAACAGGCTTTGCATGAGTTGAGTTACCGATTTGTCATGTAGTGCTAAAAACTCAAAGAACAGTTGACAGGTTAGAGGGGTAAAAAAAGTTACTTATATTTTATGTCATATACTTTAATTAGATTAAGAAACTGCTCACCTTCTCTTTCAACCTGGGAATTTTAGGAGACATAAATAATAAATGACCTTCTAACACCAGGGTGATTTCTATGCATTAAGTTTCATCATTCATTTAATTTCATAAAAGGCATTTTTGTTCCTGAAATTATTGCTCTAGATAAGAAAATCTCTCATTGCAACTATCTGAAATAAGACCCAGAACATATTTTGGCAGTGTCCCTTTACTAAAGAGTGGAACTCAGTATCAGGACTTGTTTTTCTCCCAAAGACAGATACCACCAATGTTACACTGCATTCGCAATGGAAATCATCACTTGGGCACTGAATCCAGCCACAGAGCATTTGGCAAAACAGCTGTAACCTCTTCTCTCTCCTCACCAGTAGGAATCCCACCACAGTTTTCCATCCGTTGGTGACCTCCATCCCAGATTACCTCAATGCCCTTTGCTCAGGGATATGGTTAAAGACCTCCCAGAAGCTCCAGCTGTTGGTACAGAATGTATCAGTTGTCTAGTTATTAACGGTCATAGGCTGACATGACTGGAGTGCCTCTGAATCCCCAGGGCCCATGTGGCTGGTGGTCCCCAGCTCTTTCGTCAGCCTGAGTCACTGACTTTTTCAAGAGGTTATATTGAGCCCATTCATATTTTGCAACTTTTGAACCTCCATGTAAGTTAATCACTTCTAGACAAGGTGGTGGATTAGATATAAGTAAAAGGCAGAAAACACTCTTGAGAAAGGATGCATGTAAAAGGAAGTTTTGGTGAGTTCCCTCAGCTTTGCACAATGAATTAGGCAGACACTAGCAGTAAGGAAAGTATTATTCTAAAATGTTGCCATGGAATGTGCATGCTTGCCAGCTGGAGGCTAGAGACTCTGTAACAAGATGGCCCCCCCATTCAGGTCCTACCATCACAACAACAAGATTTGGGGAAAAATGAGCTTGAGGCAGCAATTTTCAGCAGAGAACATACAACTTGATTCTGCTTCTTCTAGCCTTCAATGAAATTCAAGGTTATCACCTACTAACCCAGCTCTATTGACTGTGGGAACCTGATTAGCAATAACAAGGCAAAATGTCATTGTCAAATGCTTCACTTCCAAAAATTTGCTTTTGTAACATGCTAGCCTGGAAATCAGAATGGCTCCTCAGTGTACCAATTATATGGAAAGCTCTGAAATACTTAGTGGATATCTGGGTTCATGTTAATCCAGTATTTTTGGTTTGAGATAGTCAAGAAGTGTTTAAAACTGGGCAACAGAAAACAGTTTGAAAACATTAATTGAGAATAATTAAAATAACACTGTGGATACACTATATGATGGCTTTATTATAACAGTTAGGCACACGTTATAGTGATAACTTCTGTTCACTCAGAGAAATCAGTTACGATTGCTGACAGCAAAATGGAGCTCAGTTCAAAGAAGACAGTTCATATGCAAAGGGGGCAATCAGCATCCAGCTCTGTGACAGAAGATCCTGAAGAGGAGGTAGAATGACGTATCCAGGTACTAAGGTGAAATCATCCATTGTCCAAAGAGGAAGATATTCATAATTAAGCCTTTTAACCTCTTAATGGCCACTCATAAGTTGAGAAAGTTAAATGTCATGGAAAAATGGAGTTAGCTCGATGTGTATAACTAATTCCCAGAATTAATGTTTTTTTGCTACTGAGTGTATTAAAGTAACTCTGTAGAAAGTTATTGTTCATTGTTCAGTCATTCCCATGAGTTTTAGAAGAGGACCTATGACAAATCAGCATAGTCAGTAGAAACAATTATATAAGGAAATATATTTTAAAATATTTTGACACAGCTGCTACCTATATGTTACACATAGGTGTGTGGTTTGATTAAGCAGGCAACTTTTTCTCAGTAAGGATCATAATTATCTCCCTATAAATAGCTGGGATTTCAGCTGGATTTCTTACCATGTCCTCCTCACAGCACCACTTACCTTCATTCTGGTCCCCACACGGGTCTCAGCCAGTTACCAGCTGTGGGGCTCTGTGACTGTCTGGTCTTTACTGCAAGTTTAATGATCGTACCAATGGCTTCACCATCCCAAGGACTCTGCCGTATGGCAGCTGCACATTGCCTTACACTATACCAGGGTCAATTTTCCCACATACTCCTTTGCATGTGAAGACCCGTTGGATTCGGCTCCCTAAGAGCATTACTTTGGCTTTTGTAGTCCCTAAGGGTCATTATCTTTCAGAGTAAATCAAGGATTTTGGTCATAAGAGTACAGGTTGCCTGAGATTCCTAAAAACCAGTCTGGGGACAAGTATCAGTCTGTGTTGTGGTTTTGTAACCATCTGCAGCAACAATTAGGAAGGAGACAAAAGTCAAGAAAACGGATTTTTTTCTTCATAAAGTTAAATGTAAACTCTATAAAAGCTATTCATAGCCTAATCTTACCTACTTCTTACCCCTCTGCTTTTTGGTGTTCTTTTTTCTCAATAAGTGATGGTAATTGATGGCAGGTTTTCCTAAATGTTCTTACTTTGCTAAATATAAAGATTTAAACTATATGTTATTCTTTTTTCATCTTTCCTTACTTCTTTCCTCTTGCCCTTCCTTCTTCTTTTCTTTTTTTCTCACTCACATTTGTTTGTTTGTGCATTTCTTTTTATTTTACTGATCCTTGGTGGCAAACATGGTGTTGCAAACTCTCACTGGTCTCCGGGCTATCCTGCCAGGCTGTGAATGCTCTTCTTCTACTGATCCTTTGGATCCTATTAAACCTCTTCAAACTATTTTCCATGGAGGGATACTAGTAAGACTATCAGGAAGGAAGAAAAGAAGGCAGGAAGGGAGGAAGAGAGGAAGGAAGGAAGGGAAGGAGGAAGGAAGAAAGGAACGAAGGAATGGAGGGAGAAAGGGAAGGAGGGAGGGAGGGAGGAAGGGAAGTAAGGAAGGAATAGAAGAAGGGGAGGAAAGGGAAGGAAAGGGAAGGGGAGGGGAGAGAGGGAAAGAGATTCTGTCACTCTGGTCTCCTTTGTTTTCCATTCAAAATGTTTTCTCACTCAAGGTTCACTTTGTCACAGTTCAGCGTTGACTGAGAGTCATGTTCCCCTTCATATCCTATAAATTTGGGTTTAACGCACACCACCTGAGTAAATTCGGTGGATCCAGAGAGGGTGTGGCCCATTTTACTCTAGTGAACTCTAGAGTGACTGGATCACTCCGGTGACAGCTTCTTTTTGACAGAATATATCAGAATGTGGAAATGTGCGTGGGCTTGCAAAGCCCCTGAGCACTCCTGGGACTAACCTGGCGTCCCTCAAGATGCTAAAGCAGGAGATGAGTGAGAAGGAGGCTAAGATCCTGTAATTTCAGCCCTGCACTATCTGGCAGAGTGATTTAAATATCATTAATTTAAGTGAGACCCCAAATTATAAATGTCATTTTACAATTTGGGCTCTCATTTTCCTTACCCATGACAATGGAAGATTAAAACCTACCAGCGAAAGTTGCTGTAATATGATGAAGCAAGGACATTTGAGTCCCCACAGGACCACTGCTAGACCAGAGTGGCCCCACTCTGATGTTTTCGGTCCACCCCAGACAGGGCTCCAGAGGTAAAGTGCAGCAAAACACAAGATTAGTAATTTTGAAATACAAGGGGCCAGCAATTACTATTTCAATTATCCATTAAAATTTCAGCTGCAGACTAGAAAGAGAAATACTTTGTTTCTATGAGTAATATTTATCTCAAGACACCTGAAAACCAATTTTTGTTTTCATTAATATCAGAAATAAGGTAAGGATATTCATTACTGCCACCATTAGGATTCTTTGGAGGTTTTAGTCAATAGATTAAAATATTAAACATAACTAAGATAATTAATGACTGAAAAGGCAAGTAGAAATCATCTTAATTTCTCATATAATTGTCTATCTAAAAGAAGGCAATGTAAGCAATTGGTAAGCAACTATAACTAATAAAAGAATTATAGCAAGGAGAGGTGAACATTAAGAAAAATACATAAAATTGGTAAATAAATAACCAGTTAGAAAATACAATGCAGAATATTTCATTTAAAAAATACATAATCCCGGCCGGGCGCGGTGGCTCAAGCCTGTAATCCCAGCACTTTGGGAGGCCGAGACGGGCGGATCACGAGGTCAGGAGATCGAGACCATCCTGGCGAACACGGTGAAACCCCGTCTCTACTAAAAAAATACAAAAAACTAGCCGGGCGAGGTGACGGGCGCCTGTAGTCCCAGCTACTTGGGAGGCTGAGGCAGGAGAATGGCATAAACCCGGGAGGCGGAGCTTGCAGTGAGCTGAGATCCGGCCACTGTACTCCAGCCCCGGCGACAGAGCAAGACTCCGTCTCAAAAAAAAAAAAAAAAGAAAAATACATAATCCCTAGAAAAATCCCCCCCAAACGTAAAATATATTAAATTGTTAAAGTGATTGTTAGATAATGAATAGCAAGGGGATGGAAGTGGGCATTACTGGCTGGTGTCTATTCACTGGAGAGTCAACAGGGACAGGCCAGGGTGAGGAAGAAAAGGGTAAAAGCAGAGACCTGGGGAGGGGTGGGAATTTAGTTAAAGTGGAAGTTTAAAGTTAAACCAGGGGATAAACCGGTTATTCAGAGTCTTAAAATCTAAGCAGAGACATTTAAACTTGATGCAGAAAAAAAAATACGCACAAGAATTAACAAAGGAAAAGCAATGCTGATGCGCAGATAATTAAAAGCCTAGTGTTCACCTCGTTTTCTTCAATTAATTTGCTGTTATTCTATGGTGATGATTAGATACTTCTTACAAACTCCTTCGGGCTGTGTCTACGGATTAAGATTACTTTCTTCCACAAATATTTGTTAAGAATCCACCACACACACTGAGCATACAGTGGTAAACCAGACACATTCCCTGTCATCTTAAAGTGAAAAGGCCACCACATCTCAGAAAAGTCAGATACAGATTCTATTCTATGTAGGAATGTTATATTGCAAAGATCACATTACAAATCAAGGGAGCAAAAGAAATGACAAAGTATTGGTACCATTGATTAATTAGTTAATTGAAAAGTTAATAATAAAATTAGACTTATCACAAAATCTTTCACTAAAATGTTTCATTTGTACTAAAGAATTAACTATACATGAAACCATAAATAAAGGAAATAAGGAAACAGGTTAATAGTGATCTTATGTCTGAATGCAGAAGGTCTTTCAATGGGATAAAGTCAATGGAAGAAATGCAGAGAGTAGGAACAGAGTCAAATACACAAAATTTTAAAATAATTTTGTCTAAGTTTAAAATTAGACAGAGAAAAGAGGGAGAAACCTAAGCAAATAATTAAACTAAAAACTTATACTAATGCTTAACAAATTAGAAAGCAAGTGGAAACAATATTTGCAACAAACATCTGTGTTGTAATATGAAGCAGGCCCTGATTTGATAAACCCAAAGGAAATGATCTGACATACAACCATAATTGCACATTCAAAGAGAAGCATTGGAATGGAATTATGTTTTAATTTTAACAAAGCCTTTCTAAAGTAACCAAATATAATAACACTAATGCTTCCATATTTTAAAGGTGAGTTGTGTTTAGTAAAGATTTTTAAAGCAGCTCAGTTAAATTCGTTATCATTCTGAAACTGTTTGGTGCAGCTTTCAATTTCTTTGTGGATCTTGTAGTGCTGCTTTGTTTCACCCAATTCTCCCTTAAATTAGACTAGGTTTCTGAGTTGTCTGACTCAGGAACACCAGAGCTTTGTCATACACCAAATCCTCCTTTTTTTTTTTTTTTTTTTTTAACTCTAATTGGAAACGCTAGCTCTTTTATCAAAAAAGTGTTTTGTATGTATTCTTTCTCTTACCTAATTAGGTAAAAGATTACTTTTGTCCAACTCTTTCTCTGGAAGTACAAAGAAATCTGTAGAGAGATTAGGTGGAACATCTCCACGTCAGCAGTATGGACTTCTAAAGCTGCTCTTTCCAGTCTCAAAATGTGTCTCAATTTGCCCATCTCTCTTCATTTTCCTGCTTCAACCCAATTATACGATATTTCCTGAATGTTAAGAAACACCTTCCTTTTTACTTTAATATTTCTAAAATGGGATTTTTAAGTGAATTTTCCAGTTTCCTTATTACATTTTATTCATTATCTTAATTGAAATAAGCAGTTCTCTTAATAAAGACAATGGCTTAAATATTCTATATGGAATTGTAAAATATAAGGCATCATTTAATTTAAAAAAACTATTTCCTCGAAGGCCAATGTCTCCTTTACGGAAAAAAATAAAAACAACCTTCAAAAAAATCTTAGTAAGACATTACGAAATTTCTTGCATTTTCAAATGATGTGTGTTACAAAATGTCTTCCCTGGAATTCTTATAAAAGCAATTCTGGAAGATCTGGAGAAACATTCAACTACTTAGGAGTTCGGAGAAACATTCTTTTGCAAGAAAACACCTGCTTTGTTGAAAACAACTCTGCTGCTGTTCAGCTGAATGCATTTCGGGGGCAAAACGGACTGTGTCTGTTCTGATTACTCAGTGCCTGTGCTGCACCTGTTATTAAAAGCTTTGTACATCACCCGTTGTGTGTTGGTAGATGTTAACAACTGGCTCTCTGGTTAAAAAAAAAAAAAAAAAAAAAATGAGCGTGAGGGAAGAATCGTTGTGTACCATTTATCAATTCTATGGTTTCCTGCCAGGGCCAGTTTCAAGCTACCTACACCATGTCACTGAACACAGAGGTGGAAAGAGATGCACACAAGTTCTCCCCAGCAGGCTCCTGAATTGAGTTCCTGGAAAAGATCCGGCACCCAGACTTCGTAAAGGAGAATTACGGTAGGGGAACAGGGCAGAAATTGAGTGGGGAAGGATAATTGAGTCAGAGGTTCAACAAATTTTGTAAGAAAAAAATTGTCAAGTTGTGGTTTATTAGGTTGTTTATAGGGAGTGAGGGGTGGGGGGCAATGCAAACACCCTAATCTATTTTTTCTATCAAATCTTAGGGAAATTTTCCATTGCTCATTAATGCTTTGGTACACATTGTGGGGAGTGGCAAGGAGGGGCGCGTGAATTACAAAATGCTGAGTCCTGTTTCAAGATTGGTGCAGGAGGAGAACTGAGGCTGATTATGGGATAGCGAACTTGCATGTCAAAAGTAATCTAAGAGAGCAAAAAAGGAAGATAGAGTGGATAGATGTTTCCTATTAAAGAAGAAGCAGAGAGTTTTGTTTTGTTTTGTTTTTTCTTGCTAGAAAGTTCGAATTGGCATAGAGGGTATTAGAAAAAAGGAAAGAAAAGGCAGAGAAAGGGATAGTGTAAAATGCATGAGTTTCCACTGGGTTTGGGGACTATATGGTCAGCAAACCCTGTTAAGCCATAATTAGCCAAGTTTTCTACCCACTCTTGATGTAGAAACAGATTCAATTTTGATATAGTCTAACACAGCCGTCTAACCAAAACTGGGGCCTTGATTTTTAAGTATTGAAGAATCTCTTCTGGGTAGAGCTTCATAAATTATTTATATCTTCTCGTTTTTTTCCCACATTTTTATCTAAGAAACTTTCAAAGAAGAGTCAAATTACACTCCATGATGCAAGATACACAAAAATACGATTTACATATTGCCATTTTATATAAATTGGGAAAATGGAGGCAAAGAAATTGAATGGATTTGTCCACAAGTATCTCCTTCATCCAGACACAGGCCTGGAAAGAGAGCCAGGTCTTCAGACTTCTGATTCTGTGCTCTTTCTTTGATATAGTATCTATTTGGCTCTGCAACAAGCTCTTGAATGCACAGGGGCCATCAGACAGGCAAAATGGGTATGGTTATATTTTGCACATCACTTGAGAGGTGCTTTCTGCACTGGGACTCTTCTGACCAGAGGAGAGACGTGGGGAGGAGGACTGTATGCGGCTGTTCCCTGTGTGGTCCAGAGGCCTTTACTACAGGAAGTGGGCCCTTCCAACCACAGTTGTACCAGGAATCCTTCTTTCCCCTTATAGTAAAGCCCTGTTTATAAATATACATGCACCCATACACAAACATATACATCCCTTAAATGTCCAGAGCAGTTCTATGTCCACAGAGATAAATACAGAGAGGAGAATGACAGAGACGGATGGATATAGAAATATTTTTAATTTTTAAAGAAAACATTTGCCCACTTTAGGGAGAGACAGTCAGTTCTAAGGGAAAGGAAACCTGTACTTAGGCTAAACTTCCTCAGGATTAATTATTACTGTATTTGAAATCCCAATGACTTGACCCATCATTAGTGGATAAGTGCAGGCCAGGGAATAAATACCCACTCTGTCCACAATAAGACAGGTATCCGCATCAAGTTCAAAGGCCACTGGACTTTACCACACACACATTTAGGCCATCTTTAGAGTTGTGATGATGACGAAAGGGTGGATGTATTCCGAAAGCCCAAGGAGGCAGCCAGCACAACCTCAGGCTAATTAGCAGAAACCACAGGTATAACCAGCTGCTGGGCCATTCACGTAACCAATCCTCAAGCCAGATGCCACTTTTGGAAAAACATACCTCAGTGCTCCTCATTGAAATTCCATCTCTGGGCTTATAAAGGGCGTACTGTGTGAGCAACACAGGCATGGCTTGGGGCACTTGGGGCCATTCTGTGAGATATAGTGAGAAGCTCTGCTCTGCTTTCCAAATGGCTGCTCATTGTAAACAGCCTGTTCAGTGGGCCTGGGAACACAGCACAGGCCCTGCTGGCGGAGGTTTATGCACGCCGATGATTCCAGCCACACTCTGTTCTGACTTGTGGAGGAAAAGGATCAGACGGGTATAAAATCTCATATGAAGTAAATGAACGAAGAAGTGTTTTATCAATAAAATTTCATTTACACCTCACTTGCATATCGCTCAAATGACAAAAGTACACGAACACCTCACATCTTCTTTAGAACATATGTCTTCATTCTATTAATAAATAGAGTATAGACCTCAAACACTTGTGTACTTAAAAAGTGTTATTTGAAGGTGGTGGCATTTGTTGATTTGAATTCATGCACTTGGCTTACAAAGGGTTCTCTTTACTCCATCTTATTTAATGTGACTTCAAATCAACAACCATTTTTTTTTTCGTGAAGGAAACATTTAATAATTTAAATGGATTTTGATACCATACCCAACACATGTTGGCACTTGGCATTTTTAATATTTGCAAGATCATGATTTGATCTTGGTACACTTCCTGTAGAAGCATCTACTCTGGAGAATAACATTTGGCAACAAAACTAAAGAGATCAGACCACAAAAGAGCAATTATAAATACTCTTTTGTAGCTCAGAACAACAAAAAAGTGGAGAGCATATATAAATTGGCATAATATCTTTCCAGGGCTGGAGGAAGAAACCTATTAAAAGAAAAAATCCCGAAAAGCAGAAAAGGCAAAAAAGGCAGAAGAGCTAATAACAGAATTTTATAATTTGTAAAAGATCGCCAGGGGATGGTGGCGTCCCCCAAATACTTTCAATTTGCCAGGTTACACTACCTATTCTTCTTATCCCTTAACACATGTAATAAGTTTTCATCTATCCACATTCCTCATTTTCTATATGCTTTCTCAAATTCTTTCCTCTCTCTGTCATGATTTCCTGTTTTCCCAGTCAAAACTGTCAAAAGTTTGTGATAAAGAAACACAAGAAGATCTCTTTACCATGAATTATTGATAACATGTCCTAATGTTCTGGCAGGAAGAATATTTTCAGGGTTACTAGACTAAATCTGAGTTCATCAAGCAGTCTTTGTTCCTTCCATTTCTATTGCCTACTTTGACCCTCTCATTGCTAGTAAGTAACTATATATCTTGATGCTACCAGAATTGGGAAGCTGCATGTGGAATTGTGTTCAAATCAGGAATCACATCATAAAACAGAGACTGCACATATTATAAAGAATGAGAAGCAAGGTCAAAACAAGAAGATAGATAAAAATGAAATCTGTTGATATTAAATACACAGAGAGAAGAGACTGTAAGGAAATGTCACAAAGAAGACAAGTAAAAGAAAGGAAATTTTGATACAGGTTTCAGGCCAATTCCAAGGTTCTTTACTTAACCTTCAAAAAGCTTTAAATAATTATATTAACCCAGAGCAAGACAGCCGAATAGGAGCAGCTCCAGCCTCCAGCTCCCAGTGTGAGTGACACAGAGGACAGGTGATTTCTGCATTTTCACCTGAGGTACTGGGTTCATCTCACTGGGGAGTGCCGGACAATTGCTGCTGGTCAGCTGGTGCAGCCCGACCAGCAAGAGCTGAAGCAGGGTGAGCCGTCACCTCACCTGAGAAGCACAAGGGGGAAGGGAATCCCTTTTCCTAGCCAAGGGAAACCGAGACACACAACACTTGGAAAATCAGGTAACTCACACCCTAATACTGTGCTTTACCAAGGGTCTTAGCAAACGGCACACCAGGAGATTATATCCCACACCTGGACGGGAAGGACCCACACCCATGGAGCCTCCCTCATTGCTAGCACAGCAGTCTGAGATCTAACTGCAAAGCAGCAGCAAGGCTGGGAGAAGGGCGGCCACCATTGCTGAGGCTTAAGTAGGTAAACAAAGTCGCTGGGAAGCTTGAACTGGGTGGAGCCCACTGCAGCTCAAGGGGACCTGCCTGTCTCTGTAGACTCCATCTCTGGGGACAGGGCATAGCTAAACAAAAAGCAGCAGAAATCTCTGCATATGTAAATGTCTACGACCATGTAAGAAGTACCTTTCACCTCCCACCATGAGTCTGAGACCTCCCCAGCCATCTGGAACTGTAAGTACAATTAAACCGCTTTTTCTTCCCAGTCTCAGGTATGTCTTTATCAGCAGCATTAAAACAGACTAATATAAGAAGTATTGTTTATAATAACAAATCCTGAGAACAATTCAAATACCCATTAAGACAGAATGATCAAATAAGTTGTGAAAATAGCAACTAACTCTTCATAGCAATAAAAATGAATGAACAACATATATGAACTTTAGAAACACAATTAAGGGAGAAATAGACAAGTCCTGGAAGACTACATACAGAATCTGTTTAAGTTTTAAAATAGACAAAACAACATTATATTTCCACCTCATCAACTCATGTGCAAATTCTTGCTAAAATACTTAGCTGCACCTGACAATGGCCCCGCTGTGCGACAACAAACTACACCGGATATCTGACAACTCTAGAAGTTCAAGATCAATGGCAATTAGAGAAGAATAACTAAAGCAACAGTAGAAGACATAACCATTGCTTCAGATGCTTGGAGAATTCTAAAACTGATTTCTGGTAGTAAATGTCCACCAAATGCACACAACATCAGCAGACATCAGCCAAATTTTGTTTCTTTCTGTTGCTCATTCAGTAAAACAAAAAGAAAAAGAAATTCAAGTCTCTAAACTGCGCAACTTCACAGAGTTTAGTTAATGAAATGTGCAGTTAAATAGTAAAATTAAGCTGTTAGATGAAAATGCTGACCAGTGTAAGAAACAAAGGTTTGTTTTATAAGTTGACTTGATAGTATCTTAAGATATTATACTCTTTGCCTTAATAATAAACCAACTTTTATTTACTTGATATATTTGTGTCTGTTTTGATTTAGAAATTTAGCTTATGAAATGAGTGGTGACTCTAACAGTCTCTGAATCAGCCAATTATATTGAATTCTTTCTTTTGTCTACCATGCGGTAAGACTCACAGTTTTGAAATACTCAGAAAGCAATCATCGCATTTCCTCATATCTAAGACACTATTGAAATGTAAAGTGAAACATTGATTTAATAACGGCTTTTTAAACTTAACTTTTTTGCATTAAATTAAATCTCTATTGTAAATATACACTTTTCAGAGACATTAAATATGATTTTAAAAAGTACAATTTAGAATTGAGCTCTATCAGTTTTTGCTTCATGCATTTTGAGGCTTTGGTGTGCACATATTTGGGATCCTTATATTTTCCTGGTAGACTGATCCTTTTATAATTATGTAATATCTCTCTTTGTCTCCAGTAATTTCCTTTGCTCTGATGTCTACTTTAAAATATAGCCAAACCTTTTTTTTTAAATAATGTTTTCATGGCTTTTTTTTTTTTTTTCATTCTTTCACTTCCAACCTACGTTGTTGAATTTGAAGTGAGTCTCTTGTAGGCAGCAAATCGTTGAATCATTTTATTTAATCCATTATGCCAATATTTGTCCTTTGATTGGCATATTTAGACCATTTATATTTAAGGTGATTATTAATAGGGTAGCACCTAAGTCAGACAATTCTTTGTTTGCTTGTTTTTCTTCTGGTGTTTGTTCCTTTGTTTCTTATTTCTTGCCTTCCTGTGAGTCACTTGAACAATTTTCATCTTGATTTATTTATGTTTTATGGCACATATGTTTGCTTAGTTTCATAGTGATTGGTCTAGGTGTTAAAATATGTACATGTAACGTGTGACTTTTCAGTCTACTGCTATCAACATTTTATTACTTCCAGCGAAGTGTGGCATCCGAACTTTATTTAGGTCTCTACTTTCGCAACAAGACTTCTTATTGAAGTCTTGATTTTCTTGGTTACCAATATGAGATTATTTTTTATTCTATCCTGGACATGTTTATCTATTGTGTTAGGAGTCTCTGGGACCCATTTAAATCTTTTTTTTTTTTACTTTTTTTATTATTTTAAAATATCATTGTCTTTAGTATGAGATGGTATAATAATTTTTCTTGAGACAAGGTCTTGCTCTGTCATCCAGGCTACAGTTCACTGGCATAATCAGGGCTAACTATAGCCTTGAACTCTTAGGCTCAAGTGATCCTCCCACTTTAGCCTCCCTGCCTTCAGCACACTTCAGACTACAGATGTGTACCATCAAACCTGGCTAATTTTTTTATTTTTTGTAGAGACAGGGTCTGACCATGTTGTCTAGCTGGTCTTGAACTCCTGGGCTCAAGTGATCCACCCACCTCAGCATAATTTTTACTTAAAACATCAACTATGACTTATAAAATTCATGAGGAAAGGGATAGTTTATTGTATGTACCATACAGATTTCTGCTCTTCCCATTTTTTTTGTCTGATGGTCTAAAGACTTCTTCTTTTATCATTTTCTTTCTCCCTGGAGAAATTCCTGTAGTCAACCTTTAATGGTAGTTTTCCTTTGCCTGAGAAGGTCCCTGTTTCTCTTTTATTCTTGAAGGGTAGTTTCACTGGATATAGTTTTGGAGGTTGACAAATTTTTTCTTTCACCACTTGAAAAATATTGTGCCACTTCTCTCTGGACTACATAGTTTCAGACGAAAAAAATCTACTATTATTTTAATTGGTGATTCCCTATAGGTAATGTGTTATTTCTCTCTGGCTGTTTTCAAGATTCTTTCTTTCTCTTTAGTTTTCAGAAATTTGACTATGATGAGTCTTGGCATGAATTTATTTGGGTTTATTTTTGTGGGGATTAATTCATTTTCTTCATTCTGTAAATTTTTATCTTTTTGTAAATTTTGTAAGGTTCTTAATAACTAATTTTTACCAAATACTTTTTCAGTCCCACTCTTTTCCTCTTTTTTCCATCTGTGGCTCCATCGATAGAAATTTAGGGTTTTTGTTATTATTCCTATGATTTTAAGGCTAATATTATCTCTGTTGTTCAGATTGGGTGAATTATATTGTTTTGTCCTGGAGTTTACTGATTCTCTCTCTGTTATCTCCACCCTACTATGTAATCAGTCAACTGAGTTTTTAGTTTCTATTGTAGTTTTTCAGTCCTACAATTTCTACTTGGTTATGTTTTTTCAATAACTTTTCTTTCTCTGCTGAGATTTTTATATTTTTTATTTGTTTCAAGATATATCATAATTGATTGTAGAAGCATTTTTTTTTTGGTGGTTTCTTAAAAATTGTTGTCAAGTAAGCCCAATATATGACTCATCTCAATGTTGATGTCAGTTGATTATTTTTCTTATTGAAGTCTTGATTTTCTTGGTTACCAATATGAGATTGTTTTTTATTCTATCCTGGACATGTTTATCTATTGTGTTAGGAGTCTCTGGGACCCATTTAAATCTTTTTTTTTTTTAACTTTTTTTATTATTATTATACTTTAAGTTCTAGGTTACACGTGCACAATGTGCAGGTTTGTTACAATGTATACATGTGTCATGTTGGTGTGCTGCACCCATTAACTCGCTATTTACATTAGGTATATCTCCTAATGCTATCCCTCCCCCCTCCCCCCTCTCCACAATAGGACCAGGTGTGTGATGTTCCCCTTCCCAAGTCCAAGTGATCTCATTGTTCAGTTCCCACCTATGAGTGAGAACATGTGGTGTTTGGTTTTCTGTTCTTGCGATAGTTTGCTAAGAATGATGGTTTCCAGCTGCATCCATGTCCCTACAAGGGACACAGACTCATCCTTTTTTATGGCTGTGTGGTATTCCATGGTGTATATGTGCCACATTTTCTTAATCCAGTCTGTCACTGATGGACATGTGGGTTGATTCCAAGTCTTTGCTATTGTGAATAGTGCTGCAATAAACATACATGTGCATGTGTCTTTATAGCAGCGTGATTTATAATCCTTTGGGTATATACCCAGTAATGAGATGACTGGGTCAAATGGTATTTCTAGTTCTAGATCCTTGAGGAATCGCCACACTGTTTTCCACAATGGTTGAACTAGTTTACAGTCCCACCAACAGTGTAAAAGTGTTCCTATTTCTCCACATCCTCTCCAGCACCTCTTGTTTCCTGATTTTTTAATGATTGCCATTCTAACTGGTGTAAGATGGTTTCTCATTGTGGTTTTGATTTGCATTTCTCTGATGGTGAGTGATGATGAGCATTTTTTCATGTGTCTGTTGGCTGTATGAATGTCTTCTTCTGAGAAGTGTCTGTTCATATCTTTTGCCCACTTTTTGATGGGGTTGTTTGTTTTTTTCTTGTAAATTTGTTTGAGTTCTTTGTAGGTTCTGGATATTAGCCTTTTGTCAGATGAGTAGATTGCAAAAATTTTCTCCCATTCTGTAGGTTGCCTGTTCACTCTGATGGTAGTTTCTTTTGCTGTGCAGAAGCTCTTTAGTTTAATTAGATTCCATTTGTCAATTTTGGCTTTTGTTGCCGTTGCTTTTGGTGTTTTAGACATGAAGTACTTGCTCATTCCTATGTCCGGAATGGTATTACCTAAGTTTTCTTCTAGGGTTTTTATGGTTTTAGGTCTAACATTTAAGTCTCCAATCCACCTTGAATTAATTTTCATGTAAGGAGTAAGGAAAAGATCCAGTTTCAGCTTTCTACTTATGGCTAGCCAATTTTCCCAGCACCATTTATTTAGGGAATCCTTTCCCCATTTCTTGTTTTTGTCAGGTTTGTCAAAGATCACATGGCTGTAAATGTGTGGTATTATTTCTGAGGGCTCTGTTCTGTTCCATTGGTCTACATCCCTGTTTTGGTACCAGTACTATGCTGTTTTGGTTTGCACATTGATTTTGTATCCTGAGACATTGCTGAAGTTGCTTATCAGCTTAAGGAGATTTTGGGCTGAGATGAGGGAGTTTTCTAAATATACAATCATGTCATCTGCAGACAGGGACAATTTGACTTCTTCTTTTCCTAACTGAATACCCTTGATTTCTTTCTCTTGCCTGATTGCCCTAGCCAGAACTTCCAACACTATGTTGAATAGGAGTGGTGAGAGAGGGCATCTCTGTCTTGCGCCAGTTTTCAAAGGGAATGCTTCCAGTTTTTTCCCATTCAGTATGATATTGGCTGTGGGTTTGTCATAATTAGCTCCTATTATTTTGAGATACGTTCCATCAATACCGAATTTATTGAGCATTTTTAGCATGAAGGGCTGTTGAATTTTGTCAAAGGCCTTTTCTGCATCTATTGAGATAATCATGTGGTTTTTGTCTTTGGTTCTGTTTATATGCTGGATTACGTTTATTGACTTGCATATGTTGAACCAGCCTTGCATCCCAGGAATGAAGCCCACTTGATCATGGTGGATAAGATTTTTGATGTGCTGTTGGATCCGGTTTGCCAGTATTTTATTGAGGATTTTTGCATCGATGTTCATCAGGGATATTGGTCTAAAATTCTCTTTTTTTGTAGGATATGAACAGACAGTTCTCAAAAGAGGACATTCATACAGCCAACAGACACATGAAAAAATGCTCATCATCACTGGCCATCAGAGAAATGCAAATCAAAACCACAATGAGATACCATCTCACACCAGTTAGAATGGCAATCATTAAGAAGTCAGGAAACAACAGGTGCTGGAGAGGATGTGGAGAAATAGGAACACTTTTACACTGTTGGTGGGATTGTAAACTAGTTCAACCATTATGGAAAACAGTATGGCGATTCCTCAAGGATCTAGAACTAGATGTACCATATGACCCAGCCATCCCATTACTGGGTATATACCCAAAGGATTATAAATCATGCTGCTATAAAGACACATGCACACGTATGTTTATTGCGGCACTATTCACAATAGCAAAGACTTGGAATCAACCCACATGTCCATCAGTGACAGACTGGATTAAGAAAATGTGGCACATATACACCATGGAATACTATGCAGCCATAAAAAAGGATGAGTTTGTGTCCTTTGTAGGGACATGGATGCAGCTGGAAACCATCATTCTCAGCAAACTATCGCAAGAACAGAAAACCAAACACCGCATGTTCTCACTCATAGGTGGGAACTGAACAATGAGATCACTTGGACTCGGGAAGGGGAACATCACACACCGGGGCCTATCACGGGGAGGGGGGAGGGGGGAGGGATTGCATTGGGAGTTATACCTGATGTAAATGACGAGTTGATGGATGCTGACGAGTTGATGGGTGCAGCACGCCAACATGGCACAGGTATACATATGTAACAAACCTGCACATTATCCACATGTACCCTAGAACTTAAAGTATAATAAAAATAAAATAAAATAGAAACAAAAGAAAAGAAAAGAAGGAGTCCTACGTTGCCATCTTAATAAACTAGAAAAAGAAGGACCAACTACAAATCAAGTAAGTGGAAGGAAGGAAACAATAAAGATAGCAGAAATCAATGAAATAGAAAACAAACAACAGAAAAAATTTAATACAACCAAAGCCAGGATTTTTGAGATGATCCATAAAACTGATAAACATCTAGCCAGACTGATCAGGAAAAACACAGAGATGATAAAAATTATCAAGATCAAGATCAAGAGATGGAGTAGCTCTCTGGATTCTACAGAAGTTAAAAAGAGGATTTAGAAACACTTAGGAAGCTCATAACCTCATCAGAAACTGCCTTTAGCCACACTCCTGACCTTCTAGATGAGTAACAAAAAATGAAGTAAGTTCTTGGGAATTAAGTCATGTTATTTTAATTTGTTATATTTTCAACGTTCTAGGTATCTTTAAATTTGTTATTGTTGAATCACTTTCTTGCCAAATACTTTTATCAAACTTATTGGCCTCATGAGAGCTGAAGTAAGTCAGCTTTTTGGTGAACTTTAGTGGACTTCTGTGAGATTGTAGTTGTACTTTATATCTCTAAAGATAGTTTTTCAAAACTCCCAAAGAAAATCTACTCTCCTTTCTGATCTAAAAACTCATCTTTTGGGTAAAGAGTTAAGTGTCCAAAGGTAGTCACAGTTCATGAGGTCAGAGGGAGCTAGCCTGGCACCTGGACTCTGCCCCTCCACAGCTGACAGATTGTAACAGAAGTGTATTTAAATTCTCCAGTAGACAATGCTGGGCAAGGGAGAGGGTAGGTCTGGGTTATTAAGATACAGGCTGCTGTATTTTAACCATTGGTTGTGGGGGAAGAGGTGCCTGGAGAAAACAAAGTCAGTGTTCCCTTTTTTGAAACAAAGGAAAAAAAATTATTTTTTGTTCAGTAAAAATGGTGGAGAATTCCAATGTCCCTAGCCACAAGGGACCAGTTCCACTGAGAAGTGAACAGTGGGAGCTCAAAATTTCGGAAACATCGGGGAAACTGACTTTCTCTTAATTGGCAGATGTTCCAGTGGGGCTCTGTTTTTGTTGGGATGTGTTACGTTGTATGTACACATATATGGACCAGAGTCTGCTGAGTTTATAAGGTTCAAAAAATATGGTAAAATATTGGTTTTTGTTAATTTATCTCAATAAAAGCCCACTGGAACTCCAAAAAAAAGAAAGAATAGTATAAATAATTTATTGATAATAATTTTAGTAATGTAAAAACATGAGCAAAAAAAATTAAATTTTTTTGTCACCCTCGAAGAAAACTCAAGCCCCAGATGGCTTCGCTGGACAATTCTGCCAAATAATTAAGAAAACAATAATGAAAATTCTACACAAACTCTTTCAAAAAAAAAAAAAAAAAGAAGTAGATACACCCTCCAACTAATTGTGTGAGGCCAGCATACCTTGACACCAAAGCCAGATATATGAATCATGAAAAAATAAAACTGAAGGCCAATAATCCTCATAAACATAGATGCAAAACTGTTCCACAAAATATTGGCAAATAAAATCCACCAGTATGTAAAAATAACATATCATGACTAAGTAGTGTTTAACCCAGAAATTCAAAGATAGTTCAACATTTTAAAACCAATCAATATTTACTATATAGACAGACTAACAGAAAGTATAAAATCATCTCAATAGATACAGGAAAACCATTTGACAAAATTCAGCATCCATTCGTGATAAAAATGCTCAGCACTAGGGAATATAAAGGAACTCCCTTAATCCAATAAAGGGCATCAGCAAAAAAAAAAAAAAAAACACTACAGCTAATATCTTACATATTAATAGAAACGTGATGTTTCCCCCTAAGATTGAGAACAAGGCAAAGATTTCTACTTTTCCAAATTATATTCAGCATTGTACAGTGAAGCAAAAGAGAGAAATAAAAGATATACAGATCAGAAAGGAAGACAGAAAACTGTATTTAATTGCCAGTTACATAACTGTTTATGTAGAAAATCCTAGGAAATTAAGAAAAAATGCTTCAGGAATTTATAGAAGAGTTTAGCCTGACAGCAGGATAAAAGATCAATACGTAAAAAGTCTTAACATGTTAAAATACATATCTGCATTTTGCCCCAGCAGTATGTTAGCTATTTATCTGAGGAAGATAAAAACATATTACTATACAAACTATATGTAAATGTTTATAGTAATGCACAATTGGAAGCTAAATCTAAAAAACAATTAAAAACATAAAGTACCTAGTGATAAACTTAACGAACATGTGCAAGACCCATACACTGAAAACCATAAAGCTTTGCTCAGAGAAGGAAACCTAAGTAAATGAGGAAATAAATCACTTTAATAGATCAGAAGGTTCAATATTGAGATGTCATCTTTTCTGATACTAATATATAAACTTTATACAACCCCAATTAAAATCCCATCTGTTCTATATCTAAAACTAAACAACTTGAATTTAAATCTTTATGAAAATGGAAACACTCTTCTAGTAAAGGAACCATTTTGAAAAAGTAGAAGAAAGTTGAGTCACTCATACATACATACACTCTTGATTTCAAGATTTACTATAAAGCTGGAACAATCAAGATGGTGTGATATTGGCATAAGAATAGACCTATAGATCAAAATAACAGAGCAGAGAGCTTAGAAACAGACCTACTTGTATATGACAAACTGATATTTGACAATAGTATTCAAGTAATTTGGTGAGGAGAGAAAAGTCTTTTTAGAAAATAGTGTTGAATACTTAAATATTTATATCCAAAAAAACACCTCAATTCATTGCCTCATGTTCTTTATAAAAATTAGCTCTTATTGAGTATACTCAAACATAAAGGTTAACATTAAAAATTGTATAGGAGAAAACTTAGGAGAAAATTCACATCAACTTGAGTTTGGTAAAGTTTTCCTAGATTGGCACATAAAGCACAAATCACAAAAGAAAACACAAATTCGACTTTACCAAAATTTTAAAATTCTGCTCTTTAAAAGCCACTCTAAAGAAAATGAAGACAAACAACAATCTGGGAGAAAATATTTGCAAAACTCATACCTCACACAGGGCTTATATCCAAGTTTATAAATAGCTCTTATAATTCAATAATAAGACGCACACTTGATTTAGAAATGAGCAAAAGAACTGAATGAAGAGCTCACTAAAAGAAACATACAAATGGCCAGGAAAAGATGATCAATATTATTAGTCATCAGAAAAATAAAATGTTTTAAATGAGATTTCACTATACACCCTACAGAATGGCTAAAATGAAAAAAAAAAAAAAAAAAAAAAAAACTGAAGATGTAAGAGTTGATGACACTGTGGAGCAACTAGATTCTTTTTGCTAATGGTAATGCAAAATTGTACAGCAACTCTGGAAAATAGTTTAGTAGATAAATATATCTTTACCATATGACCTAACATTTCCACTCTTTGGTATTTACTCAAAAGAAATAAAAACCTGTGTTCACCCAAAGGCCTGCTTGCCAGTGTTTACAGCAGCTTTCTACATACTAGCTACAAATGGAAATAATTGAAATATCTATCTGCTGGTAAATAGCTAAGCAAAGTATAGTATAGCTATAATTGTAGAGTACAATTTAGTAACAAAAATTAATGAACTACATAACTACATTATGCTAAGTAAAAAAAGGCAGATACAAAACAAACATATCTTATGTTAGGTGGTGGTTACCTGACTGTAAACATTTGTCAAAACTTTTCTAACTTTATATACTTTTTAAAAGTATATTTTTATTGTATGTAAATCATACCTTTAAAAAAGTCTAACTTAAGTCAGTGGAATAGAGGAGAGAAGAGGTAACAGAGGTAACAAATTTAAGAAATAGGTGGTCCAGAGGTCCAATAATTTGACAACATTTTTAGAAAGAGAACAGAGAAAATCAAGACATAGAAATCATCAAAGAAATAATTCAGGAAAATTTCCCAGAATTGAAAGACATCAAATTCTCAACTTAAACAGTTCATTGCATGCCTAGTAAATGGATAAAAATAGATCTATCAAAGCACTTTTAGAACACCAAAGACTAAATGAAACATCCCATCAACTTCTGTGCTGAAGTTTGGCACAGGGGAGATGGAACAGGTCACATAACAAAAGATCAAAACTTAAGAAGACCCAACATTTTTCTCTCTTTTTTAAAAAAATAAATTTTATTGTTTGTATTTAAGGTATTCAATATGATGTATGAGACACATATAAGTAGTAAAAAGGTTACTATAGAAATGAACATATCATTCATCTCACATCATTCTGCATTTTTTTGTTTTTATAGCAAGAACAGTTAAAATATACTCATTTACCATAAATCTCATATACAATATAATTTTATTACCTAGAATCCTCATGTTGTTCATTAGATCTCTAGACTTGTTTATTCTACATATCTGCTATTTTGTATTCTCTGAACTACATCTTCGCATTGTTCATCACCTTTTGTAACTACTGTTTGTTCTCTATCTCTGTATATTTAATTTTTAAAGTGTTTTAAGCTCCACATATAAGTAATATCATACAACATTTTTCTTTGTTAGCTATTGATAGCTTATTTTTTAGGATAAAATAATATTCCATTGTACATATATACCACAGTTCTTTTATCTATCCATCTATCAATGAGCACTTAAGATGTTTTCATATCTTGGCTACTGTGAATAATGATCCAATAAACATGAGAGTGAAGATATCTTTATGAGGTGGTGATTTTATTTCTTTTGGGTATTTACCCAGAAGAGAAATCGTTGGGTCACATAGTAGCTCTATTTTCAGTTTCTATAGAAACCTCATACTATTCTTCATAATAGCTGAACCAATCTACATTTCCACCAGTGTGTACAAGGGTTCCCATTTATTCACACTCATAACATTTATCTTTTTACTTTTTGATAACACCCATTCTAACAGGTGTGAGTTAGTATCTCATAGTGGTTTTGATTTGCATTTCCCTGATGATTAATTATGTTGAGTCCCTTTTCATGTACCCGTTGGTCATTTTTATATCTTCTTTGGACAAAGGTCTATTTAGGTATTTTGCCCATTTTGTAATTGAATAATTTGTTTTTCCAATATTGAGTCATATAAATTCTTTATTAATTTTGAATATTAACTTATCAGATATATGATTTGCTGATATTTTTTCCAATTTGTAGTCTGCTATTTCACTTTGTTAACTGTTTCCTTTGTTGTGCCAAGCTTTTTAGTTTGATATGGTCTAATTTACTTATTTTGCTTTTGTGGCCTCAGTTTTTGGTGTGATGTCCAAAACATCATTGCCAAGGCCAACATTCAAGAGTTTTCCCCTGTGTTATCTTCTAGGAGTTTTATAGCTTCTGCTCTTACATTCAGGTCTTTTAACCATCTAGAGTCATTTTTGTTTATAGTATAAGGGTACAATTTCATTGGTTTTTGCACGTAGAAATACAGTTTTTCCAGCATCATTTATTGAAGAGATTATCCTCTTCCCCTTGTGCCATTGTCAAAAATTAGCTTACCATATATGTTTGGATTTACTTCTTGGCACTCTATTCTGCTCCACTGGTCTGTGTGTTTGTTTTTTATGTCACTACCATACTGTTTTGATTATCATATAGCTTTGTAATATAATTTTTAAAAAGGAAAGGTGATGCCCCCAACTTTGTTTTTCTTTCTCAGAATTATTTTGGCTATTTGGGGGTGTTTTATGGTTCCATACTAATTTTAGGATTGTTCATTCTATTCCTGTGAAGAATGTCATTAGGATTTTGATAGGGATTGTATTGCTTTGGGTGGCATGGATGTTTCAAAAATATTAATTCTTCTGATCTATGAGCATAGGATATCTTTTCATTTATATTTGTAATTCTTCCATTTCTTTCATCAATGTTTTATAGTTTTCAGAGTACAGATCTTTCAACTCCTTGGTTAAATTTACTCCTGGATATTTTAATTAATTTTTGTTGCCATTATAAATGGAATTGTTTTCTTGGTTTCTTTTTCAGCTAAATTGTTATTTGTGTATAAAAATGCTCCTGACAGTTTCCTGGTGGAGTCTTTAGGGTTTTTCTTCTAAACACGAGATCACATGATCTGCAAACAAAGATAATTTTACCTCTTCCTTTCCCATTTGGATGCCCTTTATTTCCTTCTCTTGTCTAATTGTTTTGGCTAGGACTTCCAGTACCATGTAGAATAACAGTGGTGAAAGTGGACACCCTTGTCTTGTTCTAGATCTCGGAGGAAGGGAGTTCAGTTTTTTACCCATTCAGTATGATATTAGTTGTGGTTTGGTTGTATATGTCCTTAATTCTATGGAGGTGTGTTCCTTCTATACCCAGTTTCTTCAGTGACTTTATTGTGAAGAGGTGTTGAATGTTTTTTCAGCATCTATATAAATGATCATAAGATTTTTGTCTATTATATCGATGTGATGAGACACATTTATTGATCTGTATATGGTGAACCATCCTTGCATCCCTAGAATAAATCCCTCTAATCATGTTAAACAATCTTTTTAGTGTGTTTTTGAATTTTGTTTGCTGGTATTTCATTAACATTTTATGCATCTATGTTCATCAGGGATATTGGCCTGTAGTTTTCTTTTTTGTGTCTTTGTCTGGCTTTGGTATCAAGGTAACAGTAGTTTTATAGACTGAGCTTGAAAGTGTTTTCTCCTCCTTAAATTTTTTGAATAGTTTGAGGAGGATTGGTATTAATTATTTTTTAAATATTTGGGCAAATTTAGCAGTGAAGTCATCAGGTCCTGCGCTTTTCTTTGATGGGAGAATTTTAATCCCTGCTTCTGTCTCTTGTTTATTATTGTTCTATTTAAGTTTTGGATTTATTCATAGTTTGATTTTGGTACGTTTATGTGTCTAGGAATTTAACCATTTTTCTAGACTTCCCAACTTACTGGCATATAGTTTCTCATAATAGTCTCTAATGGTTCTTTGAATTTATTTTTATCTGCTGTAATGTCTATTAGAACTGATAAATAAATCTGGCAAAGTTGCAGGATACAAAATCATACACATTTTTATATGCCAACATCAAATAATCTGAAAAGACCCAAAAAACTAATCCCATTAATAATAGCTACAAATAACATAAAATACCTAGGTATAAACATAATTAAAGAAGTGAAAGATCTCTATAATAAAAACTATAAGACATTGATGAAATAAATTGAATAAGACACACAAAAAAAATAAAAGAGATTCCATGTTCATGGATAGGAAGGATCAATATTGTTAAAATGTTCATACTAACCAGAGCATTCTACACATTCAATGCAATCCCTATCCAAATACCAATTACATTCTTCACAGAAATAAAAAGGAACTGAAATTTTTAGGAAACGATGAAAGATTCTGAATAGCCAAAGCAATCTTGAGCAAAAAGAACAAAGCTGAAAGCGTCACACGACATGACTTCAAATTATACTACAAATCTCTAATAACCAAAGCAGCATAGTACTGGCATAAAAACAGACACATAGACCAATGGAACAGAATAGAGAATCCAGAAATAAATCCATGCACTTATAGTCAATTCATTTTTTTACAAAGGCACCAAAAACACACACTGGGGAAAGGGCAGTCTCTTGAATGAATTGTGCTGGGAAAACAAGTTATCCATATGCAGATGAATGAAACCACCACATACAAAAATCAAGTTAAAATGATAAAACACTTAAATTTAAGACCAGAAACTATGAAACTACTAGAATAAATTATTGTGGAAGTTATTATGACTTATATACAGGGGAAATAAATTATTCCAATCTATGGGTTCAGGTAAAGATTTCTTGATTAAGACCTCAAAAATACAAGCAACCATAGCAAAAATGGACAAATGAGACCATATTGAACTAAAAAGCTATGTACAGCAAAGGAAACAATCAAAGTGAAGAGAAAAACCACAGAATGGGCAAAAATATTTCCAAACTACCCATCCAACAAGGGATTAACAACCAGAGCATATAAAGAGTTCAAACACTTGATAGGGAAAATAATTCAATTAAAAATGGGCAAAAGATCTAAACAGACATTTCTCAAAAGAAGACATACAAATGACCAATAGGTAAATGAAAAAATGTTCAACATCACTGTTTATCAGAGAAATGCAAATCAAAACTACAATGATATATAATCTCACTCTAATTAAAATGGCTTTTATCAAAAAGACAGGCAATAATGGATGTTGGCAAGGATGTGGAAAAAGAGGAATCCTCATACACTGTTAGTGAGAATGTAAATTAATACAGTCACATTGAGAACAGTGTGGAAGTTCCTCAAAAAACTAAAAATAGAACTACTATGTAATATCTCAAATCCACTACTGGGTATATGTCCAAAGGAACAGAAATCAGTATATCAAAAAGATATCTGTACTCTCATGTTTATTGCAGCACAATTTACAATAGCTAAGATATGAAATCAACCTAAGTGTCCATCAATGAATGAATGGATTTAAAAAATGTGGAACAGATATACAATGGAATATTATTCAGCCATAAAAAAGAATGAAATCCTGTCATTTGCAGCAACATAGATGGAACTAGATGACATTATGTTAAGTGAAATAAGTCAGGCATAGAAAGACAGATATCATATACTCTCACTCAGATATGAGGGCCAAAAGACAGAACTCATGGAGATAGAGAGTAGAGTGGGGGTTACCAGAGGTTGGAAAGGGTAATGAGGAGGGAGGAATAAAGAAGGGATGGTCAATATATGCAAAAATACAGTTAGAAGGAATAAGATCTAGTGTATCTAGTGTACAGTAGCACAATAGGGTGATTATATTAACAGTGCCTTATTGTATATATCAAATAACTAAACGGGTGGAATTAGAACATTCTTAACACAAAGAAATGATAAATGCTTGAAGTGATGGATATCTCGATTACCCTGATTTGATCACTACATATTGTATGCTTGTATCAACATATCACATGTACCCCAAAAATATGTACAACTATTATGTATTCATAATCATTAAAAATGAAAAAAATGCTACTAATTTTGTGTTGATTTTGTATTCTGCAGCTTTACTGAATTCGTTTCTTAGTTCTAACAGTTTTTTATAAAATGTTTTGAGTATTTTACATATAGAATTCTGTCATCTGAAAATAGGGATACTTTTTACTTCTTCCTTTCCAATTTGGATGTGTTTCATTTATTTTGCTTGTCTGATAGCTCTTGCTAATATTTTCAGCACTATGTTGAACAGAACATAGTTGAATAGAATAGAAGTGGTAGAAGTGAGCATTCTTGCCTTATACCAAATTTTAGTTGGAAAGCTTTCAGTTTTTCCCCCTTGATTATAATGTTAGTGCAGGATTTTTTATAATTGGCCTTTACAATGTTGAGAAACTTTCTTTCTATACCTAAACTATTGAGAGTTTTTAGTAAGGAAGGATGTTGGACTTGGTTGAATGCTTTTCCCATGCCAATTGAGATGATTATGTTTTTTAATCTCTCATTCCATTTCTGTGATGTATCGTGTTGACTGATTTATATAGGTTAAATTAGCCTTGCATGCTAGGGATAAATTTAACTTGGTCATCATGTATACTCTTTTTTCATGTATTGTTAGATTTAGTTTGCTAATATATTATTGAGAATTTTTGCATTGATGTTCATTAGAGAAATTGGCCTGTAGATTTCTTTTCTTGTGATGCCTTTGTCTGGCTTAGGTATCAAGGTGATGCTAATCTCAACATTTTCAAAGCAACATGAGAAGCAAGAAGTCAAAGGAGCAATGTTATTTTGTAATTTTAATTGCCAACTTTAATTATGAGGTACATGAAAGAAAATTTCAGACATATAATATTTCAGAATTCTTCTCATGCACCTTTTATTAGAAATCTATCAGATGAGGTGTCCCACCACAAGAAGAGTGTAAAAAGGAAAGAAGATATGAAATGCAGGAAGAAGAGCATGGAACTTAAAAGAAAGTTAAAGAAAATTTCCAGACTGGTGTGAAGAAACTCGGTATGACAGCCATTCTGGAGTAAGCCAGCAACTCTGATGAGAGCAGGCCAAAAGAAGAAGCTGATTGAATTATAGTGATTTGCATATATTGAGAGGAACATTAAAAATTGGGAATAATTTGAGGAAGCATTAATGATAAGTATATAGAAAACCAAGCAGATGAAAAAACGTGATCATTATTAGCTTCACTTCAAAACGTTCTGCAAGGAAAAAAAAAAAGAGGAAGTAGTCATAGTATATAACAGTGCTCTGCTATGAAAATATTTACATGGTCCTAAACATGTAAACCTGCAATATTGACCTAACTCAAAAGTCTAACTCTATTTAAAGGACGGGATTGTGTAGGAATTGTGGTGAAAAGCAGAGCTGGTGTAAAAGAGCTAAATCTTCATTGTCCATGATGGGAATGCTTCAAAATGAAAATTAAGAAACAGCAGTCAAAGCACGTTTTTAAATTAAAAAGTTGAGAAGATGGCCAAATAAGAACAGTTCTGGTCTGCAGCTCCCAGTGTGATCAAAGCAGAAGATGGGTGATTTCTGCATTTTCAACTAAGGTACCTGGTTCATCTCACTGGGATTTGTTGGATAGTGGGTGCAGCCCAAAGAGGGTGAGCCAAAGTAGGGAGGGGCATCACCTTACCCATGAAGCACAAGGGGTCAGGGATTTCCCTTTCCTAGCCGAGGGAAGCCGTGACAGACTGTACCTGGAAAAACAGGACTCTCCTGCGCAAATCCTGGGCTTTTCCCAAGGTCTTAGCAGCTGGCAGACAAGGAGCTTCTCCCCTGTGCCTGGCTTAGTGGGTCCCACGCCCACACAGCCTTGCTCACTGCTAGCCCAGCAGTCTGAGATCGAACTGCGAGGCAGCAGACTGGCTGGGGGAGGGGAGTCCACCATGGCTGAGGCTTGAGTAGGTAAACAAAGTGGTTGGGAAGCTCAAACCGGGTGGAGCCCACTGCAGCTCAACAAGGCCTACTGCCTCTAGATTCCATCTCTGTGGTCAGGGCATAGCTGAACAAAAGACAGCAGGCAACTTCTGCAGACTTAAACTTCCCCGTCTGACAGCTCTGAAGAGAGCAGTGGTTTTCCCAGCATGGCGTTTGAGCACTGAGAATGGACAGATTGCCTCCTCAAATGTGTCCCTGACCCCCATGTAGCCTAACTGGGAGACACCTCCCAGTAGGGGCCAGCAGACATTTCATATAGGTGGCTGCCCCTCTGGGACAAAGCTTCCAGAGGGAAGATCAGGCAGCAATATTTGCTGTTCTACAATATTTGCTGCTATGCAGTCTCCGCTGGTGATACCCAGGCAAACAGGGTCTGGAGTGGACCTCCAGCAAACTTGAACAGACCTGCAGCTGAGGGACCTGACTGTTAGAAGGAAAACTAACAAACAGAAAGGAATAGCATCAGCATCAACATCAACAAGAAGGTCATCTATACCAAAACCCCATCTGTAGGTCACCAACGTCAAAGACCAAAAGTAGATAAAACCACAAAGATGGGGAGAAAGCAGAGCAGAAAAGCTGAAAATTCTAAAAATCAGAGCACCTCTTATCCTCCAAAGGATCAACTTCTTCTTCAGGAAGAAGTTGAATCCCTTAGTAGACCAATAACAGGCTCTGAAATTGATGCAATAATTAATTGCCTACCATCCAAAAGAAGTCCAGGACCAGACAGATTCAGAGCTGAATTCTACCAGAGGTACAAAGAGGAGCTGGTAGCATTCCTTCTGGTACCTATTCCAATCAATAGGAAAAGAGGGAATCCTCCCTAAATCATTTGATGAGGCCAACATCATCCTGATACCAAAGACTGGCAGAGACACAACAAAAAAAGAGAATTTTAGACCAATATCCCTGATGAACATCAATGCAAAAATCCTCAGTAAAATACTGGCAAACCAAATCCAGCAACATATCAAAAAGCTTATCCACCACGATCAAGTCAGCTTCATCCCTGGGATGCAAGACTGTTTCAACATATGCAAATCAATAAATGTAATCCATCACATAAACAGAACCATGACAAAAACCACATGGTTATCTCAATAGATGCAGAAAAGGCCTTCAACAAAATTCAACAGCCTTTATGCTAAAAACTCTCAATAAACTAGGTATTGATTGCTACTGTGAATAGTGCCACAATAAACATACGTGTGCATGTGTCTTCATCGTAGCATGATTTATAATCCTTTGAGTATATATCCAGTAATGAGATTGCTCGGTCAAATGGTAATTCTAGTTCTAGGTCCTTGAGGAATCGCCACACTGTCTTCCACAATGATTGAACTAATTTACACTCCCACACTGCTTATCACTGTTGTGGTAGTTTCTCAGCAAACTATCACAAGGACAGAAAACCAAACACCGCATGTTCTCACTCAACAAAATTCAACAGCCCTTCATGCTAAAAACTCTCAATAAACTAGGTATCTCAAAATAAAAAGAGCTATTTATGACAAACCCCAACCAATAACATACTGAATGGGCAAAAACCAGAAGCATTCCCTTTGAAAACTGGCAAAAGACAAAGATGCCCTCTCACCACTCCTATTCAACATAGTGTTGGAAATTCTGGCCAGGGCAATCAGGCAAGAGAAAGAAATAAAAGGTATTCAATCAGGAAATGAGGAAGTCAAATTTTCTCTGTTTGCAGATGACATGATTGTATATTTAGGAAACCCCATCATCTCATTCCAAAGTCTCCTTAAACTGATAAACAACTTCAGCAAAGTCTCAGGATACAAAATCAATGTGCAAAAATCACAAGCATTCCTATACACCATTAACAGAAAAACAGAGAGCCAAATCATGAGTGAATTCCCATTTGCAACTGCTACAAAGAGAATAAAATACCTAGGAATCCAACTTACAAGGGATGTGAAGGACCTCTTCAAGGAGAACTATAAACCACTGCTCAACTAAATAAGACATAAACAAATGGAAAAATATCCACGCTTATGGATAGGAAGTATAAAAATCATGAAAATGGCCATACTGCCCAAAGTAATTTATAGATTCAATTCCATCCCCATCAAGCTACCAATGACTTTCTTCACAGAATTTGAAAAAGCTACTTTAAGGTTCATATGGAACCAAAGAAGAGCCCACATTGCCAAGACAATCCTAAGCAAAAAGAACAAAGTTGGAGGTATCACGCTACCTGACTTCAAACTATACTACAAGGCTACAGTAACAAAAACAGCATGGTAATGGTACCAAAACAGATATATAGACCAATGGAACAGAACAGAGGCCTCAGAAATAACACCACAAATTGACAACCATCTGATCTTTGACAAACCTGACAAAAACAAGAAATAGGGAAAGGATTCCCTATTTAATAAATGGTGCTGGGAAAACTGGCACCAACTAGCCATATGTTGAAAGCTGAAACTGGATCCCTTCCTTACACCTTAAACAAAAATTAATTCAAGATGGCTTAAAGACTTAAATGTTAGACCTAAAACCATAAAAACCCTAGAAGAAAACCTAGGCAATACCATTCAGGACATAAGCATGGCCAAGGACTTTCTGACTAAAACAACAAAAGTAAGGACAACAAAAGCCAAAATAGACAAATGGGATCTAAATAAAGAGCTTCTGCACAGCAAAAGAAACTACCATCAGAGTGAACAGGCAACCTACAGAATGGGAGAAAATTTTTGCAATCTACCTATCTGACAAAGGGCTAATATCCAGAATCTACAAAGAACTCAGACAAATTTACAAGAAAAAATCAAATAACCCCAATAAAAACTGGGCAAAGGATATGAACAGACACTTCTCAAAAGCAGACAACTATGCAGCCAACAGGCACACGAAAAAATGCTCATCACCACTGATCATCAGAGAAATGCAAATCAAAACTACAATGAGATACCATCTCACACCAGTTAGAACGGCAATCATTAAAATAGCAGGAAACAACAGATGTTGGAGAGGATGTGGAGAAATAGGAATGCTTTTACACTGTTGGTGGGAGAGTAAATTAGTTCAATTATTGTGGAAGACAGTGTGGCGATTCCTCAAGGATCTAGAACTAGAATTATCATTTGACCGAGCAATCTCATTACTGGGTATATACTCAAAGGATTATAAATCATGCTACTATAAAGACATATGCACACGTATGTTTATTGTGGCAGTATTCATAATAGCAAACACTTGGAACTAACCCAAATGTCCATCAATGATAGACTAGATTAAGAAAATGTGGCATATATACACCATGGAATACTATGCAGCCATAAAAAGGATGAGTTAATGTCCTTTGTAGGGACATGGATGAAGCTGGAAACTGTCATTCTCAGCAAACTATCACAAGGACAGAAAACCAAATACCACATGTTCTCACTCATAGGTGGCAATTGAACAATGAGATCACTTGTACACAGGGTGGGGAACATCATACACCAGGGCCTGTAGGAGGGTTGGGGGCTGGGGGAGGGATGGCATTAGGAGAAATACCTAATGTAAATGATGAGTTCATGGGTGCAGCAAACCACCATGGCACACGTATACCTATGTATCAGACCGGCATGTTGTGCACATATATCCTAGAACTTAATGTATAATAAAAATAAATAAATAAAATTATAAAGCAAAAAAAGTAAAATAAAATAAAATAAAATTAGAAAAAAAATAGAAAATAAAAATTTGAAAGGGGTTGCTATGGGAGAGAGGAAAATGATGAGGCAAAATGGGGAGGAATATTGCACTTTGTCACAATAAGCCATGTGGAACAGCAGGGTCATTTAAACCTTGTGCTTGTATACATCTAATAGAAACAAAAAATTAATTCTTAACTTCTGAAATCTAGTTGATAAAACAGTCATTCAAAGGAAGTGTACTACCTGAGGCATCTGTGGGCATGGAGTTGAGGGCTACTTGCCCCCTCAGTTCCAACTGACTCTGGTGTATCATCTACACTCTTCATCCTATGGTGCCTCCTTTATGTATTAGTGTAGCTCTTACACAACACTTACTATGTGCTATTAGTAATTCAGTTAAGCCTCACACAGACTCTATGTGGTAGGCACTATTATTATCTCCAGTTTATGAATGAGGAAGCTGAGGCAGAATGGACTTAGGTAGCCTCCTGTGGTCAGCCAGGTAATAAGCAGGTGCTGATATTCCCACTCATACAGAACAGCTCTCTGTGTTGCTTAGCACAGAGGGTTAGGGATTTCACCCCAACCAAGATTCACAAAATGAAGGAGTCCCATAAACCAGGAAGAAGATTAGTTACTGAGCAGCCAAAACCAAAACATGCCCATTACAATTAATATGGTGAGAGCCATATGAAAATCGCTGCATTTGGTTTTCAGCAAATCTCTGTCAAAAACCAATAACACATCAATGTGCATTGGTGAATAATATCTTTGTTTTTATTAATTATTTTTCAAGTGAAATAAAACAAAAAGAAGCAGTAATCCCACCAGATATCTGATTTTTCCTCAGGTAAGAAAGTAGTTTTAGAGACATTGACTTGTTCAAAATAGGTGCTAATTAATGCTCTAGAAAGGTGTGTTCTGTTCGTTCTTGAATATATTATGAAGGAATTATCTGAGTGATTAGGGAATTGGACAAGAACTAGGACCTGCAGCTCAGGGTAATTTCTAAATCATTCTAATGACAGGGATTTTCTTTTTAATTTTCATTTTCTTTTTTTTTCTTTGTTTACTTTAGGTGGTTAAAAATAAAGAGAATTTAAATTTAAGATATCTTTAAATTTGAGTGAAATTTCTCTTCTCAGTCATGTCTCATTTTTAAAAATATGTATCATCTAGAAATATCCATAACTTGGTATGCATTTTTCCATTTTTCTACATTTCCTCAGTGATGCAATATATTTTTTACCAAAATAAAATTATTCTATTCATATTGAGCTGCAATGTACTTTTTTTCTTCTAAAATACATAATGTACACATTTCCAGATCAGGAAACTTTATTGTTTTAAATAACTACATGGTACTCCATGATACAAAGCTGTCAGTGTTCATTCATCACTTCATTGCTAATAAACATATAGATTATCTCCGATCACTTTATCTATTAGCAACAATGCATAATGATCATCTTTGTACAAATATATTATAGATGCATATTTTTAATTCTGTAAGATATGGTCTAGAATTGGTCTTTTAAAATACAAATTATATCATATTATTTTTTGCTTCAAACCTTCAAGTGTCTTCCCCGTCACTTAGAATAAGATTCAGACTCCTTTTTCATGGCCTCAAAGGACCATACCACCTGCCCTTGCCAGCTCATACAAGACTACTGTCACCACTCTCCCTCTTCATCTCTGTGATCCAGCCTTATTGGCCCTTTCCACACATACACCAAGCTCACCCTTTTTAGAGCTTTGCACTTGCTGCTCCTGCTGCCTGGAATCTGCCGTAAGGCTAGCTCCCTCTCAGCAGTAAGCTCTCACCATAAAAAGTATCGCCTCAGAGATGCCCACCCCACATACAGTAACTTCACCTACCCTTAGTACTTCCATCACATGCTGTCTCTCAAAAAGGACATCACATTCTTAGGCTTTGCTATGCCTAGCATGGCTCAACCCTAATTGCTCAGCTTATGAATCTCAGAGCCTTGAGCCTGACTTTGAGGCAAGAGGATCCATTGATGGACCATGTCAGCTACACCCAAGGAGCACTGAGACCATCGGCTCCAGTCCAAAACAAGAAGCTTGGCATGTCCCCAGATGGTGTGACATTTCAGTCTCCCTACTAAGGTACTTCAAAGAGACCCACCAAAATGCCTGAGAATGAATTTTCTTGTGACCTTGGTAGATGGATACCACTCCAGATTTTATTTGATTTAAAATCATTTTTAAATGTATTCTTTCTTCTATAGACATAAAAGAGAACTTGAGGAGAGCATGGCTAATATTTTGTATATTATAGACTAAGTACAGAAATTCAGAAGAAGCCAGCACCACACCGTTTTGTCCCTCCAATTTTGATCTTCTAGATGTACATGTATTAGATTTATGGACAACAATATTAAAACTTTTAAATAGGTCCGAAATTATTATGCCCAAGTTGAAGATTAAAGAACTGATTAGACAAGAATAATGCTGCTTTCATTGTCAGCATTAGTGAGAAATGGCCCATAGAGTTAACCTATACACTGGTACTAAATATTATAGATTATGGTAATAATATTAGATATAGACATTTTCTTTTCAGTTAGAGAAATAACCCAGAGGAAAGTGCCTTTCTCTGCCTAGTATTCTCTGCATGAGCTTTGGCAGAACCCTAAACAACGTATGACATTCAATACTCTTAACACTAATTTGGTCTAAGTAAATAACATTCAAGAAGTTGTCAGGTTGTCCTGGACACCAGAGACATTTCTACCTGCAATGGTAGGAAGAGCAATAAATGCATTTGATGTAGGAGCTGAATCAGGATGCTAGATCAGGAGAAATATATCTTCATTATGGATGGCACATAGTTTCTGCTATCAACTAAATTAAAAATGCTCTTGAAATGTCAAACATGGGGAATTTTGCTTCCTAAAATCCAGATAGGTTTGCTTTTATAAACTACTGATAATAATGCAAGAAAAGAAGTCTAATCAACCACATTTTTTAAGTATTTGCTCCATTATGGCACATTTAAAGAAAGCAATTTTTGTGATTGGATGATATATTGTAAAACATATTAAGGATAGGAAAACAATGCACACTTTTGCCTTTGAGATATTGAGTTACGTAGTTCCATAATTACTGACTTACAAGCACCAGTAGGATTAGAAACACCTAACTCATTTAAGCCAAGATGCAGCCACAGCAACCATTTTCCATGAAGCAAGAAACAAGCTACACGTTATTGTCCAGCCCATTTAAAGTATCTGATGATGAAGTAGCCAAAAAAGTTATATACAAATTCAAAAATATAGTTGCAATATTTCATGACACAAACAGTTGTTCTTGTTGTTGTTGTTTGTTTTTTTGAGACAGGGTCTCGCTCTGTCGCCCAGGCTGGAGTGCAGTGGTATGATCTCAGCTCACTGCAACCTCTGCCCCTCAGCTCAAGCGATTCTCCTGCCTCAACCTCCCAAGTAGCTGGGATGACAGGCACCTGCCACCACACCTGGCTAATTTTTGTATTTTTAGTAGAGATGAGGTTTCACCATGTTGACCAGGCTGGTGTTGAGCTCCTGACCTCAAGTGATCTGACAGCCTCAGCCTCCCAAACTGCTGGGATTACAGGCGTGAGTCAGGGTGTCTGACCTTAATTCTTCGTTTAATAAGCGTTCTTACGAATAAAAAAAGAGAAAAAGATAAATGACCCAATAGAAAAAGAGACTAAAGGAAAGGACAGGAAATTCACCAAAAAAGAAGAGTAAATCACCAATAAGTATGTTTAAAATATGCAACCCTAGTAAATGGAAACAATGAGATAAGATTTTTCTCCTATTCCCATAATATAAGCAACTTTTTAAAAAGATAATACTAAGTTTTATTTCCACTCTTGATCACCTTGCCAGAAAGCAATTTGGCAATTTTCAGCAAAAGTTGGAATACTTTTTATTCACTTCCAGCTATTCTGTGTGGACCCTGTGCTAGGCATGGGACAAAAAATGTTGAAAAAGGCTCAGCACATTGACTCCACCAAAGGCAGGAGTACAAAAGGGAAAGTGGGCTGCTATGGTAAATCACACTGATTTTTTAAAAAATGAGTAAGAGTTAGCAAGTTGATTGGAGGTAGTGAGGGACAGGGAAGGTTTCTACAAAGTTAATCACTAAAAGCTGCCAAGGCCGTTTAACGGAACTAACATAATTACTAACCAACTCCCAGCGCAACTGAGGTAATATAAACAAATTTTTTTAGGGTGCTGGAAGGCTAAACTAAAAGTGGTCCCCAAAGGATTTTATAAACATGGGGTCAGGGCACAAGCTGCAAACTAGAAGGGCACATTCTTGGGACCCTCCAGTTACGCCTAATACTTGCAAAACATGAAAGAAATAATGTCTCTGTTCTCCCTGCCCCCACATTCCAGGTCCTGTTCACATTACCCCCTTAGTGTGTGATTTACTGTGCTGCTTTTAAAATGCAGATTTTTTCAAGGTTTTATTGTTAGCATTAGCATTTAAGTCATTAGAATTGTAGCCTCCTCCACATACTTACAGAAATTAACCACATATTCCCAGTGTCAGTCCACACAGCACTCAACTGCAGGTTCTAAGCTTTAAGTTTTTGTTCATTTAACACTAATTTGCAGAAATTGGGTTTTCAGACTAATGTACAGTCAGTTCCTTTTTAGCTTTATTATCCATTCTTAGAACATTTTTCTTTCATACCTGCCTTCTTTCTTTTTGTATTTGATTTGAATACTATTGATTGCAATTGTGGGATATATGCATGTGTGTGTTTAATGCACACTAAGAAATTGCAAATCAAAGAATTATAAAGAGAATGTGAGTGTATACAACTCTTTTCTTAGAGCACAGCTCTGATAGATGCTAAAAAAGATTTTTACTAAATGAAAGAAAAATACCAATATAACAAATTAGATAGGCTGTTGTAATTGGCAGGTGTTGGGTTTTCAATGGAGACAAAAGACAGTACATTTTAGACCTACTTTTTTCCTTGGGTCTAATTGAAAATTTGGTTCATTGTAAGAACTCACATGGTAGGGGATAGCATCTATCCCAGTTCTTTTAACTGTCAAAATAGAGTTTCCATCAGTCGCTGCCTAAGGGAGCTATGACATGGATGGAAAAATGCCACAAACTACTAAAGCAAACTTTAGTTTTTTGGCTGCCCCAGCATCTTCCCCTTTTTCTCCTGCTGAGGAGTTGGTTCACTGTGGTCTTGTATGGAATATTCCATGAAGAATACTGACAATGTATGGGATTGGTCATGGTATGAACAATTTTCATGGATGGAAATACAAAGGCCAGTGTTAAATGAGAGCCTTTATAGTGGCTTTGAACAGTAATAAATTCCGATGAACAGTCTCCCACCCCTGCGGACCATCTTAATCTTTTTCAGGCACACACTGGATATCTTACCGAAGAAGCAGCCATCCTCCAAGGGACAGAAGGAAAGAACAAAACCGATGGCCTTTCTTTCAAGCTGAGAGACAAAATTCACTTCAGTTTCACAAAATGGTGTTTGGACATGAACCAAATGAAAAATTCTTTTCATAGTTGGCCCAATGACATGCCACCTGAAATTACCAAGCTTGCTTTTCATGTTGTCTTTGTATGCATGAGGGCAAGCTAGAGCAATAAACTGCTAGATATTATGATTTATTTTATAGTGTAACCCAAAGCAACATGATATCTCGTGTATAATAGAAGATAATATGACTCTTTGAAGCAGAGAGAAGAAAAGGGAGAATAAGGTCTGGTGGCATTAAAATTGAGGGCAAGTAATTTGTCGCCGTAAGGGTTTCAAGTATTATAGTCCATGAAAGCCTTAACTCTGCTTGGAATGTGGTAAGGTGGCCAGGCGTGTTGTGAAATACTTCTCTGGTAGGAGCTCTGAGCTGACAAGTTGCACAAAGAAAAGTTGCAAATTAGAAGCTTATTTCTTGCCAACATGTCAGGGGTGGTCCTCAGCCTAATAATCTGAAGGAGACAGGGCCTTGGAAGAAGCAGCGGCAGAAGAGGTGGGCTTCTAATTCGGAGGAGAAAATGGGCTTGAAAAACCTAATCTGGATTTTAGCTCAAATTTACCAAAGCCTCCTAAAGTTGATGGGCAAGGACCTTGGAAGGAGGCAAGGAACTGAACAGAATGAGCTAGAGCTTTGAAGTCAGACAGACTGTCGTTTGAACTCTTTCTTCATTACCTACTAAGTGTAGGACCTGGGTAAATTTCTTAGCTTCTCTGAGTCTCAGCCTCTTCTCTGTTAGATGGGTATAATAATACGTACCCCTCAGCATCGTTTTAGAGATTAAGTGAGGTAATACGTAGCTTTCAGCATTGTTAAAAGGATTAAATGGGATAACACAGAGGCAGATCAGTGCAGTGCCTAACCCATGCTGATTCCTTCTTTACCTATTCACCTTACCTATTCCTTCTTTACCTATTCCTTCTTTACCTATTCACTGCAAAATCAGATGGTTCTACCACTTTTTCTTGTAAAGCAATTTTCTCTTACTAAGTATTAATCTTCTATAATTTCTGGGTTATATATTGACAACTCAATCGTGTATTTTGCACTTTTTCTATATCTTGCCATGTATGGGAGTGTCTTGTGGTTTGTTGTTGTTGTTGTTGTTAATTTCAATAACAAGACCTCCTCTAGGAAAATCACAATGACTCAATTGTGATTTCTACTTAAAATGTACGCCCTGAATCAGTGCAAAGTGGTCAAAACATGAAATAAAGGAGATATAAAGAAGAATTAGCATTAAGCACACTGTTTGCAACTAAAATACACAACTGTGGTTTAAGGAATTATTTCCTAGTAGTAAAATTATTTATGCAGACATAAGTGTTTTTTTTTGATCAAGAATGGCAGTGAATGTCTCTCTAAGCAGTTTTATTGCTCACGTCCAGACTAAAAGGAGCTGTAGCTTGTTTAACAGTGATCACCTTGTTTTGTTTCATCGCTACCAAACTATACACAATACTGAAATTAGACACATCTAATCCCCACATTTCACAGAAGAATAAACTGATTCTCTGGAAGATGTTAGACCTGCACAGTTATTGGGTGTCTGAGGCACAACACAAACCTGGGTCTCTTCTCACAACCTTGGGCTCTTTTTTTCCTTTTCTTTTTTCTGAGTTGCTATTTCAGATTCCCCCAAACAAACTCCTCTGCTATCATTACAAGCTAGATACACCTAAGCATTTCCTGAAGTTTTGAAAATGTCCCAGTGCTTTCTGATATGGCTTCCACAGAAGCCATGTTTTCATGTTTGATGACACCGGAAAAAAATACTTTATGCAAATGTGAAGCCAGTAAATGGTTATTGTGGAACAGCCATCCAACATTCAATCCCAGGAGGTATAAATAAGTACAGAAAAAACGACCACTCTTTCGAATGATCAGCCCTCTTGAGGTTTCCCTCATCACCAGCCATAAATAGCACTTGCTCTTCCACTCATTTGTGGCCTGGTAATGCATGCCACCAAGAATTAGGAATTTCTCATTTCTAAAGCTGGTTTGGCCACCCACTTGCTGTGGGGCCTTGGACAAGTCATTTGGTAACTTTTTCAATCTTAATCAAAGAGTAAAATCTTCACTTGCACTGTGAAAATGACCTTATTCACATTCACACTTACTAAGGATTCTCATTTTCTAAGCTGATTTTTTTTTAAAGTGGCACTATCATGTCACATAGATCAAAAAACTAGCAATGTAATCATATCATCCAAACACAGTAAGATTGGAATGCAGGAAAGAAAATAGAACAAACTCTTAAAAACATTGCAACTGAAAATAGAAACTTAGTAGTGAGTATTCTTCCAAATTATGCTATTAAAAGCAAGGCTCTAATAAGCACTAATTTTCCATAGAAATTTATCACTTCTCCATTAAAACAAAGTTCTGGCATGAAGCTTCTTTAGGAAGCTCCAGGAACATAGCCTTCATTCTCAGGCTAAGTCAGGAATACTTTCTCTACGATCTCACAATCCCTTGATTATGCCAATGTAACTTCACTTATCACATTGAATTATAATGATTTGTTCTTATCTCTGTAGCTTCCAGGAGACTTGAACTGTTAAGGCAGGAATCATTTCTTATTCATCATGCTAAACCCACTGCCTGGCACAAAATAGGTATCAAATACATAGCTTCTTGATCTACAAAAAATATGGACTAGATGGTTGTTTATGGAGGAAGCTATCCAATTCTATTCTCATAGCCAGTGGAGAAATGAAATAGCTTTCCTAGGAGAGTTTTATTTTCTCAACTTATAAAAAGAGACCAATAAGGAACTGGACTTCTACGAACAATATTTCAGCATCTTCCAGCTATCTTCATCTTAGGTCCCTGAGATAGTACTCTACGTATGGCTATATTCTGTTGACACACAGACACACACACACACACACACACACACACACACACACCCCAGAAGACATCCAAAAAGAATAAATATTAAAATTCTTGTAGAGTTATAGGTGTGTAGTAATCAGGGAAAGATTAATTTAACCCTTTTCAATAAGAACTACAGATTTTAGTCCAGGGAACATAACATAGTTGCTAAAAGACAGTGGGAGACAAGTTAATATATCCAAATGAAGAGGTCAGCTGGCACACAGAAAATCCCCACTGCTGGAAGAATTTATCACTGTTGATTGTGGCGAGGTCAAAAGTCCCTTGTTCCTTCTTGGAAAGATGACATTTCTCCCGTACATTATTTTTTGTGTGTGTTGGAATTGCTTGCTGTAGAAATTTGAGTATTGATAACCTAAGGACGCTGAAGAAAACATTCATTCACAACTGTTTATTATAAATATTTATCTTTGGCTGGTAGACAAATTCAAGATAATATGACAAGTTTACTTTTTGTGGGACAAAAAAACATAGTAAAGACAAATATGTAGGAAATAAACACAGGAGATATATTATTTTTTTCTGTTGACTTATACAATATTATTTGGAAAACTGTAGTATATCTTTTGTTGTACTCTCATGTAAGAAAACACAACACTAGTTTGTTACTCACTAACATCCCACTCTCAATTCTTTCTCCTTTGCAAGACGGGGAAGAGAACTAATCTTTGCCACAGTTTCCAGCAAGTCTGGGTCACCATCAGCATCACTATCTGCCCTCAACCACCACTGAAGCCTAGGTGCTACTTGGGACCTCCTGTCAGCAACCCAGGAGCTCCTCCCATGGGAGGGGTGACATTTCACAAACGAGAGAGTGTAGGTATAGGGATAGAGAAACCAAAGAAGGTGAGGAAGATAGGGGAAAGATGCCAGAATATTGTCCACATGACCCCTTCCTTGTGTGGGTCCCAATCTTTAGGAACTTGTCCTTTCTGAAATTCAGGAAGAATTCCACATTAACTAGAACTTTAATCTCTGTCCTTGTTTATTACAATTCTTTTAGGAATTTGTCCTGACAATTTAAGATTAAAAAAATTGCATATACTCAAATAATCTTCTATACTAGTCTTTGGGAGATGAATGAACAGAACAAAGGAAAACTTGGTTCCTGTGGGGCTCTCTGCCTGCTGAGCACATGATGCTGTGAAGTTTGGGGGTGTGCTGTAATCTCTGCCTAGCCAAGAGGTATGGGGAGAAAGTCCAGGAACTAGAAGATCATTCTGAAGTGGACAAGCAAGAAAACAATGAGTCTAAACCTTTCCACTAACTCTGCATGTTAGAGAATGTGGACCAAAGAAATAAGGCAAAAGGTCCAACTATTAGAAGGTGCAGGGGAGGGAAGAGGCATGGAACATAAACAGAAGCCCAGACAGTGCTAGAGCAGTGTCACAAACTGAGACTGCAGCCTGAAAACCACAAAGGAGTCTTCACGTGCAAACAGGATCTAAAGCCCAGCACATCATCCACCATTTGTTTCCATCCATCCAACACCCACGGAGGAGCAGGGGGGTGACACAGAACACTGGGCATCTGTCGCCATGTGATCTGTTTAATGTAAAATTCAGTACATCACATATATTTACCTTTATCCCCAAATTTCATTTATTTTTAACTTTTTAGGAAAAATATTGTGCTTATTCCTCTATGTAATAAATTGTGCTTATAGCATGCTTCCATGTGTACTAAGATTTTGAAGCTCAATGACTCTCCAGATATAATTTGATTGGAAATTAATCATCCCAAATATAATGATCCCAACATCAAGAATAATGTGAAATTTGTAAATAGTAGAATTTATAATGATTTTTCTTTCTTTAAATTATCCACAAGCCTTGACCAAATAAGTGAGAAAAAATTCTTAGCCCCCTCCTTTGTCTCCAGGTTGAGGCTAAGTTATGAGTAGTTGGCAATCAAGTCATTCAAAAAATAATAATATTCGCTTTTATATGTGCTTGGAATACCAACTGAGCTTCTTGTAAAAACTTCAGCTGTTAGTAGAAGACCTGAAACAGGTTTTTCTCATTTAAGAGGCTATAATTTTCAAGCTCATTTCTCAATATGTGGAATTTATGAAAAACAACTCATTGGGTATTATTTTTGCCATGCAAATAAGGATGGTTCATGGGAATGTTTAAATTTTCTTCCCCAACCACTACTTTAAAAAGTCCCCTGGTTAAAGAGATCACTTTCCTGTGCACTTTTCGCATTGACATGGAAGGTGCCCTATAAGAATTCCCTCCAGTTTTTTCCATCCTGTGTCTCTCTGTCCTATAACCTGAAGCTACTACATTGCATGGCATGCTTCAGGTCTTTACTCACAATTTACTAAACAAAACCCAGATTCCGTGTAAGACTGATTTTTCTCCCCCGTTTGTCTACTACAATACTAGAAAAGAGGAAATTAGGTCAAAATTAAAACCGACAATGGTTTGGGAGTGCTGTTAGATCTAGTATCCTTACCCTCTAACACAGACATACTTTGTTTTATTGCACTCCTCTTTATGGTGCACCATCGATACCGCATTTCTCACGGATTGAAGGTTTGTGGCAACCTGCACAGAGCAAGGGAAAATCAGCGCTATTTTTTTCCAAAAATATCCTAACTTTGTCTCTGTGTCACATTTTGGTAATTCTCACAATATTTCAAACTTTTCATCATTATTATATTTGTCATAGTGATCTATGATCAGTGATCTTTGATGTTACCGTTGTAATTGCTTTATGGTGCCATAAACTGCACCCACATAAAAGGAGAACTTAATCGATAAATGTTGTGTGTATTGTGACTGCTCCACCAACCAGCCATTCCCCATTTCTCTTCTTCTTCTCCAGCCTCTTTATTCCCTGAGACGTGACAATATTGAATTTAGGCCAATAAATAACCCTACAGTGGCCTCTCAGTGTCCAAGTGAAAGGAAGAGTTACATGTCTCTCACTTTAAATCAAAAGCTAGAAATGAATCAGCTTAGTGAGGAAGACATGTAGAAAGCAGAGATGCCCCCAAAAAAGAGACCTTTTGCCCCAAATGTTAGCCAAGTTGCGAATGCAAAGGAAAAGTTCTTAAATGAAATTGGAAGTGCTATTCTGGTGAACACATGATTGATAAGAAAGCAAAACAGCCATGTTGCTGATACAGAGAAAATTTTAGTGGCCCAGAGAGGCCACTAAAACCAGCCACAACATTCCCTTACGCCAAGGCCTTATCCAGAGTAAGGCCCAACTCTCTTCAATTCTATGTAGGCTGGGAGAGATGAGGAAGCTTCAGAAGAAAAGTTTGAAGCTAGCCGAGGTCGGCTCATGAGGTTTAAGGAAAGAAGCCATCTCCATAACATAAAAGTGCAAGGTGAAGTAGCAAGTGCTAATGCAGAAGCTGCAGCAAGTTGTCCAGAAGATCTAGCTAAGATAATTGATGAAGGTGGCTATACTAACCAGCAGACTTTTTAATGCAGACAAAACAGCCTTTTATTGGAAAAAAGTCATCTGGGACTTTCATAGCTAGAGAGGAGAAGTCAAAGTCTGGCTTCAAATCTCAAAAGACAGGTTGAATCTCTAGTTAGGGGCTAATGAAGCTGGTGACTTTAAGCTGAAATCAGTGCTCACTGACTATTCTTAAAATCCTAGGGCCCTGGCCAGGTGCAGTGACTCACTCCTGTAATCCCAGCAGTTTGAGAGGCAGAGGCGGGTGGATCACCTGAGGTTGGGAGTTCGAGGCCAGCATGACCATTACGGAGAAACCCCGTCTCTACTAAAAACACAAAAATTGGCCAGGTGCAGTGGCTCACGCCTGTAATCCCAGCACTTTGGGAGGCCAAGGCAGGCGGATCACAAGGTCAGGAGATGGAGACCATCCTGACTAACACAGTGAAACCCTGTCTCCACTAACAATACAAAATAATTAGCCGGGCGTGGTGGCAGGCGCCTGTTGTCCCAGCTACTAGGGAGGCTGAGGCAGGAGAATGGCGTGAATCTGGGAGGCAGAGCTTGCAGGGAGCCGAGATAGGGCCACTGCATTCCAGTTTAGGTAACAGAGCAAGAGTCCATCTCAAAAAAAAAAATTAATTTAATTAATTAATTAATTAATTAGCTGGTCATGGTGGTGCATGCCTGTAATCCCAGCTACTCAGGAGGCTGAGGCAGGAGATTCACTTGAACCCGGGAGGTGGAGGTTGTGGTGAGCCAAGATCGTGCCATTGCACTCGAGCCTGGGCAACAAAAGTGAAACTCTGTCAAAACAACAAAACAAAACAAAACAAAATCCTAGGGCTCTAAATAATTATGCTAAATCTACTCTCCTTGTGCTCTAGAAATGGAAAAACAAAACCTGGATGAAAACATATCTGCTTACAGCATGGTTTATAAAATATTTGAAGCCCACTATTGAGACCTGCTTCTCAGAAAATTTTTTTTTTTCAAAAAATATTACTCATTGACAATGGACATAGTTACCCAAGAGCTCTGATGTAAATAGATAAGGGAATGAATGTTGTTGTCATGCCTGCTAACAAAACATCCACTGTAGCCCATGAATTGAGGAGTCATTTTGATTTTCATGTCTTATTATTTAAGAAATACATTTCATAAGGCATTAGCTGCCACATATAGTGATTCCTCTGATGGATCTGAGCAAAGTGAATTGAAACCTTCTAGAAAAGACTCACCAAATGCCAGTGAAAACATTTGTGATTCATAGGAGGAGGTCAAAATATCAACATTAACAAGAGTTTGGAAGAAGTTGATTCTAACCTTCCATGGATGACTTTGAAAAGTTTAAGACTTCAGGGAAGGAAGTCACCACAGCTGTGACAAAAATAGCAAGAGAACTACAATTAGAAGTGGAAGCTGAAGATATGACTGAATTGTTACAATCTCAGGATAAAACTTTAACAGACAAGGAATTGGCTCTTATGAATGTGCAAATAAAGTGTTTTTTTGAGATGGAATATGCTCCTGGTGAAGATGCTGTGAATGTTGTTGAAATGACAAACAAGTATTTAAAATATTACATCAACCTAGTTGCTAAAGCAATAGCAGGGTTTGAGAGGACTGACTCTAATTTGGAAAAAAGTTTGACTGTGAGTAAAATGCTATCAAACAGCATCACATGCTACAGAGAAATCTTTTGTGGAAGGAAGAGTCAATCTATGTGCAAACTTCACTGTGGTCTTATTTTAAGAAATCGCCACAGCCACCCTGGCCTTCAGCAGCTACCACCCTAATCAGTCAACAGCCATCAACATCAAGGCAAGACCTTCCACCAGCAAATAGATCATGACTCTCTGAAGGCTCAGATTATCATCGGCATTTTTTAGTAATAAAGTATTTTTAAAGTAAGGCATGTATATATATATTTTTAGACAAAAGGCTATTGCACACTTAATAGAGTATGGAATAGTATAAACATAACTTTTATATGTACTGAGAAACCAAAAATTCATATGACTTGCTTTATTGCAATCCTCACTTTATTGTGGTGATCTGGTACTGAACTCGCAGTATCTCCAAGGTATGACTGGCTCTTTATAATTATAAAAGGAAGGCTATGCTTAAGCAAAGAAATAGGACTCAAGATTCAAAGACTTTTTTATATGCAAGATGTATTCATTAGTTTTTTGAGAATTATAATTTAAAATGTTTTATTGAAATATGTTAATTACTTTTAAATACTAGATTTAGATTATGTATTTGTAGTCTCATACACTATTCATACAGGATTTTTGCATTTGTTTCTTTTCCAATAAAAGAATTGAAAAAAATTACCTAAGTTATTAATCCTTATTGGAATGCAGCTGAAAACTTAATGTGAAATTGGATGTCTCAACTAACATGCTTAATTAGGGACGAAGAACGTGAGTTCTTCTCTATTACACTTAGTCTCAGCAACAATATGAAAATCAGGAAAATATATCTTGAGATTTCAAAAGCGGATGCATACCCCACATTCTCCAACCTCAGAAAAGCAGTGGGCCTACAGTCGTGGGAGCCAAAGGTCCCCTTGCACTCAGCGTGACGTCTACCTTTTCTTCCACTTCTGCTCTGCCTGCTGCTGGAAAGCCCACTCTTTACTCTGAAACACACAAAACTGCTCGTGTGTGGGCACCTTCTTCCACTTTTCCCCGTTTCTAAGTTCATGTAACTGAATCTAGGTTTCTCATGGATTGTATTCAAGTATTTAAAAATGGTAGAATTCGGCTGGGAGCGGTGGCTCAAGCCTGTAATCCCAGCACTTTGGGAGGCCCAGACGGGTGGATCACGAGGTCAGGAGATCGAGACCATCCTGGCTAACACGGTGAAACTCCGTCTCTACTAAAAAAAATACAAAAAACTAGCCAAGCATGGTGGCGGGCTCCTGTAGTCCCAGCTACTCGGGAGGTTGAGGCAGGAGAATGATGTAAACCCGGGAGGCGGAGCTTGCAGTGAGCTGCGATCGAGTCACCGCACTCCAGCCTGGGCGACAGAGCGAGACTCCATCTCAAAAAAAAAAAAAAAAGGGGGTAGAATTCAATGTGTTAGTTGTATTTTCCCTTGTTCTTCATTTTCTGTCAAAAGCAGAGGTTTTCAATCTACAGTTCTCATGCCAAATGATCCTGACCTTTTTTTGTAAAGGTCTTAAGCTAAGAGCTTCTTTTATATTTTTAAAGGGTTGGAAAAGAAGAGGAGGCAGAAGAGGAAGAAAGACAGGAAGAAGGAGAAAAATAAGAAGGGGAAGAGAAAGGGGAGGAAGCAGAGGAAGAAGAAGAGGCTGCCACAGTGTCGGGACAGAGATGGTAAGTGGCCTGGAAAGCCTGAATTATTTTTATAGAAAGATTTTGCAGACCCCTGGTTTAGAGAGATGGCTGCCCTCAATCACAGAATGTGATTTCTTTTTAGATCAGTTAGGACAAGGACATAAGGAAACTTCAAGAACAATGTGACCAAATTGCTCCTTGTCCAAAGGAACTCTTGATTAAAGCCTTTCCTAATTATTTTCCGGAGTGGCAAACACTGTTCATGTGTTTCACTGTTCACTGTTCCCAACAGATATCCTCTCTCAATTTTGATTTAGTTGAGATAACCATATGCTTCAGGGGAGGCTGGGGCCCTCCACATATTCAGGGAGGTAAGTTTGAATAAATCGAGCCAAGGCAATTCTATCTCCTTGCCAGTGATTGATTTGGGACTTGGCACAAGTTGTAAACCTGGTCAATAAAATGTTTAACAGGAAGTCTGCCATGGGATGCTTGAAAATAGTTTACTCTCTTTTAAAAGGGAAGCCAAGGAAAGAACATGCCTTATTTTCTCCCTTTTTCAACAAGGCACCTTTAAGCCTTGTTGGGTGAAGACACACTGCCTAGGATTGCCATTGCCATCCTATAACCCAAAGGCTGCAAATGGCAGAACAGAAAGTCAACCCAAAAAAGAAAAAAAAAATAAACCCTCAACCTATGTGCTTGGGAATTTGGTATGTAAGACATAAAATGCCTGTATTGTTAAACCTACGTTTAATTGTTTCTTTCCTCTTTTAACCCTAAAGCATTCTGATATACCTTGTACAGGCAACAGCTTGTAGGAAATCTTCTTGGCTATCTCTACTGTTTCACAATAGAAGGTAAAAATTATGAAATGCTGACCTTGTCTTAATGCAATGGAACAACCAATTTATTAATCCATCCCTTCAGAGACACCACCTTTTAATCTAGGGTAAACACATTTATGGATACAGCCTTTATGCATAATTTTTTTCTTTTTTTTTTTTTTTGAGATGGAGTCTTGCTGTGTCACCCAGGCTGGAGTGCAGTGGCACCAGGCTCACTGCAACCTCTACCTCCCAGGTTCAAGTGATTCTCCTGCCTCAGCCTCCCATGTAGCTGGGATTACAGGCACGCGCCACAACAGCCAGCTGATTGTTTATATTTTTGGTAGAGATGGGGTTTCACCATGTTAGTCAGGCAGGTCTTGAACTCCTGATCTCAAGTGATCCACCCTCCGTGGCCTCCCAAAGTGCTGGGATGACAGGCGTGAGCCACCGTGCCCAGCTGATAATTCTTGACTTAGAAGAACTGTCATCAAGAAAGGACTGAATCTTTCTAACTATTAGTAAATAAATGGTTTAAGTTGTGTTCAGAAGAGAAATTAGATATTGACATAATGTATCAAGTAGAACACCATGAGTTTCTAAAATGAATTTTGGATAGATGCATCTTTTCACTCACAGATATCTTTGAATAATATGATGGACAAATTTCAATGAATGTTAAATTATTGAGTGCAATTAATTTTAAGAGTCAAGCAAAATTGGCAAAAGGACAGAGCAACTCTTAAAACCCATGAAGCTCACATCTCTACCCCATGCTACCACCTCTCACACTCTCCCCACCCATGCAGACACATTACATACTCCCCTCATCCAGCATGCTGTTGGCCATGTGTGCTACCACACTTGCAAGAAGTTACAATAGTTTATTCTAAATGTCTCAGTTTTTACAGCCTAAATTGAGGCCTTTAGTGGCACTTGGAAATTATTTTTGTGGTTTACTTTTATAGATAACACATTTCCCACCCCTACCCCCTTTCTGCTGGCTCCTTCAGAAATTTGGTTGAGGGAAACCACACAGAATTCTGAAATCTGTAGGCCAGGTGCCCACATCATAGTGACTTGGATCCCCACACTGGTGGCTTTTGGCAAGACATCAAAGTCTGTTCTTTCTCCTATTATCATTCCTAACAGGAAATTTGACTCCAGTGAATATATATAATATTTTCAGTAGCCTTAACTCATAACCCATTAATTACTTTTGGTTTTATTTATTGTGCTTCTGGTATTTCTCTTAAATTTAAAACTCTCCAAGAGTCTTTTAATTTTAATATTATACTATTATTTATGGGAAATTGTAGGGGGGTACTGGTAGTAGTAATAAGGAAAAAATTGTTGAAAAATTCTTGTTACTAATCTCTTCCCAGATCACTGAATTCACCAACTTCCTTTGTTTTATGTCATACACCATTGTCTTGATTTCAGTCCAGGATCTTTCCTTGGTTCTATCTCAGCACAGCCACAGGCAAGTTACTTAACTCACTTGCTCCCGTGTTCACTATTCCACACATACATATTCATAAGGCACTAGGAGCCAGACATTTGCAAAGGCCCTGGGGGACTCAGTGATGAACAAGACAGACACGATCCATGTCACTATGGAGCTCACATTCTCATAGAGAGCATAGATCCAAAACAAGAAAAAAAAATGACAATCTGTGGTGTCATAAAGGAAACCAAGGAGGAGCCATGAGAAAAAATAGGCCATTTTTCTCCTTGGAGAAGAGATTTGGGGAAGGCCTCTTTGAGGAGATGAGTTGTGAAGGGACAAGAAAGAGATAGCCATATGAACCCTGGAGGTAAGACTATCAGTCACAGTAGTGACTCTGGTTTTCTCAAGTTCATATTGTTGTGCTGTAAGAGCAGAGGCATTCTAACTTTCCAGCAGCTTCCAAGTGGAAGTTTTTATTGCCTTGATGTCTTCCCTTAACAAGTGAACAGAACCACGGGGGAGAAAGACCTTTTTTTCAGAGAAGTTGGGGAAGGTAGAATTGGCCTGTGACCTAAGATTTTGTCCAGTGACTTTTCTGTTGGAATGGAATGTCTAAGAAAACCCAAGGAAGAAATGAGGTCACTGAGAAATGTCAGGCAGAAACCACCCAAGGGCAAAACCCACCTGAAAACATTGATTAGCCTCTCCCTTTTCCTCTTTCCTTCACATACTTATCTCTATATACTCACATGGTAGAAGGTCAGATTGTTTTCCTTAAGAAGAATTTTCTCATGTAAAACATTAATACAATCTGAATTGCATAATTTTACCAGATTCTATTATCTGAAAATAGTTATAATGATCCAATACTTTCACCCCCATACCATATAAATACAAAGCATTTTTTCTTAGTGGTTGGAATGGTGAACCCCAAAATGATATGTTCATGTCCTCACCCACAAAACCTGTAAATGTGACATTATTTGGAAAAGGAGTCTTTGCAGATGTTATTAAGTTAAGGATCACAACATCTTGCTGATTTAGGGTGGGCCCTAAATCCAATGACAAGTCTTTCTAAGGAAAGAGCAGGGGAAACAGACACAGCTATAGTCACAGAGGGGAGAAAGGCATGTGACGATGCAGGCAGAGATTAAATGATGCTGCCACAAGCCAAGGTACTCCAGAAGGCTCCAGAAGTTGGAAGATGCAAGAAAAGATTCTCCTTTAGAGCCTTTCAAGGGAGCACCATGTTACTAACACCTTAATTCAGATTTCTAGCTTCGAGATTTGTGGGAGAAAATATTTCCATGTTTGAAACCACTAAGTTTGTGGTAATTTGTTGTAGCAACTGAAGGAAACAAATACATCATCTGAAGCTGAGCTTTTGAAGGTTGGAAAATTACACTTTGCCTTTATTTCAGTTTATTTTTCTTCAGTGAAAAAAGCAATCAACGGGAATGAAATGGCTTAACAAGAGCACATTGCAGGTGGTACAAAGGCATCCCTGGCAGTTCTACCACCGCTCCATCAAAGACTGTATTCCCAGAGCCTGCTATATCCCATCCTGTGAACCACAGCATAGGGTAATGGAAGGAAAGCTGGACTAAGAATCACAAGCTGAGGTACTGTTGTTCCTGTTTGTAGACTCTCAGGCTTGATTTTTCTATCTTGCCTCTGTGTACTTCACAGTGGAGGGATCTTAACATGATCAACATAGAATAATAAAATAACAGCTGTAAAAACAAGCTACAGGCAATAGTGTTCCATGAAAAGATGTTCATATTATTATAGAAGAGAGGAATAGAACGAAGTTAAGTATGAAGTCACATCCCAAATAGACATCACTAACCCGAATAATGAACATGAATTCCTCACTCCTGATGTCATTGGGTGACGTCGCATAGCCACAACGTTCAAGGCTCTGACGAGCTCACTCTGATGAGCTTCCAAGAGTCAAAGTCCTTCACTGTTCTTTCTTCCTCACAGAAAATTGACATAAAAAGCACAGGTCAGGCTTGGCTACCTTCTGAGGGATCAAATATGCACAGAAGTGATAGCCTCATCACAGTACCAAACTCAGAATTAAGCACCATTCTTGTCCATTAGGCCCATACGCTAGTATTTTTTTGGGATTCTCTGGAAAACACCAGAATGCCCTGGTACCATTCAGTCCTACCTTATGGGCCAAGCCTGAGGATGTTTCAAAAGAAACCCAGAGCAGCCAAGGTGGCGGTTTTGAGGAAGGTCTTAGAAGCCTCACTGCCAAAGCGAAACCAGCTGAGTAAACTTCACAAGCAGACCCACACCACTCAGTAAGGTGTCCCACTAAGATATTAGCCTTGACAAGAGAGACCTGGTGCCATGGAAACAGGGTAAACACAGAGTTTGTCTTCCAGACTTTGTGGGAGACGCTGCAATCCTCATGCTGCCTCCAGATCCAGAATGCACAGAAAAGTAGAGTGAGGAATAAAACATAAAAGAAAGAACATAGGCTAAAACTGACCTAAATTTAGAAATAAATGCTTTAACATTGACCTGAAAATTTGTTAGGGAAGAGTTGATTTCCCTTCTCCTTGCTGCCTATCAAAATTAAATTAAAAATAAAAAAGTTTTTGCATTTATGATTTATGTAAGCAATCATGCTAGCTACATGGTTTAATTATGGCCAAGTATAGTAAAGTAGACAGAACATGGAACTTACACAGGTCTGGATTCAAGCAGCCAACATGGTCACTTGAATGGACCAGTTAAGAGGTCCATGTGTCTACCTAAGTCTGTTTTCTCATTTGTAAAATATACGTGCCTAGTTAGAGAGGATAAGGAAACCATTCTTAAAACCAGATTTGGAGGAATCTCAAAATATCAAAAGAACAATAATTTAATATACTGAAATATATTAATAAGTTGTCAGGTTTTAACAACTTTGAAGTACATCTCAACCCAGCAATGCAAACTCCTGTGTTGGAAGTATATTCCTATGCAAGCTTGTACATACCACATATCGCTGTGCTCTCATACACACTATAAATGTGTCCACTATTGTGGTAAAGTTTTGCATGGTAATAGCTTAAAGTAGGACTTTCTTAATTTTAAAGTATAAAGATACAATGGAAATTGGTAACATTGACTCAGCAAAACAAGCCAACGAAAAAATACAAAACACAAAGAATGAGAATCTGACTCTAACAACAATAATTCTTATTAGGCCAATACGAAAAGGTTAGGTTGTTAAATAAATAGGAAAGAATAAAATCAAAATAGCATTAAATATGGGCAATTCCAAGTAAAGAATAAAGTATAAAAATCAACGAATAAATCCATGTATACACACTGGGCTTTATGGCTTTTTATTATTATACAGAAGTCTTTTTTTTTTTTTTTGCTTTTATGTTAGGTTAATTTTAACTATATTTTAGTTTTTATCAGTGTATGATCAACGGGGGTAATCCTTGCCCACACAGAAACACTGCCAGAGCAAAGGGCCCACATATTTACAAAGGAGGTCCTGAGATCATTGAAAGAAGTAGTCATTGTCCTTAGCCCAAGAAAAAGGAGAAGCCAGGGAGGCCCTACCTTCCCTCTCCAGCGTGCTGTGAGCTACTTGTGTTCTCTGATGAGCCTGCAGTAGAAAAAAAGATGAAGACAGAGATGAGGCACGGGGAGGCATTGGGAGACGCAATCAATGTGAGCAAAGCAAGCCTCCCGCTTTGGGCTTCTCCTAAAGCAATTCTCCTACTGAGGGAAAAACTTTTCAGGGACCCAGGGATGGGATGGGGTTGGTGGTGGGGGGTGGGGGTCACCTGCCTCCCCCTATTGTGGTCATTTTCATAAGTCAGCAGGGGGTAGAGGCAAGAGGCAAATCCAGCACATCGTCAAAATAACCAAGTGTTCTGTGCCAAAAGGAAATGTGGGCTAAGAACTATAATGAGAGGGTAAGCAAAGAGCCACTGGCTCCAAGCAGTGAGATGTGTCAGCGAGAGAGAACAGCAGTCCTGTTGGCCCGAGTTCAGGCCAGAGCCTTAATCTGTAAATCACTGTGAAGCCCAATACGTCAAAAAAATGTGGCCACCCCTGGAGTAAAGGCAAAAGGCAACAGAGTAACCTCCTGTGGATTACCCATGTGAAAATGCAAAAACACCCCAGCATCCAAGAGAGGGGAAGGGTGGCTTGCCAGAACCTAATTACATTTAATCAAGATGGCAAAAAATGATGAGCACGTGTCCCATAATCCCAAATGAAAAACACACGCATATGCGCGCACGCGCACACACACACACCACTCTTAAGAATGCTTGACTGTACATTCTCTCATCTCCCTTTATAAGCCTACTCTAAAATTTCTGGCACGGGCCTGAAAGTCATTAGTAATTTAGCTGAAACGTAAAATTTTACTGCAGCGCATTGGTAGCTATTATGAGGTATAAATCTGTGTGGCTCTGGCAGGTTGAATTCCCTCCTACTACCCTTCGTCGTGCTACAAAAAGCATTTGACCGTGCTGGGGGTACAGGACTCACATTTTGGAATTAAATTAGAGACATGAGAATACTAAAATACCCTTTCTTTTCTTGATCTGCACTAACCATTTTGAACTGCTTTCTTGGGCTAAGTCCCGCTAAAGAAAATGTCATCTTCTTCAGGAAATCTGTATTCAGCAAACTGCCCTGCAAAAACCATAGTGTACAAAATCATCAAGTTTAACAAAATCTGTGTTTGCTTTGCCCACACTTATTATATAGACCAAAGCCCATCATTTTCAGTTGTCACTGGAGAACAAAAGTATCTCACCCATAAATTCCAAATGTTTCCCTATAAACGAAGCGAAAGAGAAACTACGTATAGTATTGTTATATTAATTGTACTACATTCAAAAACATAATATATTGGTTATTTTGTTTCACATTTTTCAACAAAATCCTTTCTGGTCATTAGGTCTTGAATGCAAATGTATTTTCATAACCAACATACTATGTTTTTGAACATAGTGCAATTAGCACATGAGATTTGAACCTTTATTAGTGGAGTGACTTAGTAGAAAGCATATGGAAAGTGGAATTGATGCCTAAATCCTATGCCCTTAGCCAGAGATAGAGAATAGGAGAAGTTGTTCTATCATTGAATTTCTTGTTTTCCCAGCAGACGTTAGTCATGGGTTACAGGGGCAGTACGGGCTTCAGGTAAACCTGGATCCAGTACCTCTGCCGGATTAAATTGGGATACAAGCTTAGACTTCTCAATAAAGTCTGCAGGCAACCATGACCAATTTATCATAGCACATGAGACAAAAACTCACTTGCCTTCTCTGGTCTGAATTGTAAGCACTATAAGAGTAGGGACCACAATTGCTCCTTTTTTGGTTCTGGCACCTGTCTCAGTATCTGGCACATAGCTGGCCTCAGTAAACATTTATTGATGGTACTGAACTGTCTGACCTTGCCATTAATTCAAAAAGTGTCCTAAACTAAAAATTTTTTGCCTTATTTTATTTTCCTAGAAAATGGTATCTTGTTAATTGCCAGTTACCTTATTATTACCAAAAGAAATTAAATATAAAATTAAGTGTAAGCAAAACTATTAAATATTTATTTACAAATAATATGATGTGCAGTATTATTCAAAGCAGAATAAATAAGCATGTTCTCTACTCCCTGGTTGCTTAGATTCTGGAATGGGGTAGCTTGAAATACAAATGAATATGGTTTATGGAATTCCCTCTAATTATGGTGCCTTCCAAAGAGAAGGCCCAGTTGCATTTATCAACTTTATCCAGTTTTATGGCATTGTGAAAATTTTTCTTGCATGCTTAAGGAAATAGAGTCCTTTCACACTGTGTTGAGAATATTATTGGGGATGTTGGTCAGTACTTTACATCTTTACTAATGAGATTGCTTCTAGTAGTTAGTAGCAGAAAATTTCACCCAATGTGTTTAAACTATAAGGGAGGATTCACTGACTCATAATTTAAAATATCACAGGGAAGATGGGCTACAAGTGAACCTTCAGCCAGCTACTCAATTACATATTCAACATCTTTTTTCTTTCTGAGACTGACTTACCTCATGGTCCCAAAATGGCTACATCAAAACCCAAAATAACATATTTCCTCACTAATTTTTTCATCAACAGTGTCAATGTTTCAACATTCCCAGGAAAAGAAATGAGATTTAATCTTCTTGGATGGCTTGAATTAGATGGCTTGAACTACATGCCTAAATGTAAACTAATTATTATAATCTGTGCATTGAATGCACTGATTAGGTTAGCCTAGGTCATGTGCTCCACCTTAGACATAGAGGTAGAATTATTTTTCTCAGAATCACACAGATCCCCAAAGAGAAATCAGTACTTGCAAAAGGTTAAAGGAAATGATGCAGAGACGTCCACCAACAAACATCTATTATAACAATATCTCTTTTTCAAGACCTGTGGCAGAAACTCCTGTGTGATCTAAGAACCAAGAGTTATCAGTCTTCTGAGTACCTGTTATGTTTTATCCCACAGACATAAACTGTGTGTAATGCAAATATCCTTTAATTCAACAGCCTATTGGTACAAATGAAGTATTGGAGGGAACACATGATTTTTACTACTTTTATAGCCTCTACATTTATTCCTTCAAGAATTCATTATCCTGCAATCTTATCCCACCCTCAGATATTTCTGGGAAGTCCCATAGCTGTCTCAAATGTATTGCGAAAAGAACACACATTTTCTGGGTACCCTGTCACCCATCAGGGCTCATTTACAGGGCATTAGCCATGCCCATGGGACATCTGCCATCTTTGCTGGGATCCGACCTACCCTTCACCACTTCCCCACTCCTGCTATAGAATTCCACCCTGCCTTGAGTGATGCATCCAACTATAAAAGATGCATCCTGATTATAAAAAAAAAAAAATTAACACTGTTCTGTCCTCACAATTTCTCTTTATGTAAAGAGTTCCTTCATTTAACTGCTCTGATTCCTACAGTGACATAAGTCTTATGTCTGTGGACCCAGTTAAAACTAAATGCCATCATGTGTTGTCTACTATCCTTAAAACACCCCCTTCCTGACAATGCTGGGTGCCCATCAAAAATCCTCCTCCCTCTGCCGACCTCTGCAAAAACAAACAGCAAATAAACAACCTTATACAAATAGATCCCTGAGAAAAGTAGAGTCTAAATTCCACTTTTAGTTCATTTGAGATACCTGAATAATTGAAAAGGTTTCTTTTTGCATTGGCTCTGAGAGCTTAGCACTAAATGTATGGTATTTCACCCCAAGTACATGTGTGTGCATTTCAAGCTTTATTCTCAAGTGCACATTCTATCCTTGCATCCTTTCCTCCCTATCCAGTGATTACTACTCCCATCATCCTGGTGATTTCTGCCCCTGTTGCCACATCCCAGCTATGGCTTCCTTCTAGTACATTATCTACTTCTTGCTCTCTGTTTGCTAGGTTATTCAGGTCTACGATTGAAGGTATATACGGCCATCAAATCCAGTGAAGCCTTCTGCCAGTAGGGTGAGTAAGCTCAGCCTCCCTCCTTCGACCCTCTGGCCCAGAAAGCCCTGGAAAAGTGAAAAATTCTTCCATTACCAAAAGCAGGTCGCATATCTATACCAGGGAGAATTTTTCAATGAGGCATGTTGTTATCACAAAGATAACAGCACCCCCACTCTTAGGGACGGGTCACACTTCTCTTAATGAAAAAAAGAGTGATCTGTATTCACTCTTAATAGAGTGACCAATGTCTCACTCCAAGGACGGTATAGGCCACACCCTTCATCCAGCGCAAATTGCACCTCATAACTATCTGGCTTTCATCAGGTCATCTGATTCTGCTTCAGTTTTCTTCCATGTGACACTGAAGAACACTACAAAAATTAAGCAAAAGTTATAAGTTGCCCTTCAAACAAATATTTGGTTTAATTATCTATTTACAAGTAACGAGAGCAAAGTCTTCAAAGTCATTGATGTTTCCTTTCAAGAGTGATTGTTGTCACCCTTCTTAGAGGGAGAAGACCTTTGATATTTATACACTGAGAAGACAGGGTATAAATAATTAAAATATAATATGAGCGCCCTGGCAAAGGCTCAAGATAACAGTGGTATGAAAGCATGGAAAGAACAGTGTTCTAAGGGCAGGGAGTGGTTGCTCATGCCTGTAATCCCAGCAGTTTGGGAGGCCAAGGCAGACAGATCACCTGAGGTCAGGAGTTCAAGATCAGTTTGGCCAACATAGCGAAACCCCATCTCTACTAAAACTACAAAAATTAGCCAGGCATCGTGGTACATGCCTGTAATCCCAACTACTTGGGAGGCTGAGACAGGAGAATCACTTGAACTTGAACTTGGAAGGTGGAGGCTGCAGCAAGCTGAGATCACATCAGTGCACTCCAGCCTGGGCAGTAGAGTGAGACTCTGTCTCAAAAAACATAAAATATTAAAAAAAAAAAAACCAAAAAACAGTGTTTTATTTGTCTGAAAGGTAGAGTACAATGAAAAGAAAAAGTGAGTAAGAACACAAGCAGGACATGAAAAGTGCAGGGTCTGCTCAAGGGAGGAAGAAAGGCCACCTGTGCTCATCATCAGTAGTGAGGAATGCAGGAGGACCAGTGAGTGGGCAAAGAACATCTGGGAGCTTTGAGAGTGTTTGGAGGAGAGTTGTATCGAGTTAAATGCTTTAGCAGCTCTGGGCAAAAAGCCTGTTAAGTATTCTGAGATAGTCATAGGGCAATTCTTTCTGGAGAACTGTTATCCAAAACCAATGGTATGAGATTTCTATGTAACATGGGCTGTACGTTGACGGTACCATCGTGCATCAGTGACAAATGTGCTGTCATTATGAGATTTAGTGTTTCCACTGTCAACCTTTAAGCTACTCCTCTTAAGGCAGTTGATAATGTTTTTGAGTAGAGAGGAAAAAAGGAGGAAAAATACGGAAGGCATGCATTAACTACATCTTTAAAGAAAGAGAATTAAGTATTTGAAGTAAAAGAATTTGCTTGAAAAAAGTTAAAGCTCTTTTAAGTGTTAAACAAAAAGATTTAAAGATGAAAAACAAGATGAAACAATATGTCTTGGAAAATAAGGGCTTAATTATCATAAGTTAATTGTGTATTACAGAGAAATAAATTTAATTGTAAACCATCAGAGAGAACAAGGAGGGAAAGGCATTATAGAAGTAAAAAGAATTTTTTGAAATTAGTGTCTAATAAAGCCATTAGACTCTCCCTGATGCATAAAATTTCTTTCTCTGTCAACTGAAATGAACCTGACTTATTTCACTGTCAAACTAGCGTCTTCCTATTATCTTATATTTGTTGTCTTTCAGGCCTGAACAGCTGAATGTTAAACCCTGTTTCTAAAGAATTGACATGTCTGCTTTCTAACATGCACAGTGACAAGTTAACTGGGGTAGGGCAAGAGGCTGAAGGACCTACTGCAAGTTAAAACCTAAAATAAACAGAATAGAGTCACTAGTGGATACTTTAAAAAGGAATTTATGGCCAATTTCCTCATTTACCCTAGGATTTTGCTTGTGAAAATAAATTCGATATTTTCAGCATTAGAAAAATATATTTTTTGAAAAGAAAACAGGCCAAAGTTTCACATGTGTAATCTACCATTCCGGCAAGACACCAAAAGTGTAAGAGCATCAGTAGACCCTTCCATAGGGGTACTGACTCTAAAGTCACCAGTCTGCAGAGCCACCCACAACCGAACATACTGTGACACTGCTCTGGACATAGCAGGCCTACTTGCTGGCATCAAACACCTTATTTTTTGAGACACCTTCTCTCTTAAGCAGTAGAAAAATGTAACAGCAATTTACATTACACTAATAGTCTTTCCCTTATTGTTACGAGTTTATTTCTCCCCAATATTTTTTTCCTCCTAAGGAATAGAAATGGTGATGCTAAGGAAGATAAATAAATGGTGTCATAAAATATATTCCATTTATTTAATAGTTTTTTACCCTATAAAATGTTGCAGACTTTAAAATTCCATATAAGTCTTTACTTAGTATTTCTAATATGCTTTAAAAGCCCATTCAACTCCCCCCAGCTGTTGAGGACAGGAAGTAAAGAAAATAAGTCTTTTTCCTGCTAATCCTCCTAAGAGGAATTTAGGGAGCCAGCAGAGCCATTTTGGAATTTTGCTGAGAAACAAGGATTAGCATTCCTGTGTGCCTGGCTAAGTGGCATCACCAGATTGTTTGATTAGAAGAGTGCTGCCTACTTATTTTAGATGGCATCCAAATGCCAAAAGCTTGATGTTATATTGTTCACTTCAAAACTTGTCTCTGAGAAGTATTTAATACTAGTTGGCCATCCATTTCTCTTCTATCTATTCCTAAATCCATTGGGAAAGGATTTGAGATTTAGAGTGCCATTACCCCATTAAAGGTATTTATCTTGGGCTTTCAACCTTTAAAAGCAGACTCTTATTTTCTGGGACCTATTTAATACAACAGTAAGAAGATTAAACTAGAAAATGTAAAATCCCTCAGAGGTTGAAGAAAATCTGAGTCGGAGAAGATACTTGTCAAATTTACTCAGTTTCTTAAGGACAGTAAGCGAACTGGTCGAAGACTGAGGCAATTGTCTATTCAACTTCGTGTTTCCTGCCTCTAGCATAGTATGCGACACATCACAGATGTTCTAGAAATGCTATATGAACAAATGAATGCATTATTGGCACTTTTTGAAGGATGCATGGATTAAAACATTTCTCTTATCTATTGGAAAATAAGTATGCATTGTGAGCACTTCATTGTTAATCCACAAGTTGCTGAAGTTAGGAGTCCTTTCCTACCTGCCATTCACTCATTTATTAACTTACTCATGAAAACTTATTGAACAATATTCTACACCATGGTTTATAAGTGCTAGATAATACTTACCCACCTTGAAAATTATCATATCTAGTATACATGGATTTTAAAAACATGGTTGGAAAATTATAGCCAACTTTAGTTGTTTTGACTATTGATTCATCCTAGAAGTTTTAGTAGGTATAAAGTCAATATAATAATTCAGTGAATAATATCAGCCTTTAAACGCCCCCCCAAAATTTTCTTTCCAGACATACTGGCTCTCCCTCATTTTGATGCGTTTGTTTCCATTTACCTTTTGAACCCATCGGTGATCAATAAATTTTGATGCTACATCTACTTTTGTTAAGAGCACCTGAAACTTGCCTACTTTAGGATGGAAACTCTTAGAAAAATATCTTCTCAATTTACAGTGTAGCTCAAACCTTGAGGTTGAGGTTGTTTTTGTTTGTTTTCAGTTCAATCCATAGTGCTTTGGGGAATAACAGTTCCTCTGAAAAACATTAGGATTACACATTGGATTTGCACAACATGACAGTGCTCTAAAACACCCCAGCACATGACACACACAAAGGAGTCATCGGCAGAGCCTCGAGTCTCTAAATCTCCTCCTACCTGACTCCGTTATGACTGACCTGTTAGAGATTCAACAGGTTATTCCTTGGAGTGTTTTCTTGCCCTCCTTTCATTTCACGATAACTTGTGCTCTGCACTTTCCTATAGTGTTATCAGGGTAAAGGAAAAGGTGTGGGTGCTATTTGGCAGAGTTTTTGAGCAGAGAGAGCCTACTGAAGATTCCAATCCTCTGCTGAGAATATCCCTGTTTTGCTTTTTTTTTTTTTTTTCCCTGAAATACTTAGATCATTGCATCAGCCCTTTAATTTGCTTGTGTTGACAGGCTGAAAATGCAATGTGATCATTCCAGCTGAAAGTCCCTGGTACTTTCTTGAACCATCTTGCAACAGAAAATACGGGTGGTCTTTACTCTGGATTAGTAACTGCAGTGGTTAATTTGCCACCCTGAGCCATCAGGTTCAGCTGTACCGACTATTTCACAAACTTTCCAAGAAATCCTACAAACCAAAAGGAGCTCATCGCAATTAGTTACTACTCCTTCTCCATCAGTAATAGTCAAGAAGACAGAGTATTTTCCACTACGAAGCAGATATTTTGGAAAGTGCTACATACACTTGTTTGCCCAGGATTGACATTTATACAATCATAACCAACACTTTATGTGGTACTTAGGATTTCTTTAAAGAACCTTTTTCCAAGTGCTGACCTGGCTTAACCCTACTTAACTTGTAAAAGACGAAGGGATTATAGGAGAAGGTATATGGCCATGGGCCACTGACGGATTAGATTTTTTTCTTGGTTAGGTTTCCTTAGGGCCTTTGAAGTGTGGATTGAGTGCAATCTTCCTTAATGTTCCCTCTTAGGGATCTTGTTTTGTTACAGTAGCTGATCTTTTGGGTTAGGTAAGTGGAGAAAGAATGTGTTGTACTTATTTTGCTTATACATCATATGCAAGGTAGGGAGAGGTATCTTTCATATGTTCTGGTTACCTCTTCTCTGCAACTATGTAAAGTTACCAGAGTCTGCCTTTTAATTACAAAACCCAGTGTTGCTGAAGAGATGAGGAAACAGGCTCTCTCAAAGGTTGTTTGCTAGTGGGAACTGTAAAAATATACATACTCTTTGACTTGGCAATTCCAGTTCTATAAGTTAATCCTAAAGAAATAATAAGAATATGTGCAAAAATTAGATCATTAGCATAGTCATTGCAGCTTTTTTTTTTATGGGATAGAAAGCTTGACAATACATAAAGGTAAAACAAAATGTGGTCTTATGCCTATAGAATAGAAAAGACAGCGGCTGTAGAAGTGTGTGTGTGTGTGTGTGTGTGTGTGTGTGTGTGTATAATAGAAGGTTCTATAATATTGACTTTGACAGGTTTTTCTCAAAATTAGGTGAATTTAAAAAATAGTCCCATTTTATACCAAGTGATCTCATCTTCTTATATAAAAACAGTTAAAATCTCCATAAATGTATGGTATTTACACAATTAAAGCCGCAGATAGTTTCCAAAATATGGACAGTTTTTAGGTGTGGAATTATGGGTGATATTTATTTCATTCCTTTTTTACTTATTTTCTAACATTTTCTACTATATTTTACTTGTCTAATAGTAAAAAATATATAAAGTTTACTTTCTGGGGGAAGTCATTTTCTTTTGTTTATGAAATAGTCATTTGAAGCTCAGAAATCCGTAGACGAGTAAAGCCGGCCTGCATATATAGAAGAGACAAGTCGTGGAAGGAATTCTAGACTTGCTTTCAGGCCTAAAATCCAGACTTGGCTCTGCTACACAATCTCCCTTTGCAAGGTTCAGCAAGTCCTTTTACTACTTTGGATCTCAGTTTCCCCACCTTTAAGTGAGGGCACCATTGTTACCCTATATACTGCATAGGATTATTAGGGGTACAGGTAAGATAATATATGTGGAAAACTTTGGAGATGTTCAATGTGTTTAGTCAATAGAAGACCTAGGAATCAGCAGGCAACTCAAACAGCAAGTCATAGGCTAATCCAATTAGCTGAGCCCTATCCTAATCTTATCCATTCTTTACCTGCTTTCAGCTCTCCTCTGCACTAACAAGGAGTTTTGCCTGTCAGTTTGAGAATGCAGCATGCTTCTCTGTTTCCATCCATGAATTCGGCACTAGCAGATGTGCAGGGAGCCAAAACGCCAGCTCTGTGTTTTCCTACGTTCATTTCCAGTAACCCAGTTAGCCTGCTGCTAGCTGCACACCTGCAGGGTGTCTTGCCTCAGGCAATCCCACTGCACTTTGAAGCCCTTACTTGTCGATGTTAAATATGCCGTGGTATACACAGTGTGCTATGTTTTCATTTTTCCACAAGAATGTCACAATATCCACATGAAGGGGAGGTCTTACTTCACAAATCCACAGTATTCCAAGTCGTCACTCTAGAAAATTACCTCCCACAGCCTCTACTTGGGAGAGTTCCTTTATCTTTGGATTTTCCTCTGCTTATCTAGCTCCTGTCCCCAGACTGATAAAAAATGAGAGTCTTGTACTAAGTTTGTTATGTCTGAAGATTTAGTTGCCCAAGCTGTGCGGACCCACATTGTTAGTTTTTGAGTCACGTTTCTTAGCTTGTGAAAAGCCTGTGAAAAGAGCTTGGACTTCCACGAGGAAAACCAGTTTTCCTAGGGAGCTCCAGAGGAGCATACCCTTATCTGATTTCCCCAAAATAACTGCTTCTTCTTATTAGTAAGTGCCAAGCCAAGTTACCAAGGGGGCACCTGCCTTACTGGAGCCTTCCACACCTCCTGCCTTCTAAATTAAGAATGATGAGGACAACATCTAAGACTTTTTACTTTATATTTGAATAAATACTTTACATTTTCAAAAAAATTCTAAAAGCACCTTTATAAAGTGCCTGGGCCCCAGTCTTCCCATATACGTACAGTGACTTCAATAAAAGAGTCTCTTTTCCATGCCAAATGCCAGGCATTTACCAGGTTAACTAAGAATATGGGATCTTGCTGGCAAGAGGAATAAAAGTGGTTTAAAGGTAATAAATGTACATTCTTAGTCCTTCTGATGACACTAGGCAGAGAGTCTGCCTAACATTGATTCTGATAACCAGAGAGCTCTTTGTTCCCAGCTGCCCATCCTGGTGCCCGATTGCATAACATTTTAAATCATTTCAACCACGGTAAATGACGGCCAAAAGAACAACTTCAGCCCAGAAGTGACAAAGGGACAGTGTTGGAGAAAGTAAAGCAGTGGTATTCTTGCTTCATCTTAAAATTAATAGAGTTGGTTATAGTTTCTAAGTACACTTGGAATTCCAGCTGCCAGAGAATGGGTTTGAACACTGAAAGCCCTCTTTAATTCGTGGGCCCAGGACAGGTAGTGGTGTTCCCCAGCAAGCAGGCACAGGTAGTGGCACTGTAAAGCGGCAAAGAGAGCCTGCCAGGAGGCTTCAACACTGTCCTCAGGGAGCAGCCTCCACGGAGCGGTCCGGCTTTGATCTCTGCTGAGACTGCTATGAGTATGCCAGCCATGCGGTGGGTGTCCCTGAGTTCATTTTACAGAGATCATCAAAGCAGCTTTCAGATGGTAAAGACGAACAACCTGGCCTCTATTTGAACAGCTAGCAGCTCTTCAAACTGTCTAATTCTCAAGCTTATTAAACAGAGAGAGAGCTAAGAAATAGAGGACATGGCAAGTTTTAGGAAGAAGTGCAGAGAAAGGAGATCTGGACCGTGGGCGCTTCTGCCCCTGACCAGTGTCTCCCAAACATCAGTGTTCCTACCTTTAAAGTAAACCATTTCTAAGTGTTACACCATTGCAGCCTGCAATTTGAGTGAATCATGATTTGGCCAAGGAGGCATATTATGCTTTAAGAGAACGATGTATCAAGTAGAGATTTGTCAAAAAATAGGGAGAAGGAACACCCGCTGGAGAAGAACTTAAATAAAATAGACAAGTAAATGGGTTTTTAAATAAAATTTAAATCCACTGGAAAAGAGCTCAACAAAAGATAATTTAGTAAGTAGTCAGTCATAATCTTTATAATCTTGTTCTTCTGACTTATGATATCAACCTGTTTTTATAATATTATTTTTCATTAGTAACACAAAATAATTGGAAAATAACTGAAAACAGTTCTTGGTATTTCTCCTACCCCTCCCCACCTAAATTTTTATATGAAAATCTTATGGTCTTTCATTAAGACACTAAAACAATCAAAATAATGAAGTAGGAATTGCTAAAAAGATTGATTCTATAATAGATTAATAATTACCTTTGAGGAACAAAGGTAATTTGTTCCTCTGTGTTGAGGGTAATGTGTGAAGAACTAAACATCAGTACGTGTCATTAGCCAGTAATCAGCCTTGAAGTGGAAGATAAAATGCATCATCAAACAATATACAATAATAAAGTGAACTATACTAGCACTTCACAGAACAAATAATCAACAAACATATGAAAACACCCATTGCCAGAGAAACACAGTTTAAAACAATGAGACATCATTTTTCTCTTATTAAATTAGGGGAACAAAAAGAAAATCAGAAGATTGATAGCATCTAGGGCTGGCCAGGATATATGAAACTGTCACTTTCATACATTATTGGTAGGAGTGTAAATTGTAATAGCCTTTTTTCAGGAGAAGAAGGAAATTATAGATGCTATAAATTTTAAATGCATGAATTCTAAGGAATAGATAAGAATCTCAGTAACTATATCTGAGATATTTTGCTGAATCACAAAAACTCAATCTCAATCAATTCAAGGTTCTTCTCTTTCTCCTGGAGTATTTCTAAGGCTGATGTCATGTTAAGATGTTGGTGGGGGATGGTGGGAGAGGCGTGATCCTAGAAGTAGACATCAGTCCACATGGCATTCTCCAAGGAAGCTATTGGCTCAAGTCAGCCTCAGCTGTAATCCTAGACAGGTCCCTGACGAGATGCCCCTTGTTTCTGGTGACATGGTTCCTTGCAACTTCCTCTGCTCCCTTCATGCCATGCTTGAGGGCCTGGGAATAATTTCACTGCTTCTCCGCCAAGCTGGGACCTTGGAATCTTAGCCACATTGTCTCTGGGTAGACTTGTGTCTGTATGACACACAGAATTTCTTCTCTAGGACCCTACCACCTACCCAGGGCTTCCTCTCTGAGATTACAACCTGAGAAACCATAGAGGACGGCCAGCTGCTAGGACCTTACAAATGCCTCCACTGTCTTTACTTCCCCTCCATCGCTCCTCCTTCTCCACCACACCAGGGAAGCTTTTTCTAACCTGAAACAGAAGTTCTGCAGTCTTTCATGATGTCTCTCCCACACACCCTGTCCTTGCCTGGGGTTTTCTTCATTCCCGTAAGGGTGTTAGTTTTTGAAATCCAAAGCCCTAAAGACTTTATAATTTCTTCTCTCTGATTTCAGAATTAGAACATTCCTCCTCAGCGACAATACACATAGAAGACCTTAGCTGCTTAAAATGTGGCAGAGGCAGGAGGAAGAGAGAAAACACATTGGTAATATTTCTCAAATATCAAACTTATTACCAAACCATCCACTACTGGAAATCTATTTACAGAAATAATCCCATAAATGTGTGAAGAGAGAGGCACAGAGATGATTATTGTAGCATTGTTTATAATGGTGAAAAATTAGAGATAACTTACATGTCCACCTAGAAGGGGTATAGTTAAATACGTCACAATAAATCTTAAAAAGAATGTGCATATCTTTCTATACTGACTTGGAATGACCTTATGAATATTGTGACGTGAAAAGAACAAACTGCAGAATGATCATAAACATGATGTGTTTTCATTCATTTAAAAAACAGTACCCTATTTCTGTATGTATTTGTTAGAATTAGCACGGAAAAAGACAGCAAACATTAGTGGTAATAATTTCAAAGAAGTGAAATTAGAATGAGGAATAACTCTTTCTTTTTTACCTTACAACTTTGAAAATATTTGATTTGATTTAGCAAGCACCTACTACCTTTAAAGATTTTTTTAAAGGTTAAAAAAAGATACACTGTAGCACAAGTTAATTAACCCTAGATAGGACTTTTCTATTTTCAAAGCACATATAATCTTTTGAAGAATTAGGAGGTAACATACAAAAGGAAGACCTTCCATTTACTGGGTTTATGGTTTAGTCTCAAAAATTAATCACTTAAGACCTGACAATGATTATAACAATTATTTTATAAAACCCTAACTAGAAAGTAGATTCCTGCTGTGAAATATAATAGATCAAAATTTAAACATAATCATAGCAATTTAAACACCTTATCACTCCCTGACAGGCTCTATGACTCAAATAAATGTAGGAGATATTATTTCTAACAAATGACAAAGTATAAATATGATCCAAGTTAATATATGTGCTAATTGTTCTTTGCTATAATCTCCAATTCACATCTTCCATTATCCGCAAAATTAACTGCTTTGTCTTGAGTCAAATCTGGGAATAGCGTCTTCTGCCATGATACCATTTCAGTATAAAAGGAATCTGATTATTCTGAAACCCAGACCCAAATTGAACACACTTGGCCTGACCGGAAGTGTTATGATGACATAGCAGAGGATAAAATTATGAGCTCGGTGGAAATGCTTGGCAAAGCATTATGGTATAACTATTTAATGAACGATGTTGATATCACAGTTCCTGAACAGAGTCTCATATGTTGCACGTATAGATAATGCAAAAAGAAGACCACACAAGATACTATTTTTGCTTCAAATGTAAAGATACTATCAAATAAGAAAATAGCGATAGTTTTGAACCACCTTCAAATGAACCTTCTCATTCCCGTAACTGCATATCAATATAAAAAGTTTAGATCACCTCAACAGAAAGGGTTTTTCAAACATTTCTAATGATTATTTATTCAACCAACATTTGTTGAATGAATACTATGTACCAGAAACAACTAGCATTTATTTAGCACTTACTATGTCCGAGGCACTGTTCTTATTTCATAAAATATCTAATTTAATCCTCATACCAACTGTAAGAGGTTGGCATATTGTTTTTCAGATTTTACACGGGAGGGAACTGAGGAGATGAGCATCTCACCCAAGTTCACACACACTGTCATTGAGATTTGAACCCAAGTGGTCTGACTTCAGAACACTGCTTTTAACTCTACAAATTCAGCTAGAAAGATAACACATTCTAGTGAAAGAAACATAAATGTTAATAATAATAATTGAAATGCAATGTAATGCTGTGGGATCATAAATGTAGAAATGAATAGAGAGAAACCACAGGTGTCAGGGTTGAGTTTATAAATATTATGGGAATGTGTGCGGGGGAGAGCTGGAGAGCAATTTCTCTGCTGTTTGGAACCCATGTGAAATACCTTCTTCATCAATCTAAATTACAGACATACAAATCTATGAATTCTAATCTCCCAAACTGGGTGTTTCAAAGAGTACTTAATATCTAATTTTAGGAGACTAAAGTACCAACTAAATTTCTTACTTTTGTAAGAATCACTTTGTAATCCTGAGGGAAAATATTGCAACATTTAATTTGATGGAATCAAACTCTACATTGGAACAGCATATTTACGTTTAACCCTAATATGTGAGGGCCTAAAAGATTGACCCATTGACCTTTGAAACTCTGCCCTTCCCTCTTTAGAAATCCTGCCAATACATGGAATTTTCACTTTCCTCTAATTACTCTAAACACACACACTCATTTTGCATAGATGTTGGTGTGTCATTGGCAAAATTCACTTGTTATGCTATTTCTATTTATTATCCTTATACCTGACCTTGTCCCAAAATAGGCATGAATAAGATGCCACATATGTCCTCTAGCACTTCAGGAATTAAGAGCATATGTTCCATAAAAATGGAATTCCCATGCCTTCAGACTGTAATCCAGGAAAGATGTCCATTGTAATGTGGCTATGAGTTCTTTCTCAGTGTCAGCTTTTGTCCAAAGCTTGATTAAATATATCAAGATAAAACTCAGTTGTACAACTCAGAGCTTTTAAAGGCTCAGTATATTAACCCATTCCAAAATCTCTACAGAACAATGACCCTGCAAAAAAGTCAAGTCACAGAGACAGGTGAGAGAATAAGCATTTCTATTGAAATTAAAATAAAAAAAAAACAATGAGTTTTCATTATGGGCCCGGTACTGGGAACACAGAGATGAATATGACATAGGCCCTGCCCACATTTATCACAAAACCAAAGTTTGGAGGAGGTCAATTGGTCTGCTTTATGTTAATCAGTTTTTAGAGTATATTTTTTAAGTACCTCCTTAATTCATGCTTATAATCCCAGGGACTCAGCAGGCTGAGGCAGGAGGATCACTTAAGATCAGCCTGAACAACCTAGTGAGACCCTGTCTCTACAGAAAAAAATTTTAAAAATAAATGAGATAAAAAATATTTTTTTAAAAAGGAAAATCTTTGTCAAATAAAGACATCAACAGCATCTGACCCAAGACCAAGGGCCAGATTCCTTCCCGCAGAATCCCCAGGGAACTTTTTCTTACTATTAGATGAAACATATTTAGCCAATATGTGGGTTTCAGCCAAGGTAGTATAAAAAGACGAGTCCATTAAATGTAACATCAAATTAGTCACTTATAAGGTAATAGAATAATCATCAACACAACAATGACACTTTCAGGGAACAACCGTCTGCGGGAAAAAAAAAAGAAGAAGAAAGAAAATTTAAAGGTCATTTCATTTCAACTGAAAAGCTGAATTGTAAAAATTATGGTTGGCAAAGTGATATCTATTCAATCAAAATAAAACATAAAATGATCCTTACTAGGCCAACAGCAGCTGTCCAATCATAATAAACAAAATTCCTCAGCGGATGTCTTTTTCTGGACCCATGTTTTCTTCGCCTTTTATTTTTTCCTCAAAATATTAAATGGAAAGACCCAGGGATAGGGGTGAAGAAAAAATGACATTTGGGCCCTGTTCTTATGCATGTGTTGGATTATCTGAGACACACAGATAAAATTGGATGTAAGCCTTAAAATAGTGCAGAGTGTCAATTTCAAAATAAATAACGATAATGGTATTTTCAAGATCAGGTCTTTATTCATGCTCTGTGCCAAAGCATTTAAATACCCTGTGCTACTCATAACATAATGTGGGTGGTAAAAGAAAAAAAAAGCCAGCCCTACTTCGACATGTTATTCCTAAAGAGTCTATTCGTGTCAGTGCTGCTAAGATACAATTAATTTATATAACCCCAATATCCCCATGCTTAAATACAAGCACATGAAGCAAAACATTCCCTTATTTTGAAAGGAGAAGAATGAACATAAACTCTGCTTCATACAATTGCCCACAGCTATTTTAGATAAATAATGCAATAATTTTAATTAACAAATTATTCTAGTAAACCGTTTTTATCAGACACTTAGCTCTTTTTATAAGTCTGAAGTTTGAGCCCACACAGGCTTTTTTCCCACGGGACTTAACAATTGCAGTGCTGGCAGTTTTGTAGAATTTGAGATGATCCAGGCCTGGCCCTCCTTAATTCAGTCTAGATGGTGACGCTTATCATATAGTTAAATGATTAGTTTCAGGTATTTTTTTTGACCACACATGTCATCTGTGTTGCTGTACTCTGCTTTGGAGATACTTTTTTTATGTAAAATTTACCTTTGGGCCATTAAAATCTAGTTAGCTGAAAACATCAAAAACATCGAAAACTTAAACTTTTTATCTAATGTAGTTGATATACAAGGCTCTTCTATTTCTTTTGAAGAACTCTAAATAACAATGAATCAAGTTATTTGTTTTCAATAGCTCTTTTCCAAGTGAAAAATAAACTCCGTTAAAATAAAATTCTCAAAACAATTCAGTATCTAACTCTTCAGACAAATGGCACATTTGAAGTTCAGTTTGGAACATTTTTCAAACCAAAGTATATTTTAGTTACACCTGTAAATAACAGGAAAGAACTCTAGTCTTGGCTTAAAACTGGATTGCATTTTAAATTTTAGAGCTGCCTCAATAATTTGAGTTTATTGATTAACTACTGAACCTTATCGACAATGTATTAGAGACTCTTTAAGAAAAAAAATTTTCTCAGAAAACATATATTTTTTCTTATTTGTTTTTGAAAGAAGGCTTATGAATTTAAAAAGCACACATGACTATGTGTGTGTGTCTATACTTGACAGTGAGAGAGAGAGAACACCCATGAGTGTCCAAAACATGTATTTAAATATCACCAGTTACAGAGGCATTCCCTACACTTAACATTCATGCATAAGCTTTGTGTACACATTCAGGTGGGGCCAACAGAGTCTTTGTGTAAAACAGGGCAGGACTGCTGGGAACTGCTTCCCCCTGTGACAGGGTGGTCATGCTACTTGGGTGGACCACATCCAAGAGAAATCAGATAGGGACAGTATGTGAGATGGTATCATAAAGAAGTCAGAACTGTAATTTCCTTAAGGCTCCAACCTGTGGGGATGAGACAGGAGAAAGATAGCTCCAATTCCAGAAGTTACTACCAAGAGTAAAAGGTTTTATTTCTTGTAAATGTTTATTTATTCTGAACTCCATCTTTCTTTCTTGTTTCTGATAAAGAGCATCTTGCCACTGTCACCAACTTAAGCAGAAGCACTTAAGTAACACAGTATATACAAAGGAGAAGTCAGCGTTCACAGCAGTGTGAGGGGTTGCCACATGTCTTGATTAGTTGCCATGTGTCTTGATTAAAACAGAAAGAATGAAAAAGCTACTAGTGAAGGCTCCAAGCAGCAGGATTATTTTCTTTCTTATATCCCACCCACTAACCCGGTGTGTGTGTGGAGGTGTGAGAGTGGCGATAGTGCACACACTGAGCTGTCTGGCGGAAGAATGCTAAACACTCCTTATCCATGAAATCCCAGGGGAATGCTATGGTTTGGATCTGGTTTTGATATTTGTCCTTTCCAAATCGCACATTGAAATCTGATCTCCAGTGTTGGAGGTGGGGCCTGGTGGGAGGTGTTTGGGTCATGGGGTGGATCCCTCATCAGTGGCTTGGTGCCCTCCTGGAGGAAATGAGTGAGTTCTTGCTCTGTGAGTTCCCTTGAGAATTGATTGTTGAAAAGACTCTGACACCTCCCTCCCCTGTTTCTCTTGCTTCTCTCTTGCCATGTGATCTCCACACTCTGGTTCCCTTTCCCCTTCTGCCATGAGTAGAAGGAGTCTGCAGCCCTCACCAGAAGCAGATGCTGATACCATACTTCTTGTACAGCCTGCAGGACCATGAGCCAAGTAAACCTCTTTTCTTTACAAATTACCCAGCCTCAGGTACCTCTTGTAGCAATGCAAATGGAGTAGGACAGGGAATAAATCCTAAAGACCAAGAGTTGGGCAAAGGAAATGCCATGGTATGGTATAGTGGAGAAGGCAGGAATACTCAGGTTTTAGTTTTTACCAGTTAATAGGTGTATTAATGTACACAAGTGAATTTGTGGCGTTTAGCCACTATTTCCTCTTCTCTACTATAGAGATGATGGTGCCTACTTCATGGGGTTCATTGTAGGAACTGAGTGGCATAGCGGCCCTTAGTAGGCATTCAGTGGATGTTGCGTCTGCTCTCCTGCTTAATAAACAAAAATTATTAAGAAATCTAAAAATAGGGACAGGTGTAGTGGCTCATGCCTATAATCCCAGAACTTTGGGAGGCCAATGTGGACAGATTGCTTGAGCTCAGGAGTTCGAGACCAGCCTGGGCAACATAGCGAAACCCCATCTCTACAAAAACTACACAACTTAGCCAGGTGTAGTGACACATGCCTGTAGTCCCAGTCACTCAGGTGACTGAGGCAGGATTGCTTGAGCCAGGGAGATTGAGGCCACGTGAGTTGAGATTGCGCCACTGTGCTCCAGCCTGTGTGACAGAGTCAGATCCTATCTCAAAAACAAATAAATAAAAGAAATCTAAAAATGATCACCTCCTAGCGTAAGACAACTTTACTAAAGAACTTCTCAGGTGTTTTTCATAGAAAAGGTATCGCTTCCATAAATGATTGCTTTAACATCGTAAGAATTTAGTTTATTCCGACTTTACAAAGTTTAGTGGCTTCACATGGATATGTTTGTTCATCCCCATGTTTGTTCTATAAAGACAGGAGCAATGTCCCTGCTGTCCTATTTGCAACCCAGCTCCGAGCTTGGCACATAACACAGGTTTTTATGAAGTATTACAGTGAATAAAATAAATGAAATGAATGTATAACCTACCTCCACTCCCAACAAGGGGAAAGGCCAACAGTAAAGCCTTCAAAACTCTTCTTATTTCAAAACAAAAGACTGAGACAAAGGTAAGTCAACATGAAGAAAGGAAAGCTCATCTCTGCCATATTTCTGGAAAGCACTGTTACCGGTGCTCACCTGTTGTCTCGCAGGCAGGTACCTGTGTAGCCATGAAACCCCACTTTTCCACTTTATCTTAAAAATAAAGGTATATGCTGGGCATAGTAGCTCACAACTGTAATCCTAGCACTTTGGGAGGCCAAGGGAGGCAGATTACTTGAGGTCAGGAGTTCAAGACCTGCCCGGCCAACATGGTGAAACCCCATCTCTACTTAAAAAAAAAAAATGCAAAAATTAGCAGGACGTGGTGGCACAAGGGTGTAGTCCCAGCTCTTCAAGAGGCTAAGACAAGAGAGTTGCTTGCACCCAAGAGGCAGAAGTTGCAATGAGTTGAGATTGCACCACTGTACTCCAGCATGTCTGACAGAGCGAGACCCTGTCTCCAAAAAAATAAACAAATAAATAAAGGTATAGTGGAAAGAGTATCAGAGCCAGAAATTTGAAGATCCAGCTATTAGTTCTAGTTTTATCCACCACATGATCACTTGGGTAAATCATGTTATCTCTGTCAGTCTTATTTTATCTCATTTGTGAAATGGGAATAATTCTTTCCTATATTAAATGTGTACTTTATGAGTTCACTGTGAGAGAGGATGAGAAAAGATATACAAAAATCCTGAAACACTGCACAGTTCTATACAAAGGTAGCAAAACTGTCATAATTAACATGTGCTTAGAAGTGAGCACTATGGGGGCTGGTGCTGCAAGGGCAGACATGAGCATGCCTAGTCTAGGTCATAATACCAATAGAGCTATTCTAGAAAGAAAGGTCATTTTGATACAGGAGGCAGAAAGACATTATTTAGGCAGATGGAGGGCAAAAGAGTCCTCAGAAGAGCTTCTTTTCTAACAAAAAGCAGCCCCCCCCCCAAATCATCTCTTTTCTAGCAAAGAGCAGCCTGAAAATTTGAGCTGCAAATGTAAATACGGAAGTTAGAAGCTTACACGGGGGAATGCTGGCAGCTGAGCCAATAAGAAAGGACTAACTGGGGGCCAGGTGTGACCAACATGGAGGCTCCATCCTCCCTTTTTTTTGTTACCACAGGGGTGTACAATAAGAAAGAAATGGGCAACATGGCAGAGCTCAGGCAGAGAACCCACCTGCATAATAAAAGAAAAGGGTAGGGGATACCACAGATCGCACTCTATGCAAATAGCACATCTGGCCTAACCAGTCTTTCATGCCCTATGTAGATCCTACACCATCTCCTCACCACCTCATCTATGAAACCCCCTGCATTTCACCATGGATTTGGCAATCTGCACCTGGCTCAGAGGGTCCCACGCCCACAGAGCCTCCCTCATTGCTACCACAGCAGTCTGAGATCTACAGCAAGCCTGGGGGAGGGGCACCCACCATTGCTGAGGCTTAAGTAGGTATACAAGGTGGCCAGGAAGCTCAAACTGGATGGAGCCCACTGCAGCTCAAGGAGGCCTGTCTGCCTCTGTAGGCTCCACCTCTGGGGACAGGGCATAGCTAAACAAAAGGCAGCAGAAAGCTCTGCAGATGTAAATGTCTCCGTCTGACAATTTTGAAGAGAGTAGTGGTACTCCCAGCACGGAGTTTGAGATCTGAGAACGGACAGACTGCCTATTCAATTGGGTCCCTGACTCCCGAGTAGCCTAACTGGGAGATATCCCCCACTAGGGGCAGACTGACACTTCATACGGCCAGGTACACCTCTGAGACGAAGCTTCCACAGGAACTATCAGACAGCAACATTTGCTGTTCAGTAATATTCACTCTTCTGCAGCCTCCGCTGTTGAAACCTGGGCAAACAGGGTCTGGAGTGGACCTCGAGCAAACTCCAACAGACCTGCAGCTGAGGGTCCTGATGGTTAGAAGGAAAACTAACAAACAGAAAGGACACCCACACCAAAACCATATCTGTCCATCACCACCATCAAAGACCAAAGGTAGATAAAACCACAAAGATGGGGAAAAACAGTGTAGAAAAGCTGAAAATTCTAAAAATCAGAGCACCGCTCCCTCTCCAAAGGAATGCAGCTCCTCGCCAGCAACAGAACAAAACTGGACGGAGAATGACTTTGACGAGTTGAGAGAAGAAGGCTATAGATGATCAAATTTCTCTGAGCTGAAGGAGGAAGTATGAAGCCAGTGCAAAGAAACTAAAAACCTTGAAAAAAGATTTGACGAATGGCTAACTAGAATAACCAATGTAGAGAAGTCCTTAAATGACCTGACAGAGCTGAAAACCATGATATGAGAACTATGTGACAAATGCACAAGCTTCAGTAAACAACTTGATCAACTGGAAGAAAGGGTATCAGTGATTGGAGATCAAATGAATGAAATGAAGTGAGAAGAGAAGTTTAGAGAAAAAAGAGTAAAAAGAAACGAACAAAGCCTCCAAGAAATATGGGACTATGTGAAAAGACGAAATCTACATCTGATTGGTGTAACTGAAAGTGACGGGGAGGATGGAACCAAGTTGGAAAACACTCTGCAGGTTATTATCCAGGAGAATTTCCCCAGCCTAGCAAGGCAGGCCAACATTCAAATTCAGGAAATACAGAGAACACCACAAAGATACTCCTTGAGAAGAGCAACTCCAAGACACATAATTGTCAGATTCACCAAAGTTGAAATGAAGGAAAAAATGTTAAGGGCAGTCAAAGACAAATGTCAGGTTACCCACAAAGGGAAGCCCATCAGACTAACAGCAGATCTCTCAGCAGAAACTCTACAAGCCAGAAGAGACCAGGGGCCAATATTCAACATTCTTAAAGAAAAGAATTTTCAACCCAGAATTTCATATCCAGCCAAACTAAGTTTCATAAGTGAAGGAGAAATAAAATCCTTTACAGACAAGTAAATGCTGAGAGATTTTGTCACCACCAGGCCTGCCTTACAAGAGCTCCTGAAGGAAGCAGTAAACATGGAAAGGAACAACCATTATCAGCCACTGCAAAAACATGCCAAAATGTAAAGACCATCAATGCTAGGAAGACACTGCATCAACTAACGAGCAAAATAACCAGCTGACATCATAATGACAGGATCAAGTTCGCACATAACAATATTAACCTTAAATGTAAACGGGCTAAATGCTCCAATTAAAAGACACAGACTGGCAAATTAGAGTCAAGACCCATCAGTTTGCTGTATTCAGGAGACCCATCTAACATGAAGAGACACACATAGGCTCAAAATAAAGGGATGGAGGAAGATCTACCAAGCAAATGTAAAACAAAAAAGGCAGGGGTTGCAATCGTAGTCTCTGATAAGACTTTAAACCAACACAGATCCAAAGAGACAAAGAAGGCCATTACATAATGGTAAAGGGATCAATTCAACAAGAAGAGCTAACTATCCTAAATATATATGCACCCAATACAGGAGCACCAAGATTCTTAAAGCCAGCCCTTAGAGACTTACAAAGAGACTTAGACTCCCACAAAATAATAATGGGAGACTTTAACAATCCACTGTCAACATTAGGCAGATCAATAAGGCAGAAAATTAACAAGGATATTCAGGACTTGAACTCAACTCTGCAACAAGGGGACCTAATAGACATCTACAGAACTCTCCACCCCAAATCAACAGAATATACATTCTTCTCAGCACCACATCGCACTTATTCCAAATTGACCACATAATTGGAAGTAAAGCACTCCTCAGCAAATTTAAACAAACAAAAATTATAACAAACTGTTTCTCAGACCACAGTGCAATCAAACTAGAACTCAGGATTAAGAAACTCACTCAAAACCACTCAACTACATGGAAACTGAACAACCTGCTCCAGAATGACTACTGGGTACATAACGAAATGAAGGCAGAAATAAAGATGTTCTTTGAAACCAATGAGAACAAAGATACAACATACCAGAATCTCTGGGACACATTTAAGGCAGTGTATAGAGGGAAATTTACAGCACTAAATGCCCACAAGAGAAAGCAGGAAAGATCTAAAATTGATACCCTAACATCACAATTAAAAGAACTAGAGAAGCAAGAGCAAACACATTCAAAAGCTAGCAGAAGGCAAGAAATAACTAAGATCAGAGCAGAACTGAAGGAGATAGAGACACAAAATCCTTTCAAAGCATCAGTGAATCCAGGAGCTGGTTTTTGAAAAAAAAATCAACAAAATTGATAGACTGCTAGCAAGACAAAGAAGAAAAGAGAGAAGAATCAAATAGACACAATAAAAAATGATAAAGAGGATATCACCACTGACCCCACAGAAATACAAAATACTGTCAGAGAATACTATAAATACCTCTATGCAAATAAACTAGAAAACCTAGAAGAAATGGATAAATTCCTGGACACATACACTCTCCCAAGACTAAACCAGAAAGAAGTCGAAACCCTGAATAGACCAATAACAGGCTCTGAAATTGAGGCAATAATTAATAGCTTACCAACCAGAAAAAGTCCAGGACCAGATGGATTCACAGCTGAATTCTACCAGAGGTACAAGGAGGAGCTGGTACCATTCCTCCTGAAACTATTCCAATCAACAGAAAAAGAGGGAATCCTCCCTAACTCATATTATGAGGCCAACATCATCTTGATACCAAAGCCTGGCAAAGACACAACAAAAAAAGAGAGTTTTAGACCAATATCCCTGATGAACTTTGATGCAAAAATTCTCAATAAAATACTGGCAAACCTAATCCAGCAGCACATCAAAAAGTTTATCCACCATGATCAAGTGGGCTTCATCCCTGGGATGCAAGGCTGGTTCAATATATGCAAGTCTATAAATGTAATCCAGCATATAAACAGAACCAAAGACAAAAACCACATGATTATCTCAATAGATGCAGAAAAGGCCTTCGACAAAATTCAACAGCCCTTCATGCTGAAAACTCTCAATAAATTCGGCATTGATGGAACATATCACAAAATAATAAGAGCTGTTTATGACAAACCCACAGCCAATATCATACTGAATGGGAAAAAACTGGAAAAATTCCCTTTGAAAACTGGCACAAGACAGGGATGCCCTCTCTCACCACTCCTATTCAACATAGTGTTGGAAGTTCTGGCTAGGGCAATCAGGCAAGAGAAAGATATAAAGGGTATTCAAGTAGGAAAATGGGAAGTCAAATTGTCCCTGTTTGCAGATGACATGATTGTATATTTAGTAAACCCCATCGTCTCAGCCCAAAATCTCCTTAAGCTGATAAGCAACTTCAGCAAAGTCTCAGGATACAAAATCAACGTGCAAAAATCACAAGCATTCTTATACACCAGTAACAGACAAACAGAGGGCCAAATTATGAATGAACTCCCGTTCACAATTGCTTCAAAGGGAATAAAATACCTAGGAATCCAACTTACAAGGGATGTCAAGGACCTCTTCAAGGAGAACTACAAACCACTGCTCAATGAAATAAAGGAGGACACAAACAAATGGAAGAACATTCCATGCTCATGGATAGGATGAATCAATATCGTGAAAATGGCCACACAGCCCAAGGTAATTTATAGATTCAATGTCATCCCCATTAAGCTACCAATGGCTTTCTTCACAGAATTGGAAAAATCTACTTTAAAGTTCATATGGAACCAAAAAAGAGCCCGCATTGCCAAGACAATCCTAAGTCAAAAGAAAAAAGCTGGAGGCATCACGCTACCTGACTTCAAACTATGCTACAAGGCTACAGTAACCAAAACAGCATAGTACTGGTACCAAAACAGAGATATAGACCAATGGAACAGAACAGAGCCCTCAGAAATAATACCACACATCTACAACCATCTGATCTTTGACAAACTTGATAAAAACAAGAAATGGGGAAAGGATTCCCTATTTAATAAATGGTGCTGGGAATACTGGCTAGCCATAAGTAGAAAGCTGAAACCAGATCCCTTCCTTACACCTTATACAAAAATTAATTCAAGATGGATTAAAGACTTAAATATTAGACCTAAAACCATAAAAAACCCTCGAAGAACACCTACGCAATACCATTCAGTGCACAGGCATTGGCAAGGACTTCTGTCTAAAACTCCAAAAGCAATGGCAACAAAAGCCAAAATTGACAAATGAGATCTAATTAAACTGGGTAACCTCAAGTATTTTTGAAAGTCAATGATTCTTCATAAAAATGAGTTCTGTAAAGAGCCCTCAGACTTTATTTCTACATCTACAACCATCTGATCTTTGACAAACCTGACAAAAACAAGATATGGGGAAAGGATTCCCTATTTAATAAATGGTGCTGGGAATACTGGCTAGCCATAGGTAGAAAGTTGAAACTGGATCCTTCCTCACACCTTATGCAAAAATTAATTCAAAATGGAATAAAGACTTAAATGTTAGACCTAAAACCATAAAATTCCTAGAAGAAAACCTAGGCAATACCTTTCAGGACATAGGCATGGGCAAAGACTTCATGACTAAAACACCAAAAGCAATGGCAACAAAAGCCAAAATTGACAAATGGGATCTCATTAAACTAAAGAGCTTCTGCACAGCAAAAGAACTACTATCAGAGTGAACAGGAAACCTACAGAATGGGAGAAAATTTTTGCAACCTACCCATCTGAAAAAGGGCTACTATCAAGAACCTACAAAGAACTCAAACAAATTTACAAGAAAAAAACAAACAACCCCATCAAAAAGTGGGCAAAGGATATGAACAGACACTTCCCTAAAGAAGACATCTATGCAGCCAACAGGCACGTGAAAAAATGCTCATCAACACTAGCCATCAGAGAAATGCAAATCAAAACCACAATGAGATACCATCTCACACCAGTTAGAATTGCAATCATTAAAATATCAGGAAACAACAGGTGCTGGAGAGGATGTGGAGAAATAGGAACACTTTTACACTGTTGGTGGGACTGTAAACTAGTTCAACCATTGTGGAAGACAGTGTGGTGATTCCTCAAGGATCTAGAACTAGAAATACCATTTGACCCAGCCATCCCATTATTGGGTATATACCCAAAGGATTATAAATCACGCTGCTATAAAGACACATGCACACATCTTTATTGCAGCACCATTCACAATAGCAAAGACTTGGAACCAACCCAAATGTCCGTCAATGATAGACTGGATTAAGAAAATGTGGCACATATACACCATGGAATACAATGTAGCCATAAAAAAGGACGAGTTCGTGTCCTTTGTAGGGACATGGATGCAGCTGGAAACCATTATTCTCAGCAAACTATTGCAAGTACAGAAATCCAAACACTGCATGTTCTCACTCATAGGTGGGAATTGAACAATGAGAACACTTGGACACAGGAAGGGGAACATCACACACCAGGGCCTGTTGTGGGGTGGGGGAAGGGGAGAGGGATAGCATTAGGAGATATACCTAATGTAAATGACGAGGTAATGGGTGCAGCACACCAACATGGCACATGTATACACATGTAACAAACCTGCACATTGTGCACATGTACCCTAGAACATAAAGCATAATAAAAATAAATAAATAAATAATGAATAATTGACCCCTTATTTAGCATATCATCAAAAAATAACCATAAAAATGGGCAACCAGCAGCCCTCAGGGCTGTTCTGCCTATGGAATAGCCATTCTTTTTATTCTTTTACTTTCTTAATAAACTTGCTTTCACTTAAGAAAAAAAAAAAAAGAAAAAGTTCTAAGTCAGATTAGCATATTATAGTTGGATATGAAAAATAATACTTCTAATTTGCTTGACAATTCTTAATGTTACTTTAAAAAACAGATTGTTTTTTAAGTTACTTTTAAATATCTGCCCCCTCTCACCGAACTATCTTGTTTGGATTGTTGTTTTATACTTTCTGTGAAGAAAACATGTGCTAAGTGAAATTTTAAGCCTAACACCTATCTCAAGAGACAAGAAATTCTAACCCCTTTGTACAAAACTACCAGTCTCATTCTATTGATTTATTCTTCAATAGCACAATTTAGTGACATGTTGAGCCAGCTAGCATGGATTCACAAGTGCTAATTTTGTGCTTATCTTGCCAATTCCACTTTCATCAACACTGGTAGTGTGAGAATTTACACCATAGAAACTGGCAAGTTAACAAATCAGGGGGATTTTTCCTCCTAAAAGCCAGTTGTTAAATATTTACCAGCACACTAACTTTCATGATTCTCCTGTCTAGTTGTTTAATTTCTCTATGTCTGGCATTCCTTCTTCCACAATCACATTTCCAAGTCTCCTTTTCCTAATTACTTTAAGATTTCTATTTTCTAAATTGGTTGATTCAAAATATTGGTCTAGAAAACAGATTGAATCATTTTTGCCTTCCATAAATCTTCTTTGGTCTTTCTTCTTACTTCTTCTGTATTTTAAATTTTTCCTCAACTATAATAATAGTTAACCTCCTCTTCTTATACACTATCTCCATCCAGCCTCTCCTTCCTGAGCCTTTCCCTTAAAACTGGCACAGTAAAACTAAACACCCAAAATAGAATCACAGTTTAAATCCTTTTTGTTTTCATACACATAACCAGTGCTTAAAAATTATTTGGGGAATTACAAGTAAATGAAAGGATGTGCTTTTATCTGCTTTATATTTTACATGCATCCACATTTTGTCATATTTCTCATCTAGGAATTCTTAGAGGGAAGAGACTGTCTTGTGGATTGGCTAAAATACAGTAATAAACCTTATTAGTCATTCCCATTCAAGCCCTCCTCATTAACAATGATAGACCTAGTTGGGAAATTGATGTCAGTTGAAATCTCATTATAAGTGTGATTGGACATTTTCACCAATTGGCAAACTTGATTCAGCTTCATAACTCCCTAGCTATTACTTAGATTAGTTACATAGACTCCATGAGCCTCAGTTGTCTGTAAAATTGGAAGAATAAAAGTAATGTCCATTTCGCAGAACTATTGGGAAGGTCAATGATGATAATCATACAGCCCTTGGTACAGTACTATAATCATTATTATTATTCATCTGGAAAATGTTGTTACATGGAAGCTATGTTATTTTGCAGCCTACTGAAGAATATCACTTTCTAGATAAATTTTTCCTATTCTTTATCATTAAAACGTACTGTGAAATGATCAAAAATTGATTTGATTTTATTACACAATTATACATGTGAATTTTTAAAAACATTTTTTAAAATGTGATTTTAAAAATGCAAGACAAAGCTTATTCCCCAAAGAGTGTTAAATATGCCTTCAGGCTTTTAAAAATGCAGATAGTTGTAAAAATGAAATCATATTATACGTACTGTTTTGTAACCTACTTTTGCCACTCATCATACCATGAACCTCCATTTCATCAACAAATGCAGTTGTGGAGCAAGATGTTAACATTCACAATGTGTTCTGATTTATGGCTGTCACACCATCCATCAGAGAGAAAGTCCAAACATGCAGCTTTTAGGAAAATGTCCGGGATCCCTTTCCCAGTTGCCTAATGGAGAAAGTCATTGGCCAGACCGTGCTACCTCTTCTGAAAAACTAAGTGGAAAGCGATTAGTGTTGGATACTTGTCAGATCTTAATAAAGGGGGCAGGGGGCAAGGGGCACAGGGCAGAAGGGAGTGAGATGAACTAGTAGGATATAGCCCATTGGCTCTAACACAGAGTCAAAATTTCCTTAAGAGGCTCTTAGAGAAAAGAATCAAATGTGGGGATTTGGTTCCACCTTCCCCACCCCCTGCACTCCCACAAAGGGGAGGAACACATTTCATAGCTGTGCCCTAAGACTAAGTGTAATGGCCATCTCCAGCAGATTGGCAGCACAAGGGCTATTTTTGTTGCCATTTGGCCTGTTCATCATTTTTTTTTTCTGGGTTTCTGAAAGGAAGGAGGAAATCTGCAGGTGATTAGATTTTTAGGGTAAGCCTCTAGGCTGGTGCTAATTTAGGGCAGAAACTAAACAGCACAAAGCAGCAAGAAATGTAGCTCAGCTCTATTCACCCAATTCTCTAAACCATTTTTCCTTACAGTTTGTTTCAAGACATAAAAGAAATAATTTGAAATGTTCAATGTGGTTGAGAAGAAGTAGGTAAAATTTTTCCTAATTTGAAAATTAATGTTAGAATGATCAGATGTTTCAAAACTGCTGTGTTTTGAGTCTGTGTGTGGGAGTTTTAATGAACTTGGTCTTTTATGCAACCAATTGCTGCTAGCAGCAAAACATGAGTTATAAGAAGGAATTTATTTTTTAATCAGCACATCAAAAGATAGAAAGCTATTATTACTCAGAAAAGGAAAGGAAATGGGGCAACTGGCTTATTTAGTAGATGTGTTTTTCACATCCTTTTGGATGTAAGCACAAAATTGCCAATGGTGTCTCTTAGCAAAATTGAGTTGAGACACTTAGTTGGAAAAACCAGCCATAATATTACCCTTTCTTAAATTCCCCCAAATCACTCATTGGCACCATCTTGGACAACTGCCTTGACTCCCAACCCGTGTCTCTGCTCACTCGTTCCCTTCTGCTATTTGGCTCGAGAGCACTCACGAAAGAAAGCAGAGAAAATACTTGTTACTCTGAGCATGATTCACTTCCATAGCAGAGTCCTGTTTGTGAATTGCTGGTCCTCCTTCTGTGTGGTCATCCCTCCCTTCTTTGCAGCCCTGGGATCTACAGCAGAATAACTGCTTTAGGACCAAAGGGGTTTCTATTCTTTCTTAAGAGTTACCATTTCCTCCCAACAAGAGTGGTTAATGAAAAAACCTCGGAATGGTTGTATTTGTTGTGCTTCAACATTAAGCTGCTATTTAAAGGGTTTAAAATTAGGTTGGTTTCTGTTGCAGCCTTTCCTGTAGCCAGTTAATGACAGGATTCTTTGCCACACTGAGGCCAGAATGGGGATGGCACATGCAAGAAGTAAGGAAACCACTGATTACAGGCCAGGGAGCTAATGTGCTTACACAACATGATTGTTTAAAACACTTTGAACATTGTTTTATTTGTTTTTAACCATCCTTTACTCAAGAATTGTTTCTCTAGGGCACAGCACTGGGCCTCGCATATTTCTTAATGAGTAAATGGATTCCTAGTTTTCCCTGGAAAGGCTGACCAAAGTAATAACAGGCTTTTGCTTGGACAAATCAAAACTGAAGTTTGGGTTGGGGAAGCTCTATACTCATCGCTGTACTTAAAATGTGAGGGATTTCTGTTGTTCTTCCTGGCTGGGCTACTGTGACCCACTGATGATAATATTACAATTCAGAAGAAACTCAATACACATTTTTAAAATTAATGAAACCTGTCAAAATGATATTTTAACGAAAAATTTGCCAATTGCATTTGCATAAAGTGCAGTCAGATTTAAATTCCAACTGTAAATATGCAACTTGACTTTTATTAACTCCAAACGTAGAGAGAATAGAAAAAATTGATTAATTATTACCTCAGCTTCAGGTCTACTAATTTCTACCCCTTACACATACTCCACCACCACCACCATCAGCACCATTACCACCATCACCTGCCTCCACTCACATCCAGCTTACTTTCCTAGTTATCTTCCCCACCTGCCATCTCCTCTCAACTCACATTGCCCTGTCATTGTATCAGTAAGAAATTCTTTTTGCTTCAGAATCTTAAAATGCACATAAAATATTTAGTGTCATTCATAGGACTGAGCATCAAGAACTCAAGAGTTCTGACTTGCTTCTCTATTCCCGCTTGCTGTATACCTTTTGGCATGTCTCTAAATCTCTGTGTCTCAGTTTGCATCCCTATAAAGTAGAGACAATTTACCTGACCTATTTCATAGCGGTGTTGTGTTGAATAGCTAATTAGTGATTATAAAGTATATTGAAAACACAGTGTACTAGATAAATACTCATAAATAATAATGACATTATAGAATTGGAAGGCTGCATTAACCCACTTTTATGTATAAAGAAATTAAAATGCAGTAAAGTTTTTCAAATCATATCCAATGTTACAGATGATAGAAAGAAAATTCTTGCTTACCTCCTTAACACTTTCATCATCCTGCCTCATTGACAACCAAAGGGGTAAGAAGCCTAATGTGCCTAAAGTGTAGCAACAAGACCAAGTGAGAGCAGTAGGGATATTAATCACTGATCTTCTGTTTTATTTTACATTTTATGGTGAAGAAAAAAAGTCAATAAAGATATCAAGCCAATCAAGAACTTTCTATGGCTGTGGCAAAGCTGTCACAAAACTTAAAGCTAATTCACATACTTAGTACACCAAGAATATTTTAATAATCCTTGAACGCTGATGTTAAGTTCCGTTCCATTGAATTGTCCCATAAAATAAGAGCTTAAGACTTGTCATGGTGGCTCATGCCTGTAATCCCAGCACTTTGGGAGGCCGAAGTGGGCAGATCACTTGAGGTCAGGAGTTCGAGACCAGCCTGGCCAACATGGTGAAATCTCGTCTCTACAAAAAATACAAAGATTAGCCAGGAGTGGTGGCATGTGCCTGTAATCTCAGCTAATCTCTGAGGCAGGAGAATCGCTTGAACCTGGGAGGCAGAAGTTGCAGTAAGCCAAGATAGCGCCACTACACTCCAGCCTGAGAGACAGAGAGAAACTCCATCTCAAAAAATAAAAAACAAAAACAAGAGCTTAACCCCACTTCTGTTCCCTCAAACAGTATCCAGTGCTATAGTCATTTCACTACTTTTGAAGGAGGTTTACTCCCGAAAAATGAATACAGCCAGACATACCTAATCCTTTCATTCACCAACTTTGCTGATGATTGCCAGAAAATGTTGTCATAACCACTCTGATGCATGACCCACCGTCTGGTGTGAGGACTATGTTAATGACAGATATGATCTTAATTCTATGGTAAGATGGAAAGAGAAAAAAAATTTAAAAGAACAAGACATTTCCAAATTATGCAAAGTTTAAGCAAAGATACAAAATTACTCTGACTCATAAAAACATGAGATTTAAGCAGAATTAGATGTTCTTATAAGGCAAAAAATGTGGCTACATTTGAAACAAAAATTAGGACCAATGGACTGGAAAATTAAAGACTATAAGCCAATTGTAATACTATTAGGTTGGCTCAAAAGTAATTGCGGTTTTTACCATTGCTTTTAATGGCAAAACTGCAAGTACATTTGCACCAACCTAATAACATAAATATATTAATAAATGTTCTGCTATATAATTTAAACATATTATAGAATTTCATTCTCACAACAACTTTTTGAGAAGTTTATCCATTCATTTAAACATATTTATTTAATCTTCTGGTTTCCAGTAGAAGACAGTAGATGTTAAGAATCACTATTTCTGCTATAGCAACTTTAAAACACCAGGTACACTGTGAAAAGTTGTATTTTAAAAGACCTTGGAAAATCAATGAATCAAAGAGAATTTAACAAGCCATAAAGGGAAGAGCCTTTCTGAGAGGAGCAGTCTGTGACTGACCATTTTCTTCTGAATTGGAAAGATTTGCTAATTCTAGACATGGGCTGATGACTGAACTTGGCCCTCACAGAGGGGCTTCACTGGGAAAATAAGAAATCAGCAAAACTTTTCCTGATCATATGTAAACTTACACAGTTAATTTTCTCCACAGTATGCTAGCTGAGTTTTGAAACTAGGAAACTTCTGTAATGCAAACTGAAATATCCTCTAGTACCATTGTAGTTAAGAGACAAAGTCCCATTTGAGGATGGGATTTGCTTCAAACACAGGGCTGGACTCTTCCTCAAGACATTTGCCAAAGTTGGAAGCAATTGAAGCAGGAGGCCAAAGATCAAAGTCCCAAACCTCTGAAGGACAGACTGAATCTCAGTCTCTTAAGGCTAAGATGATGGATACTTTGAATAAAAAGACCTGGAAGAACATGCCTAAGAAACAGAGGTGAACTGATTCAAAGTAAGTCTATATATATATCCAGTTCTGACTCACTTTAATGAATGTGGAAATGAGAAGACCAGCCCCTAACACTACCTTTCTAACATGGAACCCTCCTGGAAGATGATATTATCCGGCACCTCTAAAGATTCTTGTGTATAATATTTGACATACAATTTAAAATTTCTAGGTTTGTGGAGAGACTGGAAAATGTGGCTGATAATCAAGGAAATAAAACATAATGGTAGGAGATCTTAGATGATTCAGATTAAAATTAGGATATAAGGGTTTTGAAATAATCAGTTCCAATATATCAAAGAAATTAAAGGAAAATAGATGAAAAGATGGAGAATTACAACAGAACATTGGAATTTACTATAAAGAACAAAATTAACAATCTATAACTACAAATATAATAGCTGAAAATAAGAACTTGAATAGTGGCACACTGATGTACAAAAGACAGCATAATTGAACTAAAAGACAGATAAATAGAAAATATCCAAATTGAAACACAAAGAAAAAAATATTTTTAAATACAGCTGAGTATAGGAAGAAATGTATCCAGTGTAAATGTTGAATTTACATGCCATTGAAATCCTAGAAGGAGATAAAAATGGAAAAGGAGAAAATGAGGCAGAAGCAATATCTGAAAAGGTAATATCCAAGATGCAAAGCTGATTAAAAAAAAAAAAATCAACCTGCAGATTCAATAGTCCTAAGGAGTCCCAAGCAGGAGAAATACAAAGAAAACTATACCTAGGCACATCATGGTCTAACAGCTGAAAACCAACAATAAGAAAATATTAAAAAACAGCCAGGGCTGAGTGCAGTGGCTCATGCCTCTAATCCCAGCACTTTGGGAGGCCAAGGTGGGTGGATCACTTGAGGTCAGGAGTTCAAGACCAGCCTGATCAACACGGTGAAACCCCATCTCTGTGAAAAATACAAAATTAGCCCAGTGTGGTGGCAGGCACCTGTAATCCCAGCTACTTGGGAGGCTGAGGCAGGAGAATTGCTTGAACCCAGGAAGCAGAGGTTGCGTGAGCCGAGATTGTGCCATTGCACTCCAGCCTGGGAAACAACATTGAAACTCCGTCTCCAAACAAATGAACAAACAAAAACAGCCAGAAGAAAAACAACAACAACAACCCCACACACAACCTTTAAGGAAACAACAACATTGACAACTGACTTTGCAACACAAACTAGAGAATCCAGAAGAAAAAAGAGTAACATCTTGAAGCTGCTAGAAAAAAAATTTCAGCTATCCGAAGGCATTGACATATAATTTAAAAGGCAATGCAGGGCATCACATAGTGAGGCAGCTCACAACAGACAGCCAAACTGGCTTTTTAGCAGATTCACGCTCATAATAATTAGCCCACTCCTTCGATAACTCATCAATCCATGAATGGATTCATCCATTCAGGAATCAGAGCCCTCTTGACCCAATCACCTTCCAAAGATCCCACCTCTCAACACCGGTGTACTGGGACCAAGTTTCCAACACACTTTGGGGATGCATTCAAAACACAGTATATATGATAGAAGTAAAATATGTGACAACAATTACCCAAAGGACAAGAGGAGGGAAATAAATGGAGTTCAAGTATGGTAGTGGTCTTGCATTATTTAGGATGTGATAAAGTTACTAATTTTGGATAGACTATAGTAAATCAAAAATGCATAGTTTAATATTTATGATAGCCACTGAAAATTAATAAAATAATCTGTAACAAATAGGTCAATAAAGAAATAAAAATGGGATAAGGAAAATTTTTATTAATCTAAAAGTGGAGAAGAAAGGAGGAATGAAGGAATAAAGAAAAGATGGGGCAAACCAAAAAATAGTTAAATAGATATCTGAATTCCACTGTATTATTAATTACATTAACTGAACAACAAACTGCAAAATCTAGGAAGAATACGAAAACTACTGGTCTGCGTAAAAGGAATAAGTCTCAATTATATGCTATTAACAGAAGGGACAATTTTACTCTAAGGATACAAAAAGAAAAGTTTGCAGATAAAAGAATGAAAACGTATTATTTTACTTTTTTGAGATGGAGTCTCATTCTGTCACCCAGGCTGGAGTGCAGTGGTGCGATCTAGGCTCACTGCAACCTCCATCTTCCAGGTTGAAGCAATTCCCCTGCCTCAGCCTCTGAGTAGCTGGGATTACAGGTGTCTGTCACCACACCTAGCTAATTTTTGTATTTTTAGTAGAGATGGGGCTTTGCCATCTTGGCGAGGCTGGTCTTGAACTCCTGACCTCAGGTGATCTGCCTGCCTCTGCCTCCCAAAGTGCTGGGATTACAGGCGTGAACCACTGTGCCTGGCCAAATGAAAACATATTCTATTAAAAAATTAACACAAAGAAAGTTGCTGTAGCTATGTTACTATATGACATAGTAGACATTAAGGCAAGATGTATTATGACAGAAAAAGTTGAGCATTTCATATTGATTAAATGGTCAATTGAACAGAAAATTACAGTGACCCTAAACTTGTATATACAAAATAACGTAGCTTCAAAGTACATAAAGCAAAATTTGACAGTGTTAAAGAGGGATCAAACATATATATATGTTTTCATATATATTAAACATATATATATATATTTAGCAACAGATAGAGTGCTGAGAATAGAATGTTGGACAGGGAAACAAGGTCTTGCACTGAAGGAGTCTACTGTGTAACATAATAATGTTTTAACAGGTAAACATTTCCTACCACATTTGAATAAAAGTACTGTTCTAAGCACTATCATCATTCTAATTTTAAACAGAAGTTGAAGAAGTCTAATTGAGACATAATATCACTTCACTAACAATTGACAAAGTCAGGATAAGAAATAAGATCTTTCTGACTTAAGATGAGCTTTTAACCATTATATCAGCATTCAAATTCCAGAGACAATTCTCTTTTCAATTGGGAATGTATATAGAATGGTCAACATTTTATTTATTTAAATAAGAGCTTTAAAAAAGTAACTACTATCTGTTGTCACCATGATTTGGGTACAAAAAAATATGAAGGATATAATTTCAGGTGGAAAGATAGCAATCCTTCCCTCCAAAATGATATTTATCAACATTTTACTGACATGTATAAATAAACAAATAATTTCTCCCTTTACTTTATCACAGACCAGTGAAAAGTTTACAACAGATCAACACTAATTCATTCTCTGGCTTTAGGGAACTGACCTAATGAACTATCAAAGGGTAAAATGCAATCAAAATTACAGCATAATGCCTCAGCTAATGATAATGTAGTCAAATATAACATAAGACAACTTAAAAATACAAAGAAATACAGATTGAGGCCTACTACCTAATGGAAAGAAAGACAAACAATTTCCAAGCATTTATTCATTATTCAACATATCAAGTTCCTGCTCAGTTAGGAGAATAACGTTTAATAAGACTGACCTTAACTCTGCCTTCATGGAGCTTATTAGGTTTCATAGTCTGCAATCTTCAGGGTCTACTATCTAGTGGAAATCAGGTAAACTATTGGAACAGAACTTTGCCATTTATATTACTCTGGCCACTTGAGCAATTGCTTGCACTCTCAAAAGAACTGAGCTATGAATATCACTAAAATAATCACACTAGTTGAGCCATGGATTCCAACACCACCCAAAGCAAAAGTCCCTATATATTTACATATTTTCTATGTGTATATGTGTGCATGTGTGTGTATGTCATTTGCTCCTGTTTCAACTGTCATCTCGCTTCTCTAACTTGTCATTCCAGCCTTTCTGATTGATTCAAATGTCAACTTCATCAAATAGTAAATTCCTATATAGACTTGAGTTTACTCTAAACTCCCTTATTTTGATGTCTATTTTGTGTCAACACCAAATTGCACTAATTCCTATAACTATATAATATATTTTAAAATTACTTAGTGTAAGTTCTCTCTTAGTGATATCTTTTCCAAATTTCCTTTGAAATACACATGTATTCATTATTCTGTTGGGTTTCTTGCTGGAATTGCCATTAGTTTAAAAAGTAATTCATAAAGTCTTAGCAATGTTCTTCCTGAAAATTTTTGTTACAGGTACAGAAGGTTATTTTTTATTAACTTTTTGCAGACATTTTATTATTTTTTTAAAGATAATGATATAATATTAAGCTAAAATTCCATTAAGATAATTCTTCCTTGTACCAGGCTGAAGCAGTTCAAATACAGACACCCAGTGACTAAGGGCTTTTGTTTTCTTTGAGAGAAAGGTCCAAACTGGGGAAGGCTTCATGTCTTTTCTCACAGTCATGCCTGATCCTCTCCACCAAATCTGCACACAAAAGAGGGTCTCTCTGGTACCCTGCCCTGACCCTAATCCTTCTCATGACCATCCATAAAAGATCTAAGGAAAAGAACCTGTCAATGAATATGAACCCCCATACTCGACCTTTAGAAATGCATTAATATTTTAACTGATTTCTTCCTTTTCACTTGCATTTTCCTTCTATGCTTTGGCAAGCATAGGTAGGTCAATCATGGCATCCTTTCTTTCCAGGGGGCGGGTGGTTGTGAAGGTGCCCCTATTTAGATTTCGGACCACCTAATTGTTCCATAACCTCAATTCTCTGATGGCCTCAAGAGAAGCTGCAGTTTTATGGTTTATCTGACTTTTTCTCGTTGTCTCATTATAGAGGTAGTGTTCCTTCCAGCTTTCTACATTCCAGGCAAAAAAAGACCTCTGCCTCATTGTTTTGATGGATACAGTCTTTCATTGCCTCATAAATAACACAAAGATATTTACATTTAGGCTATATTTGCTGATACAGTTGTCCCTTGGTATCTGTGGGGGATTGGTTCCAGGACCACTGCAGACATCAAAATCTGTGGATGTCCAAATTCCTCAGTAGTACAGTTGGCCTTCCATATGCATAGGTTCCGCATCTGTGGATTCAGCCAAGAGAGGATCGAAAATATTTGGAAAAAAGAAAATTCCACAAAGTTTCAAAAAGCAAAACTTGAATTTGCCACACTTCGAGTAGTACATTGAATCCACATGAATGAAGTGATATCTAGGGATTGTATTAGGTATAGGTAATCTAGAGATGATTATGGGACGATGTGTGTAAGTTATATGCAAATATTATATTATTTTATGTACAGATTTGAGCATACTCAGGTTTTGAAATCCACAGCATTTCTGAAACCTATCACCCATGGACACTGACAGATGACTCTATTTGCATATATAAATACACATATCCTCCCCTATACCTTAAATAATCTCAATTACTTATGATACTTAATACAATGTATTATGTAAATAATTGTTATATTGTGTTGTTTTTATTTGTATTATTTTTATTGCTGTATTATTTTTATTATACTAATATTATTTTAAAATATTTTTTATCCATATTTGGTTGAATCATGGTGGCAGAACCCGTGGATACAGAGAACTGCTTGCCATTTAGCACACTAGTCTGTTGGATGTACTAAGGTAAACTTATTTTTAAATCAATGTCACTTATCTATTAAAATAAACATTATGTAGAGCCACAGTATACAAAAGAAACCAAAGAGAAGCTGCCTCACTGAACAAGGTTGAGTGATCAGACCCACCCTCTCTACTCTTGTGGTGACCGCAGTGCTCCCTACATCTCAAAGAACATGGTATGAAACATTTTGCGTCACTGAAATATACCTTAGAAACTGGTCAAGAGGAACTGAGAACTACGCTTGAACATAGTCATTTCCAAACTTTTCTTGATTCCTCACCTCTATGTATGTATATGTACAACCAAGAAATATTTTAAACATAGGATATTTTTTAAAATATAATAGAAGTTCTTACGCTGTCTTCCCACCTCTCATTGGAGTATCTCCCACATTCTCTGGAGGACAATCACCACCAACTTTTAGCAAATGTTTGTCAGATTTACTCTCTGCAGTAGAAGTAAACTACTTCCTCCTTCCATATGCCTCTGTTCCTCTCAGTCTTACAATACTGGGCCTATTGATTTCTCCCAAATGTAGCCCAGTCCAATCTAAAGAACTGGGCCAACAGGGTCTTGGATGCAAAGGAAGAAAAGCAGCCTGGATTCCCTCACTGGTGGAATGTAGAACTGAATTGACTTCCTTGGGGTGGGCTTCTATATTGTGCCCTGTGATATTCCTGCTTTCTGACTAACTGATGCTGACCACGCCTCCCATGCTTCTGAAATTTTATTCCATTTCTCATTGATAGCCACTGCTGGTAAGATGGAACTCAAATGGGAATTTCTGAACACAATTCAAGGAAGGAAGAAGGAAAAAGCAGGTGAGAGGGACAACAGATGAGAATGAGAATTCCTTTTGACATCCAACTAATTCCGCAGATTTTATAGAAGAGACATCTGTAAGTATACTACATAAGTCTGAAACCACTTGTCTTAGAATTTTACATCTACTCAGTTTATCATTGTCTATTTTACAGTGGAAAAAGCTATAGTTAAAATAAGCTGGAGACTTCCTGCTATAGTTTAAGATGCATTACAGGTCAATCAGGCAGCTCTCGCAGAAAGGATGTACCCAAAGTGTGAACCATAGAACAGACTACTGTGCAAAATGATTGTCAAGGACAGCCTAAATAATAGATGCTATGATTTCGGAAAAGAGTAAATTATAAAGTTACAACAGGAGAACAATATCTGTCAGTGATAAATAGGTAATATTTTGGTTTAAAGCCACTTAGGAAATGGAAAAGACTTTTCAGATTAGTCTTATCCTGAAAGTTATTCATTTCCTCCAGAAGATAAAGAAAGATATCATTGTATTCACCATGGCAGCACTGGGAAAATCAAAGGCAGTATGTATCAGTGGTCAGAGCTGGCATGTACAGTTGTGCACTCTGTTCACTGAACAACTCTAAGGGGACTAATTTCCGCCAGAATTGTATGCATACCATATGACTACATCATGGTTCATATGTGTGCTATTGACTTGAAGAGAATATTTTGGAATCCTGGCCTGCCCTCTACTAATCCTATAATCTTGGGGGAGTTATTTAACCTCTCTGTGCTTCTATTTTATTATCTATCAAATAATAAGAAAAATTTCCCTTATAGGCTAGTTGTGAATATTAAATGGAATAATAGTAAAAAAAAAGGTTTTTTCTACTTTTTTATTTAATTTTTATTATTATTATTATTTTTGAGATGAGTTCTCGCTGTCGCCCAGGCTGGGGTGCAGTGGCGCAACTTTGGCTCACTGCCTGCAACCTCTGCCTCCCAGGTTCAAGTGATTCTCCTTCCTCAGCCTTTTGAGTAGCTGGGATTACAGGCGTATGTGACCACACCTGGCTTATTTTTGTATTTTTAGTAGAGACGGCGTTTCACCATGTTGGCCAGGCTGGTCTCGAACTCCTGGCCTTAAGTGATCTGCCCACCTCAAACTCCCAAAGTGCTGGGATTATAGGCATGAGCCACCACACCAGGCCATAAAAAGTTTTTAATCCAGTGCAGTGGTCAGAATAATAATTCCCCCAAAGATATCCACGTCCTAATCCCCTGAACCTGTAATATGTTTTATTACAGAAGGAAATTAAAGTTGCAGATGAAATAAAGGTGGCCAGTCGACTAGCCTTAAAATAAGAATATTATCCAGGATTATCTGGATGGGCCCAGTATAATCATGTGGGAAGCAAACAGGAAAGCAGAAGAGTGGGTCAGAGAGAGAAGCAACAAGAGAAAGAGGGCGAGAGATTTGAAGCATGAGAGGGACTCAACCTACCATTGCTGGCTGAAGACAAAAGAAGGGGCCATGAGCCAAAAAATGTGGGTAGCCTGTAGAAGAAAGGTGTCCAGTCTTTTGGCTTTCCTGGGCTACACTGGAAGAATTGTCTTGGATCACCCATAAAATACATGAACACTAACAAAGTTGAGGAACTTAAATTAAAAAAAAAAAAAAAAAAAAAAAAAAAGCAAAAAAAACTCATAATGTTTTAAGAAAGTTTACGAATTTGTGTTGGGTTACATTCAAAGCCATCCTGGGCCACACGCAGCCCACAGGCCGTGGGTTGGACAAGCTTGCTCTAGAAGCTGAGAACCTTCCTCAGCTAAAAAGCCAGCAAGAAAACAGGGGCTTTAATCCTACAATTGCAAGGAGCAGAATTCTGCCAAAAATCTAAGTGAGCAATGAAAGGGATTCTTCCCCAGATCCTCCGGAAAGGAATGCAGTCTGCTGACACCTTGGCTTTAACCCAGTGAGATCTTTTTTGGACTTCTGATCCAAAGAACTTTAAATGCATATTATTGTAAGCCATCAAGTTTGTGACAATTTACAGTAGCAATAGAAAACTAAAACTATACCCATTTATGTGATTGCTACTATTGTTGTTGTTTATTCATTTACTCAATCTTTAAAAATATCCACTGAGAGTCTACTATGTGCTAGGCACTGTTCTAAGCACTGGGATACCACAAGAAACAAACTGGTGACAGTCTTGCCATTCTAAAAATAGCCTCTCAGTACAATATAACCATATAACTAGAGCAAGGGGCAGGGAAGCACAGGAAGTAGCTGCAGGCAGCTTGCTGAGTATGCAGTTGGAGTATGAGTATCCTCCACATCTGCAGGATTCACATCTGCAGATTCAACCAATCACAGATTGAAAATATTTTTGTAAATGGATAGTTGTATCTGTATTGAGTATGTACAGACTTTTTGGTTTCGTCATTATTCCCTAAATACTATAATAAACACCTAGTTACATAGCATTTACACTGTACTATGTAGAAAATAATTTAGAGATAAAGTACATAGGTTGTATCCAAATACTATGCCATTTATATAAGACACTTGAGCATCTGCAGGTTTTGTTATCTTGGCAGGGGTGGGAGGTGGTTTTGAAACCAATTCTCCCATAGATACTGAGAGACAACTGTATTATCTAAGAAAATAAACCTTTAGAAATAAAGGTAATGAATGGTGAGCAATTGTGGACAAAGAAGTTGAGAATTCTCTAAATTCAGTTTTTTAAAGGCACTAATACCAGTAAGTGAAAATATTATAACAAAAAAAAAGTATAGGAAGAGGATTATTTCACAGTTTGATAAATGAAGAATGTGGTCTAGTCAATGCAAAGACATTTCAGTAAGATTTTACATGGATAAAAGTGACAGTAAGGTGAAGCTATATTTTATATTGAAGAGTATTTACAGTTTATTGGGTGTTTAATTAACCTTAAGTTAATTGCCTCATAAAGTGTAAATAGTTCTCATTTTATTTTATGAATTTTTTCATTCCAAATCATTTTGCTTTAATTGAGTACACATTTTTAAAACTCCTCAGAACCATTATAGATTTCAATTCACTGAGTCAAATCACAGAATTATGTTTTGTCTAGTCTAAGCATTTGCATATGTGTTATGTCCTTGTATTTTCACAAACATTCTGTGAAATATTTTACCTCCATTTTACTGATCAGAAACCAGGCACAGTTAGAAAGTGAGGAATGATTCAAACAGATACTGATGGACATTTCACAGTTTACACTAAAATTTTGAACTTTGTAAAGACAGGAAAAGGTGTTTCATAGTGACCAAGGATATCAGCTCCTTTCCTCTGGAGCTAACTTCCAAGGTAAAAAGCAAGAAAATGCAGCACAAGTGATCACTTTCATCTCTACTAAAAGCTATGGAGATGCCTGCCAAAATAAAGAAACCCACCCCATTCAGTGCTGCAAATCTTTCAGTTTAAACTTCTGGTGGCAAAGGAAACAGCACCAATTTGCAACATTCCAGTGCTCTGAGTTGGTTTCTGGAGTCTATGTTGGCTCTGCAAGGAGAATGAATTGATGTCATGGTCCTTCGTTACTTTTAATAAACTCTGGAATTAATAAAGGATCTTGAGAAATGAACTAATGGTGAAGGTTTGGAAGGAGGAAGTCGTCAACCTAGAAGTTAAGTAATCACAGGCTTACTGTTGTCTTATGTTGATGGAATATCTATGTATTAACACTACAAGGCAACACAAGAAGAATGTTTTCACCAGATATGTATACTTTTCTCTCTTTTAAATAAGAAATTGTTTTCTTTGGACAACTTGGCAAAAACTAATCATCTGTCAGTGATGCTATAATGGGTGGTTTGGGGACATGTTTTTAAGGTTAGGTTTCTTGCAAAAAGTGACACTTGAAGAAACTTTTAAGCAAGCAAGAGAGAATTACTTGATGGACAGAACATGATAGATTTATCTTAGGTCTACAAAAAGCAGAGGGCTCAGAAAAGAAGAAACCAGAAGGAGACCATTTTGCGCAAGTAAACTGTATAGTATTGTAAGCAGAGATTGAGGAAATTGATGCAAGTATTTTGAAAGCCCATGAGACCACCTAAACATTTGATGGTAGGAAATACTTCAATGAGAGCATATCCATTTTGTGCAATATTATATACCATTAAAATCATGTTTTTGAGGATTATTTAATGGTACTAGAAATTATTTATGATATAATGTTACTTGAAAGAGAAAGCAGAATATACATTTCATATTCAGGATAACAGCAGTTTTATTATACATATGCCCACCCACCAACATGCACACATGCATACCTTATCAGAAGGTGTTACAAATATACAAATGAAACATTAATCTGTCTTGAGCAGGATAGAGAATGTATTGATAATATAACTGAACAATTCAAGGATAAAATTGGCTTCAAAGGTTGATCCAAGTCCAAATGTGGTGCCAGGGCTCCATTGCTCACACTGCATTTTTCTGCTCTAGTTTTGTGCCTTTGCTCTCATTTGCAGGTAGGTCCTGCCCTAAAGCATAGAAAGGCTGCACGTACTCTCATTCAAGTTAGGTGGGGAAGAGGGTTTGAACAGGGTCCTGGTTTGTTTGTCTTGTTTCTTGTTCCCAACCCTGAACCCATCCCTGTAGCTAAGAGGGTATAACACCTCTTACCACCCTCCCCAACCAGAGGTGAGGTAAGTTCCAGCCAAATCACATGGATAGGAGATTCAGGTGACCTTTAAGAAAGGGGAATGGAAGGGTGGGTGGCGAAGCAACAAACAAATGTTTGCTACTCATACTCTCACACAGGGAATAATTGGAAGAAAGGATACCCCAATTTTAATTGGTTGCCATGGATTATACATATACACAAACACACACACATATACATATTTAATGTGGACTACAGATGATTTTATATGACTTCACAAGCTTATTTTTAAGAATATTCCAATAATTACATATGATCTGAGAAATAAATTACAAAACTCCCTAAAACCAAAGGTGCACATTTCTAGCTTATCAATAAAGCCAGGTCATTTATAGATTTATAGTTTTAAATACTTCTATATGGATGTATATTGTTTTATGCATATAGTTTTATAACTGTATATATAGTTTTATACGTTTTTATATGTGGACAGATAGATATACATTATTTATAAAATAATATACATTTTAAAGTTCAGGACCAAGTAGTAAAAGGTTCTGAAAAGTGTTTGAGACCATGGGAGAGGTAGTGAAGAGCGTGACTTCATCAAGCAATAGTGGAGAAATGTCATTTTTGCAGTATGTTTTTGATTAATGTTAATAGGTATCATTAATCATAATTAATATTTTGTAGCAAATGGTTAAATAATTATAGTCAGGAACTTCAAAAACTTTATTTAAAAAAAATCACTCAGAGAATGTCATGTACTGGCCTGTGCCTGGGCTTTCCCAAGCTATTTCTCCTCTAGTCCCACCTGTCTCTATGTCATTGTTAGCCCGTTGCCAATGGTCTCCCCACAAAAGAAAGCAACACACACACACACACACACACACACACACACACACACACACACCCCCTAGTACGGTAGTTTTATTGGAATTCTTGTGGACAAATGGAGAATGGAGGTCTATCACATAGGACGGCTTTATAGACATTCGCATTTACCCTTCTCCACACATTCCCAAAAAGCTCTCTCCCTTGGCAGCTGTCTCATCCCTTCTAGCTCACTCAACCTGTCAGTCTGCATCTATTTTTCTTTTCTTTTCCACCTCCTCCATCTCTTCTGCAGCCACATGGCTTCAGCCCCTACCACCCTAGGACACTTCCTCTAGGTTAAGAGTCAAAATGCAAATGCCTACAGGAGCCAGGTGGGCAACATAAAGAAAAGAGCAGAAATTCCAGGTACCAAAGACTAGCAGGGACTATGGCAAACCAGACAATGAATGCCTCATAAAGCACTTGGTGCCTGTAGGGATGAGGATCCTGTATTCACTGGTTCCTGACTGTCAAAGAGACACTGGAAATAGGATCTTTAACATCTTTGAAAAATACCACATGGTCGGCTGGACGTGGTGGCTCACGCCTGTAATCCCAGCACTTTGGGAGGCCGAGGCAGGCGGATCACGAGGTCAGGAGATCGAGACCATCTTGGCTAACACGGTGAAACCCCATCTCTACTAAAAATACAAAAAGTTAGCCGGGTGTGGTGGTGGGCGCCTGTAGTCCCAGCTACTCGGGAGGCTGAGGCAGGAGAATGGCGTGAACCTGGGAGGCAGAGCTTGCAGTGAGCAGAGATGGTGCCACTGCACTCCAGCCTGGGTGACAGAGCAAGACTCTGTCTCAAAAACAAAACAAAACAAAACAAAACAAAACCGCATGGTCAAGGAAAATGAAATGTATTTGCCAGCCAGATGAAACCCATGAGCTACCAGTTTGCAACCTCGTCCCTAGATCTCTCCATTTGTCTTCCTAAGTGGGCCAAGTTAGCCCTCTCTTGGTGTCCTTCATTTTATAAGCAAACATTAACCACTGCTCAGGGTAAATGTCAATGACTCATCACTTAGCGTGTGTGTGTGTGTGTGTGTGTGTGTGTGTGTGTGGCATGGCAGGTATAAGGTTATAGACACCAAAACTCTCCAACACAGCAGTGCATCTTACAGCAAGAATAATCTAAGGATCAGGAAAGCTGGTTCTACTTCCTATTTAGCCACTTCCTAGTTTTGCTCTTCTATCCCATGCCTATAATACCAAGGTAAATGCTGAAATGCCTTAAACACTAAAATTAAATGTACTATGTTGTACACATTTCCTTTCATGTCCTTTGTTTCCACTGGGGTGGAAATATACTAATGAGCCAAACATCATTCTATCATCAATGATTGGTGGGATCTGGGAGGTATCAGTGTGTGTCCAAGCTGCTCTGATGGACATTGTATGAGTGAGGTAAGACTGAAGAATCGATGCCCAGAAGCAATGGCTTAAAAAATTTTTTTTGACCACGTATCAGTCAGGATTTAGTCAAAAAAATAAAAATCGCATTAGGTCTTCAAACAGAGGAATTGGTTACTTGAGTATGGAAAGGCTGAAAGAACAGAAAAGGAACACTATAATAATATCTAGAGATAACAGCAGGAATTAGTCCATGCCTTGAGAAAGAGGGACAGAAAGTAGAAGGTGGGTTACTGTAACCAGAAGATGGAGGGGCTCCAAAGAGCTGATGTTTATAGCTTTGAAGAGGGAGTGGCATGTGACTTCTGTTGATATCTCTGCTGCTAGAGGTCTGACAGAAGCTGAAAGGAGTTGAAAGAAGCTGGAGTCTGCAGTCAGTGCAGCTGCTGGAAACATGCTGAGGGAAACAGAAACATAGAAAGGAAGCCTCTTCTCTTTCCCTGACCTTCTCCTCCACCTGCAGAAAGAACCAGCTGGCAAAGGAGGGTCCCAATGCCAACATCACAGAGCAGTGTAGAGAGGTGTGGATTTGGAGTTGAGAGACAATAGGGAGATAACCGGCACAGATAGAGCCGCAATAAAAAATGTAGATCACATCAGGACTCGGCGCACAGCATTTGCATGCATGTCCAACTGAAACAAGCTTCACGAACCAATGGGATGCACTGTATCTTATTTTCTATTCTATTCTGTGCCATTTTAATTATTAAAATGCTGGTTACGCTCCCCTACGTGATTTCATAATCCACTAATGCCTTAGAGGAGTCTCAAATCTAAAAAGTGAAAGATTCTGAGACTCCATGAACGCAAAGTGTATGTGGTCGAGATGAAGAAGGATGTGCATCAAATTCAAAACAAAAGTCTGAGCAACTTGAAAAATGCAGGGAAAGTATGAGAAGATTTGATTTTCTAATTTCAGAGTAGTCTTTGCAAGAAAACAGAGAATATCATTGTGGTAAAGTCAGCAAGATCACATTTTAATTTTGACCCTGCCTTCCTCATCAACATTACAGATGTCAGTTTGCAAGTAACATATGACATAGATGTTTACATGCTGGGTGGTACTGAAATACTTAATGTCCTTTTTAGAGTCAGCATTTATCAGCATGGCGACACGTGGAAATTAGGTTTGTTTTCTTTAGTTGGTATTAGGAAAATCACAGTGCTGTCCACCGGATGGCATAAAAGTCACTAAAAACAGATTCTTCTTTTTATTTCTGGGGTAATTAATCTAAAAGAGTAGACTCGTATGGCCCAAAAACACAATAGGATTGCATTATTTCCTTTTAGTTATTATTAGCTATTATCTAGTATAAGTCAATCTTTCATATATATATATATGTTCATTAATAATTGAAATACTGAATTTGATCTTTATGAAGAGATTTGGATATCAATACTATTACAAACACAAACTCTACCATCCCCCCAAAAGTAGACCAGAAATTTGGAGAGAAATCCAATTAAAATATGCTATAGCAAAGGCAAATTAAAAGCAACATAGATGGTTTGACTCATAGAGTTAATAGAGTCGTTTATGTTTAAAACCTGGAAGACTGGGCACGGTGGTTCACACCTATAATCCTAGCATTTTGGGAGGCTGAGGTAAAATTTTTTTTAAATATCAACACAAAAGTTTCCAACCATCCAATTAAACAGATAATCTGTTTACGTTGGGGAGGAGAAGAATGCCGTAACTCTGATGTGTGTGTGTTTATACATGCATGTGTAAAGACAGTGTGTGTAGGCCAGGCACGGTGGCTCGCGCCTGTAATCCCAGCACTTTGGGAGGCCAAGGCGGGCAGATCACGAGGTCAGGAGATCGAGACCATCCTGGCTAACACATGGTGAAACCCCGTCCCTACTAAAAATACAAAAAATTAGCCGGGGGTGGTGGTGGGCACCTGTAGTCCCAGCTACTCAGGAGGCTGAGGCAGGAGAATGGCGTGAACCCAGGAGGCAGAGTTTGCAGTGAGCTGAGATCGCGCCACTGCACTCCAGCCTGAGCCACAGAGTGAGACTCTGTGTCAAAAAAAAAAAAAAGAGAGAGAGAGAGTGTGTGTGTACATGCGTGTGTAAAATAACACCGGTATTCAAAGGAACAGGTACAAGTTTAGGAAGAACAGGCCATGTTCACTTGGTGGTATATACCCAGACCCTGTTTGTTGATGTCAGTAAACTTAGTACCTTTTTTCCTTGGGCCAGAGAAGATGTCATCAGACTATGAATCTGAATTGCTTTTTCTCTTTTTCTTATTGATATTTAAGAATATGAAAGAAAAATGTCTTTGTATCCAAAAGTATTGTGATGAAGCTTAGCTGTAAATTTCAAATGCTGGTATTTCTCAGCTGTTATGTTTTAACAAAATCTCTATCAGCCAACCTACTGCTCACAAATCAGCAATATCTCTTGTATAAAATAGTTCCTGAAGCAAAGAAAAAATTTAAAATATGCAATCTCTTTAGAGGTTTCACATCTTACTGTATTTCATTGGGTTTGTGACATCATTTTGTGCCCTATTTTAAGATCACATTAGAAAAACCAAAAAGGAAAAAAGATTGTATTAGATATGTATATATGTAAGTACATGATAATTAAATTTGGCTTACCCCAAATGCTTTGAGATAAGGGATGACAAAATGAAGAGTAACAAAATCAGAGTTCAGAGTCATGTCCCTTAGAAAGTTACGGGACGTTTTGGGCTTCATTTGCCGTATCTGTATGAATTGTAATACTGCTTTTGTAAGTTTGTTGTAAGGATTGAATTGTAAAACATATGAAGGTCTCTGGCTTTGTTATACCTTAAACAATTTTCTGAGATTCACATTTATTGCTTTAATAGGATATCAAGAAAAATGAAGTAATTATCTGAGATGCAGAATGCTGTTGATCTGAGCATGGACATTTGTTCCTCCTCCCCTGAGAGGTCAGTTCTTATTTTTCTCATGAATCAAATCTATTTAATTCCCATGACCTCTCTCTGATTGGAAGAGTGTACTTACAGACAACAGCAAAGAATTATGGCATCTCAGCTATTATCACATTCTAATCATAGCTTCTTGCATTTGAGGCTTATGATACAAGGCAGAATTAGAAATGTCAGTTTCTTGAGGTTCAAAAATCAGTTTCATATTTGCTGTCTTGGCAGCAGCCAAAAAGGACAAATTAATAAAACATTATCTACAGTACTAAAAAATTGGGGGGTGGGCAGAGAGTGGAGATTTACGTCATCCATTAATCAGTGACCTAACCAGAAAAACATTAGTGAATGATTAAAGAAAGATGACCCTAAGGGACTTCAGGGGGATTCAGACAGGCTTTTGTCAAAGCCCCCAAATCTAATGTAATTTCAGGCTGGCCTCAAAATTCAATTTGTGTGGAACCTCTAAGTCATCTATTCCGCAACGACATACAGCATAATTGCATTTGAACAGCTTCCAGCACAGCACTGAGAAAATGTCTTGTTCCGGGCCCTCAGTGCCCACGAGGAAGGCGGTCCAGATGACCACACAGGAGGACGGGCTCAGTAACAGAGTCTGCTGATCCCACCTGCTGACCGTTGCCCTCCACAGGAAGCACATGTTTCTGCTTAATTCCTGCCAGCTTTTGGCTGTCAGGTAGGGCATCTGCAACAGGCAGTTCCCGAGGGCTGCCACCTGGTGCTGTCAGTCGGCTTCAGACCAACAAGGAAAAGGGGAGGCATTCATCGATGTGCTTATTTTTCTGTGTTTAGAGTATTTCTTGGGACTTAGAGTTTTCACTTGGCAAGTTAACTGGTCTCTTTAGTTAGGAGAGAAAAAAAGGAATTTTGCTTGCTTTCCCTTAACTCAGAGTTCCCTTCTTTGGAAAAGCTATTTTGTAATACCTGGTTCACCCTCATTAAGTGTCTGCAGCTTCTCCACAGTACTGAATGGTTGCTTGAAAATATACTTAAAAGTTATATTCTAATCATCATAATTTGAGAAATTGTCATTAAATCCCATTATTTTTTAATGTGTAGTTACAAACAATCACAAATAGTCTATTACAAAGTTAGTGTTTCAGTCCCATTGGAAAGATTAGACAAAAATAAAACAAAAATAAATGTCGCAGGAGGAAGATGGAACATTCCTTAGAAAATACCATTTTTGGCTCCTGTCTCAGTAGTTTATAGCATGCAAAGAAATAGAAGATGTTCAGTGAATGTCAACAGTTAGATGGCATTTCAACCCCAAAAACACTGCTTGTTTTGATCCAAAATCAACTTATATTCAATTTTCACTCGTACCTTTCATTTTACATCTACAAATGCAGTACAACTTTCCATAAAGCCAATTTGATGTAGTGAAACTGATTGAAGAAGAAGCATGATTTGCTTTTACCAGACTGCTTTAAGTAGTAGCCTAACTGTGAATACGAATTAGCATTTGGATAAGAAGGAAACTACTACCCTGAAGTCTTAGTCCGTCTGGGCTGCTAGAACAAATGCCATAGACTGGGTCATACAGACACAATAGAAATGTGTTGCTTACAGGTCTGGAGATGGGGAGGTTCAAGATCAAGGTGCCAGCAGATATGGTGTCTAGTGAGGGCTCTCTCTGCTTCAATGATGATGCCCACTACTTGTGTCCTCATATGGCAGAAGGACAAAAGGCCTCCCTCAAGTTTGTTTTATAAGGATAAGAATCCCATTCATGAGGGTTCTGCCCTCATGAGCTAAACACCTCACAAAGACTCCAATCTCTTACTACCGTGGCCTTAGGGGTTAGTTTTCAACATATGAATTGTAAAGGGCACAAACATTCAGACCACAACACCTAGTTTGACACAGATATTTTCATGAGTGGCTTTTTGTTTGGCTTATCCCACCCACTGATGACTGACAAAACTGATAATGATAATAAAAAGTTTAAAGATGTTGGGTTAATAATAGTATCAGTAGTAACAGGAAAAGTTAGATGTACTCAAATACTGGGTTTAGTTTTTATATCTAAGCACCTATAGGGTTTTTTTTTTCTTTTCTTTCCAAAAAAGTATGTGCCCAAGCACATATTTACATTGCTGCTAGAAAAATTAGCTTTATCTCTTTAGCTTCATATATTTCCCATTGGAGCAAATCCTTCCATCATGTGATGTTTTTTGATAACAGGGAATATTTGAGGAGCATAGCCACCACACTATGGCAGAACAGACTGTTCTGAACTTCAAAAATATATTACTATGGAAATAGGTGTCCAAAAAGTCAAGTGGAAATTGCCATGAGTGTATGTCTTGTTTAATGACATTTTTAACGCTGGAAAGAATCACAGAATTCTTTGTGACAGAATTAGAGAATCCTATATCAGCATATTTGTGGACATTTTCTAGTAAACATAAGCACTCCACTGCCTTTATTTTCATGGCCATGTTTTTATTCTACCTGTGTATTTTTAGGAAGTTCAATAAAATATTTGCTCAGAAAGTATTCCGGACATGTAAAGGTATCAGGTGCCAAGTCATACAGAGAACTGGATGCAAGAGAGGAACAGGAAGTTGAATGGGTGAAAAGTGGTTGGGCAGAGAAGCACAAAAGGAATTTAAAAAAACGTAGAATGACCCTTAACTTAAGAATCAGAGGAATCAGACTATAAAGTTAAAAGCCGAAACTGTTTTCATAACTTCTTGTTCCCATAAATGGTGTCTTGATTATCTTAAACCTCTGGCAAGCTGCCTGTGCTCACTCATACTTTAGAGAGAGGCTTGACAATGAATGAAGGCAATTTTAGCCCATTAGTCCATTAGAAGGTTTCAGAAACATCCTCTCTGCACTTTTTAACTTCCCATCGGTGCCCTTACCATCGACTCCCATGCAAAAACTGGGAGTTCCTCTAGGTGTGTGTTTGACATGGGCAACCTCATCTCCCTCGGGGATGCTGAGGGAGAGAGAGAGTGGTGGCCACAAGAGGATGCAGCCACCATGTACCTAAGCATGGGGCTCTAACTCAACAACAACTGGAATATTCAAGGAACTCCTTCAAGGGAAATTCTGTAACTACACATGTTTGTTAAACCAAAGTGATTTTTCTGAGCAGTGAGGGCATCTGCCAGGCTTACAAATTGGGAAAAAGTTTGACCTGCCCCTTGATACCTCCTTCTCAGTTTTTGGGTTGAGCTGCTGAGAACTCCCCTTGAACAGGTAGGACAGCTTGCTGTGTGTGTACAGCTTTTTCAAAGAAGTGTATGACTACAAAGATTTCCTAAGTGTCTAGGCATATCCTATATTCATGTTCACAGAAACAGTATTCCACATTGATCGTCTATCATTCAGCTGGTTCCAAAGTGCAAACACTCGTTTTCCTGTGTGCACCGTGAGAAATTCCTAGATTTTGTTTCAAGTATTTTTCATGGAAAGCAAAACAGTTTTTTTTTTGTTTTTTGTTTTTAACAGAAGACATGTTGAAATGCCTTGAACTTGCTTTGGGTGTTTGATAGGATCGGTTTTCTGTAATGTTTCTTCCCACCCTCCTGTTCTTCTCTCATCTAAACCCCAAATCCTTCAGCCACTAGCCTGTTCAAGGCCCTGGTTTGATAACCCAGCAATTGGAGAGTGGAGTGGGAGGAGAGGCCTCATACCTTTGTTTTTCTGGTTCTCCCCAACACCCTGGTGGCCTACTTGGGTGTCCCACAAGCTCTCTGTGGAAAATAGTGCATCTCATTTAGCAACAACTCCACCTAGCACAAGTCTCTGAGCTATACTTAAACCGGTGGGGAGAGAGTGTTGGAATGAGTAAGGCCTGCATTTGACTGTACAAGAAGAACCATTTTCTCTTCATGGTGGTGGGCCACAAAGTAATTTCTGCTTCTACTTTCACAACCCACAGAGTAGAGGAAGTGAATTCATGCTTTTTTCCAGTGTGACAAAAATGCAATAGGTGTTCAAAGGTATGTTTTTAGGAGAAATTTTCAACAAAGTTATAAGGGCTTTTGTGAAGTTTTTTATATGATAAAAAGAATCGAAAAGAACATTTTTCTGTTTCCCAGGCTCTCTCATAAGGTTGGAATTTCTCTTTACGTGGAAGATAATGATGTAGCTCAGAGTATACATATCTTCCTAGCTGTATCAATGAGCACACTCTTTATTATTTCTTTTTCAAAATAGCCACTGTGTTTTATGTTTTGTAGTATTTATGGAAAAACAGGAACAACTTGATAGCCCAGCCATTTAAGAATCTTGGCTATTTAGAGTGTGCTAAGGGATGTAGTGTGAATTGGCCAACGTTTGCACCTAGAGTACTGAGTTGAATATACTGTCTTCTTCAGTAATCAGTATGTAAAGTAATCAGTATTTAAAGTCTTCAGACAATTTTTTCTAAGTTGGGGATGACTAAAATGTAACATTCACAGCCATCCAAAAGAGTTCTGTGAAGTGAAAGACTACTCACAGGTTCTGGCTTCCTTCTAACATTTCAAAACCATCTTCTGCCTTCACCCTAGTGTTATTGACCTTCTTACCTTTGTGTCCCATGGTATTCAATACCTATGTCTATCATTTAATTATATTTTTATATTTCTTATAGCATTTTATTGTATAAATTACTGTCCTGATTTGTTACATGTTTGTCCTGAATTTAAAAACATAGAGCCCTGAAGTTCCATAATAGTATCTCAATCACCTTAAAACTTTCGGACCAAGGACATACCTAGAACTTAGCGATAAATGTTTGTTGAAGGAAAGATTTAATGAATAATGGGAAGTTGGAGCTGATGTAAAACTATCTACTTGAAAGGACCCAAAAGAATAAATGAAGGCACTTTTTGCATAGAATTACAAGAAGAGAAAAATAATTTCTTGGCCTTATATGTATAGTTTCTAAATAAACTTTTTGGAGCAACAACAATATCCATATCTTTTACTAAGATGGAGACCTGAAGTATGGCAGTGTTAGGGGAAGACAGGCTAGTCTGGTGAAGTTAGAGCCTGTGCTTAGCGTAAGAAAGGAACTCCTCTGTGGTCATTTTAGGCTTTGTGCTCTGGGCTGTAGTTTTCCCCTTTTATGTATCACCCTGTTGCTAAAAGGAAACTTTGATTTTTTTTTTTTTTTTTGTAAAACGTTAAAAACTTGAGTGTACCAAATTTACCTAGTTTGAATGCGATACTGGTTGAAAGAAAAAAAAATGTCTTCCCTTCTTTTCATAAACTCAGAGGACTGGGCACAGAAATAAACTGCACAATCAGTAAGTGCTGTGGTCTGACAGTTTGTGTCCCCTCCCAAATTCATAGTTAAAACTTAATCACTAATGCACTAGTCTTAAGAGGTGGGCCTTTTAGGAGATGATTAGGTCCTGAAGGCAGAAGCCTTATAGATGGGATAAGTGCCCTTATAACAGAGGCCTGAGGGGAGTTTGTTCACCCCTTCTGCATGTGGGGATGCAACAAGGAGGTGTAATATCCAAAGCAGAGAACCCTCACCAGATGCTGAGTCTGCTGTCATCTTGATCTTGAACTTCCCAGCCTCTGAAACTGTGAGAAATAAAATTTCTGTCATTTATAAATTACTTAGTGATATGGTTTGGCTGTGTCCCCACCCAAATCTCATCTTGAATTGTAGGTCCCGTAATTCCCATGTGTCGTGGGAGGGAGCTGGTAGGAGGTAATTGGAATCATGGGGGTGGGTCTTTCCCGTGCTGTTCTCATGATAGTGAATAAGTCTCACAAGATCTGATGGTTTATAAAGGGCAGTTGCCCTGAACACTCTCTCTTGCCTACCACCATGTAAGATGTGACTTTGCTCCTCCTTCGCCTTCTATCATGATTGTGAGGCCTCCTCAGCCATGTGGAACTGTGAGTCAACTAAACCTCTTTCCTTTATAAGTTACCCAGTCTTGGGTATTTCTCTATTAGCAGCATGAGAACAGACTAACGCACCTAGTCTAAGGTATTTTGTTGTAGCAGTCCTAATGGACTCACAGACATTTCAGTGAAAGCCTAAAACCATAGGAGACTTCTTGGACATCAAGTTTCTAAAGACATAGGAGAGCAAATTTCTTCTAAACACAACTAAAATAAAACTTAAAATTTGTGTTTAATATGTATATACTACATCACTGCAAATGTGGTATTCCTTTAGGATAGCACTCCCGTTTGTAATTAAAAATTTCCAAAATTAGGCATCCAAAACTAGAAGAGGTCTACAAATGGCAAAAAGCACTCTGTTATCCAAAAGAGAGATTTTATAAATAGAAGATTTTGTATATAAGCCTATTTATCTACAGCCTAGTAAAGAGTTGAACACTGTCTAGAGAATGTGACCTAAGTAGGCAAACAATTCAGATAATGTAAATTGCAGTTTGAGGCCTAAAAAATACAGAAAACATGTTTAGTCTAAAAAAATATGAAGACCTAAAATGGCATGCAAATTCTGACAAAAACTTTTCTAGGACACGGCAATATGGAAACACTGAAGTATGAATTAAAATCAAAGAGTTTTTTAGTTTAAAATGGTGTGTCAAGAAAGCAGCTCCTAATATAACTTGCTCCAAGCAACCATTCAATACCTACAGAGAACTGCCAAACAAAATTAGTAATCTACTGATAAAGTTAGGAAAACATTTTCTTAAATGCGGCTAATCTAAAAAAAAAAAAAATTCCAAAGTTTACTCATGTTTAGAGCAGCCCTATTTACCCCGAAGGAAGAACACTGTTGTGAAATTTATTTCAGTGACCCAGGGCCCTGTATCAACAAATAAAAGGGACCATTTTCCTTCTCCATGACAGTGGTGTTTTTTGAGGAATTATAATCTTCCCACCGTTAGCAGCTTCTATAACTTTCTAATTGATCTTCCTCACTTCTATCTTAGCCCTCTTTTATCTACTCTTCCCCCAGCAGGCATAAAACACGTCAAAGTCCTTAAAATTCTCCAATAACTTCCCATTGCTCTTAGAACACAGACACCTTCACTTGTCCTAAGAAGCCCTGAATGTTCTGCCCAGCTTACTGCCTCCACCTTGTCCTGAATTTAGCATACGCCTCTCTGCCTTTGACATCTTAAGTTTTCAAAAACTATATTTCATGGAATTTTGGAATAATATAATTAATTCATGTGAATTAATGTGCATACCTCTCTGTCTTTCATTCACTAAACTCTAGCCACACTGCTGGATAGTAGTGAATAAATGCTGAGTCATTGGAAATAAAATTATAAGATAATTAAAATATTCTTAAAACAAGAGCAAAATGTATCAGCTGTTATCAAAGCTCAATATAAAGATAAGGTCACTGTTATAAATGCTTTTATTAAAAAATAAAGACCAAGAGGAAATTGAAAACATTGCCCACAAAATAGAAATAATAGAAAAAATACAATGCTATTTTGAGTCAATTAACAGATCTATTATATTGTTTTCCATTTCTGATTACTCAAAAAATGGTTAAAGCTTATAAAGCTTAATCAAGGAAAAAAAAGTAAAGCAAACAGCAAATTTAATATGGAAAAGGAGATACAGGAATAACTAGGAATCGATTTTTTAATTTTTAAAAATTTTAAATTATAGAGAGTACTGTGTATTAAAAATGTAAATCACAATAATCTGTGCTGATTTGACAGACTCTAGAACACTACCTGGAAGATGGAGGGGTTCAGTAAGTATTTGGTGAATACACAGATTTCATAGGAAAATATTTGTTGTCTCAAGAATTAGAAAGCCCAAAGAGAGCAACAACCCTGGGAAGGGGGAAATCCTTTCTGTTATCAAAGAATTATCTCAGATAAATTCCCAAGCCTTGTCACTCAGTAAATATTTATTGAACACATTCTATTATGCCAAGCATTATTCCAGTGTAAAGGATGATAAAAATATCAGGACCCCCAAACTTCTTATGCAAAAGGGAAACTTAAGCCTGGGAGGTTGAGTCATGCAACTCCCTCTTCCAAATGAATATCTGTTCCTAGCAGGATGCCTCAGCCAGATCCCCATGGAAACATAAAAGACCTCAGGCACCTGCTGAAGAACTGCTTCCACAGATCATTCATAACTAAATTCTCTGCTGGCCTCCCATAAACAAGGACTTGCTCTTTGTAACTTTAGATCTGTGATCTGCAATCTAAGTCTAGCTCCTAAAACTAAAGTCTGTTCAATTCCACACTGATAATATCTATCATAATCATATCTTCGCAGGTGCAGAGTGAAGACAAGACTCATTTCCTCCACCTACCCATAGAGGTCTAGAGAAGTGGCTCTTCTGTTATTAATACTTCCTTTTTCTCTGCAAACATTCACCTTATCTTGTGTAAAATGTAGATTTACTGGGCACTATCTAATGTCTCATAGGAATACAACCATTTGCCTTATAGTCCCTTTAAAGAAATATGTAAATCCTAAACCTCCTGAAAACCTCTCTGGAGAAACAGCCACAGATTTGTCTACAGATTGCTCAAACGCACCCCAAAGTTGGCTTAACACACCTCAATAATTAAGACTTTTATGTCATTCATTTTTGTTGTCACTAGACTGTGGGAATAACCATTAACCTTCCCCCACCTCAACCCAAACCTGTCCTCTTAAAGTTTCATTCTTCTGCTGATATCAAACAGGTGGTGCCATGTATAATTAAGAAAACTAAAACAGAGTGAGGAGAATGGGACCTGGGGAAGGGGTGCATGGATGGTTATTCCTCTGGATTGGGGAGAGACTCTTTGGTAATATCTGAGCAACTAAGGAGCAAACCATGCAGATAATTAGGAAAGATTATTCCAAACAGAGGAAAGAAAGAATGTGAAAGGGTCCTGAGTAAAAGAAGTGCCTGGAGCTGAGTGAGGGAGGCAAGAATGGTGAGACCCAGGTCTTGTGGGGCCTCAGGGGCACTGCACTCTGGGGAAAAGGAAAGCCACTGCATTGATCTGATATGATCTAACCTAACATTGAGGTACACACTGTGATTGTGGTCTGGACAATAGGCTTTAGGGTACAAGATAAAAGCTAGAGGAGCAATGAGACCATTGCTATAATCCTAGCAAGAGACGATGGTGGCTGAAACAAAACTAGTCACAGTGCAAGTGGCAAAGCAGTAGGACTCTGGGTATATTAGTGGCCAGATTCTGAATTCATGATGAAGATGGAGCTGACAGGATTTCCCAGTGAATGGTAGAACTTATACTTTAAGATATTTAAAACATCTTATATGCTAATGAAAACAATGCAATAAAGCCTTGGTTCAGCTCTGGAATCAGCAACTAGGACTATATAAAGATGTAAAACAAAAATAAAATTCTAAGCCCCATAACAGATTGAATGACTGAATGACCAACCCTATCCCCCACTCCCACTTCAACAAAAGAGATTCAAAAAAAACTTGAAAACTAATTCAGGTCATGATGGGAAGGGGGTGTTATGCCCCATCACACTTTTCTCCCTTTGGATTTCAGGCACAACTGACCAGCATTAACATTAAAACAGAGATCTTAAGACTGACAAAACAGACTGTAGCAATAAGATACCAAATTCCAATTTGGCTCTAGTACAGTATCACATGACAGGCAGCAGGCCCTGAAGGAAATCAAAGGATTTTACTCCAAAATAGATTTATTTGGCATGTTTTCACATATCCCTGAAAAGCCATTTTGTGGGGGAAAATTTGCATCTGTAATTTTTGTAAGGAAAAGTTTGCATCTGCAAAGAATTTCTGCTGACACAGCTAGATCTTTCCCCTTCCAGACCCTCCCAGTCCTGAAGAGATTAACCTAGAGTCTAGCACCTTTTAAGGATCTAACTAGGAAATATTTGCCATCCGTTTTCTCTAAACGTGGCCACCTATGAGACCTCATCTACATAATAAGAATCTTGGTCTCCACAACCCCTTATCTTAACCCAGGCACCCCTTTCTTTTGGATAATAACTTAACTGTTTGAACCAATTGCCAATCAGAAAAATCTTTGAATCCACCTGTGACCTGTAAGGTCCCACTCTGAGTTGTCCCACCTTTCTGAACCAACCCAATGTATACCTCACGTGTATTGATTAACGTCTTATGTCCCCCTAAAATATATAAATCAAGCTGTAAACTAACCGTCTTAGGTACATATTCTTAGAAACTCTTGAGACTATGCCTCAGGCCATGGTCACTCATATTTGGCTCAGAATAACCCTCTTGAAATATTTTACAGAGTTTGGCTGTTTTCGTCAACAAACAAATGACCTATTAACAGATGCTGACATATATTTTTTATTTTATTTTATTTTTGACCTCTGAACTTTTTATTGGCCTTCTGCTCCCCAAAGGGTACCCTGCTTCTGCTGGCTTAATGTCTCATCCATGGGCTCCACAAGGTCATTGATGACACCAATGTCACTCAGCTGCAGCTGGAGACAGAGATCGAGGCTCTCAAGGAGGAGTTGCTCTTCATGAAGAAGAACCACAAGGAGGAAGTAAAAGGCCTACAAGCCCAAATTGCCAGATATGGGTTGAGCCTGGAGGTAGATGCCCCCAGATCTCAGAACCTAGCCAAGATCATGGCAGGCATCCTGGCCCAATATGAAGAGATAGCTCGGAAGACCTGAAAGGAGCTGGACAAGTACTGGTCTCAGCAGATTGAGGAAAGCACCACAGCAGTCACCACGCAGTCTGCCAAAGTTGGAGCTGCTGAGATGTTGCTCACAGAACGGAGACATACAGTCCAGTCCTTGGAGATCGACCTGGACTCCATGAGAAATCTGAAGGCCAGCTTGAAGAACAATCTGAGGGAGGTGGAGGCCCATCATGCCCTGCAGATGGAGCAGCTCAATGAGATCCTGCTGCACCTGGAGTCAGAGCTGGCACAGACCTGGGCAGAGGGACAGCGCCAGGCCCAGGAGTATAAGGTCCTGCTGAACATCAAGGTCAAGCTGGAGGCTGAGATCGCCACCTACTGCCACCTGCTGGAAGATGAGGAGGACTTCAATCTTGGTGATGCCCTGGACAACAGCAACTCTATGAAACCATCAAAAAGACCACCACCCACCAGACAGTGGATGGCAAAGTGGTGTCTGAGACCAATGACATCAAAGTTCTGAGACATTAAGCCGACATATATATTTTTAAACTGACTATATAAGCTTGGCTTTATAAATCAGATCAGTGGAGAAAGAAATAACTTCAATAAATGGTGCTAAGATAATTGGATACCTATTTTTAAGTCATATTCTCAGGTATTACATACACAAAAAGATGGTAGATGGAGTCATAAATTTAATGCAATGAATTTTTTGAAATGACAATTATTGATACCTAGATGAAAATGCTGGTGAATTTTTAATCGAACTCGGTACGAATAGAACTTCCAAGTTCAACAGCAACAAAAGAAATCACAAAGAGGGAAAAAACACACAAAGTTCAATGAGATGAAAACATAGAATGTCTACACGTCAAAGATATATTAACAAAATTAAAACCAAGCAAACTAAAAAATTTTGTGAGAAATGACAGATAGTCAATGTTATTATCATATACAAATTTACTATAAAAACAAAAACATAAACCAACCTCAACCACCATTATGGGAAAAAGGTTTAAAAGCCAAATATAAAAAATAGAGTTCGTAGGAGCTCTTCTAACAATAGTTCTTCATATTGCCAATGCTGATCATGATTAATATTTTCATAAAATTCTCAGCATTGAAAATATCATTCAATTTTCCCAGATAGAAGGAAGATTTGAAACATAAAACTGAAACAGTTAATTAAATAATAATACATTCAAGTGGTCAGGTGAGCTATGTCTTGGACATATGGGAAGAATTGCATTTTAGAAGAAATATCCAAATAATGCTTGTAATATGAAGGTCTTGCTGCTCCCTAAATAAAAGATCCCAATATATTGCCCTAGACAAAAAGAGCAGATAGCAGATATTAATGCTGTATATGTCATTCAAAACAACAGTGAATAGTCCCTGGAATATTATATGCAGTACTCATGGTCACTGCACCTCCAAAGAGAAAGGAAAATGGACATTCTCAGGGGCTGGGAGGCTTATGAAAATAAACTTTAGAAAGCAAAATTCTTTCTCACAGGTGCAAAATTAAAATAATAATAAATGTACTATATGTTTCCTGTGAGCTAAGCAGTATGTTAAATTCTTTAAATATGTTATCTCATTCAGTGCTCCCAGCCAGCCTAGCAGAGAGGTGCCCTCGCACACTTGTTACAAATGAGAAAATGGTCTCAGTGCTTGATTTCACACAGCTGGTGAGAGAGAGCAGAGCAGGGACTCCAAGGTAGGCCTGGCTGACTGCAAAGCACATCCTCTTTGTGGTCAGGATCATTAGGCTGAGCAACACGGACTTTTCTACCACATATTAGACTTGGGGAACACTCGTTGAAATGAAATTGCTCTAAGATTGCTACCTGCACCTTCGCTGACCATGCTCTCCCGGGTGGTACTTTCCGCCGCCGCCACAGCGGCCCCGTCTCTGAAGAATGCAGCCTTCCTAGGTCCAGGAGTATTGCAGGCAACAAGGACCTTCCATACAGGGCAGCCACACCTTGCCCCTCTACCACCTCTTCCTGAATATGGAGGAAAAGTTCGTTATGGACTGATCCCTGAGGAATTCTTCCAGTTTCTTTATCCTAAAACTGGTGTAACAGGACCCTATGTGCTCGGAACTGGGCTTATCTTGTATGCTTTATCCAAAGAAATATATGTGATTACCGCAGAGACCTTCACTGCCATGTCATTAATAGGGATAATGGTCTATGGAATTAAAAAATATGGTCCCTTTGTTGCGGCATATGCTGATAAAATCAATGAGCAAAAACTTGCCCAACTAGAAGAGGCGAAGCAGTCTTCCATCCAGCAAATCCAGAATGCAATTGATATGGAGAAGTCACAGCAGGCACTGACTCAGAAGCGCCATTACCTTTTTGATGTGCAAAGGAATAACATTGCTATGGCTTTGGAGGTTACTTACCGGGAACGACTATATAGAGTATATAAGGAAGTAAAGAGTCGCCTGGACTATCATATAGCTGTGCAGAACATGACGCGTCGAAAGGAACAAGAGCACATGATAAATTGGGTGGAAAAGCACGTGGTGCAAAGCATCTCCGCAGAGCAGGAAAAGGAGACAGTTGCCAAGTGCATTGCGGACCTAAAGCTGCTGGCAAAGAAGGCTCAAGCACCCCTGGTTATGTAAATGAATCTATCCCAATTGAGACAGCTGGAAACAGTTGACAGACTAAATGGAAACTAGTCTATTTGACGAAATCTTTCTGTATTGATGTCTACTGAAGTTATAGTTTACCCTTCCTAAAAATGAAAAGTTTGTTTCATATAGTAAGAGAACAAAATCTCTATCGGCCAGTCAAATGTTTCTCATCCTTCTTACTCTGCCTTTGAGTTGTTCCATAATCACTTCTGAATAAGCAGCTTGTCTTTATAAAAACTTGCAGCCTGACTAAAGATTACCAGATTATAGTTTAAATTTGCAATTAATTCTACCATCTTGCAATAAAGTGACAATTGAATGAAAAAAAAAAAATTGCAGAGGAAAACCCAAGGCCAACTAGTCTAATCCGTGACAGCACCAGTGGAATTCCCTTTCTTGGAGGCAGAACACGACAAAGCAGGACAAAAGGGAGTCATTCATTTATTTATTCATCTCACCAACAAATATTTATGAAGGTCCTACTTTCTTTATGCCAAACATTGGGCTAATAGCACTGAATGTTAAATTCAGAATGGATTTCTAAAGGCAGAAAGGAATGCTTAGGGTGTGCATTCTCACCTTTTTTAGATTGAATTCATGAAGGACGAAGATGCTTTAAAAAGAGAAGCTTTTTCATGAACTGGCATTGTGAGCGTGATAAACCACATATCTTACCCACATCCTTCTGTCTAAATATAATCTATGTACAGTTTGAGAGGTGGACCATTTGGACTATAGGTATGGCTTTCTGAGCACTTGAAGAAAATAGCATTAGTTCATAATTTCAAAATGGTGTGATGCAGCCTACTTTTAAAATGTGAAATCTGCTGAGATTCTTTGTACAATTATTCCTATATTTCTAGTGATTAACAAAATAATTTTAGAGCTAATTTATCTTCTGCCATGGCTTATGTTTGCAGTGCTTCCCAATCTTTATCTTCAAGTTTCTCCACTGGCTCTTTCATACCAACTTTGAGAGTTTTGTTGTATGCCCCTTACAATGCCTAGGAAGGGAGGATGGGTTTTCTTTATGAACATATGAGAGGGGATTAGTTGGGGTAGAGGTGTTCTTAAAAGCATTATATTCTATGCAACCAAATAAAAGCATCAGGATATTTTTCATGATTAAGTATCACCTTATAAATTATAGAGAAGTGAATTCCATCAATTGAAATTTGATCCTGGCTTAACAAAATTTTCCAACTTAGAAATTTTGTGTCTGTATCATAACCAGCTTATTTGAAAAATAATGGTTTTGGGTTTACCAGCTGCCAAAAGTCTAAGTGTAGAACAACAAATTCCCCAAGGGACAGCTCTCCCTCCAGTCATTATGAAAGTGAGGCTGGAGCCCAGGAGGAAGGAACAGATTGCATTGCCCATGAGCATGACCTAGTGGCTGGTTCACTGAGTGGCATTTATGGTAGGAATAGAAAAGGCTGCTGGTCTGTTTTCCAAGTGTCAGGGTAAGTGATGTGTATGCAGCTGTTGTTCATGGAGACGTGAAGAGCAGGAAAGAACAGCATATTAGAAAGCATAAGTTAAAAGAGACATTCTTAACCTCCCAATATTAAGCATTTGGTACTCTCTACTGACTTCAGGGACCAGGACCCATCAAAAGCACTTGTTTGCAGAGGCAAACAATGTTCTTACTGATTCTTCACAAGGAACCAAAAATGATAAACTCTGCCTCATACTGGCTCCCAAGTCATTGCAGGGAGTTTATTTAGACTGCAAGACACTTAACAGAGCTTACCATGGTAAGCATGACTTGCCATACACGCTTCATCAGGGGATCACTGGCCAACATGCAGTTATATTACTAAATAATTTATTGTAAGGGGGATACATCAACCCTAGAGAGAATTTGAGAATGCTATGCTATGTTTTGCAGCCAAACATGTATCATATATGCCTGAACATTTCTATATTACTTTGATAACACAGCTCTGCATGCCTATCAAAAGTTTAATTAAAGCTGACTACAGTGCAAATTATCTAATGCTGTTTTTGTGAACTCTCAATAGTGTTTCATCTTAACCATATGGCTACTAAGTGGCAGTCAATATACGGTTTCCATCAGGTTTTATAGAACTAGATATTCTGTACCTGGAATTATGAACGTACTACATTTTCCTATAATCTGCTCTCAACAATTTTCAAGGGAAAAGAAATAGTAAGGTCAATGATGCTAAAGTTACAGCCCTGCTTAAACAAGCAAATAAACAAATAGATCTCAAAAGCCCAATTCAAATGCTGTGCCACATACATTAGTATATTATCTTTACAAGCCTCATCTACATAAATTTAAATAATTGTTGGGCCATATTGCAATATATATTCAAATTCAATATCAAGTAGTAAATCCGTGAAATGCTAAGATGTTTAAAACATTTTTTGTAAATGATCACATCTCTGCTTAGAAATGGAACAGCAACACTGAAAATGCTGGTGATAAGGTTTGATTTAACAAAGGGATCTGGACCAGGAATGCAGAGACCTGGGTTCTACTTTCCTCTTTGTCACAAATTTGCTTCTTGATTCAGGGCTTTGGGTTCCTGTTCTCAGATAATTATGGGAGAGGAGAGACATGTAACGTTTTGTATTCATTAGAACTACTTATATTGCAAGGACAGAAACTACTTAAGCTCAAAAAATATTTAAAGGACAGTGATTTTCTGACATGGGGATTGTGAGAGTCCAAAGTAAAGCAGGCTTTGGGGTGGCTTCTGCCTCCGTCTAGGTGACCCCAATTAGAGACCAGATTCTCTTCTTCTCTCCACGCTGGAGGTTGGCACCAACCTCAGTCATCCATGTTCCTGGTCACCAGATGCTGCTGACATCTGAGGATGCACATTCAGAGACAATGTGTCTGCCCTACATTTTAAGCAAAGTACTTGCATGTTTACTCTGATTAGACTGACAGGGACTGCTACCCCAGAAGCATCTCAGCTGTGTGAGAGATGCAGCTACCCCTAAAAATCTGCCATTTGTTATCAAGAAATACAAAGAAATTGATTCTAAGTAGACAATCAACAAATATCTAGTTTGTAAAAAGTGAGGGGTTTCGTTTTTGTTTTTTTTTTTATTCATTCCCCCAGTTTTGATTCTCTACTATTCTAAATTCTATGGGCCCCAGAAGTTTTTACATTTAAACAACAAGCATTGACTTCGAATCTAAATCATGGTTCTTGCCCCACCTCCCGGCAGATTTTAGACTGGTTAAAGGAAAGAAAGGTGAAACAGTTATTTTATTAACAAAAGGACAGTGCTACGATTTGAATGTTTGTCCCCTCCAACACTTACCTTGAAACTTAATCCTCAGTGTGACGTATTGAGAGGTGGGGCCTTTAAGAGCTGGGGCCTTTAAGAGGCAGAGCCCTCATGAATGTATTAATCTATCCACAGATTAATGGATAATGACTTAATGGGCTATCTGGAAGTGGTACTAGTAGCTGTAAGAAAAGTAAGAGAGGCCAGAGCTAGCGCACTCAGTCCTTCCCCATGTGATGCCTTGTGGCTCCTTGGGACTCTGTGGAGAGTCCTCACCAATAGCAAGGCCCTCACCAGCCACCCAGTAACTTGAGAGGCTAAGATGGAAGGAGACCACTTCAGGAAAAAAAAAAAAAAAAAAAAGCCCTCAGCTCACAAGATTCGCCCTCTCAACCTTGAACTTCCAAGCCTCCAGAACTGTAGGAATTAAATTTTGTTCCTTTATAAATTACCCAGATTCAGGTATTCTGCTTTGAGCAACCAAAACTAGATTAAGACAGAAAGATTCTACGAAAATAAATAAATCAGAAACAAATAGGCATGGGGAAGATATTGCTGGAGAAATGGGGGGAGAAGTATAAGGCAATGACCTGAAAAACACGGAGAAAGAAGATAGACAACAGGCTCAGTGAGGAAAGGGGGAAGAAGACGATGTACAGAAGGGGGTTGGGGTCAGATTGTGAAGAGCCTTGTGTACAAGTATGGGGAGTTTGAAATGGATCAATGGAAATCAGGTATAAATATGTTCAGATTTGTCTAGAGAAGCGGACTCCACGGTTGTGGTTTTCAAAAGCCTGATAGTATAACTTATGGACATTAATATAGGTGGCCCAATTATAGTAACTCTGAGCCCTCCATTACTGCAGAATCTCAGTCCTCTCTGTCTCCCATATATGTGCATCCTTCAGAGCCTCTCCAGTGTTTTTCTGAGGTTTCAGCATTGAACCTGTTGCATTGCAGACTGTCAACTGCAGTCACCAGGAGCACTAGTCATATTCTCCTCCCCAGCTCTTGCTTCTGCATGTCCTTATCCACTGTCCAAGAAGCTACTTCAGGAATCTTCATTATCAATGATGCTAGCTCACCTATCAAGAAAGGGAACTGCTGGTCTGCAGGGCTCTGGAGTGGTGCTGGATTCCATGCAAGGGACTTAGAAGGGTTGCTGCCTTAATTCTTGTCACCAGGGCTCTAAAACCATTGCTTGTGCCCCAAAATGAACAAAGTGAGACTCATAAAAATGCTTTCTTCAATCCCTGTCTGCTTAATCATGGGTGTTAAATTTTTTTTCAAGAGACATGGTAGGATCCAAACATTGTAACTTCATCTCCCTCATCTTCCTCAAAAGTATATGCACACACAAAATTTGCTCCTTCTGCTCCAGCAACAGAGCCATATCAAGATGCAGGCAGAGATAGAGGGAGAAGGACATTGGCCCTTTATACTGAAAGGCTGGGTTCTCTGACATTTTCACATACTGATTTACCATTTATGTTCAATCCAGTGTGTGACACATCAAAGGACTTGAGTGTTACTCATTGGATATATGCACAAGCAAACCATGTAAAGAATACACTAGTGACAGAAGAGAATAGTGATTCAGAGGCTAATCATTGTTGGAATAGTCTTAGGAGCACTAAACTAAGATACCAGCTGATGAGGGTAACTTTGAGAAACATTTCTGGGATGGAATCATCAGATATTTGCAAATGGATTATCCTCTTACACTTTTCAGAAAGAACAAGGGAGAAAAACATAGGTGCAGGCCAGGTGCAGTGGCTCACGCCTGTAATCCCAGCACTTTGGGAGGCTGAGGAAGGCAGATCACCTGAGGGCAGGAGTTCAAGACCAGCCTGACCAACAGGGAGAAACACCGTCTCTACTAAAAGTACAAAATTAACTGGGCATGGAGTAGCATCCAGCTACTCGGGAGGCTGAGGCAGGAGGATCACTTGAACCTGGGAGGCAGAGGTTGCAGTGAGCCAAGACTGTGCCATTGCACTCCAGCCCAGGCGACAAGAGCGAGACTCTGTCTAAAAAAAAGAAAAAAAAGCAACCAACAAATGTCCAGTACAGGTTTCCTTTACTAACTCTGACCTTCTATTATACAACCCTAAGTTCCTTGGTTCTCACTAAATATATGCCAAACCCAGAGCTACTATTATTGAGACTCTCCATCAGTACAGTTGGAGATGCAGGAGATTCTAGAAATCCTAGAAAATCTTCAGAAAGAGCAAAGGTCCAAGTACCTGAAACAGAGCCAACAAGAAGGATCAAGATTTCCTGTGGGGAGGCATTACTCATGGGAAATTTAGGGAACTAGGTTGTGTAGAACCAAGAGTTCAGGTTGCAAGAAGTAAGCATGTATGAGAAGAAATATCAAGAAAAATATTAATAGCTAAAGAGGGATGCTTGGGTAGATGATCTAGGTTTAAATAAGAATGACAATAAAAATAGTAAAAACAATTACTACCTCTCATTGAATTCAAATATGGGCCAGGCAGTATATCATCTGCTTTATATATGATACTATATTTATTTCTCATAACTAGGATGTGATTTAGGCATTCTTATGTGTTTTAGTGATAGGAACAGAGACTGAGAAAGATGAAGAATTTTGTCCAAAGATGATTTCAAAACAGGGCTTTTTGACTTCAAAATATGATCCTGTGAAATTTTTACCTTCATGCTTCAGATGCCAAGAAAATTTAAATTGCTATTAGTGTAGAAAAACAAAACATCACTAAATGCCGCTATCCCTTGTCAATCAATCAAGTCAAAGTAATTTACAGGGTATAATCTTATCTGATTCTAAAAAATATATATATTTATATATATTTTATATATACTTTTCTTCTTTTCCATATGCTCTTCTGTCATAAAATTCTTTTTTTTTTTTTTTTTTTTTTTTTTTTTTTTTTGAGACGGAGTCTCACGCTCTTGCCCAGGCTAGAGTGCAGTGGCGCGATCTCGGCTCACTGCAAGCTCCGCCTCCCGGGTTCCCGCCATTCTCCTGCCTCAGCCTCCTGAGTAGCTGGGACTACAGGCGCCCGCCACCGCGCCCGGCTAATTTTTTGTATTTTTAGTAGAGACGGGGTTTCACTATGGTCTCGATCTCCTGACCTTGTGATCCGCCCGCCTCGGCCTCCCAAAGTGCTGGGATTACAGGCTTTTTTTTTTTTTTGAGATGGAGTCTCGCTCTGTCGCCCAGGCTGGAGTGCGGTGACTCGATCGCAGCTCACTGCAAGCTCCGCCTCCCGGGTTTACGCCATTCTCCTGCCTCAGCCTCCGGTGTAGCTGGGACTACAGGCACCCGCCACCTCGCCCGGCTAGTTTTTTGTATTTTTTAGTAGAGACAGGGTTTCACCGTGTTAGCCAGGATGGTCTCGATCTCCTGACCTGGTGATCTGCCCGCCTCGGCCTCTCAAAGTGCTGGGATTACAGGCTGGAGCCACCGCGCCAGGGCAAAATTCTTTTTAAAAAAAGAAAAAAAGATTACTTGGGATATCATAAGTGCTTTCATTATACTTGTTCCCAATTCAGAAAGATAAGCCTTGCCTGCCTGTTGACCCTGAGTTTTCAAACTCAGTGGCAAAGGAATTGATACGTGAATTTAATTATGAATTATTTCCTTTTTGACAACCAAATCTTATGCAGCTTAAAAAATCCTCTATACTATTCAAATATTCCTTGGAAATATAGGAGGCTATTTGATACAGAAATTTAAAACTACATGTTAGAGAAATGTACTAGTAGCAGTAATAGGCTTGGCAGTGAATGAGAATTAAAGAATCAAGAGTTTCTCACTTCAGACATCAGATCTAATTTCAGATGTTGGATCTATACTATTCAAATGTTCCTTGGAAATATAAGAGGCTATTTAATACAGAAATTCAAAACTACATGTTAGAGAAATGTACTAGTAGCAGTAACAGTCTTAGCAGCCAATGAGAATTAAAGAATCAAGAGTTTCTCACTTCAGACATCAGATCTCACTTCAGATGTCAGACCTATGTCGTGACTGAATAGAAGAACTTGTAGATTACAATCAACAAGGTGAATGTAAGCAATGTAAACAGACACACATGATTTGATGGACTGCAAGACTGAAATAACAAATTCCTTATTAATTAAATTGATATGGGAGAGGGACAGGGAAACACTGGGTAGAGAAAGGCGGGGTTCCTCCCTAGGGTTCCACCCTGGGGCTTGTGCCCACAGACCTAGGTGAGGACAGGCACTCCTGTTTTTGTGCCCAAATGTTGCATTTTCCAAGATTACCCTGGACCACCATGCCCCCCGCATCTTGTGCCTGTAAAAACCCCAATACCATAGCGGTTGCACACATAAGCGGCTGGACGTGGAGAGGAACACATCCGCAGATGAATACACAGACACCAACAGTCCATCGACGACAGAACAACGCAGATGCCCAGGGAAATTTGCTGAGGGCAATTGGAGGAGATCTCGGCCCCAGAGCAGTCCAGCTCCAGCGGAAGACCACCTTCCCACTCCATCCTCCTTTTGGCTCCTCATCCGTCTGCTGAGAGCTACTTCCACCACTCAGTAAAAAACCTTGCAGCCGGCCGGGCGCGGTGGCTCACGCCTGTAATCCCAGCACTTTGGGAGGCGGAGACGGGCGGATCACGAGGTCAGGAAATCGAGATCATCCTGGCTAACACAGTGAAACCCTGTCTCTACTAAAAATACAAAAATTAGCCAGGCGTGGTGGTGGGCGCCTGTAGTCCCAGCTACACGGGAGGCTGAGTCAGGAGAATGGTGTGAACCCGGGAGGCGGAGCTTGCAGTGAGGGGAGATCGCGCCACAGGCACTCCAGCCTGGGCGACAGAGTGAGGCTCCGTCTCAAAAACAAAACAAAACAAAACAAAACAAAAAAACACCTTGCACCCATCCTCCAAGCCCACATGTGATCCGATTTTTCCGGTACACTAAGGCAAGAACCCGGGATACAGAAAGCCCACTGTCCTTGTGATAAGGCAGAAGGTCTTACTGAGCTGATGAAGACAACCTGCCTGAGGATGGCCAAGCTGAAAGAGCACACTATAACGCACGCCCGCTGGGACTTCAGGAGCTGTAAACACTCAACCCTAGATGCTGCTGTGGGATCTGGGGTCGGAGCACACGCTCCCCACGACCTGCCCATCTGCCTGCTCCCCCTAGGGGTTTGAGCTGCCGGGCACTGAAGAAGTGATTTACCCCCCAATGTATGCCCTGTGAAGGGGATTAGGGAACTTTTCTCATTTCAAAACTAACAATCTACTTCTGGGAGAGTAAAAAGTGAACAGTTTATTAATTTGGGGAAAAGGTACTTCATTGATCCACCTTTTTGTTTTTTCTCAAGCTTAAATCACCTTTAGCTTTCTGACTCACCATTACCTCCAAATTAAGATTCAAAAGCAGGTGAAGAGGCTGGAAGGTACCTAGAACCCTTGAATGTGGGCCAAAAACCACACACAGACGGGTGTGAACCCAGTACATACTCAATTTCTTTACACCCAGGTAAGCTGAGACTGTGGAAATGTGGGGGAACACTGGAGCGTGTAACTTTGGATCAAATAAGTTCTCAGAAATTTATTTGGATTTGCAATCATTACAGAAAGAGGAATTTCTAAGGACATGGGGATCCACTTGAACAGGTTGAACCCTTGCAGAATTGTGTAAAACTAAATTTTCGTCAGTGTTCTCTGGGGGCCTCTCAGAAAGACTGCAATCTTCTGGATGCCTGCATTTTCTTCCATGCATTTCAGGACACCTGGAATAAATATTCTTTAAAAAGGAAAAAAAAGGTCAAGGTTGAAACAAAGCCCTTAAAGCATCTGTGTATCCCTGGAATTCCTAAGGATTCAGAGTGATCCTGTTGTGATCTGGAGACTCCATGAGTGTCGTTAAGCTGGGCAATTTGAACTCACTACAAAGAAAACTCAGTGGTCCAGCCCCCAGACTCTCAGACTTTGGGGTGGGCCCACTGATTAGCTCTGGACTAAAATGTCCATTCTGTATTCCTGGATGCCATTTTCATGCCTCACCTTAATGTACAATGAAAGACATTTAGTTATGGCTCCATTCCAAGGAAGAGGCCTTATTAACTTGCTGCCCAAGTCCAAGTTAGAAATGCACATATATATTCCCAAATGGGAATACCTGGGTAACCTTGAATCAAAGAGCAAATTTCATGGTAGCAAAGCTGGGGGCTGACTTTTAGCTTCATCTTCTAGAAAACTATCCAGCCATGCACATCAGCTAGAGTTTTAAACAAATACTGAAGGAAAAGGGAAGAATTTTAAAGGAGAATGAAACAACCACAACAGGACAAATAATCCTGAATCACAAATGAGAACGCTCCCACTGGCAGAGACACAAAGGTAATATTTTCACTAGAATGAATAGTCCTAGAAAAATTTATTCTCCAATATCAGACACAACCAGGCCTTTTCCTTCCATATGAGACATGAATGTCTCCTTTTTCCACTTCATCGTTTTCAGTTATCCAAACAAAATTTTAGCAGCAGAAAAAATAATGAATTTAGTCTGTTTAGGTCCAGTATTTCCTCGTTAATGTATCAACTCCCTGGCAGTAGTCAAACCATGCACTCTTCCTCCAGTATATTTCCTTCTCTTTTATCACCTTTAGAATTTCAATGTCACTGAATAACTTCTATTTAATTTTGTCCCAGTGCAAGAAGCAGACTCCTTAAGAGCACATTAATTTCATCCTGACTGAAACTTTGGGAGACCTTGTATACCACAGAAGCAGACTGCTGTTTAAAACTTTCTTTTTTTTTAATGTGTGTCAGAGCACTTTAACTTCAACCACTCTGCTAAGAGGCTGTTGTTTTAGTTCAAAGTGTACACAAAGGAGAGGATCACCACGTATGAACTAATATTTGCTTAACTGTCTTCATTTCCTCATTGCCCTGCAATTCAAGTGCTCTGTATTCCTTTCTTCAGCAGTCATAGCATTAAGAAAAATTGTGTTGTTCCTAAGCCCAGCATATGCCAAAGAGTCTAGTATTTGCTCTAGTGTTTCTCACAACCATGTGTTAAATGATACTTTACTTTCATAGCTAAGTGAGTCAATGTGAGGTGAGATTAAGGAGCAAGCGACAAAGGATAGAGTGAGGCCCGGGAGGTTAGTTCAGGTAAGGTCTCTCCCACCGAGTTGCTACTCCATATTCCAGAAGCTGGAGTGTCCATTTCTCCTCCCTTATGTAATTATTTTGAAAATTAATGACTGCCACCCTGGGTGGTAAGATTAAAGTAAACTTAAATAGAAAACCAATACCAACAAAAGAAAGAGACAGAGATAGAGACAGAGAGGGTGGGAGAGAGAGAAGTGGGGGAAAGAAGAAGAAGAGGAGGGAAAGGGAGGGGAGGGGGGAAAAAAGATAGAAAAATTGTCCCTTTCAGAAGAAGATGTGGAAATCCACCAAGGGCAGCCATCGCAGCAGCTCAGTGCTCTCTGCTGTGGGCAATAGTTGGGTTTGATCCAACGCTGTCAATTATTCACTCTCAAAGCTTTCATAAGACTTGAAGTTGCAACACACAGCAGCAGTATCAAAGTTTGAAGTGGAATAAAGAGAGGAAGAATAACATCCCAACTCCTTGAATGTTACTACATCTCTGCATTTGAAAAGATTTCAAAGTGCCTTCCTTTCTGCTTATTATCCTTCAACCACCGGACTTTCATTTTTCCCTTCACTTGTCTCCTCGTCTCTCCTTCCATAGACCCCACCACACAGCATATCTAGTGGATACTGTCTAAACTGTGGAGGGTAGTGGAAAGAAAGAAATAAGTCCTGCTTCTTCACACCTCCCTACCAGCTCCTTCTTCCATCCTTCTCACCAGATGTCCTAGCCATGTGGGCTTGCAGCCAGTGGCTTCCCCAACACTAGCTCTGATGGTAGCCCCCATAGTTTCAAAACCAAGATTTCCAGTGTCACTTTGCCCTTTTGCCCATTTCAGAAATGATGTTTAGGCTTCCTAGAGCTCCTAAAGGTCCAAATGCTATATCTTCTTTATCCATCCCTTCAGTGGCACTGCAGCTTTGATCCATCTAATGAACTGGACTGAGAGCAAAGCTGCTGACCCTCTCAGTGTTTGGTAACAGCATTACTTACTGGCCTATCAAAACAATGTCTGTGTATACTTGATCCCCAGAGACTCCCAACCTTCCCTCAGTGTTATTATACAATAAAGCTCTCTTTATAAGATTGGTTTTCAGTTTACTGTTTGAAATCGAGAGGGGTAAGGCAAGTCGTATTTGCCTTCACAGTTTCACACCATTCATCTCTAGAGGGAGCATGTGTCTTTTTTTGGACCATTGGACATTGTAGAGCAGAGCCAGGAAGTACAAAACTGTGTTCTTCTTCTGCCCATCCATAAACCATGCTCCATGCCCAGAGCCAAGCAAGGGAGCAGAGAGCCCTGCTCTCCACAGCAGCTAAGCCTGTGGTCTCTCCTCCAGGCCAGATTTTGGGAGGCACCAGTCCTCCCCAGGGAACAGAGCCTAGAACTATAGTGAGCTACCTCTGAACATAAGTGTTTTACTGTCCTCCTAAGGCCAACACCTCTCCACCCCCCTCCAAAGTCCTTTTGGATTTCTTCCCTTTACAGGCCCCACCGAGATGTCTCCCCACTCAGTCAACATAGCAGTTGTCTCTGGCTGGACTCTAAGAGCAGTAAATAGGTCGATTGTGACAAAAAAGTTTCAGTCGTTGCAATTGCTTCTTGCTGCAGGTGAGAAAGAGGTTCTCGTGTGAGGTTCACATCAGGTTCTGTGTATTACTACAGTAGATCTTACCTGTGGATTTGTTTTTTCTTCTTCTTGTTCTTTTCCTCTGGCCCCTGGTCCATTTTTGCAAACGTAAGAGTGTCATTTCTTCAACAAACAAAGGATTTCCTCCACACTCTCATAGATTTGGTAAAACTCCATGGTTTTAATACTTCTTTTCTCCACTTAGGAATTCTTTCCAAAAAAGCACTACACTACAAGTGCTATTGGATGGCATGCAATGTCAGGCTTTTTTTTTTTTTTCCATTTCATTTTATTTTGAGTTCAAACACTAGCAAAACCTGAAGCCCATAAGCCCCATTCCCTGTCTACGCCTGGGCTTTCACAAGGTTGTATCCTAGTTATGTAGAGATTGCACATCTAAGTTCTTTTCTTGGATCTGCTCTTTTATTAAGAAAGAAATAGACGAGGAGTCAAAATAATGGCATTAGATTTTGCTACTGGCTGGTTAATTCTTTTCTTTGGGGAAAGAATGTTGCAGAAATAGATTGACCAGTTTTTTAAAGTTTTGAAATGATCTACAGATACAATAACGATTTATTGAGTGCTTACTTCAGGCATTGGGCTATGTGTGTACTGCTTTATTAATCAATTCAATAATTAAATTGAAGGTATTAATCCTACACCCATTTTACAGATGTGTAAATAAGCTCAGACTAAGTAAACTGGCTAACGTCTCAGACAAGAAAATATCAAAGCAGAAATGAGAATATAATCCAAATCTATGCTGGTAGCTTCCCTGCAAAAGAGTTACCCTTAATGACAAATTTACATTATCTGAGTTGTCCAAACTTCCCTAAAGTTTTTTGTTCATTTGTTTGCTTTGAGATGCAGCCTCACTCTCTCACCCAGGCTGGAGTGCAATGGCGTGATCTCAGCTCACTGCAACCTTTGCCTCCCCTCCCCTCTTGGGTTCAAGAGTTTCTCCTGCCTCAGGCTCCAGAGTAGCTGGGATTACAGGCGCCCGCCACCACACCCAGCTAATTTTTGTATTTTATATTATTTTCTTTTATTTTACATTCCAGGATACATGTACAGAATGTGCAGGTTTGTTACATAGGTAAACATATGCCATAGTGGTTTGCTTCACCTATCAACCCATCATCTAGGTTTTAAGCCCTGCATGCATTAGGTATTTGTCCTAATGCTCTCCTTCCCCTTATCCCCCAACCCCCAGTGGGCCCCGACGTGTATTATTTCCCTCCCTGTGTCCATGTGTTCTCGTTGCTCAACCCCACACTTATGAATGAGAACATGTGGTGTCTGGTTTTCTGTTCCTGTGTTAGTTCCTGAGGATGATGGCTTCCAACTTCACTCATGTCCCTGCAAAGAACATGATCTCATTCTTTTATATGGCTGCAAAATTTTTGTATTTTTTAGTAGAGACAGGATTTCACCATGTTGACCAGGCCAGTCTCAAACTCCTGATCTCACGTGATCTACCCTCCTTGGCCTCCCACAGTGCTGGGATCACAGGCATGAGCCACTGTCCCCAGCCACCTAACAACATTTAAGACAACATAGCTACAAACATTATCTTTCTTGCTAGCACCTCTCTCTACATTTTTTAAAAAACTGGACTGATATTTTTTCACAGAGTAAAACAAAGCCTCAGGATAATTCAACAGGCTTCTAGTCCTCATGCTGAATACACGTGAGTCATATGTTGACTCCTGTGGCCTGCCATGTATCAGTGTCACAGCCTCTCCCACTACATCAGACCAACAGCATGACAGTTGCCAAACTTTCTTAAAAAGTCACTAAAGTGTTTCAAACACATTACCTGGCATGCTAAATGTTAAACATAGTATTGCTCTAAGCTTTTTTTCCACTTTAGCATTTGCTTAAATTCCTTTCATTCAACTGTACTTCTTATGACACAACTTTCATAAAGCTGTACAAATAAGAGAGAAATTATTTCAGACAGCCCACTTAATCAATTTCCACTCTTAAACCATCCAAATAAATCTGAATTTATATTTAAAAGATTTTTAATTTTTCTCTTCTTGTCAGTATCAATTATTAATATTAATAGTAGACATTTGCACAGTTCTTTCAATCACCTTTCATATGTATAATCTCATTTAATCTTCATAACATCCCTATGAGATAGATATTATTATCTTATTTTGCAGGTGAGAAAACTCAGGCTCAGAAAGATTAGATAACTTTCCAATAGCCAAAAAGTGACAGAGTTAGCAATCAAGTTTAAGTCTTCTGACTCTAAAACCAATGCCACTACTGTTACACCACACTGCTGGTGCCAAATTGGCAAGTACCTCCTTTCTAAATCTTTATAAGGACCTCTATCTGAAGTCAATATATCCCCCCCCTTTTTTTTTTTCCTCAAGGAAGGACTTCTAGAGTTAGCAAAGAGAGACAAACAACTCTTAGATTCATGTGTTCAAGTGCCTTAGGGCACATTACAGAGATGAGGCATTATCAATGTGTGTGTGTGTGTATGTATGTGTGTATGTGTGTATGTCGGGGGAACCAGTCCCCAATATTTCAACATAGGTTCTTTCTATTTTTCCCTAAGTGTCAGCTGGTCTGATAAATAAAGAGAAAGAGTACAAAGAGAGGAATTTCACAGCTGGGCCACCGGGGATGACATCACATATCGGTAGGTACGTGATGTCCCCTGAGTCGCAAAACCGGTAAGTTTTTATTAGGGATTTCAAAAGGGGAGGGGGTGTACAAACCGGGAGTAGGTCACAAAGATCACCTGCTTCAAAAGGCAAAAATGAACAAAGTTCACATGCTTCTGAGGTCAATAAAGATCACAAGGCAAAGGGCAAAGCAAGATCACAAGGCAAGGGCAAAATTAGAATTACTGATGAGGGTCTATGTTTGGCTGTGCACACATTGTCTTGATAAACATCTTAAACAAAAAACAGGGTTCAAGAGCAGAGAACCGGTCTGACCTCAAATTCACCAGGGTGGGATTTTTTCCTAACCCAAATAAACCTGAGGGTATTGCAGGAGACCAGGGCATATTTCAATCCTTATCTCAACCGCATAAGACAGACACTCCCAGAGCAGCCATTTATAGACCTCCCCCCAGGAATGCAATTCTTTTCCTAGGGTCTTAATATTTAATATTCCTTGCTAGAAGAAGAATTTAGCAATATCTTTCCTACTTGCACGTCCATTTATAGGCTCTCTGCAAGAAGAAAAATATTTCTCTATTCTGCCTGACCCCACAGGCAGTCAGACCTTATGGTTGTCTTCCCTTGCTCCCTAAAATCGCTGTTATTCTGTTCGTTTTCAAGGTGCACTGATTTCATATTGTTCAGACACACATGTTTTGCAATCAATTTGTACAATAGTGGTTCTGAGGTGATGTACATCCTCAGCTTATGAAGATAACAGGATTAAGAGATTAAAGACAGGCATAAGAAATTATAAGATTATTGTTTGGGAACTGATAAATCTCCATGAAATCTTCACAATTTATATTCAGAGATTGCAGCAAAGACAGGCATAAGAAATTATAAAAGTATTAATTTTGGGAACTGATAAATGTCCCTGAAACCTTCACAATTTATGTTCCTCTGCCACAGCTCCAAGAGGTCCCTCTGTTCGGGGTCCCTGACTTCCCACAACGTGTGTGTGTGTGTGTGTGTGTGTGTGTGTGTGTGTGTGTGTGTGTGTGTGGTTTTGTCATGTTTTATTTTGTTTTGGATGAAGTTGATTCCACTGACCCAATCATTTATGAAGTTCAAGTCTAGGCCTTTGCTGAAGGTGGCAGTCTATGAAACATGCTGCTACTCACAGAAGGCAATTTGAGAAATTTAAGTCACCAGCATAGTAGACATAATAAACTATGAGAAATATATACAATTTAGCCATTTTGTATTTTGGAATAAGGAATCTCCAAGCTCATGCAATGTAGGTTTAGAATAACATGTGTTTGTTCAGGATAGATCCTTAAATCTTATAAGATAGAGTAAAAACCAGTGAATTCTGATCAAGAAATGAAGAAACATAGCAGTATGGATATAACTTTTAAACTCTCGTAACAGTCTTCACTCCTTATCCACTTCCTTGTTACCTACCACCTCCAGGAGTGACCAACAAGTTCCCACACCTGTCATGATGCCTGAGGACCATGACTAGTGATGTGTATCCTCCAAGCATGTGAACAGTGCTGCTCACACCAAACAGTCTAGGCCTCTGGAGCTGTTTTTTCTAATGCAATGACACTTGATCTCTGTTCATCTACACTGTCTCTCCCAGCCATCCCCTCTGCAACTAAGGCATCTGTGGACATTAGTAAGACTGCTGGTAAAGGTAGAAGCACAGTCTCTGTTGGTAGACTGTATCAAACCTAATTAGCACACTCAGAGAACAAATGATGCTGAAATCACCAGCTTAGTGTTTTTTCACCAGTCAAGACACTTAGGAGGTGTTGCTTCATGGTAACAGGGGGTGACTTCGAATCATCACAATTTTTCTGCTTCCCATCAATAATTTTCACCATTCATCTAAAATGAAGCATGGAAGCCAGAGTCAGGCCAGGCCCCCAGAGCCCACCACCAGACTGTGTTTAGCTCTACAACAAATGAAATGTGCTGTAGTGGGCAAGTCACTGAAACTGCCACGACACTGAAATTTCTCAACTGTAAAATGGAATAACAGTACCTGCTTTACAGGTTGTTGGCAGGATTAAATGACTTGATATCATTACAATATCATCACTCCCCTTTGCCCAAGGGATAAAACCCAAATCCCTTAATGTGATTTTAAAACTCTTAATTCACTCTGCAGTTTCATCCCTTGCCATATCCACCCCTTAAATTCTCTGCTTGAGCAACTGAGTTTCTTTTCCTTCCTTAAACATGCCACTATCTTTGGCACATACTGCTCCTCTTCCCCTTCTGCATTTTTAACTTTGTTTAGGTGATTATTTAAGTTTTGGACTTGACATCAATTCTTCTAAGAAGCTTTCTCTGACATTGCCTCTTCCCTTCCCCCAACCAAATCTACACTAGAGTATAAGTTACTTTTTGTATGAAAGCATCTGTTTATTCACTTAACAAGCATTTCTTAAGTACTAGATTACTGTTCTGGATTTTGGATATAGTGAGCAAGAGAGACAAGGGCTATGCTATCATTCTCAGTTGGGAAGCAAGAAACCAAGTAAGTCAGCTAAGGAGTAAGCAAGAGAAATTTAGGTAGAACAAGTTCACAATCCTTTCTCCAAAACCACTGGGACTAGAAGTGTTTCAAAATTCAGAATTTTTTAATTTTATAAAAGTAATGCAGTTTATACTATTTGTTAAATCGACAGGGTCTGATGGAGCATCTCATAATCAAACACATTAATATGTCTGCAGTAAAATATTAATATATAACATTCACGATAAATTGAATAAAAAAAGATTATAGCATCATATCATTTGGTGCTCATTGGTTTGCACCAAAATTATGAGGGGAAAACCTAGTTTTCCAGAGATATTTGGATTTGGGAATTGTGGATGAGGATGATGGGATAGAGACAGGTTTGTGAGGAAAAGAGAATCCTGAGTTTAGATCAACTAGGAAGGCGTCTCCTGAAAGGCAGCACTGGAGCTGAGATATGAAAGGTTCAAAGAGGCCTGACATGTAAAAGCTACTCAAGCAATAATTAATTGCCCAATATTCTGCCCCTTACTTTTGATCATAAACTTCAACATTGTGAAGATCATGTTTTCCTAATCCACTGTTTCATTGTGTCCACAGCACTGACAAAAGTGCCTGGCTCAGAGTAGATGCTCAAAAAGACATTTGTTGAGGTAATGAAAATAATTGATTAACAAAATAAAACAAGGTTTGCTTTTGTTGTTGTTGTTGTTGTTTTGAGATGGAGTCTCACTCTTTCACCAGGCTGGAGTGTGTGCAGTGGTGCAGTCTCGGGGCTCACTGCAACCTCCACCTCCCAGGTTCAAGCGATTCCCCTGCCTCAGCCTCCCGAGAGGCTGGGACTGCAGTCACATGCCACCACACCCAGCTAATTTTTTGTATTTTCATAGAGACGAGGTTTCACCATGTTGGCCAGGATGGTCTCGATCTCCTGACCTTGTGATCCACCCTCCTCAGCCTCTCAAAGTGCTGGGATTACAGGTGTGAGCCACTGTGCCTGGTCAAAACAAGGTAATTTTTAAAGTGTTAAGTCAGGGAAGACTAATATATTACCCGTGAAGATCAAGATCTTCCTAAAGACCACAGAAGAAGCTAGTAAAATTGACACTCAGCAGTGTTCAACTTCACTGTTTTGCTTTGTTCATTAACTTATCACAGATTACCAGCAGTACCTCTCCAGCAGCAGACACTGAGGAATGAAAGGCCTCACTCTGGGCTTCTTGCCAGAGTGGGGCACTAAGAAGTGTTTGGTAGGAAGCAAAGCAGCCGCTGACATGCAGTCATAACTAACAGTCATGCCAGTTTTAAATGTGCCTGCTCCCCAACTTGGGCCCACACCCTTCTCTCTCTCCCAGCCTGATGGGCCCTCCCTTAGGGCCAAGGCACTGTAAACTACCCAGCCTGTCCTGAATAGGAAGACATTGCATGGCTCCTCAAAGCATAATTATATGTGCCAAACTTTACATCAGAGAAACAGTCAACATGAGTAAACCCGCTTCCCAAGAGCCACCTCAGATCTTCTCATCACTTCCTCCTACATGTTCTATTTAGAGGTTTCCTAATACTGTAATTCCTTCAAGGCTCTTCTTGAAACCCTGCAATATGACAGATACATAAAATTGTAAAATCAGAGGACTAAAAGAGACATTGAGAGGCAATCTGAGTCAAATCTTCTCTGTTTCAGATACAGACACATTTAAACAAAATGCAGATGATAAGTATCTACCACCTATATTATTTTAAGCCTTGAAGACAGAAATGTTATAAAATTTCACAAGAACCCAAGTTATTGACAGTAGTGAGGGATTTACTTCTCATCCCAATAAAGATCATAATGTAGCTTTTGATTAGAAATAACATTAAAGGTTTAAAAAATTATTGGAGTCTTGAAGGAAGGAATTAATGATAAATGGCACTAAAATCAGTGTATTTAAATATTTTGTGCTCTTGCATGTGAGTGTCTTCAAGTGATCAGTGTTTAGGGTCTGATAATAAAATGATAAGGAGATGGCTCATGTTGAAGAAAGAATAAAGTTTATTGACTCTTTCAGTTTTGGAAAAATACTACTGTGCAATTTCTATCCTTTTGCCCTACAAATATATTAAGAAAAGCAAAGGTTTTATCACAAATGAGGTCATCAGTACATCTGGAAAACATTAGTGCTTCCTCCATAGGCCTCTGCACTGATGTCCATTGATGTTGCTAATAGATTGCATTAAGCAGAGCACCTAGGTTTCATCCCTCTCCCTCCCTTATACCCTTAACCTCTTAAGTTCTCTTCTACCAGAGAACCACTAGTTATAGTACATTTAGGGCTTCCCTCTAAAGAACTGATTGTTTTCAATTGCTCATTTAAGATGCTTATACATCTGTATATCAAGACCATTGTCCTTTTTAAACAATTGCTGAATTATATCCAAACTATAAAAAGTCAACATACAAAGGCCCAACAAATAACAAATGACCTACATCAGCAGGTGTATTGAGTAAGACACTACAGCATACGCAAGGCATTATGGCATGTCTTGCGCAGATGCATGGGGCATTAAGATGCAGTCATGGCCTTCAGTGAAACACTTCTCCAGTGAGACAAAGACTCCAGTAGGCATGGCTCCCTCCATGGCAGCCTGTGATAGGTACAAGGGAGAGACTTGACAACACGCAATGAAGTACAGAGGAGAAAGAACATGCTTACGTCTGCGGGAGAAACAGTTTCATCAAGAAAGTGGCATCTGCACTTAGCCTTGAAAAACAGTGAATATTTTCACATCCTTTGGATTGCAAGAAGAAAGTTGCAACTCAAATAGGCTTCAATAAAGAAAGAATCGTATTTCACATGACAAGAAGACCAGAGACAGAGAAGACTCTTGGCTCAGCAGAATTCACTTCATGAATCAGGTAGTCTCCATTTTCTCCCTCATTCTTGGTGACACTTTCCTCTTTAGTTTGGTAGTAGTAGTTCAGGTATCACATCCAGATATAGCCAAGTCCAAATAAAGAAAAGGAAGAGTCACTTTCATTGGAAAGATAAAGTCCTTAGCAGCAGGTTTCCTTTGCACTTATTGACCTGGGTTGGACCATATAGTTTCTTTAACCAATCTGCAAAGGAAAGGCAGTTACCAAAATTGGACTAGACTGCCTCTCCTTTGCAGTGGAAGGGATTTAGGGGAGACACCACAATGGACAGTATGTGGTTAAATAAGCAGAAATGGAGTTTTGGGCATTCCAGTGGAGAGAACATCACAAACAAAAGCAAGGAGACAGAAATTGCCAGGCACGATACTAAGATGACCACAAATAAGATGCGGAAGACACGGAAAGAAGAGGAGGGAAAGGGAGAAGAGGAAAAATAATAATAAAATGTATAATTTATTCACCATTTATGTGCCAGGCCTTCTGCCCAGAAATGAACATATATCATCATACTTAATTCTCACTATGGTTTTGTGAGACATAGTATTACCCTCATTTTGCAGATGACAAAATTGAGGCTGTAGCTAGTAACTAGCAAGGACTTGAATTAACAGCAGTGGGGCTAAGGAAAATAAATGAATTTTGTAGGCCTTTGGCAACTGATTGTAGGATCTGAGGGATTAAGGAGAGGAGGGATGGAGGATGACTCAGAACTTTGAGGTCTTGGATGCTGAATGGATGGTGGCATTATTCAGATTAGAAGGGACATCAAGGGGAGTTGTTAGTTGTTCGTAGAAGGAAAGGCAAGACTTTACTACTAACTTCTTATAACTGTCCTTGATGAGAACCTTGATATTTAGAACAAGATGAGACAGCAAAACAGGAAAGATCAGTGCTAGAGACTTCCCTGTCTCAAAGGTGCTTCAGGGAAGGAAACACCCTAATTAGTTATGTTTTTCTGCCTTTCCATAACTGTCTTTAATTTCTTTTCCCTTGGCCCCATCATTGTTTGGCACTGCTCTGTTAGAAAATAGAATAAAATGTAAGAGAAAATATAATTTAAATAAGTCCATTTTACTACTTGTCAAAAAAAGTTTTGACTACAAAAGGAGTTTGCTGGAGAGAAACCTAATTAAGAAAATTGAGATTCACAAAATAAGTAGGTGAAGCTCATATAATACTCAAACATATCTCCTTCCTTTCAAACAGTTGACTTGGAAAGCCCTTTTTAGTACTCCCCGAAGGCTAGGCATGATGGCTCAGGCATGTAGTCCCAGACTTTGGGAGGCCAAGGTAGGTGGGTCGCTTGAGGTCAGGAGTTCAAGACCAGCCTGCTCAAAATGGCAAAACCGTGTCTCTACTAAAAATACAAAAAATTAGCCAAGTGTGGTGGCACAGGCCTGTAGTCCCAGCTTCCCTGGAGGCTGTGTTGGGAGGATCGCTTGAACCTGGAGAGGGTGAGGCTGCAGTGAGTGGTGTTCGCACGACTCTGCTCCAGCCTGGCTGACAGAGTGAGACCCTGTCTCAAAAAAGACACTTCCCCAAAACATGACTTAATTTGCAAACACACACCTAAAGATGTTACCTATATTTGTACAGCACTACTATTCTTAGTTTATACATTTAAAGCTTCTCTAAGTAAGATCACAGTTGGGTTTTTGCTATGATTTCATTTTTCCTTGTTCTCCTTGGCTATCATGATCACTGTTAAGAGGCCCACAATTTTACTACTGCAATTCCTAAATATTAATGTAGCTATAGGTCCAGAAGCTAATCAGTGACAGAGTAGCCACAGATTGAGCAATATTAGAAAGTAGTTATTTCTATTTTGTATTACCATGTATGCTGTATTGGCTTTTCATTGCTGAGTAATGAATTACCGCAAGTTTAGTAGCTTAAAACCACACCCATTTATTGGGTCATAGTCCTGTAAGTTGGAGTCCTGTGTGGCATGACAGGTTTCCAGTTACGATATCATAAGGCTGAAATTAAGTTGTCAGCTGGCTGAGTTTGGCAGTTCTGGGGAAAATCTGCTTCAAACCTCCTATTTATTGTTGTCCGAATTCAGTCCCTTGCAGTCCTACGACTGAAGTCTCCCTTTCCTTGATAGCCGCTGGCCACCTCCTAGAGGCCATTCTCAGGCCTTTTCCATGTGGCCCCACAGGCAGGTCACAATATGAAGTTTGCTTTCTTCCAGGCCAGCTAGAGAGCATTTTTAGGACTTCCTTTTTAAAAACCCACCAAGAAAACCCTTTGTTTTTAAAGAATTCATGTGATTAGGTAAGGCCTACTCAGATAATATCTTTATTTTAACATGAACTAATCAATAACCTTAATTACATCTCCAAAATCCCTTTGCCATGTAAAATAACATAATCAAAGGAACATCACTAGAAGGTATACATCATGTGGCCATCTTAGAATTCTGCTTACCACACATGCTGATAGCTGTGGTACAGCTGCAAATAGCTCATTTCCACCATTATTTGTATTCTTGTTTATAACAGCTATTGTAACTATTATAAATTCCTCATAAATTCTGGATAACTTTTCTTTTTAGTTATTCTCCAATATGCCTATCTATTTTCTTTTCTTATACTTGCCTTTTAAAACTTGTTTTCCTTTTGTCTTACTCCATTCTGCTGCAATTGCATTTTCTTTCTCCTTTTATTTCTCCTTTGTTATTCATCTTTGTTCTACCCATCTCTACACTCCTCTTTCTCTGTTTTTAGGTAAAGTTATCGTCATTTTGAGTGTCTTTTACACACAAGTGCTCTGTAATTAGTTATAATAATAGGTTACACTTCTATAATGTCTCTAGTCAAAACCTCAAAGCTTACAAGCATTAATTATGCCTCATAATGTATTTGTGAGGAAGAGAAAGGTGATTATTCCATTTTACAGTTGGGAAAATGAAGACTCAAAGAGATCGAATGTGTTCCCTACGTCACCCAGTTAGTAGAGAAAATAGAAGGGTTGAAGCCTGGTCATGTGTCTTCCCCTGCCTCTGAGAATTCTTGGGGAACTTTTAAAAATCCCTCCCAGTGATTCTCATTTCAGGGTGTATCTTTCACCTCTGCTGCCAACTGGAATTCATGCAAGGATGATATGCTCAGGAAGGAGTTGCCAGTGACTACAAGGCCTGACAGCACGTGTGGAGGGATGTTGTACAGGTGAAAGAATCAGCGCCAAATCCTACCAGTGGTCAGGTTGAATTGAAGAGTGGGGAGCCCCTGAACTAAAAGGGACCATGGACACTAGTTCTTACTTGACAAGTTATAAAAACGGGACTCAGAGAAGTGAAGGGACTTCAACTTTATACTGGAATGAGCTCAGAGCTGAGCTGGTGTCGAGCTCCAAGTATTGGGGCTCACAGAGCAATGGCCTTTCCATTGCATCTACACTGCATTACTATACTCTCCACTACCCCCTAGAGGTGGGGGGAGAAAGGAGAAGTTGAGGGCCTGGGAGGTGGCCTGGGCTGAAAGTATGGCTCTGCATTTTGGGTGGGGAAGGAAGGAAAGACATTGAAATGTATGTTAAATGTACGCATACCTAATATGCTTCCTAGAGATGTATGGGGAAATTCTATCTCCTGGTCAACAATGCTTGCAAAGGAAGCAAACCTTTTGTTCTTTATCTGTGGCTTCATTCTGGTTCCTACTGGTAAAAGGGAGTTGGTCTTATTTTCTATTTTTCACATCTTTTTATCTTAAAATACTTTTCTAATTTCCAAACTCTCCCCACTCCCAACCACCATGTTCTTTCCCCACAGAAGAGTGTTTGAAGACAAGATATAATGGTCAGATTAATTTAAGGGGAACACAGTTTGAATTAGTCTAAGCAATGTGACTTTCTCATATCTTTCGTCTTCTACTGTTCTAGAAAAGGAATGGGCATTGGTTATAAGAAGATCCATCTTATAATTGTAAAGTTGTCTTTCTTAAATAAGGAAATGCTCTTAAAGGTACTTTTGAAGATAATCTTTCACAGAAAGCACACACAGACACACACACATAGACTTGTCCTATGGAGAAGTGACATTTGCATAAATATTTCATGTGCACAGGTGGAGTCAAAAGGTTATCCTGTGGATGGTTCACAGGCACTCAATACTCAAACCAGAAAATTGCAAAACAGCATGAAAATGGCAGAATTTGCAGTTTTATTGTGCCTGAAATCTTCAAGTGAACCTGCCCGTGACCTTTCTTCATTATAGTCTTTATGGCTTTCATTTTTTACCCGTAGAGCTGAAACATGAAGCCTATGAAAATTCAGAAAATTCATGGATTTGTCCACTTTAAAATTTTCAAAAATAAATTTATTTTTCAGAACATTTATTATTTTGACCATAAAAGCTTTTTAAAAAAATAACCTGTCTGCCTAGATCTAGCTTGACACAGTTACCAAAGCTTCCTGAAATACTGTATGTTTAAATGGAATTTGAAAATTTCGTGTAGATAAATGACCTTCATGGAGGAATGTTTTTCACTAAATTGAATTGTCAAAAATTGACAGCAATTATTTTTCAGGATAAAGCTTTCTGAAGGTCCAGTTCTCACTTTCCTCCTAAGTATACCTTAAAAATTAGGTATACACTAGTTTTTAGTCCTAAAACACACATATAATTCTGAATTTTGAGACACCGTTATTATTATAATAATTGTGATCCCATTATTTGTGCTTTTTTAATATTACAAAGGTAAGATTTTGAGGCACATTTATAAAAATTCTCTAAATTATATTAAAGTCATTAACATGCTTAATACAGAAAAATGTTTAGAATTATAAAATACAGGATATGGGTATATATTCTAGCTTTTGTTTGATACTTTGCATAATTAAGTGCTAAAAATCATACTTTTACAGACTATTACAAGATCGTGGGAAAACTAATGACATAATGTTCAGTGAAAAGATCAGGACAGCTCTGGGGGCTCCGGTCCTTGACAAGCGTCCTCCTCCTACCTGCCACCATCTATCCTGAACAAAGTAGTGAGTGTTAGGATTTGGATGGCTGGCAAGCTGATACATTTCAATGTCTCTTATGGTTTTGTGTTTTTCTTTCATGTTGCAAAACTAGCAATGAAGGAGAACTTCCTTAACTTGGTAAACATTACATAAAGCAAACATTATCTATAATGAAGAAACTTTAGATGCTTAAGATTGTGAATACTATGCCCACTGTCATTGCTATATGTAAAATCAAGGAGATAAGAGGTGTAAGCATTGGAAAGGAAGAGATGGCATTGTCATTATTTTCTAATGATGTGATTATCTATACAGAATACTTGCATAGTAAACTATTGGAACTACTAAGTCAGCTGAACAACATTGTTGGATCTAAGATCAACTTACAACCCTCAGTAATGATCGCAATTTCTCTACATTGCAAGTAATTACTTTTAAATATTTGTAAAAGACCATGATAGTAGCATTTTAAAATCTTTAAAGTATCTAGGAATCAACAAAGAATTCATGATACCTGTATGAAGAAAATATTAAACAACATTAAAGGACATAAAGGAAGATCTGATACAATGGAGAAAGCATTCTGTGCTCCTAGATGGAGTTATTTAATATTATAGAAATGTTCTTTCTCCTCCTCACGAATGCATCTACAAATTCATCTATAAATATAGCACAAATCACTTTTTTAAAGAATTAAATTTATTCTTAAATTTACATGGAAGGGAAAAGTCCATGAATATCTAAACCAATTTTGAAAACACACACACACATACACACACACACACACACACACACACACAAAGACAAGTTGCCTTACCAAAATAAAAACATACCACAAAGCCATAATTAAAACGATGTAATAATATAAACACAAAATCCAGTGGAGTAGAATTAAGGAGTCAGAAGTAAACTTATGTATAAATGGGAGTGTAAAAGTGAAAGTGTAAGGAGTAAGGAAAGGATCCAGTTTCAGCTTTCTACTTATGGCTAGCCAATTTTCCCAGCACCATTTATTAAATAGGGAATCCTTTCCCCATTTCTTGTTTCTCTCAGGTTTGTCAAAGATCAGATGGCTGTAGATGTGTGGTATTATTTCTGAGGACTCTGTTCTGTTCCATTGGTCTATATCTCTGTTTTGGTACCAGTACCATGCTGTTTTGGTTACTGTAGCCTTGTAGTATAGTTGGAAGTCAGGTAGCATGATGCCTCCAGCTTTGTTCTTTTGACTTAGATTGTCTTGGAGATGTGGGCTCTTTTTTGGTTCCATATGAACTTTAAAGCAGTTTTTTCCAATTCTGTGAAGAAACTCATTGGTAGCTTAAGGGGGATGGCATTGAATCTATAAATGACCTTGGGAAGTATGGCCATTTTCACGATATTGATTCTTCCTATCCATGAGCATGGTATGTTCTTCCATTTGTTGGTGTCCTCTTTTATTTCACTGAGCAGTGGTTTGTAGTTCTCCTTGAAGAGGTCCTTGACATCCCTTGTAAGTTGGATTCCTAGGTATTTTATTCTCTTTGAAGCAATTGTGAATGGAAGTTCATTCATGATTTGGCTCTCTGTTTGTCTGTTACTGGTGTATAAGAATGCTTGTGATTTTTGCACATTAATTTTGTATTCAGAGACTTTGCTGAAGTTGCTTATCAGCTTAAGGAGATTTTGGGCTGAGACAATGGGGTTTTCTAAATATACAATCATGTCATCTGCAAACAGGGACAATTTGACTTCTTCTTTTCCTAACTGAATACCCTTGATTTCTTTCTCTTGCCTGATTGCCCTAGCCAGAACTTCCAACACTATGTTGAATAGGAGTGGTGAGAGAGGGCATCCCTGTCTTGTGCCAGTTTTCAAAGGGAATTTTTCCAGTTTTTTCCCATTCAGTATGATATTGGCTGTGGGTTTGTCATAAATAGCTCTTATTATTTTGAGGTACGTTCCATCAGTACCGAATTTATTGAGCGTTTTTAGCATAAAGCGCTGTTGAATTTTGTCAAAAGCCTTTTCTGCATCTATTGAGATAATCATGTGGTTCTTGTCTTTGGTTCTGTTTATATGCTGGATTATGTGTATTGATTTGCGAATGTTGAACCAGCATTGCATCCCAGGGATGAAGCCCACTTGATCATGGTGGATAAGCTTTTTGATGTGCTGCTGAATCCGGTTTGCCAATATTTTATTGAGCATTTTTGCATCGATGTTCATCAGGGATATTGGTCTAAAATTCTCTTTTTTTGTTGTGTCTCTGCCAGGCTTTGGTATCAGGATGATGTTGGCCTCATAAAATGAGTTAGGGAGGATTCCCTCTTTTTCTATTGATTGCAATAGTTTCAGAAGGAATGGTACCAGCTCGTTCTTGTACCTCTGGTAGAAATCTTTCCTTACTCCTTATAGGAAAATTAATTCAAGATGGATTAGAGACTTAAATGTTAGACCTAATACCATAAAAACCCTAGAGGAAAACCTAGGTAGGACCATTCAGGACATAGGCATGGGCAAAGACTTCATGTTTAAAACACCAAAAGCAACGGCAGCAAAAGCCAAAATTGACAAATGGGATCTGATTAAACTGAAGAGCTTCTGCACAGCAAAAGAAACTACCATCAGAGTGAACAGGCAACCTACAGAATGGGAGAAAATTTTTGCAATCTACTCATCTGACAAAGGGCTAATATCCAGAACCTACAAAGAACTCAATCAAATTTACAAGAAAAAAACAAACAACCCCATCAAAAAGTGGGCAAAGGATATGAACAGACATTTCTCAAAAGAAGACATTCATACAGCCAACAGACACATGAAAAAATGCTCATCATCACTGGCCATCAGAGAAATGCAAATCAAAACCACAATGAGATACCATCTCACACCAGTTAGAATGGCGATCATTAAAAAGTCAGGAAACAACAGGTGCTGGAGAGGATGTGGAGAAATAGGAACACTTTTACACTGTTGGTGGGATTGTAAACTGGTTCAACCATTATGGAAAACAGTATGGCAATTCCTCAAGGATCTAGAACTAGATGTACCATATGACCCAGCCATTCCATTACTGGGTGTATACCCAAAGGATTATAAATCATGCTGCTATAAAGACACATGCACACGTATGTTTATTGCGGCACTATTCACAATAGCAAAGACTTGGAATCAACCCAAATGTCCATCAGTGACAGACTGGATTAAGAAAATGTGGCACATATACACCATGGAATACTACGCAGCCATAAAAAAGGATGAGTTTGTGTCCTTTGTAGGGACATGGATGCAGCTGGAAACCATCATTCTCAGCAAACTATCACAAGAACAGAAAACCAAACACCGCATGTTCTCACTCATAGGTGGGAACTGAACAATGAGATCACTTGGACTCGGGAAGGGGAACATCACACACTGGGGCCTATCATGGGGAGGGGGGAGGGGGGAGGGATTGCATTGGGAGTTATACCTGATGTAAATGACGAGTTGATGGGTGCTGACGAGTTGATGGGTGCAGCACAGCAACATGGCACAAGTATACATATGTAACAAACCTGCACGTTGTGCACATGTACCCTAGAACTTAAAGTGTAATAATTTTTTTAAAAAAGTGAAAGTGGTGCCACAAATCATTGGAGAAAGTATACTTTGGTAAAGGGTGTTGGGAAAACTGGCTCACTATAGGAAGAAAGGTCAAACTAACTCCATTGGATTACAGATCTAAATATAAAACATTATATCATAAAATCAACTTATTTATACATTAATTCAGCATGTATTTATTGAGCACATACTCTATGCTAAGCACTGCTCTGGGTACTAAGCATACTTCAGTTTGCAAAATAGACCAAGCTCCCTCCCTTTGAGGAGTTTACATTCTAGCAGAGGAGACAGACAATGACAATCAACATAATAAATAATAATAATGAAATAAGGGAAAAAAGGGGAATAAGGGTGGGGTAGGAAGTGCAAAGGTATGGAGTCACGATTCTAAAAGGGGTACTCATGGCACAATTTAATGAGGAAGTGATGGTAGAACAGAGGCTTGAAAACAGTGAGGGAGTTGGCCATGCAGATATTTGGAGGAAGAGTATTACTGGAAGAGGGCAAAGGCCCTAAGGGAAGCTGTGCCTGTCATGTTCTAGGAACAGGAAGGACGCCAGTGTGGCTAGAGCTGAGCAAGTTTGGGGCTTGACGTGGAAATTCACTGGAAGTTTTAAGCAGAGGAATGGCATCATTTGATCTATACTTTTAAAGAAACCCTGGCTACTGAGTTGCAAAAGACAGCAACGGGGAAAGGGTAATTGCAATAATCCAAATGAGAGATGATGGGATGGTGGATTAGGGGGTAGCAGTAGAGATGGAACAAGGTGGTTAGACTATAGATACATTTTGAAACCAAAACCATCAGATTTCCTGATACATTGAGCCAAGGGTGTGAAAAAGGGGTGAGTCCAGGATGATCTGGATTTTTGGTCTAAGAAAATGGAAGGATAGAATTGTCACTGATTAAGGAAATAGAGTAAAATACGGTACTACATATTTTGAACTAGTAGTGGAGACGTCCTCCTTAAATAAAACTCCAAGTGCAAAGCAGAAAGCCAAACTTTGATTACTTTGATTATATCAATATTAAGGATTTCCATTACATGAGGAACACCATGGAAAACGTTGACAAACTGATGAAGGCTGGAGAAATTATTTAAAATTTCTAAAATTACCAAGTGATTAATATCTGAAGTATATCAGGAAGGCTTACAAATCAAACAATAACAACAAAGACAGACCGTATTTTTTTTTAAATGGGCAAAATAAGATCCTCGGAAGAGATAAACAAAAGACAATCACATTAGGAATAGAGTCATTAAGAAGTTTATTGTGGCACTATTCACAATAGCAAAGACTTGGAACCAACCCGAATGTCCATCAGTGGTAGACTGGATTAAGAAAATGTGGCACATATACGCCATGGAATACTATGCAGCCATAAAAAGGATGAGTTAATGTCAGGGGACGTGGATGCAGCTGGAAACCATCATTCTCAGCAAACTATCACAAGGACAAAAAAACCAAACACTGCATGTTCTCACTCATAGGTGGGAATTGAACAATGAGATCACTTGGACACAGGAAGGGGAACATCACACACCGGGGCCTATTGTGGGGAGGGGGGAGGAGGGAGGGATAGCATTAGGAGATATACCTAATGTAAATGACGAGGTAATGGGTGCAGCACACCAACATGGCACATGTATACATATGTAGCAAACCTGCACGTTGTGCACATGTGCCCTAGAACTCAAAGTATAATAATAAAAAAAAAGAAGTTACAGAAACTCAAAAATGATGATATATCACATTACACCTATTGTATTTGAAACATCAGAAAACATCATCATAGCTCGTGATTTCAGAGACATGGGAACGCTTGTGTGCTGCTGACAGGAGGGTAGAACAGTGTGTACGAACTGTCAGTGTTTACTTAAATTGGGTATACACATCTCTATGACCCAGCAATCTCATTGTTGGGTATGAATATTCCACAGACAAGGCCAGGCACAGTGGCTCACGCCTGTAATTCCAACACTTTGGGAGGTCAAAGTGGGTGGATTACCTGAGGTCAAGAGTTCAAGACCAGCCTGGCCCACATGGTAAAACCCTATCTCCACTAAAAATACAAAAAAATTAGCCAGGTTTGGTGGTGCATGCCTGGAGTCCCAGATACTTGGGAGGCTGAGGCAGGAGAATCGCTTGAACCCAGGAGGCAGAGGCTGAAGTGAGCCAAGATCATGCCACTACACACCAATCTGGATGACACAGCGAGACTCTGCCTCAATTAAAAAAAAAAAAAAAGAATACGTTTTATAGATTTTACCATTGTCAATTTCCTGGTTTAGTGTACTGTGGTTATAGAGTACTATGGCTATGATGTACCATGGCATAGTTGGAGGTTGGTTAAAAGGTTCTTGGGACTTCCATGTACATATTTTACAACTCACTATACATCTACAATTATTTCAGAATAAAAGTCAAATGCAAATACACACAAAAATACACATTTTCAAAGAACACAAAATAGTATATGTCAAATATATTACAATGATTGCTTGTGCTAGTAAGGGAATGAGAGGCAATAATGAAAAAGGTCACAGATTGGGTAGATGTGTGTATGTATAGATGGACGGAGATAGATAGATAGATAGATAGATAGATAGATAGATAGATAGATAGATAGACAGATAGATAGATACATAGATGACACAGTAAAAACAAAAAAAGAACCTTGCGCAGGCCAATGTTCATAGTATGTCATATACTGAGACATAAAATAACTCTCTGTACCTCTGTTCAAGACAAAAATTAAGATACAAGACTTTTAGAACAAGATAATCTTAACTTTGTAACAAAACTCTAGTTGCTTAGGTAAAGGGACTGAAAAGAAATATGTTAAGAGTAGCTATGTCTGAATGTTGGGAATACAGTTTATTTTCTTTTATTTTCTGTATTTTCCAATGCTCTATGGGAAGCTTACGTGCTATTATCATCAGAAAAAAATAAACATTATTTAAAGATATTTAAGATTCCGAAGATTATTGCAGATAAAAAATATGTACACAATTTCTATTCAGAGAAACAAGCAAATATGCCTTCCAGGCTCTTGTCTTTTATATTCTTCTTCTGATAAGTTCACAAATTCCTAGAGACTAAAGATCTCCAAAGACAATAATCTAATCCTTAAACTCAGCACCTCACCTATACATTTTCTTTCCCATTGCCTGCTACATATCTCTGACTAGCTGTCCATCCAGAATCGTAAACTAAATGCAACTGAACACAAAGAAGATCACTCTGTTATCATATTTTTATAAACTGCACCACCAAACTCTAGTTAATGTAAACTGCCAAGATAGAATAATATAAGCACTTTCATTGGCCAATATAGAAAATGCAAAGAGAAGAAATGTTGACGTTTTCAGGTGTGTCTGGGAATGCTTCAGAGATTTGAATTAAGACTTTAAGGTGAGCAAGCCTTGGTCAGCTATTAAAAAGTGTACATGCATAATATATTTGGGGAACATCAAGTCCCTGGTTTAACTAGGGCTGGACCATGAGCATAAGAGACAGCCTGGAGCAAATCTGAAGAGTGTTATGAGTATGTACAAAGTATGAGCATCGATTTTAAATGCTGAACAACTGCTGAAGAAATTTAAGCAAATAAATGGGATAGTTCAATTCTATTTCAGAAAGACAATCTCAGTTGTTAGTGTTGAGGATGATTTGAAGGGAGCAGAGATAGAGAACTAGCAAAAGTGCCGTTACAATAAATCTGGACAAGGACAAAGAGAGTTTAGACTAAAGTAGAGGTAGGGGTAAGTGGATGGATTCAAGAGCTATCTAGCATGTAGAATTTATAGGATATAATGACTAATTGAATGTAACAGGTGAGAGAAATGGAAGTATAAAGGATAACTACACATTCTGGCCTATACAACTGGTATCATTAGTTACCGTCACGCTTCTGAAATACATTCTACACTCCTATTTCTGTTGCAATCAACATAGTTCAGAATCCTATTGCTCTGACTACTTTAGACCTTCTAACTGTTTTCCAAGACTACAGTTTCCTCTTCAGTCTTACAATCCATTGTATATATCACCACTAGTACGATATTTTAAATGCTACTGATCAAGTTACTCAAGTGGGGGGAAACTCTTCAAAAGATGGCTATTGCTTACAGCAACACCATGTTAAATCCTTAGCATGATGTTTCAAAGCCTCATCTATCATATTACAAAATCTACCTTCAATAACATTTTTCATGCATCCTACTCATAAAGAAAAATATTGATACATTGGACTCATTAAAATTAACTCTTCTTTATCAAAATACATCTTTAAGATGATGACCTCAAGGTTCATCCATGTTGTCACATATTACAGAATTCCCCTATTTTTTAAGGCTGAACAATATTCCATTGTATGTATATACCACATTTTCTTTATTTATTCATTCATTAAGGGGCATTTCTGTTTTTTCCACATCTTGGGCACTGTGATACAAAGAACATAGGAGTGATAATATATCTACAATATCCTGATTCCAATTCTTTTGGATATATACACAGAAATGGGATTGCTAAATCATACTGTGGTTCTATTTTTAATTTTTTGAGGAACCTCAGTGCTTCTGGCACACTCATGGGATGCCAAGCCATCCAGCAGAAGTTTTGATGACATCAGGACATGATTATGGCATACTCCAAGATCTCACCCTGTTCTGGACAAATTAAAAAAAAATACACTATCCTACACTTGCATACATAATACAGTGGACAGAGCCCCAGAAAATGTCATTTTCCCTCTGGTATTATACAATACTCCAAGTGAAATACGAAATGCACTAGGTACGAATCTTTTACAAATTTTGCAGTTGACTTGCCTGTGAAATATGATGAATTTGAAAACAAAATACTTAACAGGAGAGATCTTTATGGAATCTCTCTTAGTGAAGTGTGCTATTGCCAAAACAAATATGGTTTATTTCATGGCCAGTATTATATCCTGCTTAATTATTATTGTCCCTGTTACAATTAAAAATCAGCAAAAATTTAGATAGCAATTTCCAGCATCCTGAGTTTAAGATGACTATTTTTAAGATTCATTTGAAAATATATGCAGTGTACATGACAAAATAATTTTACAATATCATAATGATGCAAACCATAAGGATCACACTTGCTGAGCTAATGAATAAATGTCTTGTATTGTACATATGTAGGATAGCCTAAAAACGAATTATCTGTAATAAATTATAGCATAGTCTCTTAGCACATACATATCCTCTAGATATTTGGCAAAGAAAAATAATGAAAAGTTATGCAAATGAATAATTAGAAGGAACCAGCAGATGTTTGACTACATCAATAGTTTTCTAGGCAACAAGTACATAATTCATCCAAAAGACATATGTTTAAATAAGCTTCTATGGTTCCTTTTCTTGTATTTTCAACGAGCTTTATAAACTGAAAAAGAAGCAGCTCCTTCAAAATGACTTCGAATATCAAAAGTATAAATATTTTAAACTTGTAACATATATGAAGGATTTTTTCTAATGTTGGAAGAGTTAATGTGTGGTTTTGTGTGTTTGTTTGTTTGCATTCAAAATGATGATTATATTGGAAGGAAATACACCAAAGGGTTAACCCAGAGATTTGGCTATACAAATAGCCAAAACTTCTGTGTGGTAAACAGTATTTTTAAATTATTTTTTATTTTTAATTTTTGTGGGTACACAGTAGATATATGTATTTATGGGATACATGAGATATTCTGATACAGACATGCAAAACACAATAATCGCAGCAGGGTAAATGGGGTAGCCATCACCTCAAAAAGAGTTTGATTTTTAAGAAAATCTTTATGAGTGTTTTTATATAACTGATGTCATTTAAATTGAAAAAATTAATTAAGTCACACTGAATGTTAGTCAGAAATTCTGCTTAATACAAATAAATTATACTATATAAACTGATATGGCACTTTAGATAACAAAAAATGGAAGTAATTTGTTGAAAAACAGAAGTGAAAGTTAATTGAGATATTAAAAATTTGAACTGGAAGAACTGACTTATTTATACTAGTAAATAAGTAAAAGTAAACATGTTTATAATGTATGTGATGACAAAAATGGTGAGGCAAATAAGTCAAAATAATAAAGAGAGAAATAACACCAAAATTCATCTTCAAAAAAGGGACATAGTGGCTCACTAGACACAACCAGGAAATGCCACTCTCACTGAAAGAGACCAAATTATTGAGTAAGCCACCATAATTTGGGCAGATCCTCAGAAAGAAAAAGCCAAGAGTGGATAGAGGGATGATACTGAAGCTGAGGCTGTAGAGGGAAGAAGCTGAGAACTCTGTGTGGAATACCCAAATGCTAGGGCTAGTACCTCCCCACAAATGGCTCCTGGGAAAAAAGTGAGTGAGGGAAACGAGGGACAGCTCACTCTCACCATGGACCTCTGAAATCCTAGCTGCAGAGGACCCTGCATCTCCCATGGATGTGGGAACTGGGAGGGAATCTCTCCGTGGGAAGCAGGCAGAGACAGGCCTTCAGGTGGTGCAGAGCCTGGGAACTTTCTGTGCCACACACACCCAACCCCTAGGACTCCCCATCCCCCTCCAGGAGGCACTGGACCACCCTGCCAGGAGAGCAGGGCTGGCTTCCCTTTGGGACTAGGGTACGTCTGCTCTGCAAGCCTTCCTGCCTACCAGCCCCTCAAAAGCACAGGCCTAGCTGCCCTGCAGGAACAGCTGCACAACGTAGCTTCTGCAGCCCAGTCTGACTGTGTTGCTCCATCTGAGTACTTTCCCAGTGATCTGGAATCACACTGATTCCCCCAGCATAGCTGGAAGCTGACCCTATGCTGAGGAATGTCCTGGTGCCCCACAGGGCTACAGCATACAGCTCAGAAGTACCAAACCAAGATTGGTGGCCAGCAGTCAAGTGGGGGAAGAGCCTCCACCCTCAGAGCACTGAGAGAGATGAGATGCACAGGTTCCTGGGCCAGAAGGGGTATGGGATGTCTCCCTACCACAGCCTCTGCCTGAGGGAGTCCCATGGCCTGGAACACCTAACAAAAGAAATGTGACTGTGGCACCGATGACTGAAAGGGGCTTCCCCAAGGCCCAGGAGTGTACCTGGGAAGGAGGCCATCTCTCCTAACCTACTCCTACCCCCACTGCTGAGCATGCCCACGAATGTGAGAAAGTACCACGTGGCTGGTTATTACCTTAGTCATTGGCCACTACTCTCAAGTGCCACCTACTGGATTGAAGCCCAAACTACATCAAAAATTATCCTGCTAATATATATACCCGTGAAACCAAGCAAAAGCAAAATAATTTATCCCTATGTAAAGATCCTATTCAAAGCCCTTGTTCTCCGAAAGCATTCAGAAATGAAGCGAAGTGACAATCCTCAACTTTCATCGTAGTTAAAGGAACACCAGCCCTCCCAGATGAGAAAGATCAGCACAAGAACTTTGGCAATTCAAAAAGCCAGAGGGTCCCCTTACCTTCAAATAAGTCCACTGTCTCTCCAGCAATGATTCTTAACCGTTCTGAAATGACTGCAATAACAAACACATTTCAGAATCTGGATGGCAAGGAAGCTTATCAAGATTCAGGAGGGAGTTGAAACCCAATCCAAGGAATCCAGTAAAACAATCCAAGAACTGAAAGACGAAATAGACATTTGAAGAAATAACCACACTAAATTTCTAGAGCTGAAAATTTTACCACAAGTATTTCATAACACAATAGAACATATTAAGAGCAGAATAGACCACACTGAGGAAAGGGTCTCAGAGCTTGAAGACTAGTTCTTTTAATCAACTCAGTCAGACAAAAATAAATTTAAAATAAATTTTTTAATAAACAAAAATTTTTTAAGTCACACTGACAAATATGGGATTATGTAAAGAGATCAAATCTATGACTCACTGGCATTCTAGAGAGAAAAAAATAGAGAATAGGCGAATTGGAAAATAGATTTAAGTATATATTCCATAAAAAAATTTCTTAACCTTGCTAGGCAGGTTGGCATACAAATCCAAGAAATAGAGAATCTCAGAAAGATACTATATAAAACAATCATCCCCAAGGCACATAGTCATCAGATTCACCAAAGTCAACAAAAAAGAAAAAAATCTTAAAGGGAGCTAGTGAGGAATCAAGTTGCATACAGAGGGAGCTTCATCAGGCTAGCAGTAGAAATCTTACAAGCCAGAAGGTACTGGGGGCCTATTTTCAGCATCTTTAAAGAAAAGAAATTCCAACCAAGAATTTCATATCCTGCCAAAATAAGCTTCATAAGTGAAGGAGAAATAAAATCCTCAGACAAGCAAATATTGAGGGAATTTGTTTCAATTAGACCAGCCTTCCATGAGGTTCTTGAAGGAGTGCTAAACATGGAATAAAAAGAATAACACCTGCTACCACACAAACACACTTAAGCATATAAGCCACAGGCACTATAAAGTAACTACACAATCAAGTCTATATAACAACCAGCTAAAAACATGATGACAGGATCAAAATCACACATATCAATATTAACCTTAAATGTAAATGGGCTAAGTACCCCCACTTAGAAGACATGGAGTGGAAAGCTAAATAAAAAGGCAAGATCCAACCTGTTTAATGGCACTCACAGAATCAAAGTAAAGGAATGAAGAACAATCTACCATGCAAACAAACAAAAAGAGAAAAAGAGTTACTATTCTTATATCAGATAAAACAGACTTTAAACAAATACAAATTAAGAGGGACAATGAAAGACATTTAATATGGTTTGAATTTGTGTCCCTGCACAAATCTCATGTTGAATTGGAGGAGGAGCCTGCTTGGAGGTGATTGAATCTTGGGATTCTCATGAGATCAGATGGTTTAAAAGCACGTGTCATGGGTCAGGCACGGTTGCTCATGCCTGTAATTCTAGCACTTTGGAAGGCCGACGTGGGTGGATCACCTGAGGTCAGAGGTCAAGACCAACCTGGCCAACATGATGAAACCCAGGCTCTACTAAAAATACAAAAATTAGCCTGACCTGGTGGTGTGTGCCTATAATCCCAGCTACTCAGAAGACTGAGGCAGGAGAATGTCTTGAAATTGGGAGGCAGAGGCTGCAGTGAGCTGAGATCACGCCACTTAACTCTAGCCTGGGCAATAGAGCGGGACTCCATCTAAAAAAAAAAATTGTATGTGTCACTTCTTCCCCCTTTGTTTTCTCTCTCTCTCCTGTCACCATGTGAAGAAGGTCCTTGCTTCCCCTTTGCCTTCTGCTGTGATTGTAAGGTTCCTGAGACCACCCGGTCAGGCTTCCTGCTAAGCCTACTGAATTGAACTGTGAGTCCATTAAGCCTCTTTTCTTCATAAATTATTCAGTCTCTCAGGTAGTTCTTTATAGTAGTGTGAAAATGGACTAATGCAACATTACATAATGATACAGGGTACAATCCAACAAAAAACTTAACTATCTTAAATATATACACACCCAACATCAGAGCACACAGATTCATAAAAATATGTTATTTGTGGCCTACAAAAAGACTTAGACAACCACACAATAACAGTGAGAGATTTCAACATCCTACTGACAGCATTAGACTGATTATTAAGGTAGAAAACTAACAAAGATTTTCTGCATATGGATAGCCAGCTTTCCCAGCACCGCTTACTGAGTGGGACATCCTTTTCCCATTGCTTGTTTTGGCAGGTTTGTTGAAGATCAGATGGTTGTAGATATGTGGTGTTATTTCTGAGGTCTCTGTTCTGATCCATTGGTCTATTTGTCTGTTTTGGTACCAGTACCATGCTGTTTTGATTACTGTAGGCTTGTAGTATAGCTTGAAGTCAGGTAGCATGATGCCCCCAGTTTTGTTCTCTTTGCTTAGGATTGTCTTGGCTATATGGGGTCTTCTCTGATTCCATATGAAATTTAAAATAGTTTTTTTCTAATTCTGTGAAGAATGTTGATGGTAGTTTGATGGGAATAACATTGAATCCATAAATTACTTTGGGTAGTATGGCCATTTTCATGATATTGATTCATCCTATCCATGAGCATGGAATGTTTTGCCAATTATTTGCATCCTCTCTTATTTCCTTATGCAGTGGTTTGTAGTTTTCCTTGAAGAGATCCTTCACATCCCTTGTTAGCCATATTCCTAGGTATTTTATTCTCTTGTAGCAATTGTGAATGGGAGTTCATTCATGATTTGGCTCTCTGATTGTCTATTATTGGTGGGAAGGAGCGCTTGTGATTTTTACACATTGATTTTGTATCCTTAGACTTTGCTGAAGTTGCTTATCAGTTTAAGGAGTTTTGGGGCTGATATGATGGGGTTTTCTAAATATGAAATCATGTTGCTGCAAACAGAGACAATTTGACTTCTTCTGTTCCTATTTGAGTATTCTTTATTTCTTTCTCTTGCCTAATTGTCCTGACCAGAACTTCCAATACTATTTGAATAGGAGTGATGAGAGAGGGCATCCTTGTCTTGTACTGGTTTTCAAGGGGAATGCTTCCAGCTTTTGCCCATTTGTTATGATATTGGCTATGGGTTTATCATAAATAACTCTTATTATTTTGAGATATGTTCCATCAATACCTAGTTTATTGAGAGTTTGTAACATGAAGGGATGTTGTGTTTTATCGGTCTTCTCTGTGTCCGTTAAGATAATCATATGGTTTTTGTCTTTGGTTCTGTTTATGCGATGGATTATATTTATTGATTTGCATATGTTGAACCAGTCTTGCATCCCTGGTATGAAGCCCCCTTCCTTACACCTTATAGAAAAATTAATTAAAGATGGATTAAAGACCTAAATGTAAAACCAAAACCCTAAAAACCTTAGAAAAAAACCTAGACAATACCATTCAGTACATAGGCATAAGCAAAGGCTTCATGACTAAAATACCAAAAGCAATTGCAACAAAAGCCAAAATTGACAAATGAGATCTAATTAAGCTAAAGAGCTTCTGCACAGAAAAAAAAAAAAAAAAAAAAACTATCATCAGAGTGAACAGGCAACCTACAGAACAGGAGAAACTTTTTGCAAACTATCCATCTGACAAAGGTCTAATGTCCAGAATTTACAAGGAACTTAAAATAATTTACAATAAAAAAACATCAGAAAGTGGGCAAAGGATATGAACAGACACTTCTCAAAAGAAGACATTTATATGGTCAACAAACATTAAAAAAAAATAAAAAAGTTCAACATCACCGATCATCAGGGAAATGCAAATCAAAACCACAATGAGATACCATCTCATGCCAGTCAGAATGGCGTTTATTAAAAAGTCAAGAAACAATAGATGCTGGGGAGGATGTGGAGAAATATGAACACTTTTATACTGTTGGTGGGAACATAAATAGTTCAACCATTGTGGAAGGCAGCATGGCGATTCCTCAAGGATCTAGAACCAGAAATGTCATTTGACCCAGCAGTCCCATTACTGCATATATATCCAAAGGAATATAAATCATTCTACTATAAAGACACATGCACATGTATGTTTACTGCAGCACTATTTACAATAGCAAAGACATGGAACCAACCCAAATGTCTAATGTTAGACTGGATAAAGAAAATATAATACATATACATCATGTAATACTATACATCAGTAAAAAAGAATGAGATCATGTCCTTTGCAGGGTCATAGATGACACTGGAAACCATCACCCTCAGCAAACTAACAAAGGAACAGAAAACCAAATACCACATATTCTCACTCATAAGTGCGAGCTGAACAATGAGAACACAGGGACACAGAGAGGGGAACAACACACACCAGGGCCTGTTGGGGGGTTTGGGGAGGGAACTTAGAGGATGGGTCAATAAGTGCAGCAAACCACCATGGCACACGTATACCTATGTAACAAACCTGCACGTTCTGCACATGTCTTTATATGTTTTATATACAAAACATAAAAAATTATCCAGGTTTGATGGCGTGTGCCTGTAGTCCCAGCTACTCAGGAGGCTGAGTTAGGAGGATCACTTGAGCCCAGAAGGCAGAGGTTGCAGTGAGCCAAGACTGTGCCTCTGCACTCCAGCTTGGGTGACACAGCAAGACTCTGTCTCAAAAAAAAAAAGGAGTGAAGGAGTGGGGGGCGGCAAAGGACATGAACAGATACTTCTCAAAAGAAGATACACAAGCAGTCAATACAATTAAAAAAAATCAACATTACTAATCATCAGAGAAATGCAAATCAAAATCACAGTGTGACTATTATTAAAGAGTCAAAAACAACAGATGCCAGCAAGACTGCAGAGAAAAGGGAATGCTTGTACACTGTTGGTGGGAATATTAATTAGTTCAGCCACTGTGGAAAGCAGCTTGAAGATTTCTCAAAGAACTTAAAACAGAACTACCATTCAACCCAGAAATCTCATTACTGGCTATATACCCAAAGAAAAATAGATCATTATACCAAAAAGACATATGCACTGTTATGTTCATTGCTATGCTATTCACATTAGCCAGGACATGGAATCAACCTAGGTGCTCATCAAGGGGTGGATTTGATCTTTAAAAATATGTATTATCTATACAGACAGAGGGGAACATCTCACAGCGGGGCCTGTCGGGGGTGAGGGTTAGGGGAGGGATAACATTAGGAGAAATACCTAATGTAGGTGATGGGTTGATGGGTGCAGCCAACCACTATGGCACCTGTATACCTATGTAACAGAACTGCACGTTCCACACGTGTAACCCAGAACTTAAAGTATAATAATAATAAAAAATCATATGGCCCATATACACCATGGAATACTACACAGCCATAAAAGGAATGCAGTCATGTCCTTTGAAGCAACATGGATGGAGCTAGAGGCCACTATCCTAAGCAAATTAATGCAGCAACAGTATCCTAAGCAAATTAACACAGGAACAGAAAACCAAATACCGCATATTCTTTCTCATAAGTAGGAGCTAAAGATTGGCTACTCACGAACATAAAATGGCAACAGGAGACACTGGAGACCACTAGATGGAGGAGGGAGTTGACATGGGTTGAAAAACTACCCACTGGGTTCTATGCTCACTAGCTGGGTGCAATATACCCATATAACAAATCTGCATGTGTACTTCCTGTATCTAAAATAAAAATTTAAATTTATATTTTTATTTCATTTACTATTATTATTTTATTTATTTATTTATTTATTTATTTGAGATGGAGTCTCACTCTGTCATCCAGGCTGAAGTGCAATGGCACAATCTCAGCTCACTGCAACCTCCACCCCCCAGGTTCACACCATTCCCTTGCCTCAGCCTCCCGAGGAGCTGGGACTACAGGTGCCTGCCGCCACACCCGGCTAACTTTTTGTATTTTTTTAGTAGAGACAGGGTTTCACCGTGTTAGCCAGGATGATCTCGATCTCCTGACCTCATGATCCACCGTTCTCCATCTCCCAAAGTGCTGTCATTACAGGCATGAAAAAAAATTTTGATATTAAAAAAGTATGTATCAACTACTTGATAGGCACTGTTCTTAACAAGAACTTTTGGGAACAATTTTATAATTCATAAAATACCCTTCTCTGAAAAAATCCTCTAAAAATTTTTATCTCAACTCCTTTTCCACAATTAAACAGAATAAAAATGCCTCAGGAAAAAAGTCATTAATTTATTTCTTGAAAGATTTCCTGTAAATTTAACAGCAACCTTGAAAACTCATGCTAATAATTCAAATTTCTCAAAATAAGAAATTCCTAACAATCTAATTTTTTTCACGCTGTAATAAATTTTTTCAAATTATTTTATCTTTAATATTCTTGCAGTAATTTAGAATATGAAAAAAAGAGGGAAGGGAAACTTTTTGAGATGACAAAAATATTCTCTATCTTTACTGTAATAGTAGTTGCATAGATGTATACATTTGTAAAAACTTATTGGACTTCAAATGTTTTAAATGAGTGCATTTTATTAACTGTAAGTTGTACTTCCATAAAACTGAGTTTTTTTAAATTCCTCGTTTAACCCAAAATATTTAAAATGTTTCCATAAACACCATTTTAAATATGTTTAATATTTTTCAAGTAGTATTATCTTAATAAAACATTCCCCAGAATTTCTCATCCAAATATTTTGATACCCTTGAAAACATTACACAGAGTTTACACTTATGTGGAGCCCTAATAACTGATTTTAAGCAAAGCTCTGTATGCTTCTAGAATAGACTTTCTCTTGACAAGTCTCTTGCATTTCAGGACCATGCTGAATCACTAATAATAGAGTAAGATAATATTACATGGTTGCTCCAGTATATCATAATTCTCACTATATATAGAATCAGATATGCTTTCTCTAAAGAAAACTAGAATATTACAGCTGGGACAAAACATTTAGTATGGTGGTTTGCAAACTTTTTATTTTATTTTATTTTATTTTATTTTATTTTATTTTATTTTATTTTACTTTTGGCAATTGAAACTCTCCCTTTAAGTTGTATCACACACAGAAGTCTAATATACAAAGTCAACAAAAACTAAGCTTTTTCAGTTTTAGCAGAGGTGAGGAAGACCAGAACTTAAACCACTGGTCCTAGTATCACCTACAATAACCCTGCTGTACCTCCGAGGAACCCCCCAGGTTGGAATCCAGTTGAAAACCACTGCTAGAATTCAGAGGATAAATGGCATCTTTCTTTTATTGCTTTAGAAATAAACACCTTAGGGTGTTTATCAGGTGGTCCCTTCTCCTGGAGCATTCTTCTGACAGATATCCAAAGTACTGATTCCCTCATCCCCTTCAAGTTACTGTACAAATGTCTTCTCAGTGAAGCCTACACAAACCTTCCTATTTCATATTGCCACCAAACCACTTCCACTACCAGTACTCTCATTTCTCTTTACCCTCTTCTCAATTTTTTCTTTTCCAAGGCTCTATTATCTTTCTAAACATATAATGTATTATGCTTATTGATTTTTTTTCTCTCTCTCCCCTATTAGAATATAAGTTCTTTGAGAAATGGGACTTTTCTTTGTTCATTATTGTATTCAAAGAGCTTAGAATAGCACCTGGCACCTAGTTGACATTCAGTGCATATTGGCCATGAAAGTATCATAGGTCACTTAAGATTGTGGCAAAGTCCCTTGATTTCTTGTCTTATGTAACTATCTTTTTCTAGTTCACTTTGAATTTTCTCATACAACAAAATGAGTGGGATGAAAATTTAATTGGTTTTTTTCTTCTCTCGTGTGAGTGTAAAGCCAGTAGGTCATATGACAGAAACTCTTGAGTGCCTGAGCTAATCCCAATCACTCACTAAAGTGTCAAACGTTGGACAAAGATGCACTCATCAGCTGGCTACTTCATAGGATACATATGTATACATATATGTGTGCAGACTGAAAGATGGGAACAGTAGACTTCAGGGGAGGATAAGAAGAGGGCAAAGATGGAAAATTACCTATCAGGTACTATACTCACTACCTGGGTGACAAAATAATTTGTACATCAAACCCCAGTGACATACAATTTACTCATGTAACAAACCTGCACATGTACCCCCTGAACCTAAAATAAAAGTTGAAATACACACACACACACACACACACACACACACACACAATCTGTATATGTGTGTATGTATGCATTGTGTATATGTATTTATGTGTATGTATGTATGTACATCTGGTCTGTCATCTTTAAGCTTCATTATTCTGTGGGTACCCATAAATTCACATTAATGTTACTATCTTCTAGCCACCATCTTTGTTTATGATTTCCCTCTCAATCATTCTATTCTAATCTTCAAGGTCCTTCAGCCTCCCTACACCCTTTCCACTACTCCATGCACCAGCCTTTTAGCATTCCTCCCTTTGTTCCTCAGTCCTTCCTTCCTATGGCGCCATTGTGACTTCCAATTGTTTTAACTCTATTATTCAAAGAAATTCAGTCCCCACCACCACCATCCTTTCAGACTCAACCACCTTTTCACAAAACAAAACAAAACAAAACAAAACAAAAACCTTATAACTCTGATTTGAAAAAGAAAAGTAACTTCCAATGTATGCTTTAAAAGATTATACACATTTAATTCAATTTGAGTGAGATGGCCAAGTTAACCAATGATTTACCACATGGAAAGAGAACATTGAGGGTTCAACTACAGGGTAGGTGATTTCCATAAGTACAAACATGGGCTAAGTCAATTAAGACAAAAAAAAAAAAAAAAAAAACTATGTGGGATACATATGAAGTTATACTGTAAGGTCCAAGAGCCAAACCTCCTAAGTTTATGGTTGATAGAAATGTGGCAAAGTGCACATGAAGAAAATATTTAGCAACTGTAGTTGACTGTTCTTTAACAACTAGCATTTATTGAATAACTACTATGTGACAGGTGCTGCTTTAAAGGTTTTTCAGATATTAGTGTCAGGGCCTAGAAAACACTACCACAAAGGAGATTGGGAGGGCTTTAGAAATGAGGTCACTAAGACCTTCCCCAGTGTTTCTGCGTGAGAATCCTCTGACCTATCTCACTCAAAAGTAGGTCATAAGACCCTCATTCCAGAAAGGTCCTTCCCTATCCCTGTAGGCCAAGAGGAATCTAAACAGACAAGCCTTGCTGGGTTTCCCCCACCAATTTATTACTATTAAATCATACCCTTTTTGTACAACCATACTTCCACATCACTGTCCATTTCTCATCAAACCTAAGCATAAAAATGCAGTTTTCCTTGGGTTTTTGGATTTTCACTTCTGAAGGCTCCTGTGTCATGTGAAACTCTTGTTGAATAAATTTATTATGCTTTTCTCTTTCTACTCTGCGTTTTGTTATAGGTATATCAGCCATAGACCTTGCAATGGGTGAGGGAAAGACACTGCTGTTTCTCCCCCACATTAGCTTATGGAATCCTCCTATAACCATATTAGGGAGTTTACTGTTGCCACCATTCCCCCAAAGGGGAAATTGAAGAATGGGAAGATGAGTAATTTGCCCAAGGTTACTACATACATAGTAAACGACAAACTGAAATCTGAACTCAGGTCATCTGGCTCCAGAGTCCACACAATTCACCACTGTCTTAGAGCTTCCTTTTTAAGTTGATAGTGTGATGGAGCAGTCTAAGAAAAGCTCATTGAAGCTGAGTCTTTATTATTTGAAGTATGATATACTGAACAGGTGAAGTTTCCATTCTACTATATCATGACTATAGATTGGATATGGATTGGATTTAGATTGATTAGAGATAAGAGGACTGAGTTTAAGAATATTGCTGAAGTTAAAGTGAAACAGAGTAAAGCTCAGTACAAGACAAAACTGTCCTGTAATGACAGCTGTCCAAACGTGAAGTGGATGACTCCAAAACAAATTTAATTTCCATTCACTAAAGGTGATTAAGTAAAGGATAGAAAACAATTTGGTGGGAATATTTTTAAGGAAATCCAAACATTTAATACATAACATGACCAGAGCATCTTATTGGGAAATTTACTGGTCGGTTCCATGGTATCTTGATTTTTCCGAGAATATTTTGCTCCCAGTCAGTATAAGCTATTGAAGAGTTCATAAGTTCATTTAAATTGTGCTAATTTTGGGGGGGGGTGTAAAACAAAGGAAAATTTTAGTATCCCTTTTCTGACCCATAACCACTCTCCTTCTACTCATTTCCCTCTCCCAACCTACAAGATGCTACCCTCACCACTATCATAAATTGCTGTATTAATGAACAGTGATTTTCCTCCCAAATTATAGGCTGATTTTCTAATGTGATTAAACTCAACACAATTAACTTTGCTTGGGGAAACTTAGTGAAGAGGAATTATTTCCAGTGGTATGCTAAAAAATGTTGAACCAGTTCTCTGAAAAACTAGATCTCTGTTTTGCAGCATTTTCCAATTTCAGCAACGTAAAAGCTCCCACCATGGCCAATCTCAAGATATCAAAATGATATCACTGAATGTAGAGTTGGGTGATATATTAGTTTATTACTGCTATTAAAATTTGGCATAAACTTAATGGCATAAAACAATACCAAGTTTATTATCTTACCATTCCGTAGGTTGTTGGAGATCCCCAAGTTAAAAGCACAGTGTTAGCAAGGCGGCATTCTCTTCTGAACTCTCTAGACGAGAATACATTCCATTTCCCTTTCCCTCTTCTGGAGACCACCCACGTGCCTTGGCTCAAGGCCCTTCTCCTGCCGTCAGTGGCAGGTGGGGACTTTTTCCCATTGCATCTCTCTGAGCTAAGGATGCCACCGAAAATACTCCTCTGCCATGGAAAAACGGAGAGCATTATATCAACACAGAAGGAGAACCAGAGTAAAGCAGAGTATTCTGTCATGCTGAGCATGCAGTTCTAGTCCTTTAACTCTGATTCCTACAGGAGCTATCCCAATACCTAAACATGTATTTCCTGCACATATGAATAAATACATTCTTCTTCAGTTAACTTAGTTTCATCATTTGGAACCAAGAGTGGCAATGAATACTTATGGTATAAGGCAGCATTTGACTAGAAAATGAACTGCCTACCCTAATTGGTAGAAATTTTGACCTTCTTTTAAGGATACAATAAATAAACACATGTGTTTCATTTCAACATATTTCTGAAATGAAATAAGGCTTATGTTATTACTGTTGTTGTTGCTTTCATAGAAAATTAATGTTAAGAAGTATGAAGGGCCTAAAATTTTACCCTACTGAGATCTTACAGGTTAACTTGCTACAGTCGCTGGCAGAGGCCTGACACTCCTGAATCAAAAAGAAAGGAAAGTTTGTTACTCCTACCTATAGTGATAGCTGGAATATCAGCATTTTTTCTGATTCCCTAAACCCCAGCTCCCACCAAGTCACTTGGCACTTCCACATAGAATGGGTTGTGTTACAGGAGAAAAGATAACCCAAATATTTTATAATAGGCATTAAGCCTCCCTGACTTTTGCCCCAGAAGAAGATACCATTTTTATTTTACTAGTTAGTAAACAAACCCCCTCTTTGCTCTGGGTGAGACACTGTATTTTCCAAGGCTGTTCATTCTACAAACAACCTTTACAAGATTCCCTGGAATAAAGATAGTAAGTGCCTCTGTTCACAAGACCTGAAAAAAATGCAAGAGACTCATAGAGAAGAGTGGCACAATAATCAATAGAGAAAAATGTTTTCAAAATTACATAAGCAATTTTGATAGCTGCTTATTGAGTAGCTACAAAGAATTGTTCATTGTTTATTTTTTAACTTATTATTTTTAATTTTTATATTTTGTATTTGCTATTGTCTGCCATATTTAATCTTATATATCTTTTTAAACTTATAGCCTTAATATTTAGAGCTATTTTAAAACAGATCATGTTGATACAGCATTTCTAAGATTGATTATTTAGGAAGAGATTATTTAGAAATATTTAGTATGACATTGACATAGTTTGCTTCTATGTCCCCACCCAAATCTCATGTCAAATTGTAATCTCTAATGCTGGAGGTGAAACCTGGAAGGAGGAGATTAGAACACAGGGGTAGTCTTTCATTAATAGTTTAGCACCCCCTCCTGGTACTGTTCTCATGATAGTAAGTGAGTTCTTGTGAGATCTGGTTGTTTAAAAGTGTGTAGCACCTCCCCTCACTTCTTCCTACTCCAGCCATGTAACACACGCCTGCTTCTCCTTTGCCTTCTGCCGTGATTGAAAGTTTCCTGAGGCCTCCCCAGAACCAGAAGCCACCATGCTTCCTGTACAGCCTGCAGAAGCATGACCCAATTAAACCTCCTTATTTTATAAATTACCCAGTCTCAGATATTTCTATAAAGAAATACAGAAACCCTAGCATGATTGTGCACATTGTTGTTTCTGTGGAACTAACAGAATATCGTCCTTCAGAGACAGTGAACTGCAATATGACTCCCATAACAGTCACAGTCAATGAAGGATGGGATTTAAGAAAAAAGAGACAATGTCTCAACTAGGTGTTGGAAAGAAACCAATCTTATTAGGTAAATAAAGTGATTCTCAAAAAGGCATAAAAAGTGGTAGTCTCAAGACACTATTTGCATATCAAAATGATTTTATAAATCCAAATAAGCTTCTAGTTATTGAAACTGTGGAGGGGAAATATTTCTAAGGTAGAAACACCCACTATACAGTGGATAAAGATGAGAAGGAAGATTTCCATTGCTCTGTGTTGCAAGCTTCTTCCATCCTAGTCTTCTCTCTGTGTTTATTTTGCCAGAATATTAGACAAACATGGCTGAAGCAGAAAAGCACAGTTGACAGTTTTTGTAGTGATCTCTCCATCTCACTCAAAGTATGACTGAAAAGCCTTGCACTGGCCTGCAGGGAGTTCCACAATCTGTAACCATCATCCCCTGGTTCTCTGACTTTATTCCAGCCCAGCCCCCACATCTTTGTTTCTTCTTGAACACACCAGCTACCTTCCTGCCTTAGAGCCTTGGCACTGTTTTCACTTATGCCCAAAATACTCTTCCTCCCAGATACCTACATGGACTACCCCTCATTTCTTCAAATCTTTGCTTTAGCATCACTTTCTCATAGAAACCTACTCTGACCTTTCTATTTAAGAATCACTACTCACATTCCCTCTCTCCCAAACTCTTGTTCCTCTTTACTTGCTATATATATTTTTTCTCTTTCCATAGCAATTATCACCTTCTAATATGCCATATACTTTATTAAAGTTAATATAACTCTTATTTGTTTTCTGTCTCCTCTCATTAAAATATAAGCCACATAAGGACAGGGATCGTTTTGTTCTCTTTTGTTCATTGACATATTGCAAATATCTAGACTATGTCTACTACTCAGTGGGCACTCAAATTTATTGAATGATGAGTAGGTGAGTGCAGTTTCATTCATTATCCACATACAGGCCATGGGAACTCAAAGGAATTAATTAACCTTTCTGGACAAAATTGGGGTAATTGTTGAACCTGATTTACTGCTTGTTTCATAAATTAAATGGGCTTATGTATTTAAGGCACTTAGCACACTGCCTGGCAGACAGTGAGAATGTACCTTTAGCTACTAACATAAAGACACGCAAATTTGAACCCCAATAGAGAAGAGTGCCAAATTCCATTCAGTACAAAACATTTCTAGATTTCTCTCCTAAGTTGTGAGAGCTCAGAGCCTTATAATTGAGAAAGATAATTTTTACCAACTGTATTACCATGTGAAAACTTACAGACCTGAAGTCTATAATGTTCCAACTTGTCACTTCTTGTTAGAAGAATTTCGTGTCATCTGCAAACCTCATAATCTCATCACTCACTTTACTTTTCTTCTAGATAATTAAAACAAAAAATCTTAAATCATCTCAGTGCTAATTCCTAGGATCTGATTTTCAGTACTTACTGAAAAGCAATGATTTATCACTTCCTTTTATTCAATAGATAGACAAAAAATCTTGGGATTCAGTCCTACCAAGGACTGTCCCCAACTTGTGGCCCTTCTGAGGAAAGGCATAGGTTCGGAAAGCGATTCCAAATTCATTTCTGCTCTATCATTCTCACAAGCCTGAGCTTCTTACAGATAACAGGAGACCTCAACATAATGACAATAGACTTCAGCCCCCTTGAGCGGTTAAGGAGCTTATAAGCAACTCCAAGAACTTGAATTGTGTACAAGACATTCTATGCTCTAGAAAGCACCAGTACAATAGAACACAGTTGGAAAACAGTTATAGAAACCACAAATGCAAAAATAGCATGTTATGAATTAACTATATGAATGCCAAACGAATGCAGAATAAAGGGCCAACAGAAAATAAGAACTGTAAAGAAGGATTAGGCTCCAGTGTTTCAGTTCTGCAGAGTACATGTAGGGACCCTGAATGCTTCCTATTTTTCTTGGTGGAGACACCAATTTAAGCTAGCTTAATCCAAAAGAGACAATTTATTGAAATGATATAAATACCTTGTGTAACAAAAGGCCTCTTACAGGGCTGAAATAAAGAACTGGAAAGTTTTCAAAATCTCAAAATGTGTTTGCTCTCTCAGTCTACCTCCCTTCTCTCTTTCAAAACTTATATTATGTTTCTCTCCATGACTACCTGCTTTCTCTGCTTCTCAATATGCAGAAGCTTCTCAATATGCCCAGAGCTTCCTAGATTTTATCATCTCACCCCCAGCCACTGTGGAGACTAACACTGCTGCCTCTGAAGCCAAAATTCAGACTCCTATAATAGAGAATTTAATTGGTCCACTTGGGTTAGATCCCTTTTGTTTCCCTTGCCTGATTCTCCCAATGAACTGTAGCCCAACCAAACATGGGTACCCCAGGGGAGGAGGCAGGTGCTTAGAGGGGGTGAATTCTGAGGGATTAGAGTCATTGTAAACTGTACAATTATTCAAAGGCTATTTTCCCATCCTTACCCCAGACCCACAGAACTCTATTTTCTTCCACCTCTTTTTCCCATAAGCTCTCTAAGTGCCACATCATGAGGTAGAAAGATGACATTTTTCAAGTCCTAGTTAGGATTTTCACAGCTCCTTCTTCCAAACTCTTAGCTGTAGTCTACCCATATCATAGAAGGGTTTATCATACCCCAAGCCTCTTGCCTCAATTTAGGCACTGAAGATGACTGGCATTATTTCCCTTCCCTCCAGCTTGTAAAGGAAGTTTCAGGTGAAAAGTGGCAGGAATTATGCCAGCCACTGAGTATATGAAAGGAATAAAACATGGTCGCTCCTCTTCGTTAGTAGAAAGGGATACAAAAAGAACAAAACATTCCAAAACACCATGAGAAGCACAACCATTGTGGGAAAAGTGACAGCACAAAGCAAGGGATCACAAACTCAGGGTAATACTTAAAAAAAAAGATCCATTATCCTTAGAAAGCATCAAAGGGAAAGCAGCAATTGCTATTGTATGGATAAAATATTAGAAAGTTTAATGAAGCAAAATTAAAAGTAATTAAATAAAATGTGACTTGTGACTGCAAGATTGGATTTTCTCCTTGCACATTAAAGAACTCCGTGGAAAAGAAAACAATTAAGACAGCACATGAGTGTTAGTATTCTTTCCAAGTTTAAATTGATAGATGATTTTTAGCTCATTTAATAAAGAAATTCAATAATAAATATTTTAAATGAGTTAAGTGTAAATTAACCAGAAATATTTGTGCTTGGCAATAATTTTGTTCATACATTAATTTATTTTTGTCAGGGTGTCGCTAATTTCTACAAGATGTCCTACTCCACACATGACATTCTTGCATTACCAGCAGATTCTTGGCTAATGGCATCATAATTTCCAAAGGATATTCCAGAAGACAAACACATAGTAGTGATATTATCATAACAGGCTCCAGCCGTCACTCAACAAGACCATCCTGGTACCTCCACCCTTTCATTCAGAACATAGCTTCTAAAAGGAAATAAACATTAGTGATGAGGCTGAGGAAGTAATTGGAATAAATTGCCAAAAAAACTAATCTATGTTTCTTGGAATCACCATTTTTCCTTTGTAGATTTAGCATAAATCTTGATTTTTTTATATTATCTTTACTTTTATGTTGTCTTGGTTGAGACTCATTACCATCTTTCCTTTTGAGTCATGTGGAGTGACAACTAATGGGAATGATGACAACATGGAATTGAGTCATACAGTCAAGAGGGAAAGAAAAGCTGCTTCAGCTGATTATCATTTCTCCAGATGCCACTGCAGAGTTAAAGTTGCAGTAGTGATAAATTACAAGCGCAGGTCCTTTCCTAACAGCAACGGTAAAGTTGAATAGAGAAAATCAATGGACAGCAATGTACCAAGAGTTTATTGTGTGTGATACAGAGTGAGGATGGCAGAGGATTACAAAATGTCTTCAAGGAAACAAGTTCCGAAGAGATGCCATAGACATATGAAAATTTAAGAAGCAAAACCTTGGTTAGGTTCACCAGCTGATAGTAAAGAAAGAGTTTATAAAAGGACAAAAGAGATTTAAATTAGGATAATATGTGAGTTACAAATTATTTGCTAGCATAGTCTCATTTAATCTTGGCAACCAATCTGTGAAACTGGTATGTTAAATCTATTATATATATGGGGATTTAATGTCTCAGCACGTTCAAATGTGACTTTCTCACAATCACAGTAACGAGGCAGCCTCCCTGATATTTTAGCTCTTACAAGGTTGTCCAGTTACGGTACTATGTTTAGTGAGAGCTATGATGCTGAATGCCAGGTAAGGCCATGGTGATATGGCTTCGCTCTGTGTCCCCACCCAGATCTCACCTTGAACTGTAATAATCCCCACATGTCAAGAGCGGGACCAGATCATGGGGATAGTTTTCCCTATGCTGTTCTCATGATACTCAGTGAGTCTCAGAAGATCTGATGGTTTTATAAGCATCTGGCATTTCCTCTATTTGCACTCATTCTCTCTCTTGCCACCCTGTGAAGAGGTGCCTTCTGCCATGATTGTAACTTTCCTGAGGCCTTCCCAGCTATGCAGAACTGTGAGTCAGTTAAACCTATTTTCTTTATAAATTTTCCAGTCTTAGGAAGTTCTTTATATCAGCATGAGAACAGACTAATACACATGGGTTGGTGTGATCTCCCTTAAAGTGTATGGCATTAGTACAGTCAAGCAAATGCAGAAAAGGCAGATCTCCATACAAAAGCCAATAACTTTGGCTCTGGGCATGCAGGAGAAGGAACTTTTATTTATCTGGGCCTCACTATCTAGATCATCTCTTTCAATAATGATGGAGACTCCTGTTTATTGGTGTAGAACATGGCCACAACAAAGTAGCTGGGCAGGAGATCAGATGGGACAGAGTCAACCAGCCCCAGAGGGGGCAAAGAACATTTTGTAAGCTTACCATATCAATTTCATGTTATTCTTGGGATTATTGTTTTGTTGTTTTGTTTTTATTTTCTTTTTCACCCTCTGCTAACCCAAAACTTCAACATCTCATCTAAATGTGCTGCAAAAAGTAAATAAACCCCATTAAACGTAGGCAGAAGACATGAGCAGACACTTCTCAAAAAAAGGCATATAAGTGGTCAATAAACATGAAAAAATGCTCCACATCACTAATCATCAAAGAAATGTAAATCAAAAACACAACGAGATACCAACTCACACCAATGAGAATAGTTTTTACTAAAAAGTAAAAAAAACAGACAGTTGCTGGTGAGGCTGCAGAGAAAGGGGGACAGTTATACATTGTTGGTGGGAATATAAATGAGTTCAGCCACTGTGTGAAGTAGTTTGGAAAATTCTCAAATAATTTAAAATGAAGTGATATTCAACCCAGAAATACCATTAGTTGGTACATATACAAAAGAAAATTAACTGTTCTACCAAAAAGACACACGCACTCATATTTTCATCACCACATTAGTCACAATAGCAAGCACATGGAATCAACCTAAGTGCCAATGAATGGTGGATTGGGTAAAGAAAATGTGATATACATATGTCATAGAATACTACACAGCCATAAAAAAGAATGAAATCACATCCTTTGCAGAAACATGGATACAACTGGAGGCCTGTGTTAAGCAAATTAACACAGGAACAGAAAATCAAATACTGCATGTTCTCACTTATAAGTGGGGACTAAATATTGAGTACTCATGGACATAAAGATGGTAAAGATGAGAATGATAGACACTGGAGACTAATAGAGGTAGGGGGGAGAAACGGGGGTAAGAACTGAAAAATCACCTAATTGGGTACTATTCTCAGTACCTGGGTGACAGGATCAATCACACCCCAAACCTCAACATCATGCAATATACCCAGGTAGTAAACCTGCACAGGTACCTCCTGAATCTAAGATAAAAGTTGACTTTATAAAAGGTATTTTATATATGTATAAATAAATAAATGTATTGTTTCTATCTTAGTGGAGACATGGAGAACAAAAAGGAGTCATGTATCCACATTTGTGCGCTTGAAACCTTCATAGTTGTAGCATCTTTGGTGAAGGTGAATCTTAGCCAGATCTAGCTAATTATTTCTAAAGTGGAAATATCTCTCTGTTAATAATTGTGGAGTGTTTCAGGTGTAGACTAAAAATAAAAATCCTAAGCCCCAACCACTGAATGGACTCCCTCTTGGTCAAGGGAACCCTGGAGAAACCTTAAAAATGGAGTTCCCAGCCATAATAGGAATGGAAGGTCAGACATGCCTTGTTATACACCCTCCCTTTTGCAGTTTCGACACAGCAACTGATCACCATTACTGTTAAAATACGGTTAAGATCATAAGACTGATGGAACAGACTCTTTGTGGCAGTAAGATACCAAATTATAATCAAGTCCTAAGGCCATGATAGGCAAGAGTTGAGTTACGCACTCTCACAGGTCACTTTGACCCACTATATTGTCTTGCTCTCACAACCTGACTCTGGCATAGCATCGCATGATGAATAGCGGACAACTTATCTTAATTACCGTATGTTAAAATTAAACTTAAACATTCTTTTCTACTGATTGCAAGTTTTTAGACAAAGCTTTATTCCTTTAACCAATCACAAATTGAGGAAACTCTGAACCCACCTACGATCTGTAAACCCCTGCTTCAAGATATCCTGCCTTTCTGGGCCAAACCAATGTATGATCTTCATATATTGGATGGCGATTTTTCCCTGCAACTCTGCTGTACTGAAATGTATACGACAGTTACAATCTGACTGCTTGCGGACCACTTAGTCAAGGATTCTTGGGTTTATGTTTTCCCTGAGGTACAGTCACCCATATTGGCTCAGAATAAACCTCCTTAAAATATTTTTAGAGTCTGTTTTTTTTCCCTTGTCACAGATAATCTGACAACTAAAAGAAAACAGTTGTTTCCCTACTGTCTGATACATTGGCAAATAACAAAGTGGGGGTCTCCATCCTCAGTCTTTGTCTTTTAAAACTGCTGCTCTTGCTACTGCCATACCCAACTGCACACAGAAGAACAACACGTAACAGCACTTTTCATGAGGTAGGGACATAGCTAATTCGTTACCGCCCTTCAAGAAAGGCACCAAAGAATTGTTGATTTATGGAAAAAATCCATTTGGATGTAACCAACTGGAATGCCATGACTCCACAGACACCCGAGAAGGGGAGTTTCAGGGTGGCAGTTCTCAAAAGTGTCAACTGCTGAATTTATTCATGGCTTCTTTTTTTCAAAAAGAAAGCACCTTTTGCTTTTAAGTCTCTTTTATATCTGTCATTCCCATCTCCTCCATTAGCAGATGCTGGAGTTACACACTTCCATCCCACCCCCACCATCACATCCATTGTTCACTGCTATACAGTGTGAATATAAACAGACATTCCATAATTCACCCATATACACCAAGACGTTTTATTTCACAACCACATCTGTATGCCTTTAATGATTGCTAACGAAGAGATACTAGAGTAATCTTCTGCATCCTCAGTCTTTTCGAGAAGCCTTGCAACGTCTGTTTCTGAAGGGGGATAACCTCTAAAGAAAAAAAAAAAGAGCTTAGGGTGAAGATAAACATTTGTCTCCATTAGTAGATCACTGAAAACTAAATTTCAAATGTGTTAGTGTTATAATTGCTGAGCAGCTCTTCAGCAAATGTGACAAGAACGACACATTACACAGTTTAAAACCAATGGATAACATACAATTTTGGAACATTTATGCAAGACATCACCTCACATTAGCAGAAACATTTGAGGTTGAACCTACATTAAGTACACTTGTAGACACTATAAAATTTCCTCAAAGCATTTGTTTCCCACAACTGATCTACAAGTAACTGTTTTGCTTCTCCAGATAAAGATGATATATTAAAAAAAAAAAAGCCAATCAAACAAACAAAAAAATAGAAGAAAAAGTGTTTTTAAAGCAGCATTGAGATTACACAATTACAAGATTACTTTTTCTTTTGGCTCATGAACTGATTCTGAGAGTAATTACAAGAAAGAAGAAACTAAAATACCTTGAGCAAAGGAAGCAAGTGTCAACAGAGTGTCCAATTTTCCAAGATTTTCACAATTACAACGCCAGCTTTTCTTTATAGGTGCTAAAGTATCTTTTTAAAAATCGATCCTGGTCGGGTGCGGTGGCTCACGTCTGTAATTCCAGCACTTTGGGAGGCCAAGGCGGGTGGATCACGAGGTCAGGAGATTGAGACCATCCTGGCTAACACGGCGAAACCCCTACTCTACTAAAAAATAGAAAACAATAGCCGGGCATGGCGGCGGGCGCCTGTAGTCCCAGCTACTCGGGAGGCTGAGGCAGGAGAATGGCATGAACCCAGGAGGCGGAGCTTGCAGTGAGGGGAGATCGCGCCACTGCACTCCAGCCCGGGCTAGCCAGACTCCGTTTCAAAAAAAAAAAAATTGATCTTGCTACTTAAAAGTTATAATACCCATCATTCAGACAAAATGCACTCAAATACATTTTCAACAATACTAGATACCAACTTTATTGGCTTCAGAACACTATGATTTTAAAAAATATACCAAAATGTTGCCAGTGCCTACCTCAGGGTGGGGAGTGGAGTGAGATTATTGTAATTTTTGTTTTCTTTGGTGTTTTCTGCCTTCTCCAAATTTTCTAAAAATATATTCTCCAAATTTTCTAAAAATATATTCTACATTGAGAATATATTTTTATAATCCGAAAAAAAATAAAAATAATTTGCAAAATAAGCTTACTCACATTGTGCTCTGGGGGAATTAAGCAGTACTATTCTTCCTTTCTGAAAAAAAAAAATCTTTTCAGAAGGAAGACATAAGGTTTATATAAGAATTAGATAACCAAACTTTGGTTAACCCCATTGAAAGAATTCTCTTTGAATGACTTTCATGATCCAAAGTATTAATTCAGCACATTTCAATTTTCTCTGCTCTGGGTAGCATGTTAATTTCTTCTCGTTGACTCAAGGAGTTCCGTGCATGGGTAAGTTACCCAGGGAGGGGAACTAAGACCTGGTGCTGCAGGCAGTCAGCATCTTCTTTCATGGTTCTCTTCATTGTTTGCATAGCACAGAATTCTTTTTGGCCAGAAAAGCATTTGCTTATTAAATTTTCCTTGAAATGTTCATGTGTTTAAATTAAGGAGGACTTCATTCAGGGAAAAACACATGCAGCAGGTTTTCATAACATAAAGCATTTGAAAAAATAGAAAAGTTTTACTCATCATATTTGCTTCTCACATTCAAAGTAAACTTGTCCCACTTGGGACCTGGGCAAACCTCTTCTCCTTTTTAAAGTTTCTTTTAAAATTGATATTCATTAAAAATGACTACATGCAATGTAATAAAAAAAATGAAACTCTTAAATTGCCCTTGGGATTTTCCTCTTTATTTATTTTGACATTGACTCTTCTGGTTCAGGTAACAGTATGAAACAATGATGATGATTGAAAGTTAAAAGTTAGATTATTTTAGTTCTCATAATTTTCCCCCAACTCCATGGGGAACAATTAAGAAATTAATGAGCACTATTTCTCTGAATATGTTAGGCTATATTTTGCCCTCTAAAATCTGTTGTATTATCAGCATGATAATACTAGACATGAAAATCTGAGTATGCCAGTGGATATTACTTCAATAATTAAGCAAAAATAAAACAAAAATTGTCCCCATGTTGGTCTTGGTTAGACAACGGCTGCTGAGCTTCACTTTGCTATGTGTTTTGAGGACAAGTCACCTTCATTTTATTTCTGTTGTGTACACGAATATTGACATCCATGCAAACAGTAAGCGTGAAATGGTACCCATTAAGAAAATAATGGCAGCCAAGGGCACCTTCCATAATGCACACATTTCAAGTTCACCTCACTTTTCTAGATTCCTGCTCACAGATATTATTACCTAAGTGTAAATATCCATACGCTAAAAAATAAAGAGAACATAAGAGATATGTTCACTGTGGTACCATTTCTTTATGAACATATTAATAAAAGGTAAGAAGACAGAATTCCTAGAAATCATTCCTGTGGCTTAGTAGGAATGCTCAAGGTTCTGATGGGGTGATTTTTGGAAATTCACAGCATTTTTCATCTCAGAAACAATTTCCTAGTCACTAAAGGAAAAAGGGCCAAAAGATGTACCCAAGCTACCTGTTAGGAGCCTTGTACTTCTCTCAGTGAACTATAATCACACCGATAGCAAGAGGAGGCAGCCAAATGCCTAGGCAGATAGGGACAGGTCCCAAGTTAATCCCCCTCACCCAGCCGAAGAGAGTTTAAAGCCTGAAAGCCAAGCTGCAAGTTAAATCCTCAGATGGGATTGAGAACTTGTCTTCCTGTTTGGTGCAGTTTACTCTGATTGGTCCCCAGCCTTCACCTGTTTTATATATAACTACCCCTTCCTAATTTGTTTTCTATACTGTCATGCCCACCTTTGAGTGGTGTCTTCCCTTTAACCTTTTTTGCATCCTCACAAACAAATCAGCATGCATTCCCCCTTCTGAGTCCATAAAAGACTTCGACCGAGCCACATGGGAAAACTTGCCCACCTTCCGGGAGGAGGACCAACCTCGCATCCCCTCTCTGCTGAAAGCTATTTTCATTGCTCAATAAAAATTCTTCTTTGTCCTCACCCTTCAATACCACCAAACATGGTTACAAGCTATAACACAGGCAAGCTGGGGCATGCCAGTGTGGTCAAGTGAGGCCCAGGCAGGGTGGCACCAGCCAGGGTCTCCAGCTTGCAAAGTAACCAAGAAGAAAAGTACTACATCAGCATCAACCGCAGAAATGCCTTGTTCGAGGAATCTAGTAGAAGGAGTCTATCCGTTGGCTTCCAGGCCAACATAGAAACATAAAACTGCTGAACACGCCACTGAAGAAGCTGCCCATTAGGACGTAAGTTCAAACCAATTTGTTTACGAAGGGATTGTCAAAAAGTATGTTAACAATCTAAGATTTTGTAACACACCCCCGACTCCCTTCATCTATCCATTCCCCTTTAAAGGAATCCTTTTCTTTGGAGTTATGGAGACATATTCCAGACAGATGATGTTATACGTAAACACACTGGAGGTAACTGAATAGCAAGGTATCAGGGGATACAAAGCTGCTGCAGTTTCACGACACATATTGAAAACAGAAATTTTATGTTCCTTTTTTTCTGGGTCTTTATAAGGAGATTCAAAATAATGCTTTCAGTTCATATATTTTTTGAAAGTTTATCATTATAATGCTACCACTTTGTGGGCATAACGAAAAGGAAAAATATGTACATGCATTCATAAGTCTCTTGGTTCCTCAGATAAGTTTCCCTTATTGTACATTAAGGGAAAAAAGCAGAAAGAATATATCCAGAAGTATGTAAAAATGTTTAAGTAATTTATAATTGAATAGTAGTACAGTAATCACATTATTGAGAAGGTCTAAAATGTTAAGAATTTGCTTTTGATTTCCCTGGATAGGACTACTATGTTAGGAAATTGCATCCAAAAGATGTGGGGATCCGATTGTATGAATTTACTCTGCAATTTAGAGGTTATCTCTACTTTATATATTCTAATAAAAATTGATAATGTTTTGGTTTGTTTTAGTTTGCTAAACAGGCTGTTGAAACCACTCTATTCAGTCACACTAAAGTCACATCTCCAAGAAACACTTTTAATTACACTTAATAGGGATTGTGTACCAGTTATTTGCAACAGTTTCTCACTTGCTATCAACCAGATCTTGACTTTTCATTCACATTTTAATGTTATTTTCTGTTCATTTAAATTTCAAAAAATTAATGTGAACAAATATAAAAATTATGAAAGCAACCAGGCTTTCTTTCTCCTGGACCAATTGGTAATTGGTTTGGCCCGGGTCACAGTTATTATACAACCAATATGCACCAATTGCCTACAATAGACCAGGCCCTGTGCTAGGTACTGAGGAAATAACGGTGTGAACAAGAATATTATCTCTGGTCTACCTGTGATCTGACAGGAATAACTGCTATTGAACCAATAAAAACCAGGAATAGTGGGTCCTATGAAGAAATGTATAGTACTACGGAATCTCACGAGGGAGAGTTAATCTTCAATAGAATTTTAGGAAACGCTCTCTGGGGGAAATTATGTTGAGAACTAATATCAATTGTCCTCCAAAATTGGTTTTCTCCATACTCCAGGAATAGAATTTTACCTGGTTATATAGAGACTCAGCATAAAGACTCCCTGCTTTCTTTGCAGCTAAATAAAGTCAAATAACCAATTTCTGACAAATGAAATATGAGTAGAAACATGTGTGGAACTTCTGAATTGTGCCCTTTGAGAAAACATGCATGATTTTGCCTTTCCTTTCTTCACTTTCTGCTGTCGAGAATACAATCATGGTGACAGGACATCCTGGACAATAAGAGTAAAAGAAACTATGGTGATAGAGAGTAGTTAAAAAAAAGAATATGGTCTCTAATGATATTCAGAGCATAGCAGCCATACCAACTTAAAGAGAAATGAAATACAGTCTTGTTTACTACCAGTTTTGTTCTTGTTGTTGTTCTCTGCTACACACAATTCAACATATATCTTAACATTGTCTTGAGGGGAGAGCCTAAGTAAACCAGAAGAGGAGGAGGACAGCATTCCAGATAAAAAGATAATTTTGCAAAACCCATTAAAGGACATAAAACTCTTATGTGACTAGTTTGAAAGTAGGCGTAGATTTGTCAAGACGAAGCTGCAGAGGGAGTACAGTAGATTGTTCCAGTAAAGGCCCCTGATTGGTTCACACCTCTGCTATACACAGTTTGACCATGTGACTTGCACTGGTCAATAGGATAATACCACACACAGTGTTAACAAGGCCTTGACAAGTCACTCTCATCTCCTCTTTTGAACCCTGAAACCACCACACGTGAACATGCCTGGGCTAGCCTACTGGAGGATGAGAGATCATGTGGAACTGAAATGTGCTGTTCCAGCTTAGTGCTGTTCGACCATCCAGCCTTCAATAGCCAGACATAGAAATGACGTTTTCTTGGACTATCCAGCCATAGAAAAGCCGCCAGGTAACCTCAGAGACCTGCCAAGACAGCCCAGATAAGAAATGCCTAGCTGACCTACAGAATTAAAAGCAAATACATTGTTGTTTTAAATTGTTAAATTTTGGGATGGTTTGTTACATAGCAAAAGCTAACTGATACAAATAGAGCAGAAACTATATGGGATCCTATAGTTATGATTAATTCATCCCATGTTTATTAGCACCAACTTTTTACCAGATACTGTGCTAAAATGGGCACTGGAGATGCAGCAGTGTACAAGACACAAGGTATCTGCCCTTATGGATCTTACCTGCCTATCAGTCATACTGAGCAATTTGATTTGTCATAAAGACCGTAACAAACTACTAAAAGTCTTTAAAGGAAGAGGACAATGATTAGGTTTGCATTTTAAAGACTGTTTCAGTTAAAATATGGAAGATAGTTTGGAAAGGAGTAAGTGTGTATACTGAAAGACAAGTTAGGAGGCCAGTGCAATAGTCCCAAAAAGGGATGATTGAAACTTAGTGTAAGATGTTATCCATTTAGATAGAGAGTAGAGAGATTCATTAGCTAAGAGATAGAAAGTATAAGATTTGGTAACTGATTAAAAATATGGAGTGGGCAAAAAGAATGATCAAGGATAACAGTTTTCTGGCTTGAGCAAGTTGCCAATAAATAATGGTGCTCTTTATTGAGGTATGAAACATTGAAAGTAGAGGTCTACATAAAGAAAATTCTTAATTTAAATCTCAGGGTGTTAACTTTGAAGTGTTCATGAAATTATTAAAGTGGAGATAATAAAAAGGCAGATATACGATTCTAGGGTTTCATGAGATACTTGGTCCATGTACATATGCAGAATTATTTGACATAGTAATGGAAATTAAAGATACGCTGAAGTTGGCAGGGAGCGGTAGCTCACACCTGTAATCCCAGCACTTCGAGAGGCTGAGGCGGGCAGATCACCTGAGGTCAGGAGTTCAAGACCAGCCTGGCCAACATGGCGAAACTCTGCCTCTGTTAAAAATACGAAAGTTAGCCAGGCTTGGTGGCATGTGCCTGTATTCCCAGGTACTCGGGAGGCTGAAACCAAAGAATCACTTGAACCCAGGAGGTGGAAGTTGCAATGAGACGAGATCATGCCACTGTACTCCAGGCTGGGTGACAGAGCAAGACTCCATCTCAACAAATAAATAAATAAAAATAGAGACACACAGAAGTAGGTGAGATTGTCTAGACAGGGGAAAGTGTAAATGAGGAGAATGAATGACCTTGGGCAGGATTTGAAGGAATGACAACACTTAAAAGTTTAATAGAGAAGGAGAATCTAGCTAAGAAGATGGAAAGCAAACAAGAAAAACAGAATCCTGAAGCATGTCCTGACATGAAAAAAAAAAAAAAAAAAGGAGGAGGGGGGAAACAAGACTTTTAAAGAAGACTGGAAAATTTTATTGAGGCTACTGAGTGGTTAAGTAAGATAAGGACTGAAAAGTGTTATTTGGATATTGTAACTGGATATAGTTATAATTGGTGAGATTAGCAGGGACCATTTCAGTGTAGCACTGGAGTTGAAAATCAGAATGCAGTGGGTTGAGAAGACAGTGGAAAGTAGGTTAAAAGTGGTAATGTACAGAACTCTTTCAACAAGTCAGGCTGAGAAATGGAGGAGAAATATAAGAATATAGCTACACAGAGGGACATAGAGTCAAAAAATGGTTTAAATATTTACATACTTAAATGTTGATGAGAAGGATCCCATGAAGAGAAAGAGGTTGAAACTAGAGGTTAAAGTAGGGATGAGATTCAGGGGGAGGAAATGACCTCTTATAAGAAACAGAGCCCTTATTTGGTGACAGTAGTGCCATCTGAGTTTAGATTCAGAGGAGGAGGGTATCTGGGCTCATCTAGAGTTGGGGCTATCCGAGTAAATGCAGCTGACAAAGGGTCAAGGGCGCTAGAGTGTTAGCAAGACAGCAATTGAAATATGGATGCAAGAAATCGAATGCACGAAGGACAAGGACAGGAGGAGACTGGTATATCAGTAGAAAGAAGAGAGATCAATGGCCTAGAGAACCAAATGAGTTTGAAAGATAGACATGGCAGAAATAGTAAAGCAGGAAGCCTTGAAGTGTAGGAGGATGTGGCAGATATTAGCCTGGCCCCACATTGCCCACCTCTTGGTGTTCAGGTTTTTGTGGGATCCTATTCCCTCCCCAGACCAGAGGCGATGATAAAGCACCATGTTATCTCAGTAATAAGTGGATGAGGTGAAGTGAAGGAAAGAGACAGTGGGAATGGGAAGAACAACTTAGAGAACTTATGACTTGCTTCTAAACAACTAGATACAGCAAAGGAGATGGAATATACACGATTATGTGCACATGATTACATTATGTAAGCCTGTAAAGGCTGTCTTTAGGGGAGACTTTCTCTCCCTTGCTGGTTTTGAAGAAGCAAGCTGCCATATTGTGCACTGGCCTATGTCACGGGCCATGTGACAAGCAACTGAAGATGCTCTCTGGACAGCAGCCAACAAGAAATGGAGGCTTTTGGTCCAACAGCCTGTAAGAGACTGAATGCTGCTAACAACAACATGAATCCTGAAGCATGTCTTGACATGAAAAAAAGGGAAAAGAATATTATTTTAAAAGAGTGGAGAAAGTTATTGAAGTTGCTGAGTGGTTAAGCAAGGCAAGGACTGAAAAGTGTTACTTGCATATAGTAACTGTACATAGTAATCATTGGTGAACTTAGCAGGGACCATTTCAGTGGAACACTGGAATTGAAAACCAGAATGGAGTGGGTTGAGAAGCCAGTGGAAGGGGTTCCTTCCTCAATCTAGCCTTCATTGAGGCTGACGCCCCAGCCAGCATCTTGGTAGCAGCATTAAGAGACCCTGAAGCCAAGCCTGTACCTCTAACTCATAGATACTGTGAGATAGTAAATGTGTTTTGTTTTAAGCTGCTGACTTTGTGATAATATGGTTACAAAGCATATATAGCCAATGCAGAGGATGTCTTCAGAGATAGGAATGTCAGACCAGAAGTGATGACAAGCACTGGGTTATGTCAGTAGTAGGTGGATGAGGTGGAATGAAGGAAGGAAACAGTGAGAATGAGAACAACTTAGAGAATCATGTTTTGTTTGTGTTCCATAATGACTAAGAAGTTATATATGCAATGAACTTCAGACTTTGACAATGCATGATTAAACAAAAGGTATTATTGAGGGAACTGTTGGCAGTACACATAAGGAAGGATGTGGTATTTTACTGATAATCAAAAAATGAACACAGTAATAGGCTATCTGTGTCTAGGATAAAGCCATAATCACAGCCCACTCTTTTGGAAGCCCAATGTAGTTATTGAGCTTGGTCATTTGACATGTCTGTGTTTGTACATAGCTCTGTGACTTACCAACTATATGACTATGGGAAATTTTCTTCACTGAGTTTTTGTTTCTTGTGTATAAAATGTATATTTTTAACGTAGGGTTGTTATGATGATTAAATGAGATAATAGATGCAGAACACTTGTCACTGCACCCGGCATAAAGACTTAAATATAACTCTTTCTACCAGCTTTTCACAGGAGAAACTCCTACTTCACACACACACACATAAATTGATCAAATGAATTCAAAGACTAGAAAATATCACATAAGAGGTCAAAGAAAGATCTTAGAAGAATCTATTTTTAAAAAATCATCCAGGTCAGGCATGGTGGCTCACACCTAAATCCTAGCACTTTGGGAGGCCGAGGCAGGTGGATTGCTTGAGGTTACGAGTTCAAGACCAGCCTGACCAACACGATGAAACCCCGTCTCTACTAAAAATACAAAAATTAGCCAGGTGTAGTGGCACATGCCTGTAATCTCAGCTACTCAGGAGGCTGAGGCGGGAGAATTGCTTGAACCCGGGAGGCGGAGGTTGCAGTGAGCAGAGATCACGCCACTGAAATACAGCCTGGGAGACAGAGCAAGACTCCAACTCAAACACACACACACACACACACACACACACACACACACACACACACACAAAACAAACAAACAAACAAACAAACAAACAAAAAAACCTCATCCATCCATACAAGTGGAGTAACACAAAAGAAATTGAGAAATTAATTATGTCCCAGCAGGGAAGATGGAGGAAAAGCCCAATTTTAAAAGAAATGAGGTAAGACTTGATTACAAACTTATAGAACACAACACTAACTTTCAGAAATATGATCTGATTTTCCCCTGAGGAGATACTAAATCGGCATCCATACCTCACAAGAGCAACATACTTTGAAACCCTTCTTTTTTCTAACTGTGAGTGAAGACTTTATTTCAGAACTATGTTGTACTTCCAGATGTAATGCTAGCTTTCAATTGGCCTCATATACAGTGCTTGTCACTTTTTCAAGATGAAAGTAAAGCTATTCTTCCTCAGGTGCTTATTAATCATTGTAAGGTATTGTTTAAAAGCAATAAACAAAGCACACATGGTGATTAGCATAGGATTATTTTTCACAAGAAAATAAAGTCTGGCTCAATATGTTTTGGATTCACACTCACAAAGAAAACCCACCATGTAATTCTCCATCTCTTTATCAAGAAGAAAGAAAGATCACCTGTTTTAAAGGGCACACAATCCTGATATTTGTATTAATTTATACTTATAACTATCCAAAGAAATTTCAAGAACTAGGTATGTTTGAGAATATATTTTTTGGATATTTTAAATAGAAAAATCACATTTTATGTAAGATAAAAAATCAAAGCACCAAAAGGTTAAATTTCATGGAACCTCTGGTCTTATGCAATACAAATAGGTCTTAAAGTATAAAAGCTTTCTCTTATATCCAACATTTATTCTAATTTTTTGCATATAAAAGTATCTGTAATATGTACCAAATGCCCAGGTGTTTACAACTATTAATAAATGAAAATGTTTGTAGAACTTCATGCCTTTGGGCAGGACATAAAATTTAGAATACTTCCAACAAAAAACTGAAGAATTTCTTTATGAGTAAACCACATTTGGAAAATAAAACAATACATACAATTCACAAATTTTAGAAAAAGACAGAATTTGCAGTCATGCTCCATACCACACAAATAATTTTTAACTATGTCACATGCTATTAAATCAGATATTGTTGCCTTAGTTTCAATAATGTCTTTGGTCCAAAATTTGACATGACAAGTTTTTGTTTTAGTCTGTCAGAACATTTTTACAGAAATGTATCTGTCCCCTTCTAGACTGCATGACCAAAAACACTATTGCAAATACACATTTTAAACTAGGTTTAGACATTTTTATAACACAGCATTTTTCCAAGATAATTATTTATAAGATAAGGAATGCTTTAAATGGTTGACAATATTTAAATTATCATATATTTAGGTTTGATCTAACTATATATTTTTGAAAATATGAAATAAAGTTATCCTTCAAATTAAAAAAAAAATGTTTTACCAGATAGTCTAACTGCCTAAACTGTACACAATTTAGTATTGCTGAGGATTGGTTCTGTGTCTTGATTAAGGTAGCTTGTTTTGAATAAATGTCTTAGTATTTTTACACTATTCTTGAGTTAAAAACATCTAGAAACAGAGCATGTTTTCATTCAGTCATTAGCAAATATTCATTTGCATATTTTGTTTTAGTGGCTAAGTTGCCAAACATTTAGCTAAATGATACATACTAATTGAGGAGTTAAACTTTCCTACAAGGTGGTCTTGATATGAGTCAAAACCAGGAAATTAATGCTTAGTTTCCAAAACACCTAATGCACACAAAAGTAATTAATTCTATAGCTGTGTAGGCTTTCAATTCTGTGAATTTATAATGTCTTCTATATTTTATTAATTGTTTACATAGTTTAAGGTATTATACTTCCTTATAGTATTTACACAGGTTTGAGATACAAATAATTTAATTGATGTAATCATTAATTACTGAATCATCCCAGTTGTGATTGTTCTGTTTTATGAGGTAATTTCACAACGTAGACTGTTTTCCATTATTTTATAATTAAGAACCATTTCTGCACACCCTCTCATCCCATTAGCTCACCCTTGCAATTCCATGGAAGGAAAATGTATTAATAAATTTCACCACTTGCAGCTGATACAGGTATTACAGAAAATTGGCACTTACTAAAGAAATACTATACAAATAACAGTTTAAACCATTACCACTAAATAAAGCTACTTTTTAAGTAAGTTTGATTTGACAAGATGCAATTCCAAGAGACATAACTTTCAGGCATCATAAGAAATCCACATGAGACTCCTGTTGCAGGCACCCAGGGATCTCCATCTCAATTCTGTCCTTATTACACTGACTCCAGTCAATGTTCAGAGAGCAAATCAGTGAATTGTGGTCCAGTGGGGTGTTAACAAAGTTATGGAGATTCAAAATACATATACGATACAGGAAGAGGCTATGGAGATGGCAGTAGGTTACAGAGCCTGCAGCTGTAGACAGATGTAGTGAATCCATCATGATTCAGACATGATAAAGTACCAATTATAGACATTTAGTAAATGTAGATGCCATCTGCTAAGTGCTGCTTCTCCTAAAGATTTTAAATCTAGCAACAACATTTTATCCACTTGAATTAAAAAGTAAATGTAATACGTAAAGTAGAAACAATAAGGCATAATTAATACATAGTCCTTAATATCTGTTTTATAATGAATTAATTATATAGTAAAATAGTTATACCAAATCATGAATCAATTAAATATAAATTGAATAGAATTGAAACAATTATGAAATTGTGGTTATTTCATATGAATTAAACCATAATTAATGTATCTGCACGGTAACTTTAAGAGAAAATGTCATGGGAATGAAGCTTGAAAAGATGATACAACCTAAGCAAACAATGCACCTTTTTTGGCAAGTTTACAACTGATGCATTTTAAAATACAACTTTGCCAAATATCACTCCTCCCTTATCCAATATCCCTCCCCAAAGTTCCTTGCTCTGGAGTCAATACTCTTGGGCATGGTCTTAAGCATGCCACATTGCTGTTGTTGATTTGACCAAAGACCTCTCAAGATGCTCCATTCTTGAGGGCTTAGATGTCATCTCCATAAAAATAATTCTGCCATCTGCCTGTAGGTCAACAACTTACTTCTCATTTCCCATAAACGCTCAACCAATATTTTGCAACTTCTCTAAGAAGAATTCTATTTCAGAAAAACTTAAGCACTTATAAATGTAAAGTGAGTAATAAGACAGGTCAGCAGGGATCAAATGATAAAAGCTCTTATATGTTTTTCCTATAGAATCTAGACTTGTTCTTAATTGACTATGAATTCATTGAATAATTTTATGCAGGGGAAGCATATGAAATGAGTTGTGGTATACAAAAATTCATTTAGTGGCATTGGGCATAATGGAGTAGAGTTGAAGGAAATAAATTATAGGCTTGGAAAGCTTAGGGAGTTGTTGCAGTAACGCTAATAAGAAATGATAGGCCCCTAATATATAATGGACCTAGACAATGATCATCAATAGCTGTTGAACCCATTAGATAGATGACATAGGAATTTTTTAAGTGAATGGGTTAGTATAATAATGCTTAAAGTCATTGAAAAGTCTTATCGTTACAATGAGAGAAATAGCCATACATTACATGTTCCCAAATATGATGAAATAGAAACCACTCATGGAATATTCTTGCAAAAATACCATTCAAACCTCTAGATCTAGATATGAGTTTACAGAAAATACAGAGATACAGAAACCAGTTTAAAGATACTAGGATAATACAATCAAACCTGCAATGTTGAGAGAGATCCTAAAGGACAAACTACCTGATTTCTTCAGTAAATAAATGGGAAAGAAAAACAAAAAGGGGCTGGGTACGGTGGCTTACTCCTATAAATCCCAGCACCTTGGGAAGACAAGTAGGCAGACCACTTGAGCTCAGGAGTTCCAGACTAGCCTTGCCAACATTAAAAAACCCCATCTCTACTAAAAACACAAAAATTAGCCAGGCATGGTGGCATGGCATGCATCTGTAATCCCAGGTACTCGGGAGGCTGAGGCATGAGAATTGCTTGAACCCAGGAGATGGAGGTTCCAATGAGCCAAGATCGTGCCACTGCACTCCAGCATGGGTGACAGACTGAGATTCTGTCTAAAAATAAATAAATAAATAAATATTTAAAAAATAAAAAAATTTTTAAAAGGAGGAACCTCTCTAAACTAAAGAAGAATCAATAAAGTCATGTCAACCAAATGCATTGCATGGATTTTGCTTAGTTCCAGATTTGAACAGACCTATTATAAATATATATGACAATCAAGAAAATGTAGTGGACATATGAATATATTTCATAATGGACACAAGAATAAATTATTAAGGAATTATTATTTTTATGATGGTAGCGATTTTGTTCCTATGTTTTAAGAATTTTTTCCTTTTAGAAATGCATAAGTTTTACCAAGGAAATGATATAGCATCTGGTGCTTATTTTAATATAATCCAGTGGAGGGATGAAATAGGGAGGAATATACATTAAATAAGATTAGCCAAATGTTGGTAATTGTTGAATTTGAGCGACAGTTACATTTTACTGTGTTTAAAATTTTCTATAGTAAAAAATTTTAAATGTTTGTTAAATAAAAGAAGCAATAGCTGAGAGGATGAAAAGAAGTATATAATTTTGAGCAATATTTAAGAGGTACTATGCACAAGACATAATCGCCAATTGTATCTAAAAGATGAAGTGAAGATGGCTCATAAATTTTTAGACTTGTGATTAGAAGTATGAATGTACCGGCCAGGTGCAGTGGTTCACGCCTGTAATCCTAGCACTTTGGGAGACAGAGGCAGGTGGACCACCTGAGGTCAGAAGTTCAAGACCAGCTGGCCAACATAGTGAAACCCTGTCTCTATTAAAAATACAAAAGTTTGCAGGGCATGGTGGTGGGCGCCTGTAGTTCCAGCTGTTCAGGGACTGAGGCAGGAGAATCGCTTGACCCTGGAAGATGGAGGTTGTAGTGAGCCGAAATCATCTTTTTTTTTTTTGAGACTCCATCTCAAAAAAAAAAAGGTACGAATGTACTGTTCATCGAGATGGAAAGTACATGTGGAGGAGCAGATTTAGAAGTAAAGATGACCAGTTCAGTTTGGGATCTGCTGACTTTGAAATACTAGCTGGATATCCAAGCAAAAATGTCCAAAGAGAATACCAAAAAGAGCCAAGGATAGCAATTTCGGGTACACAAACATGTAAAGGAGATGTAGAGAGGAGGTGAAGGCTGAGGAGTTGTATCCAGATAAATAAGAAACCAAGTTGAGACTGGAGTTACTGAAACAGGAGAAGACATAGTTTCAGGGAAAGGAATTGGTCATAGTGTCAATTAAATAATTAAATGTTAATTACTATATATCTTTAGTTTTAGCAACTAAATAGCAAGTGGTGCCAGTTCAAGACCACAAACTGAGCCTATAAATTTATCTCCTCTTTTTCCTCGGATTCCACTAAAATAAGATTCAGTAGTCCTCCCTTATTCAAGATTTTGCTTTCCAGGGTTTCAGTTACCTGTGATCAAACTCAGCCCAAAAATATTAAACAAAATATTCCAGTAATGAACAATTTGTGAGCTTTAAATGGCACATCATCCTGAGTAGTGTGATAAATTCCCATGCTGTCCATTCTGTCCCACCTGGGATGTGAATCATTCCTTTACCCAGTGTATTCACACTAAATACTCTACCCACCCCTTAGTCACTTAGTAGACATCTCACTTATAAGATGAGATGGTCCTTAATTTACTTACTAAAGTGCAAGAAGAGCGGTGCTGACCATTTGGACATGCCAGAGAGAGGCCTGAAAGTGCTTCTTTTAAGCAAAAAGTGAAAGTTCTCTACTTAAGGAAAGAAAAAATTCATATGCTGAGGTTGCTAAGCTCTATAGTAAAAACAAATTTATTTGCGAAATTGTGAAGAATGAAAAAGAAATTTGTGCTAGTTTTACTGTCACACCTCAAACTGCAAAAGTTATAGCCATAGTGCTTTCATCTTAGATTTAAGATGAAAAGGACATTAAATTTGTGGGTAAAAGACATGAATAGGAATGTGTTTCAACTGATGACAGTCATCAACTGGGGGTCTTGAAACATAGCCCCAAGGTTAAGGGAGGGCTACTGCATAACAATTTAAAAGGGCAGAGGCAAACACAGAGCTGTGAAAAGAACAAGAAGGGGTTTATCAGTGGATAAACTATTTCAACACATTTCTAGAAAGTGGAAAACTAGTGGAAGAGTGGAGCTCAATAAAGCAGACTGGGAAAAGATGCAGTCCAGAATAAATATGGAGAGGCTGCAGCCAAGGTGGGAGCCATTCTGTCTTTCAGAACTTGGGGGAGGTTATAGACTCAAGGATGCCAGGTGTGATAGGCAGCAGAGTACAGCATAATACTAAACACAGAAACAGTTACTGAAAGTCTGCTACTGATTTCTCTTCCTTATATTCAGAATACACAGCAGCCAGGTGTTACCCTTTGGGCAAAAAAAAAAAAAAAAAGTAGGAAGGGTTGTGTGTTTTCAAAATAAATTTAACACTGTACAAAATGAGTAACTGTGGATGTTGGAGTACCAGGAAAAAAAAAACAAAAACATTCTGAGAGTCATGGTTCCCCAGGGTAATGGCAGAGTAGGGAAGAAGGCATGGTCATGGGTCTCGAAACAAAAGGTGACCGACAGAGCTAAAAGGTTTAGATATGAGACACGGAAATGTAGTTAAGATCACTATTCATAATAAAGAGCAAAAATGGAAAAAGACTAAAATAAACTCCCACCAACTACTTTGTGACACTGTAGATTACATACAGTGATAGACCCACAGAAACAGAAAGACATGAACAGAGGCTGATAATAAAATATTGAAATGAATCACCCACTGGCTTGGTAATTGGGCATACTATGTCCTGTATTTACTAAAGTAATTGAATTGGTTATTGAAAAACTTCCTATATGCACAAATAAAAAGATCTAAGACTCCTGCTTCTAGTCAAGATGGAGTAACAGGGATCAGATTAATCAACTCCCTGAAACAATTAAATAGTTAATATTGTGATATTTTAACACTGGGAATTAAAACTGGACAAATTTTTTAGGCATTGCATATCGAGTAAGTAATCAGAGGACACTGACCCCTGAGAGAGGGAAAACAAACAAGGTAAGCCCTATGACTGTCCCATTTTACTGCCCAGACAGATTTTCTAGGCAGCAGTGCAGGGAGGGGGAATTGAGAAAGAGTAAGCATTAACTTTGAACTGAAGAGAGACATGGGGTCTAGAGAGACCAAGGGAACTGGTGTTCAAAAAACAGAGTACTAGAGAGGAGTACGCTGCACGCAGAAAGCTATGGAGATCCACAGAGGGATACCCTCCAATTCTTCAGCTGCGTATTTAGTACAAAATGCATATTGGGAAATTACCTGAGAAAAGGGAAGAACGACTTGAAAAAAGTAGGTCTTTAGAGCTCACATAGGCCTAAGAATAGTTGGTGTTACAAGAGCCAGAGGAGAACACCTCATAATTCAAGGAAAATCAGGTAGTGTTCATTTTTTTCTAGGCAAACTTAGAATAGTATTGCCTTAGTAGTGGAGAAAATAAGATTTAGAATAAAAACGGTTCTAGTTTCACCTAACAAAGTTTAATAGCAGGCTTGAAAAGATCAAACTATTACTAAGTAATTTAACTGTACTTCAGAGCAAAGAATATTTATAGAAACATAATGCCAAGCATCCGACAAGGTAAATGTCACAATATTTAGAATCTGTCTGGGTCAGTTTGGGCTGCTAAAATAAATTACCATAGACTAGTGGGTTAAATAACAACTATTTATTTTTCACAGCTCTGGAAGGTGGCATGTCAGAGATCAGGGTGCCAACATTGTTAAGTTCTGGTAAGAGCCCTCTTCCAGGTTGCAGATGGCCAACTTCTCCATGTACCTTCACATGGCAGAAAAAAGTGAGCGAGCTCTCTGGAGTCTCTTCAGTAAGGGCACCAATCTCATCTATGAAGGCTCCACTTCCATGCAGAAACTACCTACCAAAGGTCTCACCTCCTAATACTATCACATTAGGAATTAGGATTTCAACATTTGAAGTTTGTGAGGACACAAACGCTTTGTCTATAACCAGAATCTAATAAAAATTATCAGGCATGCAAAAAAGCGGGAAAATATGCACTGTATAAAAGACAAAAATCAACAAAGTCAGTCTCAGCACTGACACACATAACAGCATCAATAAACAAGGACACTAAGATAGGTATTAAAACTGTCTATTCCCTATGCTCAAAAATGTGCAAGAATGTAGAGAAAGATGAATCAGGCAAAAAACAGACTGAAGAGATTTTAAAAGCCTTAAATCAAAATTTAGAGAAAAAAATGCAATGCTTAAAATTAAAAAAAATACATTTGATGAGGTAAACAGCAGATTAGACTTTTAGAATTATCTAAATGTCTAAAAGATATAGAAATTATCTAAAATGAGAAAGAAAAAAGGCTAAAAAATAAATGAAGAGAGCTTCAGTGAGCTGTAGAACACCTTCAAGTGGCCTAATATAGAGAGAGTCGTCGAAAGATGGGGAGGAGGAAAAAATTGAAGATATAATAACCAATAAATTAGATGAACTCTATAAACCTACAGATCCAAGAATTTCAATAAACCTGAAGCACAATAATATGAAGAAAACTACACCAAGTTATATTAGAATCAAATGGCTTCAAGATACTGATAAAGGAAAAATATGAAATGCAACCAGAGAAAAAAGACACATTATATACAGAGGAACAAAATAAAAATGAGGGTAATTTCTCACTGGAAAAATGTAATTAAGAACATAATAGAGCAACATCTATAAATACTGAACGGAAAAAACAATCTGTCAACTTAAAATTCTATACCCAGCAAAACTGTCTCTCAAAAACAAAGGTTAAAAGAAAACTTTTTCCAATATACAAAAGCTGAGAATAAAACTATCACCAGGAGACCTTACTGCAAGAACTGTTAACACAGGTTCTTCAGGCAGAAGAAAAATCATATCAGATAGAAGTTTGGAATCACACTAAAATACAAATAGCAGTAGAGACTTTTTCTGATATACAAAAGCTGAAAATATAACTATCACCAGTAGACTCTTACTACAAGAACTGTTAACACATGTTCTTCAAGCAGAAGAAAAATCATATCAGATAGAAGTTTGTATTTACACTAAAAATTAAATAGCAGTAGAAATGGTAAATATATGGATAAATATAAAAGACTTTTTTATTTTAAAATCTCTCTAAAAGATGAACATCTATCTAAATAAAAAACATTAACAATACCATATTGAAGTGTATAACGTACAGGGAACACATGTACAAAGGCTGGAAAGGAGAAATGAAAGTATATTGTTTTAAGGTTTTTAGACATGAGGTGGTGTAATATTAACTGAACATATAATGTGACAAGTTAAACCCTAAAGTAACTACTAAAAAAAGAATATGAGGTAATAAGCCAATAACAGAAATAAAATGCAATAATAAAAAATGATCAACTTCAAAATAGGGAAAAGAGTAAAAAAGGAAATAAACAATAGATAGGACAAATAGAAAACAAATAGGTAATGGATTTTATACCCAACTGAACTACTATTTATATCAAATGTAAAGGGTTTAAACATCTTAATTAAAAGGCATAGGTTATCATATTGGCAAATATAAGCAAAACTCAATCCTATGTTGCTGTACTTTAAATACACAGAAATAGGTTAAAAGTAAATGAATGGGAAAAGATATATCATGTTAACATTAATCAAAATAAAGTAGGATTGGTTATATTAATAATAGAAAATTTTAGAACAAAAAAATTACTAGGAATAAAGCAAGACATTTCATTTCATGATGACAGAAGGTTCAATTTATTAGGAAGACGTAACAATCCTAAATGTTTATCTACCCAACAACAAAGCTTCAAATTATACAAAGCAAAAACTAATAGATCTGCAAGAAGAAACAGACAAACCCCTATTATACTCAGAGATATAAATATCCTTTCAATAGTTAACAGAACAAGTAGATAGAAAATCAAGAAGAAAACATAAGACATGAACAATGTTAATTGACCTAATCACACTTTCATAGAACACTCCACCTAAAACCAGCAGAGTATACATTAATTGTACACAGAATGTTTATCAAAATGGACCATTTTCCTGCCCACAAAAAAGTGTCAAAAATTTAAAAATTCTATGAATATGGAATATATTCACTAAAAACAATGGAACTGAGTTAGAATCAACAACAGAAAGTCTTCAAAAACAAATCCCCAATTATTTGATCACAGAACTTAAATGAGGGATTAGAAAGTGTTTTGAACTGAATGAAAATGAAAGCATGACATTTCAAAATTTCTGGAATGTGGCTAAAGCAGCATTAAGAGGAAAATACCTACATTAAAAAGAGAGAGAGACACATCAAGACAGAAAGAGGTCTCAAATCACTGACCTCAGGTTTCATTTTTGGAATCTATCAAAATCAGAGCAAATTAAACCCAAAGTAAGCAGAACAGAATTGACAATAAAGATCAGAGAGGAAATCAATTAAATTACAAAGAAAACAATAGAGAAAATAAATAAAACCCAGAGCTGTTTCTTTGAAAAAAAAATCAATAAAATTGATAAACCTACAGTCAGATTGATGAAGAAATAAGACAAAAATATGCAAATTACCACCAATATCAGGAATGAGATAAGTGACATTATTACAGATTCTATAGAATAAAAGGATAACAAGGCAATCGTTATGAACAACTTTGTGCCGATAAATGAAATGGACAGATTCCTTGAAAAGTAGAGGCTATCAAAGCTCACCATGCTGTAAAGAGTCCACAGCTGCCCTGTCTCCAGAGAATTGTTCTTGGCAGAATGGAACCTGCCTACCTGGGGATGCATGACTCCTAAGGGGAAAACCTGCAAATAATAACCAACTATTAAAGGGGTTAAAAAATTAATCTCTCTACATTTGTCTCGAGTCGGAACCAATTCTATGGTGCCATTCATGCTCCAGAGCCCCCTTGGAATCAGGCTGAAGCTAGATCCCGCTTCCAGCCTCATTTAAGCTTCCTTCCCTGGCCATATTCTGCTGTTCTCAACCTCTTCTTCCTTAGTTCTTCTCAATGAATTACTTTCCAAGAATCCGTTTCAGCCTCTGCTTATAGAAAATCCTACCTAAGATAGGGCACTAGAGGGAGGCTAGAAGGCAAAAGAGAGAGAGAAAGGACTTGCTCCCCAGCAATGACCCCTTATCTTGTGTTATGGATTAAATTGTGTCCCACAAAAGGATGTTAAAATCCTAATGCCTGGACCTGATTTGGAAATAGTGTTTTTGCTGATGATCAAGGTAACATGAGGTCATTAGGGTGAAGTCTAATCCAATATGACTGGTGTCCTTATAAAAAGGAGAAATTCGGATGCAGAGATAGACCTGCATAGAGGACGGATACAGAGAGATCACTACCTACAAACCAAGGAGAAGAACACTGGAGGCTGCCGGAAGCTAGGAGAGAAGCCCAGACACACTGTGCTTCATATCTCTAGAAGCAGCCAACCCTGCCAACATCTTAATTTCAGACTTCCAGCCTGCAGAACTGAGATAATAAATTTCTGGCTTTTTGTTGTTGTTGTTTGAGATGGAGTTTCTCTCTTGTTGCCCGGGCTGGAGTGCGATGGTGCGATCTCTGCTCACCACAACCTCCGTCTCCCGTCTCCCGGGTTCAAGCGATTCTCCTGCCTCAGCCTTCCAAGTAGCTGAGATTCAGACATGCGTCACCGCGCCTGGTTAATTTTGTATTTTTAGTAGAGACAGGGTTTCTCCATGTTGGTCAGGCTGGTCTCGAACTCCCGACCTCAGGTGATGCACCCACCTCGGCCTCCCAAAGTGCTGGGATTACAGGCATGAGCCACCAGGCCCTGGCGAATTTCTGTTGTTTTAAGCCACCTAGTTTGTGGTACCTTGTTAAGGCAGCTCTAGGAAAGGAATATATCCTGTCAGTAGCAAGTGGCTTCAGCCTCCAATCTTCTTCCCACACTGCCATCATCAGCTTCATTTCATCATCTCAGGTTATCAACACCCGCTGGGCAGCAACCCCATCTACACAGCTCTACCAGGGCTCTCCAATAAGCATCTAGGTTCTATTAACCCCAACTCTTCCCTCGTCCTCAATTCCTAGGGATGGGAGTGGCTACCTGCAGTAGTGTTCCCCTTTCGCCTTTTCAGTTCCACTTCACTAATTCCTCATCTGTAATTTGCACTGTGAAAATAGCTAGCATGGTTTATTTCTGACAAAGACCCCTGAGTGAAAATCATCTCATTCCGAATTAAGAGCCTGAATCCATAACATACCTTATAAGATCCCATGCAATGTGGACCCTGGCTATTTCTCTGCCCTTGTTTCTGCCCAAATATTGCCCAAATATTTGTTTCTGCCCAAATATTGCCTCGGTAAACACTTTTCCTGACAATGTATACAAAATTATTATTTCTCCCAACCCCGGCAGTCTTTGGCCATGCTCCCTTTTCTCTGCAGCATTCCTCGCCATCTGGTATAATCTATATCTGTTTGTTACCTGTCTTCCCCACTAGAATATGAGTTCCATGAGAAAAGTTTTGTTCACTGCTGTGTCCCCAGGGTCCAGATCAGGCTCTGGTACACAGTAGGTGCTGACTTTTGAAAGAAAGACTAACTGTAGAAAACACCCTAGAAGCAGCCCTACCATTTTTGCGTCCATTTATCTGAATTATAACCAACCTTTAATTTTTAAAGGATATTTATTTATTACCTCGCTTTGCTGGCTGTCCTTCGTTTGTGGAATCACACTTTAGTAGCAAGGTCTGTTGCACTTCCTTAGTGATAGTGCACTTTAAACTGTGTGCTTTCTTCTATTTCACAATTTACTTTTTGAGACAGGGTCTTGTTCTGTCACCCAGGCTGGAGTGCAGTATAATCATAGCTCACTGCAGCCTTGATCTCCTGGGCTCAAGTGATCCTCCCACCTCAGGTTCCCAAGCAGCTGGGACTACAGGTGTGCTCCACCATGCCCGGATAATTTTCCTTATTTTTTTAGAAATGGGGTCTCACTGTGTTGCCCAGGTTGGTCTTGAACTCTGGGGCTTAATCTATCCTCCTACCTTGGACTCCCCAATTGATGGGATTACAGGGGTGAGTCACTATGTCTGGCCCAATTTAAAGTTTTTTTTAATGCAAATATTAGCTCCATTTTAAACCTTTAAAAATTATCAACTCCATCAAGATCAGCCACTCAGTAGCATTTATTGAGAGGCTGGTTGCTGTGCTAGGAGTTGAAACTAAACTATGTTGGGGTGTCCAAAGAAGGAAATGCAATTCCTGCCCTTGTGGAGCTTATAATCTTATGAATATTCAACTTGCAGATATGTAAACGTCTCAGGTATTTACCAATGATGCACAAAAGAAAATAAATAAAATATAGTATCTATACACTTGTTAGGTGAGGTGCAATGGTTGAAGGGCCGTTCAAACTAGAATAACTCTTAGAAGAGGTTGTTGTTAAGCCTAAATTTAGAGAAAGAGACAAAGATGGATAAGTATGAGGGAGGAAAGAAAGGGCACTTGCAAAAACAAAAGTGAATGACAAATACACGGAACTAACTTAATTAGTTACCTGGAGTCTATAAATGAAAAGTCTGCGAATTTGGCCTCTAGCCTCTGAGTTATCTATTCTGCACTTCTCCTCAAATGTATCAAATTATATTCTGAACTCAAATGGTCCTAGACTTTCAACAGTGGTTGGAGTCACTTTGCACTCCTTCCAAGTTATCCTAGGTCTCAATTGAAATGTCATTTTCCCAGAGAAGCTTTTTCCAGTCGCTTAATCTGAAATAGATGTTCTTTGTTATTCTATCCCTTAGCATTTCTTTCATAGCCTTTACCATAATTTATAACTGTAATTTTATTTGTTACCTTATCATTTGACTTCTATATTAGATTAATAGCTACCTAGAAGCAGGGTGTTTGCATTATTTTTCAGTACCATATACATATCAGCATGGTGCCTAACACTTAATATATATTTGTTGAAATGGAATTAAATAGTACATATTTCTGTGAAGGCCAGAAATCCATACATAAAGCTGATTCCAAAACTCAAAATAATTTTATTTTAAACACTTACCAAAGTTCAATTGTCCTCACTTCTGATACACAGAAATGTATATTCATATAACTCTCTTGATACATACATATACAAACATATATACATAATTCACATACATGATAATATTTTGACCTTTACTTCTGAAATTAATTTCAATTTATGTCACATATTTCATTTTTTACAATCAACTAAATACGTTCATGAAAATAATTAATTCTACTAAAGTAGGGAATATAACTCTGGATAGGACCTCTGAGGGAGGGATGGTCCAAGCTGGTGCTAGCTCATACACAATGATTTGGTGTACATTTTAAAAAGGACCCACATCCTCTGGGTAGACACAGACGCACAGCAACATAAACTCTGCTTGGTGAAGGGAGCCTGGGCAGGACTTCAGCTCCCACTTTAGGTGCTCTTGCACAGGGCATGACCTGCACATAGGTGGCAGTTCTGGAGAGGATTACTCAGTGGTGGTGTGAGCAGATGTGATCTAGCCATCCTTGGGCTGTTCCATTCCTTGCTAGAAAAGGCCAATTTGATTTGTCTGGATTATTTTCGTCAGGAAGGGGTCCCTTCTTCTTTTCACCGCTCTGTCTGTTTAGCTGAAGAGGGAGACCTCTCCAATGAAAGAGGACCATTTTTCATGTTCAAGTGTATGCATGGCTATCCTCTGTTCCTTCAGCCTCCAAGGGGGCTTTCAAGGTTTAATCTAAAGAAATAACCCTGTGTTGATTCTTGATTCCTAAGAAATTATGCTGTCAGTCTGGTTGTAGGCAAGGGTTTCAATTTTCCCTCTGGAAAAAATGAATCAGAAGTTAGTCCATTTGTATAACACTGCTTAGTAACTGTTTAGAAATTATACCAGTAACACTAAGAATAAGCTCAAGCTATCTCCTAAGTGACCCAATTTATTGACTTTCAGGACAAACAGTAGATGAAATCAATTCTAGTTTCCATATATCAAAACTAACAAGCATGTCTTATTTCAGTAATCTTTTATAAACTTTCTATATCTTAGGGTCAAGGGTTATAACAGATGCACAGTATTTTAAAAACAAAATTAATTTACCTTTAAGTGTCCTTAGTCTTGAAGTATAAGCTATAAGAAAGGCCTGTTTCAAAACTACTAACATGAATTTATCAGAGTAGGAGCTCAAACCACTGAAATATGTTTTTAGAAGGATTTTTACTTTGGAAAATGAATATAAACTTGGCATTTGGGAATAAAGGGTTGGATAGTGGAAAGCACCCCAGATTGGGTTCAAGTCCTTATTCTCAAACTATCTAATGAGATGAAACTATGCAAGTGATTTAAATTTGATGGGATTCATCTTGAGATCTATTAATGAGTTTAAAGTCTTAAAGTGCTTGCAGCTCTCTGATTAATTTTATATTAAAAGTCCTCAAAGCAGAAAGAATATCAGATAAAAAAAAACAACAACAGCCTGTGAGATCCTAAGTGGACTTACACTCACGTGTATGAAGAATCATGTGTATACAGCAGCCCCTGGGGAAAATGTTAAACGTGTCATCGGGGCCCTACCTTTAGCTGAGGACTGGGCCAGACATCCTAGCAGATTCTTTTCAGTTATTCTGATGTGTCACCTCTTTTGGGAAAAACCTAACTTCACTAATATCCAGGTTCAGCAAGTGAAAAAGACAGAAGCCTTACCTAGCCACCGTGACCACTTTAAAGAAGTGATTAATTTAGTCAGCTGCCCACCTCAATCATCACCAACTTTTGCAATCGCTTGGCGAAATCAATGTCCAACAAGTGAAGCAAATCCAAATATGGTGAACATTCCTCCATTGCCAAAATGGGAAAACTGCCTTATCTCCTCATCAAAGCCCATCTTCTGGGAAATCAGCTCCTCTGTTAAATACCCAAGTGGGCTAGAAGCACATTTTGTGTGCAACCCTGTAGAAGCTCGTCCTGATGCCAACTTGCAGGGATCCAGTAAACCTCAAGTCACCGCTCTTGATAACATAGACATCTTTTTAGAAACACTTTATTTATACAGACTTTGTCTAGCTGGGGAAAAGGTTAATTTATCTGTATACACAGGGATAAGTAGAGCACAGCGCTTCTGGACGCCCTTAAACTTGCAACTAATTCTTTCTCCAGATCTAACGCCTCTGTTTCTACTCCCGGGGAATCTCTCCCCAGGGACTGCGCGCGCGTGCGTGCGTGTGTGTCTGTGTGTGTGTGTGTGTGTGTGTGCTTTAAAATGATCACTAATTCCGCGCCCAGCTTCTCTCCGTCCACCTGTGGCCCAAGAACCTGTGTTCCCAGATGGCACCAGCGGGGCCTGGCTTATTCCAGAACACATGTGGGGCCCTGAAAGGTGCGTCGGGGACTAACCCGCCCAAACCGAGGCAAACACTCTGGGAGGCCGACTCCGGCTTGGCTTGTGGCCCGACATACCGCCCCACTCCGCGCACACGTGTCTGTGACACTTCAGTGGCTTGCAGGACCTCCAGCGAGGATGTCTCCAAACCATCTCAGCCTACTCAACGGCATCTGGGATGTCCCCCTGCCTCTAAGTCAGACCCCAAGAAAGATCTTTGAGGACTTGAGCTTCACATTGAAAAACAGTGTGGAAAATGGGGGTGTCCGTGAGGCTGGGGGAGACAAAGGGGCCCAAAAACTCCCTCCCGTCCGCTTCAGCCCACTTAGTTCACCCTCCCACGGGGCGAGGGGCGGGCCGGGGGGCTGGGGTGGGGATGGCCCTGGAAGGGGTCCCTCCCTTCCCACCTCCCACGGCCCACCCTTACTTACTTTCTCTCGGAGCCTCTGCTTGGCCGCCTTTAGCCCAGGCGATGCGGAGGGGAAGCGGGGAGGAGAGAGGAGCCTGCGGACTGCAGCAGCCGGGCAGTCCCGGAATCTCCGGACTGCGCCCCTGCCCCAAGCCCGCCGGGAACCGGGGCCGTGGACGCCCCCACCCGGGCGCCGCGGCGAGGCGGGCGCGCTGGGTTCAGCACCCTCGAGGCTGGCTCCGAACGCTCACGGCCCTCCCCCTCAGTCCGCCGCCGTCGCTGCCAGCCGCCCCTCCCCGCCGCAGCAGGGAGGCCGCCGGGGCCCGGGGGACGCGCTCGCGCGGGGGCTGCCCCCTCCCCTTCCCCCCACCCTGGGCGGGGGCGCGCGAGAAGCGGTGACGTCAAGGGGCGCGCTGTGGCAGCACCTCCCCGCGCGCTAGTTAAAAAGAAGAAGAAAAGAGGGAGCGAAACATGAGAGGCTGTGTGAGAAGCTGCAGCCGCCGGCAGAGGAGACCTCAGCATCATCTAGAGCCCAGCGTTGACCCTGCCTCCGCCTGCCCCGCCGCCGCCGTCGCCGTTTCTGTTCCTGCTACTGTACCACCTAAACAACTCCCGTTACACGGACAAGTGAACATCTGTGGCTGTCCTCTCCTTTTCTTCCTCCTCTTCCAACTCCTTCTCCTCCTCCCACTTCCCAGCCGCAGCAGAAAGCCCCTAACCCAACTGACACTGGCACAACTGAAAACGGTGTCATCTGCACAACTTTATCTCGCTCCTCGGGCTCCCCTAAGGCATTGGACCCATCGCCGCGTCTTTTATTTTTTGCAAAGTTGCATCGCTGAACGTATTTTTGTCCCCGTCACCTCCCTCTGCCTCTGGAGCGCCCTGCAGCCCCGCAGCCTCCTCCTGGAGCTGCGCCTTAGTGCCTCTGCTGGGCAGTGGCGTTCCCCCCCCATCCTCCCGCGCCCAGCCCCTGCTGCTCTGGGCAGACGATGCTGAAGATGCTCTCCTTTAAGCTGCTGCTGTTGGCCGTGGCTCTGGGCTTCTTTGAAGGAGATGCTAAGTTTGGGGAAAGAAACGAAGGGAGCGGAGCAAGGAGGAGAAGGTGCCTGAATGGGAACCCTCCGAAGCGCCTGAAAAGGAGAGACAGGAGGATGATGTCCCAGCTGGAGCTGCTGAGTGGGGGAGAGATGCTGTGCGGTGGCTTCTACCCTCGGCTGTCCTGCTGCTTGCGGAGTGACAGCCCGGGGCTGGGGCGCCTGGAGAATAAGGTAGGCAGTCACCGGCCTCACGGACGCGTACTTGGCATATTGGCTGGGTGGGGTTCCCTGTGGCTCTGGCAAAGCCGGTGGCTGTAAGAAGGGCAAAACTTCTTTGGGGGAGTTCTTCCCATAACTTTTCTAAAGAGCTAACGTGATTCTGTTGTGTGTTCTCTGGGGTAAGCAAATAGCTTTCCCGCCCCCAGAGTCCGCGGTCGGGATGCTGTGCAAACTTGCCTATCTCTGAAAACAGACGCTTCTGCGGTACCCGCACCCTGGGCTGGGTAAATATTTTAAAAGAATCGCGATGAACAGTGTGTTTTGGATCGAATGGGGCACTGGCTGCGGTGAAACTGTAAATTAAGGTGGCTGTGGTTTCCGGTTTATTTTTCTAGGGTAAAAAGATTTGTGCCGTTTTCTCCACGTGCTCGGTTAGGGATAGGATTGAATTGTAAAGGATGTTGAAGCGTGGTTGGTTTATGATCCCCAGCCCCGTCAGAGGGGGGTGTCTTGCATTACATTAGTTAAACCAACAGAAAGGAACTCTTGGTCCTCCGGTTAGGGACCTGAAAAACATTGGCGAAAGATTTTGCTGGGGCGTTATTTATCACGTAAAACTGAGACGATTCTTCGTCATTTTGTAACATTATAAATTCAGACTTTCAGGGTCAGTTAGGTGTCTTGGAAGAAGATCTTCTCTAAGAATTTGTTTTAAGAGTAATGGCATTTACGTTATCCTTGTGTTAATAAGTTTAACTAAATACTAACATGGTGTTTGTTGACTGTAAAGACACGCTTGTTTTTGAGTTTGCAATATCATTCTTGCCAGGAGATGCAGTCATGGGTGGTATTCACTGTACACCAAGGAATGATTGCTGGGTCACGTCATTAACAATCACTGCACGTGAAATAAACAATCAGGTGTCTTTGCTCCCCCTCCCTTTCCCCATTTTAGGTTTAATTAAGAATTCCTCTGTTAGAACACTGCCAGTTGTCAAGGTCTGAGAGACTCTTGGAAAACTCGTGCTTCAGTCTTGCTGGCCCAGGCATAAAAAAAAAATACCCAGGCTGAATCTAATTTTTATGCTCAGTTCACGGTAGATTTCACTCTATTCTCATGTAAACAGCTCCTACGAATCAACATATGTGTCTGGGTGGTATCTCTCACTTTGTTTTGTAACAAAAAGCCATATTGCATCATTTAATTTGCTCAAGTCATGCAAATAGGAAAAAATCAATAGGACAAAAAGGGGTCGACTTATCCTCCTCCCCACTAAACTGCTGCCCACACACAGAGTCCTGTTGCTTATGGCAAAAGAATAACAACAACACCATTGTATTTGTTAGTTGGTTCACTAATGGGTGAAACTAGAGAACATCATTCTCTTTCAGTCCCCAGCTCTGTCCAAATGTTCATGCCTTTTGAGGGAGCATTTGTCCAACTCCTTCTATTCCCAGATGAGTGAGAACTGTCTTGCTGCAGGTTTTCAGCTGCAACTCTCTTTTTATTCTTACCATATGCAGCAGGAGCCTGAGATTCAGGGAACAGATATTCCAGGATTTTATTCAAAACAATGTCATTAAGCTCCTGTGTTGCAATTGAATTAAGTTTCAAAGTAGCTACATTCAGGTCACCTTAAAGGTTTTATCAGGAGCCCTAAAGAACCAGCAAATTCAGAGAAAAGTTTAGAAATATTTGCCATTAAGTCTCCCTTGGTGTAATATATACTATGAATATACTGATGATCTAGGGACCCCTGCAGTACTCAACTCTTCCAGGGACATATGGAATGAAAATTTTGTTCTTCACTAAATGGTGGGGAGAAAGGGAAGGGGGATGGGACCGAGGGGAGTTATAGCCCTTAAGAGAAGTTATATAATTTTTTTTAAAGAAATCATTCTTTAGGAAGCAATCTGCCATGTTAACTATACACATTCCTTTCTGTTTTATGTGCTTCCAATCTTCAACAAACCCCTACTCATTTGGAAAGTCTGTCTGAATTAAGTTTGGTACACTAGACTTTTGCTGGTTCCATTACAAGTGGTTTATAAACTAACAATACCCAAATTGTTCAAAACAGAGATTTGCTATAGCTATGCATATGCATTCTTGACCTATATTAGTTCTCAAGTTTTAATAGTTTTTAAAACATGTTATTTTATAATAAACTTCAGTGTTTCCCTTTTTCCCGTAAGCCTTCCTGGATTATAATATATGTTAGGATCTTATTTCATAATGTGTATACAGGAGAGATGATTGCTATTTGAAAGGGCCCTTTTTTTGTTTATGGAAGAAAAAAAAATCCCCAGAAACATTTCTGCAGCTTTTCAAGAAACTACAGTAGTAGGTTTTTCCTACAGGAAGAAATTTCTTAGACAAATAGATAGTAGCAAACTAGGTAGGAATATTAGCATGCTCAGCCATACAATTAAGTCCTGTTTCTAGGCTAAGAAATTTTCTTTAATGAACTAGAATTGAGTTCAATTCTTTAGTCATGGAATTATGTTCTATTTTAATTTTTTATATATTTTAATAATGTTCTATATTGTAATAAGATTGTTAACTACCTTGACAAATAAGTACTGTCAAAATTTAGGAAGTCATATTATCTTAGCAATATTATCGCACTTTCTAAATACAGCATGCTAAAAGAATCTAATTCTCATTAACCAGATTGAATCTGCAACCAACTAAAATACCCCCATTTCTAAAACTTAACTTGTAGCCACAGAGGCATAGAAGTTCTCTCTACCTTGGGTGGTTTCACAGCCAAAGCTGTCAAGGAATGGGTGAAAAGTAATTGTTTTCAAGTGTGCCCTTTTACAATCATTTGTTTGCTCTGGCTCTTTCAGGCACAAAGGCTATTGTTGAACACATCCAACTAAACAAATAACTCATCCTGGGGTCCCTTTAACAGCTGCCTTAGTACAATGATCTATTTACATATTAGCCTAAAATTGAAACTGAACTCTTTAATGACATAATCCAGCACTATAGTTCAGAGACACATGTGTTCTACCCAACAGCTGAACAACCTTGTAGGCATATGATTTTTAGAAATAACTTTTTGTGTACCAAGTGATCTTAAGGCGACATCTTAATATACTGTCATGTATTTTCTCCTTTTGTCCCCTCATCGAACCCGTGTGGGTGCCTTTTGCCCTCTTTGTTTAGTTACTTGGTAAATAAAGAGAAATACAGAAGGTCTCTGTCACCCATTTTACTATTTGTTGATAAGCTATAGTTGGAGGCCACGCTTTACTGTGTATCCCCTATTTATCTTACCCTTCTTCTATGGATTTTACTTTCGTGTGGCTAAAGATTAAAGGATGACCTGCCAGATGTTATAAATTAGCAACAGCCACAATGATTACTAGGCACGCTGTAATAATGTCTCAAAGTTTTACATGATTTCTGAAGTATATTTAGTTTTAACCACTATGATGGTTTTGTATACAGCTTTCAAAAATTGAAACAGGAAATTAGCTTAAATTTCTTCTTAAGATTGACGGCATCATCAGAAATAAAGTTAAGGACCTATATAAGACACAGACACATAGGCAAAAAAGAAGAAGAAATTACGCTACACACACCCAGACTCATCTGTCTAAAACCCTGTTGCAGCTTTGGCTGAGTCAGTTTAATTGACTTCAGTAAGACTATTGGTTCATTGAAACCAAAGCCAGAATGATGGCTCTATCTATCTTCAAATAGGTATTTACACTGCAGACCTCACACAGAGCAAAATGTTACCATCCTGCTGGGCCGGAACAGCATGAAACTTTAAAAAGAATAATATTATACTTGATTTCAGATAATTTATTGAATCCTACTTCTGAAACTTTTGATGAGAGATCTGTGGCCAGAACACATTCCAAAAATTGTAAAAGACAAAATTCCTTAGGCACTAAAATCAAGCTCTTCCTGGATAGCAGCTGAGAGAGTATACGAGGATCATTTTGTTTCAGCTATAAAAAATGGAAGCATGCATAATCTCCATAAAACCAAAGGTAATTACATTCCAGTTTTTCAGCCAGCAAAAGAGGTGGCTTCAGCATCCTGCAGTTGTTCTGTTCTTAGTGGACTGCTATATGATAAACAAACAGAATTGCTTTATGATAAACAAACAGAACAGAGTTGAACACTATTAATATTGAATAGATCTGGTGAGGTCTGCCAGAGTATGGACAATAAAAGACATTTAAAACATTCTTGGAATGCAAATTCTAAGGGTGTAGTCCATGTTTCCTTTTAGAAAATTTTATCCATTTAAGCAATTGTTATTTAAATAAATTGATAAGACTGTAAATATAATTGTGATTAATAATAATTTTTCTGAATATTGTAGCTACAACCTATTATACGTTTTTCCAAAATATGATCACTTCTATTGGACTTGCTGCATACTAAAATTTCAGTATGTTTGTATTCAATTTTTTTTCATTACTTTGCTCTTGCAGATTCAAATTTTTGTGATGACCTGGAATATCATTATCCCAAAAAACAGAAGCCATAGATTTACCCAAATTAGAACCTTAATTTGTTAAAGGAATATTTGTTTAAAACAGTGCTCTAGAATTTAAAATGTTAAATTTGATTGATAGTTCTAAAGAAGTAATAAAGTATAAATATAGTTAGATGAATTGGGAAAAGGTTTAAAATTCAATTCCATTATGTTGTTTTTAATGTAAAAAATCAATACTTGATTTTGACAGCACTACATTTCCCAAGTCAAATATTGTGTTGATATTGCCTTCTATATATATTAAAGGAGGTTCTGAAGGCAGGTTTTTAAAGTTACTGCTAAACAACAAGACCTATTCTGTCTATTAATTGCTAAACTCAATGAATCAGTAACTCAAATTGGTCTTATTGAAATAAAAGACATGTCACTGTAAAAATTGTGATGAAGGTATGTCACTTTTCATTAAAATTCACTACATATCATTCAAAAATACTTCGTTAAGCTCTTGTGTTTATTCATGCATATAACATACCTGAGGACCCAGTTAAAAAATTTTTCCTGGCTAAGATATAACGAATAATAAAAATTGGTTGTAAACCTGTTTGATTTCACTTTGGATATTATTTTTATAAAACATGAATGGCAAATCCTACTTTAGAAAACTTTCCCTAATGCAGTCTGCAGATTGAAAACTAATTGAAATTTGAGAAATGTAACCCAAGTATATTTTTGACATAATCATATTAAGAATTTCAGGAATGAAATAGATTTTCATGTAAGACACAAATAAGTCATGTCTTGAAAAATTCTGTTTTGCATGCAGTTGGACAAAGGTTGGGATTTTAAAGCTAAGTATCATTCAGTATACACTTTGAGGCAGAATGAAGTGATAAAGTCTTAAAGAGTCTAAATATAATTGCCTTTTATTTTTTCACACCTGAAATACAGATGAAGTCTTTGATTTGCAAGAATAAGAAGCACTTTTATGTATCCCTGCCTTTTGTTCTCCCAGCCCAGTCCCAGAGACTATACTTGTATCCTTATAAAGGCATTCTGTATTGTGACACAGTAATTCTTTTCAGAAAACTTCATTGGCTAAATTAGACTTTTCTACTTACACAATTGCAAAAAAATAATAATAACTATACCTAACTTTACCTAACTAAAAAAATTGTTTGTTTCTGATTTATGACTTTCAGATATTTTCTGTTACCAATAACACAGAATGTGGGAAGTTACTGGAGGAAATCAAATGTGCACTTTGCTCTCCACATTCTCAAAGCCTGTTCCACTCACCTGAGAGAGAAGTCTTGGAAAGAGACCTAGTACTTCCTCTGCTCTGCAAAGACTATTGCAAAGAATTCTTTTACACTTGCCGAGGCCATATTCCAGGTAAGAAAAAAAAATGCATAAGTAAAATAAACCACTGCACAATATGCTTGTAAGATACCTGTGCTTAAATGCTTATTTATAAGACTTGTAAAATTTATCTTGTCTTTAAAATTACCTATTTTACCTCATAATTAACATTTCCAAATTTATAACTTTTATTGCCTCTAAAGGGAATATTGTAATTTCAGTCTGCAAATAGTATAATTGGTTTTGTCGACTTATTATATATTTCTTGTTAAGCTGATAATACAGGTGGTAATCTTTATACACGTTGTATTCTCAATCCAAATTCCTCGTTGGTGCCTTCTTTACCCATCACCATCAATATCAAGGCAACGTCTTCTTCTACACAGCTGATACATAACTGGAGAATGTCCACTGACTTGTAAGATAGATCCTTAAACAAAATATGATTAGCAATCCAAAAAAGTAATATCTTACAAAGCACTTTCACATAAAATGATGAATTTTCTCCTCAAAACCCCTGTAAGGTAGGTAGAAACAGTGGAGTCCTCTCCAATTGACAGATGAGGAAATCTGAGCTTTGGGAGAAGTCAAATGCCTTACTCAAAGTTATACAATGAGAAGGTGATAGGAGAGATACGGACGTTCTCATGCATATAGTGTCATGAACATGCCTAGTCACTATTGTAGTTTGGACTCTAATAAGCATATATATTCATTAATTAATTTTTATCATCAAAAATTTGTAAACTTTTGTTACTGTTGCTTTAGTTGGAAGACTCAACAGAGAGGAAAAAAATAATTTAATAAGACATTCTATTTAGTTAGGCAAAGTCGCACACAAATCTACTGAAGATTAGGCAGTGTTTAAGGAAAAGGCAAGCTTTAAGAACTGTAGAATGCACTGAGAGAATTTTTTTAAGTGCTATGTACATTTTACTTTTTTCTCTGACTCAGGAAAGTGTAGATTTTCATATTTTTAATATAGCTCTCTTAATAACCTTATAAAATATTTTGACTTGGGTTGCTTGCTTCCTTGAATATAGCATAACATATATCTAAACCCATTCAATATGAAAATATTATTATTGTTTTCATAAACCACAGCCATGTTTCTAAGCCTTTTCTCAAGCAGCTGTTTCTTCCTCTTTATCACATTCCCCAGAGCAAAGCAGAATAGGTCACGGTTGCCTAGATGGCCTACAAAGAAGTGATAACAGATTAGATACCATAAATGTTTGCTGGAAACTTCAAGTCTTGAACACTTGCCTTTAGGACTATAAATTGAAAGTGATATCAACACTAAGCATTTTTATTTACCATTATCTACTTTAGATAAATACAACATGCTGGATTTGGGGACTTAACTGTGGGGGTCTTTATATATTTGAAGTAATTTTAGCTTCAAAAAACAATAAAATAAAAGTAATATCCACCGAAAGAGAGAGCACAGCAAACAGCTCAGAGCCAGAACTGCAAGCACCTCACTCCCCAGATCAACATATGTGGTGACGAATGACAAATTTATTTTTCTACAAAGTTTGTATATATGTAAAACTGCTGAAGTGCATCAAGATGTCAAGTGCTTTTGGTGGCCACCCAGGCTGCTTTGAAAGATAACCAGATGAAAGCTCCACTCTAGAGGTGGACAGAGCAGCAAGGGTGCTTTCCAGAGACTCTGAAAGGCTTTACCCACAAGCAGAGGGGGCTGCCCCTGCGTACATCAAATGCTAATGATCATTCTCAATACTTGCCCCAAAAGTGAGCTATAATAACACACTCTTTGCATTACTTATGCTAATCGATTTGTTGCCTGGATGGATCCTTGGCATGTAGGTTACCATTTCCTAAAGTACAATAAACAAGATGCTAATCCCCACCCTTCCCAGCCCCTGCTCCCAGCAAAGAAGTGTCTTCACAACTGTGGAACACAGATTTTTTGGAAATTACTATAAAAGCAAATTTTAATAGTTTTCCCTTAAGTTGATTTAATGATATGGTTCACTTTCCTCTGAAGTTCAAACTGTTGGAAAACAGCTACATTGTGATTCTTTTTTAGAAGAAACTGATCAACATATTTTTGACTATCCTCATTAATAGCTTCATCTTTCTACACAACAAGAACTTGAAGAGGAAGGTACCCCGAGGGATGTATTTTGCTAAAATAAGGCAAATGCTGAAAGAATTGGGAGACAGAAAATAATTCCAGAGACATCTTCATTTTTTCCCTATTGCCCAATACATGAAGAAATGTATATATAAATGACCTAATGATTTGCTTTGACTCCACGGCTTTAAGAAAGCACAGTCACTTTAGAATATTCATATACCTACAAGATAGCTACTTCCTAGAATGCTTAATCAAGAAATAGTCATAGTCTGCTTATTTTTCCAAAAATGGGAAAAGACATTACAAATCAATATAGTGAGTATATACTAGAGTTTTATGAATCATAATATTTTCCAGTTGTGAATTCACTTAGGGAAGTAAATTCTCAAAACTTCTAAAATTGCCAAAAACTCTCTGCTCGTCTCTGCAGGTCTTTTCTTCTGCTTAACTGAGCAGGGTAGCTACTTTGCTAATCACTAAAAGAAGGCATAACATACTCTATGGGAAGCATATCTAATGGACATCTATTGGCCTTGCTTCTTCCTCTATATCTGTAGTCATAATGATCTTTATCACTCTTCGACCTCATCTTCTCAGCAGTAGGTTATTGTAGTGTGAAATGTCTGCACACAATTAGTTCAATTGGTTTAATCCTGTCGCTAAGAAGGCCAAGGTCAAGGGTTTGATTCAACTGAATTTTTCTAGTCCTTAGCCATTCCTAACCCTGGTCAGTTAGCTTACACATGTGTCTTCTTAGTCCCAAGGAGAGTAAACCAGAAGGAGTAAATAGATGGATATATCAAAATCCACCACTTCTATTAGGATATGTTCATGAGTAAGTCTTACTCATGAAGAGTCCGTAACTCTTTTTTTTTTTTTCCTTATCATGATGAGCAGCACTCACACTGAGGAAAAATAACTTTTCCCTGGAATACATGCTGAGAGAAAAGGGAGAATTCAGAATACTCCAAGGAAGCATTTATTTTATACGTCAGTATTTATCGGGTGCTTTGTGGTATAGCATAACCAGGCTCACTATCCAGAAGAGTATTTACAGGTCCAAGATAGTTGATAAATGATCAGAACTTAAAAAAATACAGCTGCTAGAATATTCAGTGTTTGTTCATTATTAGTAGACCTGACCATATTATGATGATCCTGAGTGAGCTAAACATACGCTTTCAGTAAAATGCCAAACAAAAGGGAACCCTGGCAATAAATGTTAAAATATATCTCCCTACTCATCATCGTTCACTGCAGAATCGGGTCATTTAAGGTAAAATATTAATAAAAGTGTTAGATACTTAAATTCAAATAAAATTACATGATTGTAAAAAAAAAAAAAAAAAAAAAAAAAAGCCCATGTATTTAAATGAAATCTTCTGAACTGGTTTTCACACTTCGGTTATTCAATTTGTCTAAATTACATAAGAAGCTTGGAGTAAACTTATTGTCTGTATTTTTTCTTAATTTGCTAAGCAGGCATCATACCTCTGGAGCCACCAAGTTTATGAATATGTATTCATTAATCTTTAGATATTTCATTTGAAAATGACTTCTCATTTCCTCGTGTTTGTCGCAGTTACTAATTCCATTTAAATTGGAATCGACCACCAGCATTGTTAATTAATTTCCCCTTAAGATGGTATTGGTTAGTAGACAGTAATGCTGAAATACACATGTTTTTTAAGCAAGCTGGACATTTCTTATGAATTGCATTTTGAAATTTTCCTGTGACCCTTCGGCAAACATCACATTAAAACTATATTTGTCACTCACATATCCAGTTATAAATATGACCATGGTGTGACAGTCTTCCTGCATGCATAATACAGGCATGGAGATTTTGTTGCCTGGTGGTAAATATTTCCAAAACAAGATCTAGCCCAAAACTGTGCAAAGAGTTTGATTTAACAATTCAGTTTTTTTTTTCTTTTTACCACTAAGAGACTTGTTTCACACTATTAGGCAGTTTTCATCTGAATGCTTATCCCTTTAAGAAGGGAGGGGAAAAGTTATCTTTTGCAAATGGTGACTTGCTAAAGATGAGTAAATGCTTCTATGGCCTTCATTCCTCTCCCCAGTTTCTAATCCTTGAATTTTTTTCAAAGAAAGATAACTTTCTGATTGCCTTGCCCCTCCCATGGAGCACTTCCCAGCTGCTTGCCTCTTTTTCTCTATGCCCCCCAACCGCATGCACACACACACACATACACACACACACGCACACACACGCACTCCCAAGGACATCTGCTCTTACTTGCCTGGTTGCCAAGACAAGATCCTTTCCAATAGCCTACTCAGAAATTGGCAGTGAAGAGTCTCTCTCAGAAAGTTCAGGGTGAGACATTTCACTCAAAAGTTAGGTCAAAATGTACTTCAAGCTTTACAACCATTTGGGACCTTCACATTCTAAGATAAGTGTTAGGTTTGAGGGGTCCTAGGTCAAGCACACAGAAAGTAAACTTGTGGTGTCTTTTATGCACCATTGATGAGTCTCACTTGGCTGATTCCAAATTCTTAGAAATCCTTGCTAAATCTGAATTTGTTATACAACTCCTAAATTTCTACTGAGCTACTCAGTATGTTTATCACAAAATTGATGAGGTATGAAAATCTAATTTGTTATATAAAAATAAAAACTTTAGATATATGATATAAAGTATAAGACCAGAAGCAACAATTTAGTTCCACATATAAGGCTGACTCTGGCAGCACCATCGTATTTTGAGAGCAGAAATCATTAGAATGTGGAAGTGAGTCTTTCTAATATGTCCCAGAAAGGTAACACCTTATTAACTCAAATTGTAAAGGTAATATCTAAACTTTTTTGCCATAAAGTTCTTTTATTTCATATTCAAAGATAGCTGTCTTTATATAATAAAATATTTAATGCATAAGAAAAGAAAAAACATCTTTCTTTTAGATCCTATTAAGTAACTCTGTTGTTATTTTTGTTTTGACTTGTTGATATGTCAGCTTTTCTGTTTGAGACGATTGAAGGAATATTTTAAATATTATTTTCTATTACAAATTAATCATTATCTCCTATAAGTGAAGTGCAGGAAAAACATATTTGAATATGGAGGTTCTGTTATAAGCATCAATTCATTGCTTGATCATTACACAGTGCATCAGTTGTTTATTATAGTATATAATAACCTTGTGTTATTCATCAGATTTATTATTTAATCTTATGTAAGTGGCAATACACTAAGATTTGTAAAATGACCAAAACTGGCACCTGATGGACTGTCTCCTTCTTGATTCTTGTTTGTTCATCTGAGGAAGTTATTTAGTACTGTAGGAAAAAATGCTAAATACTGATGATGAGATAAGCTCACAGGTACAACGTACAGTAGCTAGAGAATCTTGAAAAGACATCAATGCAATAGCAAGATAAATGCTGAGTTTGTCTTATTTGTACCTCACAGGAGCCTTTTAATACCCAATACAATATTATTTCACTTTTACCACAATTTTTAAATTTAGTTTAAAACACAAATAGGAATCCCAATCCCTGATTTTTTTCCTTCTTTTTATTTAGTATGTATGTATGTATTTATGTATGTATGTATGTATGTATTTATTTATTTGGATAGTGTCTCACTCTGTGGCCCAAGCTAGAGTGCAGTGGCATGATCTCAGTTCACTGCAACCTCCACCTTCCAGTTCAAGTGATTCTCCTGCCTCAGCCTCCCGAATAGCTGGGAGTACAGGTGCATGCCACTATGCCCAGCTAATTTTTATATTTTTAGTAGAGACGGGGTTTCACCATGTTGGCCAGGCTGGTCTCAAACTACTGACCTCAGGTGATCCTCCCGCCTCAGCCTTACAATGTGCTGGGATTACAGGAGTGTTTTTATTTCAGTCTAGGTTCTTCCTAAAATATCCATCTAGTTTCTAAAAATTGTTTTCCTCATCTTATATCTTTCAAATAAGGTGGTTTTACTATGACACTAAGTGTTTCTAATGAGTGTTTTTATGTTTTTTAAAGGTTTCCTTCAAACAACTGCGGATGAGTTTTGCTTTTACTATGCAAGAAAAGATGGTGGGTTGTGCTTTCCAGATTTTCCAAGAAAACAAGTCAGAGGACCAGCATCTAACTACTTGGACCAGATGGAAGAATATGACAAAGTGGAAGAGATCAGCAGGTTCATAAAGATAAATGCTCTTTAATCTTTAAAAAAACCCAACTGACAAATCTTGTGGTTTTGACAGTGAATCAACTATCTGTGCTTATGTTCAGCAGCTATATCCTCCAGATGCTTTATTTTTTTCTTTGTGGTAGTTTGTTTCTCTAAAATTCTAACTTAAATGCTTTTAACACTTAGACTACTAATCTTATATTATGAGCTTGGCTTCTCTATGACTCATGTGAATTTTATGGGTATAGTTTTAAGCCTGAATTTTATGATTGTTGTTAGCCTATGGCACTGTGAAAATGTTCAGCTCAATTACTATTGGCAAATCAGATTTTTCTAAATAGATCTTAGAACTTTCTCTCTACATGCCTTCCATAAGGTTTATTTATTGTGAGTAAAACTGATTTTAATTATAGTCACTGAAAGATGAAACAATGAGATTATGACTTCTGAAAATATATACATGTTTTGATTCTCTTATTTTACTTTCTGATAGAAGGCTGTTCTGTTGTTTGCCATTGAAAGAATTTAAAAGAACCACTTAAAAGAATTATATTGTAACCCTTGGGTTAGCAGCACTTCATGGTTCTCAAAACCATGATTCCTAGAGGAAATAGAGTTTGAAAAGGATGCCAAGTGCATCCCTTATCTCCTTCATCTCAAGAAAAGCTTACTGGTTTTCTTTAATTTGTTTAGAAAGCACAAACACAACTGCTTCTGTATTCAGGAGGTTGTGAGTGGGCTGCGGCAGCCCGTTGGTGCCCTGCATAGTGGGGATGGCTCGCACCGTCTCTTCATTCTGGAAAAAGAAGGTTATGTGAAGATACTTACCCCTGAAGGAGAAATTTTCAAGGAGCCTTATTTGGACATTCACAAACTTGTTCAAAGTGGAATAAAGGTTGGCTTTTTAAATTTTATTTATTTTTGTGCTGGCTATGTTAATTTTATTTTAGTGTTACCTTCCTCACTGAAGGTATTTCTTTGTAATAAAAGAAAGAATCTTGCAGGAGAAAATAAGGCAACAACATAAGGAAACAATAATTACGGCACCTGAATTAGGACAGTGACATTAAATTTCTGTTATTTGTTGACTATTGTGCAATGCAATCAAATTGATATCTGACATGCTTTCCCTATGTAATTGACACATTTAAAGGAATCTTTGGCTTTATAAAGTATTTGTTTAAATATTGTTTAATGGGCATAGCACAGGATTGTACATCCATTTGCTAGTAGAAGCAAAGAGGTCTTTTGGCTGTTTTGGCAATTGCAAATCATTCTTTCACCATCTCTGTTTTTGAGTCTGTCTCATAAAAAATAATACTTATACTATGACTTCCTTGTACAATGTTTTTACAGGTAAGTCAAATATTTCTATAATTAGCCATCTATATAACATGTATTGCCCTCTTTTTCACTTCTCTAATTTGAATTCTCATGTTAAATAACCTAGGTATGTAAACAAAATTATTGTCAAGTTTGTTTCCCAAGAGTAACACAGTACATTAGCAGTACTAAACTATAAAGCAAATTATGACATTCTAAAATTAAGACACATGTAATAGCTCATGCCTATTTTAGAGTGAAACAAAGTAACAATATGATTTGGGAAGAACTGGTTATCCTTTTCATTTCTTAACTGAAAAAGAAAAAAACCTAAAGGAGGATTTATAGTCTTCTACTCACATAGAAATGAGCTCTTTCTTGCTTTGTTGTGCTGTGCTCAGTGGTAAGAAGACCCAAATCAGAAGAAACAAGTCAGGAAAAATACAGATATATTCCTGCTCTCTATTTCATTTTCTTATTGTGTGAGAGTTAAGATGACTCCAGTCTTCACTTTTTACCATTGTAAATAATGTTATTTATTATTCATATACATTTTACTTAATCTGGTCATGGATGACTTCCTTAATTTTCATTCACAGGAAGGGCATTACTGAGTTGAAGATTATAACCATAATACATATTGCCAATTAGCTTTAAAAATATTTTCAGATATTTGAGAATAATATTAATTATTTGAGAGAATATTAATATTAACAATAGTTTTCAAATGTGCTTTGAGTAAAAATGTTAGTATTAAAAAGATATGTAGGCCGGGCGCGGTGGCTCAAGCCTGTAATCCCAGCACTTTGGGAGGCCGAGGCGGGCGGATCACAAGGTCAGGAGATCGAGACCACAGTGAAACCCCGTCTCTACTAAAAATACAAAAAAAAAAAATTAGCCGGGCGCGGTGGCGGGCGCCTGTAGTCCTAGCTACTCAGGAGGCTGAGGCAGGAGAATGGCGTGAGCCCAGGAGGCGGAGCTTGCAGTGAGCCGAGATCACGCCACTGCACTCCAGCCTGGGCAACAGCGTGAGACTCCGTCTCAAAAAAAAAAAATAAATAAAAAATAAAAAAAAAAAAAAAAAAAAAAAAAAGATATGTATGATATAATGTAGATGTAAGGAGGGCTCAGAATACTGGAAAATGGTTTTATAACAAGAACTGATGTTCTTGTTTCTACTTCAATTTGACTGCCTTTTAAATCAGTGTTCCTTCAGCATCCCTATTTCAATTTATACCCTTCATAGGGATATCTGATGATTCATTAGAATATTCGGCTCTGACATGGAGATGTTTCATCATGCAATAAAATTGTACAAGCAAGGATATAACAGTGCCTTGGTTCTGAGTATGTGTGCTTGGCAGTCTTCTAGGAATTCTGCACAACTTGGCCAAATTTGCAAGAAAACTTGCAGAATTTGGACCTCTTTTTCCAGAAGAGCTCCCGAGTTTCTGGGGCCTAAAATATACTTCAAAATCTATTATTCTAGCGACTGATATGACATATTTTAAGGTGCAATATTTTAAATTCCTTTGGTGTTTTAGCACTAGTTATGCCCACAAGATAGAAATATATCACATGGATATCAGAGTGTGTATAGTGAGTAATGAGATCACATCCTTCTTACTTCAAGCAGGTTATGCTGCAGGTGGCCTTTATCTCAGTGTCTATGGAACTCCCTGATTGGAAGAGTTAAACAAGGCCACTGTCAGTATGATGGGGCAAATACCATCACATTTATGAGTTGATCATAGCACTGATTTTGGTGGTTGCCCCTCAGATACTTGTAATGTAAAAGAGTTTTCACAGCTATTTTTGGCTTCTTTAATATATGAAAGTTATCATATATTTATGACAGGATTCTGTGTTTGTCAATAATCATTTTGCATAAGTAATGCTTATACTTTATGAATTTTCATAAATTATTATACATATCAACTCTTCTCTATTTTTTCAGTTTTAAAATCCTAAGAGAGGGCATAAAGCTGTTTAACAGACTGAAGTGTTAATTGCAATACTCAAATCACAGAATTGGTAATACATACTAAACCCAGCCTCCACATGTTTGAAATTGAGAATAATAAACACCACAGGGCAGAACCCCTTCACGATTACATTAATTGATGACCAAGAGGAATATGTTAAGTCAGACATAAGAAGGAATTTCTGATTATAAGAGTTTCTAAAATATATTGCTAGCTATAAAAAAAAATCTGGCATTCCTTGTCTGCTAATGTAAATTAATTAGGAGTGATTTCTGTCACATGGTAAAGGCTGACCTTTTTGTGGCGAACAGTTGGACTTGCTTATCTCTTTAAACCTCTACCAACCCTGATTCTTACAACTGCTTGAGAGGGATGCCATCAGCCAAGAGCCAATCATAAGGGAACTTGGACAACTCTTCCTAAATGGGTCCTGACTGAAGCTAAAAAGATGATGTCTTGTTTTTAAACAACAAGATCGTGCTGTGTAAATTGTAGGAGATTGTAGTACCCTGGGGGCTAAACTGTCTATAATTCACAAAGAAAAAGTTAATCTGCAAAAAATGCAAAGCACAAGATAAAGAATTAACTTCTTTTTGTTATAGAAAAAAAAGTTGTAGCATTGAGATTAAAGACTAAGTCAGGAATATGTTTTTAAAATATGTAGTGATTTGATAGGTCTTTGATGATAGTGTAGTCTACAAGCCAATCACTAATACTGGCACTGTGAAGAATGGGCCACGTGTCAAACTGATGAACAAACTTTAAAACTTTCATTGTGTGTGTGGCTGTGTGTGTGCATGTGCACATGCAGCATTGTTATTCTGTTGTTATCATTTTATTCCAAAGGGCAAAAATTACAAAAATTTTACTATCTCCCGAAAGAAACACTTCTTTAAGATACTGGGTGATTTGAAATCTTTAAATTGAGCTTATATCTGAGCTCTGAAATCAGAGCTTCTGGCAAGTACTACAACCAGCTTTGTCTGTGTAAAGTCCTTGGCAGTGATAGACTAATGGCTCTCAAGAATGGCTTCACAGTATGATCACCCAGGAGCTTTCAAAAATTCTTATAGCCAAGCTGGGTGCGCTGTCTCATGCCAACACTTTGGGAGGCCAAGGCAGGAGGATTACTTGAGGTCAGAAGTTCCAGACCAACCTGGCCAATATGGTGAAACCACGTCTTTAATAAAATTACAAAAAAAAAAAAAAATAGCCGGGCATGGTGGCATGTGCCTGTAGTCCCAGCTACTCCAGAGGCTGAGGCAGGAGAATCACTTGAACCTGGGAGGCGGAGGTTGCAGTGAGCCAAGATCATTCCACTGCACTCCAGCCTGGGCAATGGAGCAAGACTCCATTTCAAAAAAAAAAAGAAAAGAAAAGAAACAACTTCTTGTACCCCAAAATAGTCAGAATATCTGGGGATGGCACCCAAGCATCAATATGTTTTTAAAGCTTTCCCAGGTAATCTCTACATGTAGCCAATTTGAAAACCACTGATAGAGACTGAGCCAAACTTCTGGGTCAGTTACACATTGAATGAAACATATTTTCTCTGCCAAGCCTACACCCAAGTCCTATTCCTGACTTAACAACTAAGAGCAGGTGGTTGGACACCAGTTGTCATTTGCCCTGTACCTTTTCTCATTTACTTAGTTTATATATATATCTTATCCAATTTGAGTGAGGAATTGGGTTAATTCTGGCAGCATGTAAGATGCTTGATATAAAGGATACGAAATACCATTTGAAAAAAAAATGGTATTTAAAAATTTCAAGTTAATTCTAACTGGGAAATGGCTTTACCCATTAATCTTTTTCTGTTTTTATTCCATTTTGGAATCTGGTGCTCAGCTAGTTGGTGAAATTGCTATTATTCTTGTTCTTAAAACATGTGGATTGTGATTATATATGTAAACCCTTGTTAAAAGCGACAAGGCCACCAGAAGATACTCTAGTGTAATTTCACCAAAGCAGCCCTGGCTGCCAAGAATGGGAGAGTCAGCCTTAGCTTTGCATATGTGTTAAAGGAAGGACATGCCCGCACCTGTCACTTGACAGGGTGGCCCCTCAAGGAAACTAGCAAACACCATTCTCTGCCACTTAGTTCTTGCGAGTGGTCAGAGGACAAAGAGGTTCACACCCTCAGCAGCCCTCGGCTGGCAGCACACAGCAGACACAGCTGAAAGGCTTGTCTATCATTGGAACAAGTGTCACTGGACTCCTGTCCCTCTCTATCTACTTGGATCCTCATTTCAAAAGATGCTTTTAGAAGCAGTCCTTTTACCAGGGGAGGAGAGGACATGAGGCTGAAAGCTGCTAATTGTCCGGGTGACTGAGCCAATTGAGGTGGAGCTCTTGAGAGACAGCAGTCCCGGTGCCCGGGAGTCACAGGAGCATGTGGAGGAGGATGCAGGGTCCACCAGGGCAAGCCCTGATGGGGCAGCCTCTGGTTTCACAGGCTTGTAAATCACAAGCATAATAATGAGTACCAAAAATTTAGTGAAATCTAAGTCCTCATCAACCATGGAGGCTGATGTTCCATTTCTCTGAACTTTGTCAAACCTAAATTTTTACATTTTTTTCTTTGACTTGCAACCGTAAGGTAACCCATGAAACATTTGTGTGTTTTTGCTTGAGTGAAATGAGTCAAAGCAGATTGAGAAGCAATTTATTTTTCAAAAGTAGTATTGGTAACACAGCATGCATACACATTATACACACATACATATATGGTGATTATTAGATCATGTAACAAATGCTTCCCCAGAAAAACTGCTGAGAACTCTGCTTTTAAGTACGCGTTAGATTAGAATAAAGCCCGTGTTAATAGAAAGAAAGCAACAGATTATATTTGTTAAACATTATAGTAGAACAATCACCATTGTGGCACATTTTTGTATACTGAATGACATTTTTGAACTTTTTGACTTAATCAGATTACTGGTCAGAAGTCATTACGCCTCACCTAAAAGAGAGTTGCTATAGTGGTGGAAATAAACAATAAATAAACTCAGTCAAAAAGTGGTAGAAATTGTCTTCCCCAAAATAAAAATTTTTAGGCAACTTCTTTTTTTTATAGTTTAAAATTCTGGTTACAAACCATTTATGTCATGTAAAAATATAAACAAAATGCAAATTACAAATAAAGATGTCTTTATTTGTTTTTTTTGTATGTGTTTGTTTATTTTTTGGGACAGAGTCTTGCTCTGTTGCCCAGGCTGGAGTACAGTGGTGTGATCTCGGCTCACTGTAACCTCCTAGGTTCAAGAGATTCTCCTGCCTCAGCCTTCTGAGTAGCTGGGATTACAGGCATGTGCCACCATGCCTGACTAATTTTTGTATTTTTAGTAGAGACGGGGTTTCCTCATGTTGCCCAGGCTGGTCTTGAACTCCCAGACTCAAGTGATGCACCTGCCTCGGCCTCCCAAAATGCTAGGATTCCACCACGCTTGGCCTCTTGTAATAAAGTTTTTGACTGCAGTTTTTTCTAATATCAAGGTAGTAATAACATGGCTTTGAATCCAACTATTTTTATTTTATTAAGTGTTGCTGATCCTTTCTATCACAATGCTCTGTACTCTGTGAAAAATGTCATTTTCAATTTTTAATGTAAGTTTAATCTCATTTTAAATGTATAAATGCCCACAAAGAAAAATTATTTTTCATAAAGCCAAAAGTCCCTTAATAATGTGAAATAACCTCAGTGTAATTTTCCATTTGGTTGAGTTAGTTTTTGCTCCTGGTATTCTTTCATTTTTTTTGAAATTGCTATTCTATTGATAAAACCTATTAACAAGTGTAACTGAGCATTTATGTGGTTATACCAGTTTAAGGTAGTTTAATCTATATGTTACTTTCCGCCATATGTTTTCCTGAAGCAGAAACTAGCGTGGCAGATGCAACGTTTCTCCAGTTGAGTAAAGAAAGTCCTGCCTTCTCTTAAATTTTAGGTCCCGTCAGTTACAGCAGAGGTGAGGAAAGTTTTTACATTAATATCTTTATATTTACCTAAGATTTGAAGGGCAAAGGAAATAGAAGCTATAAATCTGAGAAATCTCATGGTAATCACTTAAAACAAGTGAAAAACCAAGAAATCTGGACCCTAGAAAAAGTTTGCCATCTTTTTTTTTTTTTTTTTTTTTTTTTTTTTTTTTTTTTTTTTTTTTGAGACAGAGTCTCGCTCTGTCGCCCAGGCTGGAGTGCGCGATCTCGGCTCACTGCAAGCTCCGCCCCCCGGGTTCACGCCATTCTCCTGCCTCAGCCTCCCGAGTAGCTGGGACTACAGGCGCCCGCCACCACGCCCGGCTAATGTTTTATATTTTTAGTAGAGACGGGGTTTCACTGTGTTAGCCAGGATGGTCTCGATCTCCTGACCTCGTGATCCGCCCGCCTTGGCGTCCCAAAATGCTGGGATTACAGGCGTGAGCCACCGCGCCCGGCCAAGTTTGCCACTTTAAAGGGCGTCTCTCTAAGTGAGATGTCTACCATCTTCTAGAGACCATCTCTGACTAGAAAAAATAAGAAAATCTATTGGTGATATCAGTTATCATTGTTTTCCAGTGGCTGTATTACCTCATAAAAAGAAAATATCAAACTTCACAAAACTATCTCTAAATGGCATAGAATTCCCTTTGGTACAGAATTCCCTTTTAAAAATAATTGATTGTTTCCTGATACTACAGTAGTGTGTGTGTGCGTGTGTGTGTGTGTGTGTGTGTGATGAGAACACTTAAGAAATCTATTCTCTTAGCAAATTTCAAGTATACAATAAAGTTTAATACTGTAGTCTTCAAGCAAGCCATGATGTAAGCAGAAACTCTCTTCTTCTTTCTTATTAATCGTAACCACCACTTTTTAAGCCCTTACTTTCACAGTCATTACATAGATCACTTCTGGAATCCCTGTCAGGTAGGTGTTAATATCCCTTTTCATAGATGAAGGGACTGAGGCCCAGATGTTAAGGAAACTGCCCCGATACCACAGCTAGCAAGTACCACAGACAGATTTTAAATGCAGTTTGTCTGACACTGTGCTCTCAACCAGAATGCTATGCTGCTGAATGCTGCTATATTCCTCTGATGAGTGGCACTGCATGAGAGGAGAGACTGCAGAGCATGTTAAGTAAACAAGATTGGTGATGGTTGGTGTCAGCATACTCAATGAGGATGCTGAGAGCCCAGCATCCAGAGTCACAGATAGACACCTGGGTTCTGACCACTGTTCCTACCAAGCCTTACTGGTTGTTTGGCCTTGGACCAGTTGTTTAGCCTCTCTAGGCTCACTTTCTTCATCTGTTAAATAGAGACAATAAAAGGTCACACCTAATATTTTGCATGCACAATCACACATAAATATGAAGTGCTTTGTAAGCTGTTAACCATCATCTATTATACTAACATAAAAAGGAGGGGAGGAAGGAAACTATGCATGACTCACAAGCTCCAGTGACCACTGCTAGCAATACACCCTGGGGTTGAAACAGTCCCTCCTAAAGAGAATTGTGGTGGCTCACTTCCAATCCTAGCATTTTGGGAGGCTGAGGCAGGAAAATCGCTTAAGGCCAGGAGTTCAAGACCAGCCTTGTCAACGTAGCAACACCCCATCTCTACCAAAAACTTAAGCATTAGCCCGGTGTGATGGTACACACCTATAGTCTCAGCTACTGGGGAGGCTCAGGCGAGAGGATCCCTTTGAGCCCAGGAGTTCAAGGTCACAGTGAGCTATGATTTTGCCACCACACTCCAGCCTGGGTGACAGAGTCAGACCTCATCTCAAAAAAAATAAAAATAAATAAATAATAAGTAAAATAAAATGTGTCTGAATAACTTATGGAAAACTCATGATAGTGTTAGCATTCGCACCAAAATAATATGGCAATCCCATGGAAACAAAGTTATTGATGCATGTGGAGTGGCTTTCTTTACCTCAGAAAGATAAACCTAGGATATATGTTTTATTTAAATGTGTTACTAGAGAAAAACAACATCTTTTGACAGCATCAACTTTTGACATTAATTATAGGGTATTGCTGCCCACCTCACTCTGCAGAGCCCCCAGCTCTGGAGTTTCTCGAAGCACATGACTAACGATGACTAAGCACAAAGCAGCCAACCCCTAAGAACTACAGCAACCTTTCAGCAGCATTTCCTTGCTTTCATAGTAGTTTTTCTCAACCTGGATATTATAGTAACGTCGGCCTTTTTTGTGTTTATTTTGGAACACGGTTTGTGTCAATCTGCCACAGAGTTAATAAATTGTAGGATTTGCAAAGGAAATATACTGGGACTGAAAAGTAAGAAGGCACATATTTTTGCCCACTAGCAACTATGGCTCACAGCACAGATTTAGAATGTCGGTTGGGAGGGAGGCAATTGGGTAAAGCTGCTATGAAATTAATATGTAATGGATATTACAGAGAGTATATTTCTCAAGAAATTAATATTATTATTATTATTTTGAAAAGCAGATCAGGCCAGGCGTGGTTGCTCACACCTATAATCCCAGCAATTTGGGAGGCCAAGCCAGGAGGACCATTTGAGGTCAGGAGTTCAAGACCAGCCTGGCTGACATGGTGAAACCCTGCCTCTATTAAAAATATAAAAATTAGCCGGGCGTGGTGGTAGGTGCCCATAATCCCAGCTACTTGCGAGGCTGAGGCAGGAGAATCACTTGAACCCTGGAAGCAGAGGTTGCAGTGAGCTGAGATCATGCCACGCCACTGCACTCGAGCCTGGGTGACAGAGTCAGATTCCATCTCAAAAAATAAAAAGCAGATCAGTAAAACGTGCCATGAAATCAGAGAAGAGAGAAGTTTAAAAGATTTTAAAGTTAAATAACAGCAACAGTAGATGGTAGACATTATCAGTGAAATGTGCTGAAGATCAGGTGCAAGAACATGTAAGTGGAGCCGCTCATAGTGGCTCATGCCTGTAATCCCACCACTTTGGGAGGCCTAGGCCGGCAGATCATGAAGTCAAGAGATCAAGACCATCCTGGCCAATATGGTGAAACCCCATCTCTACTAAAAATACAAAAATTAGCTGGGTGTGGGGGTGCACACCTGTAGTCCCACCTACTCAGGAGGCTGAGGTAGGAGAATCACTTGAACCTGGGAGGCAGAGGGTGCAGTGAGCTGAAATCATGCCACTGCACTCCAACCTGGTGACAGAGCAAGAGTCCATCTCAAAAAAAAAAAAAAAAAAAAAAAAAAAAGAATATATAATTGAAAAAGCCCCAACTACCTATCTCTCAAACCGCAGGCTACAATAGACCCTCCTTCTATCACCTTTATTCAATATTTTATATAAAGTCTAAATATCTAAGCAAATTTGCTCTTTGGTTTGTGTCTACCTTTCTATGACCAACTTTGGAAGTTTGTTTATGTAGCATAAGGCTTTTAACAGACTTCTTTCATCTTTGCACTTTTATAAGTATATACATAAATTTATTTTATATAGTATATAATATTTATATGCAATAAGTATGTACAACAAATATGTTGTCAATTTCTACAATACATTTTAAGGTATTTGTTGATAGTAGTCATCAACTGATATTTAATTTTAAAGTCTATAATTATGTTGAACTATTACAAATCAAAGTGCCCAGAACTGAGGACATAATCCAAAGTGTTTTAAAAACTAGATCATTGTCTAGAAATTAAAATTATCTTTGTACCTTTCAGTCAAATATGTTTTGAAAAATAAGATGCTATTTATCAAGACCATTTTATAATGTGTTATGAGAAAAGCTTTTTCTAAATCACGTAAGTTTCTATCCAGCATGACCTTGTGGTTCCAGCTGACAATCCATACAGTCAAAGTTGCACTCAGGAATTACCATCAGAAGGGAGGTCAAATTGGAATCCTTTATCTAAAGAATTTACATTTTACTCTATCTATATATGTCATATACACCTTAAAGTTCATCTATTCACTCACTTAAAATATTATGCAATTCCTCAGTCCTCAACTTCAACTTACAGAAAATCTATTAAAAATATCAACTAGTTTAAGATAAAATATGTGCTAATTACTCTATCATACCTCTAGGTAGCAGGATAACAAAAAAAAGAGAATGTCAATGAATATGATCTAAACTAATTCCATCATTGCTAGCAGTTGAAATAATTTAATCTAATTATAGAACTAAATCCAGTAAACTGAAGCTTAACACAAAAATAAAGCATTATTTAAAAATATCTTACAGTTTTATATATGGCCACAAAAATTCTTGTGGAAAGAGTGTTTCTTTTAAACATGCAAATATTGAAGAATGTGACTTTCTCTTTAAGAATAGCTAAATTGGCCAGGTGCGGTGGCTCACACCTGTAATCCCAGCACTTTGGGAGGCCAAGCAGGTCAAGAGATTGAGACCATCCTGGCCAACATAGTGAAACCCTATCTCTACTAAAAATAATAATAATAATACAAAAATTAGCTGGGTATTGTGATACGCACCTATAGTCCCAGCTACTCGGGAGGCTGAGGCAGGAGAATCGCTTGAACCCAGGAGGCGGAGGTTGCAGTGAGCCGAGATCACGCCACAGCACTCCAGCCTGGTGACAGAGTGAGACTCCATCTCAAAAAAAAAAAAAAATCCCCTGCATTGACTTGCACCTGTAATCCCAGCACTTTGGGAGGCTGAGGCCGGTGGATCACCTGAAGTAAGGAGTGCTCAATCAGCCTGGCCAACATAGTGAAACCCCATCTCTAATAAAAATACAAAAATTAGCCAGGCATAATAGTGCACGCCTGTAATCCCAGCTACTCGGGAGGCTGAGGCAGTAGAATTGTTTGAATCCGGGAGACGGAGGTTGCAATGAGTCGAGATCGTGCCACTGCACTCCAGCCTGGGTGACTGAAGGACTGTGTCTTTTAAAAAAAAGAAGCTAAATTATTTGCTTTTAGGTTGGTGCAAGAGTAATTATGATTTCTGCCACACTATTTGGTCCTGATAAGCTGTTTCTAAACCACCCTCTTATTCTAACCTGACTTTGATCCAAACAGATCACAAACTTTCATAAAATGGCGTCTGTCCTCAGGCTTTTCTAGATAGGGAAACATGACTGATAAGAAACCTTAGCCCACAGTTTCAAAGTGTTCAGAAGAATTCCTTTAAGAAAAAAATGAATTGTGTGTGTGAGTGAAAAAATGCTTAAGATTGTGGTGAGGGGAGGGGAAAGTGCTAGTCTTAAGAGGATAGAAATAACGAAATTTAATTCCCATTAGATTCTTAGGCTTTCTAGGAAAGACGTGGTGATGAGGCTCCCGTAACCGCAAATATCTTTCTGGATGGCTGTGAACACATATGTTCAGGAAAAGTGAAACAAAACTTGAACCAACATCCCTCCACACACAGGTCACCAAACATCTGTCATAAGTTATCAATTACTACTCTAGACTGGACTCAAGCCTGTGACCCGAGGTTGAAAAAGTCCCATAGTTCATTCTCTTACCCTGTCCGTGATTTTTCTATGTATCACCTTTAAAGCTTCTGTTTAAATCTCCAGGGATTTGGAAGATCAGTTGACTCCGTGACGTTAATAATGTATTTACACCCGAGGTGTCTGTGTGCCTCACCCTGGGGCTGATCTTATGCTTGCTGCACCAAAACGCTTTACCCTGTCATTGACATAGTTCTTTAATTGCATAAATGCTTTAATTGCAAACTACAGACAATGTCTCCTTGTCCAAGGAGAGTGTTTTATTTTCCTTAAGATTTTGACTTTGATTAAATGTTAATACATCTAAGAGTTCTGGGCAAATAAACAAACAAACAGGCAAACAAAAACCGAAAACCCTTCTGGGCATGTCTAGGGGAGCTTTTTCCCTTGAGAAGAATTAGTTATTGGAGGGACTACTAAATAAAACTTAGGTGACAGCATCAATTGTCAGAGCCTTTGATCTCTAATGGGTTGCATTCCTGTAATATTCCACCTCAGTTGGATGTGTGAGAACTAACCATGGCAAAGCCATATCACTCACTTGCTGACCATATGATATCAGTTTTGCCACACAGTGATGGCATCATCTCTTCTGGGATAATGATGACCTCACTTATGAAATCAAAGGACTAGGCTAAATAATACCTTAGGTCAGCCAGGCGTGGTGGCTCACACCTGTAATCCCAGTGCTTTGGGAGACTGAGGCAGGTGGATTACAAGATCAGGAGTTGGAGACCAGCCTGGCCAACATAGTGAAACTTTGTCTCTACTAAAAATGCAAAAAATTAGCTGAGCGTGGTGATGGGTACCTGTAATCCCAGCTACTCAGGAGGCTGAGGCAGAAGAATCAGTTGAACCCAGGAGACAGAGATTGCAGTGAGCCAAGATCACACCATTGCACTCCAGCCCGGGCAACAGTGCAAGACTTCGTCGCAAAATTAATTAATTAATTAATTAAAAATAAACTAATAATAATAATACCTTAGGTCCTTTCTTGCTCTACAATTCTGAGGAATGGAAAGTAGTGCAAATCTCCAAGAGAATTATGGAAAAGATAAGGGTTCCGTGTGATCAGGCATTGGATGACTCCTTGCTGGTCCTGGCTCAGAAATTGTGGGGCATACTTTGCTTTCTTTTGATTATTTTTCCCTTTGTAGTAATACGGAAACCCAGTCAGCATCTCCCAATGCAGGGTTTGGGTGGGTACCTTGCCTCATTGACCAATAGGTGCATCGTCCTTCTGTACGATCATCATTGCTCTGTTTAAAAGTTTAAAAGCTGCAGTAACTCAACATGTAGTGAGGTTTCAGGTTTTAGTTAATGACAAGATAATGTCTTGAATGTGCAGGAAAACAGGGAAGTAAATTTTCAAACCTTGATCAAGGTGAAGATATACCATGACCTCGAAATGGACAGTACTTGGGGTGGTGAGGGAGAAGCCCAGCCTGGAACTCAGAGAAGGAAAAGGAAAGTAGTTGTAGGTGATAAGATTGCAGAGTTGAGCATCCTGTGTTGGTGGGAGCACGAAGTGTACAGGATCTGCTATGATCTTTGGCTTCTATACTGAGTGAGATGGGGAAGCATTGGAGAGTTTTGAACTGGAGTGATATGATCTGACTTAAACTTTTTAATTTTTATTATTTTTTAATTTTTATTTTATTTATTTAGTTTTTTGAGATGGAGTCTTGCTCTGTCGCCCATGCTGGAGTGCAGTGGTGCAATCTCGACTTCTACAACCTCTGCCTCCTGAGTTCAAGCGATTCTCCTGCCTCAGCCTCCCAAGTAGCTGGGATTACAGGCACCTGCTACTACGCCCAGCTATTTTTTGTATTTTTAGTAGAGACAGGGTTTCATCATATTGGCCAGGCTGGTCTCGAATTCCTGACCTCAGGTGATTCGCCCACCTCGGCCTCCCAAAGTGCTGGAATTGCAGGAGTGAGCCACCACGCGGGGCCCCGGCCCAAACTTCTTAAACATGATCTATAGCGGCCACGCTGAGAGTAGACTTGGAGAGGCAAGGGTGGAAGCGCAGATGTAGGGTAGAATACTGACTTCTAGTACTGGCTCTGCTATGAACGTTCTTTGTGCCTGTAAGCCAGTCATTTCATCACAGGAGCCTCAATTTTTACCTGTAAAATGAGAGGATCATTAATATCTGAGGTTCCTTTCATTTCTACCTTTCACTGGGTCAATACTTGGAAGAATATTGCAAATTTTTTCTATTAAACATAAGCATTTTTACACATGGTGTTTCCAAAATTTATACCTTCTTTCTCATAGTTTTAAAGTGCAAATTTTGAAACTCAGTACTTTAGCAACACAGGATATTTCATGGGTTCTGGTGAAAGGTTGTAAATTACAGGAAAATATCAATTGTGGTAATGTAATGAAGAAGGCTCACTCTACGCCAGTTGTAATTGCTAATTCATGAAAATGGTAACCACAATTAAAGACTGTTTGAATGATACACACACACACACGTGTTCCTCCTAGGAAATGCACATTTAAAGGGGTAAAGGGGGGAAAATATGATTAAAGCATAACTATACTTGGGTTTAGCATATAAAAGGTCAAAATCCAGGTATCTTGAAGTCAGAGAGGATTAAAATGAAAATGGAACATAAAAACATAGGCCTCTAATACGGGGATATGGAAAGCTTGTTGTAGGGAATTTCTAACTTTTTAAATTGTAAAATAATTGACCTTACTAATAAAGTACCTGTAATTCATTCTCAAAAGTAGAATAATCCCAAATATCCATAATGGGTTTCTTTGTTGTAGATGAGTAAATAACCTCATCTAACAAATCATTCTTTCAGGCTGTATGTTAAGCTGGCAAAGAACTGTCCCCTTTCCTACCTGCATCTGAATCTACAGAAGTTAATTTTGTTGTGGATAGAGTAAATTAGATGTGAAAAATTGAAAAGGGAAAGAGGTTAATGCTTGATCATCTTACTTGCACATGCAAGGATTGAAGGGCTCTGTTTCCTTGAGAGAATTCCCATGATGCCAATTAACCTAACTTATTCCAAAACAATTCTCTGTTTGGAAAGAATAATTTTCATTGTGGGTGTTCCTTGAAATTGTATGCCCCATCCCCTGTTATTACTGAGATGTGTGCTGTGCAATTGAAAGTACCAGCCTCGTTTCCATACACTGTATGGATTAGAGCTGTATCCCACACACGGTGTCAAATAATGTTTTAATTTTGTCCAATGAACACATATTTTAACTTCTAGCAATTTTTTAAAATGTGCGAAGGCCATCTCTGCCTAATATTAAACCCAGTATCTTATGTCAAAAACTAAAAGCAGGAGACTTGTTTTAATCAGGAAATAGCTTTTCTTGTCATTTATTTTTTAAGTGAACTTCCTTGGTTGGATTTAAATGGCATCTTCATTTTTTAAAATAGTATAATGCATTTTTCCTCCACTGTGGGAATAAACTGAACTAGAAAAGTTTGAAAAGGATATAACTAACTTTTGGTAAATGTATTATCCTTTTTTTTAGACTGCGTTCTCTATTTGGATTGCTGGAGTAAAAAAAATGAATAAATCAATTAACCAATATGCATTCTGAAATTTAATTTGGTGAATTGACTATATGTGCTTTTCATCAGGTACACACCTTTTTAAGTCTGAAACCACCACACACAAAGAATTTAATTCTGACAGACATTTGTTCTCAGCATAAATACTTTAGGGCCAATAGTTGTCCCCACTTAATCATGCTTCTTAAAAGTGAATTCCAGAAGACTTGAGGCCCCAAATGACCCCTGGTAAGGTGAGTTGTCAGTAAATTACTTTTATGATGTGCCCTGGGGAAGTAGGTCTGCTAGAAACTTGGTAGGGAACTGGCCCCCTTTGCCTGTAGGGGGATGACCTTTAACTTCATCTAACCTTTGTGTTTCTAATTCTAAATTTCAGGGAGGCAGTTAGTCACATGTTGGATATCATTTTAAAAGAGTCTCTCCTGCACTCAGAAGACAGTGTTAACCACAAATTTGTTGTTTAACCTCTAAATGAAGCATCCTATAAGCATTTTATTTCTATACTTTAATTTTAAATACCATTTAATGAATTGAAGTAGAAAAGAGTTCCAAATGGATTCATAGTTAAATTATGACTGCCTTAGATGAAATTTAGGAAACACTGCAGAACATTTAATCTCTCTAATTTTGCTAATTTGAACTTACTGTGGGGCTTGAAAATGCATATGAACAGTTAGAGATGAATGAAGATGTTACATCAGAATACAATTAATTTTTCACAAAATATTTAGTTATTGAAGACAAATCTTGCTAACTTTGTTGTCTTCATTATGAGAAAGTTTTTATGGTGCTTTTTGGGAATAATAAATACATTGAAATTTTCAAACATAGGAATTTAGATTCAGTTTTGGACTAAAAAAATCTTATTTGTCTATACTAAACTGAAATCATTGGGAAATAATTTTTGTTCACAGGACATAAAATACACAGAGATTATTAATTTCTCATTGGTTTTGGCTGACATTTGATAGGGCAGTATTTTTAATTCCTTCCTAAACAAAAATAGTTCGTGGCTCAGTTTTTTTTAAATATAATTGTACTATTAGATTAAAAAATATTTACATATATATATACATATATGTGTATATATATGCATAAAACACTGTATTGTTCAATGAAATATTACTAAAAACAATAAGCTTTTCTAAAAAATTACACACCTAATTTTTAACCAGAGAATGTTTAGGTATATGAGTACATAGACTAAATGTAGAATATTTCCATAATCTCTTTGGTTTATATTTCAGTTTATAGCATAAGCAAAGCCAGGCAGTCTAAACTTTGCATTTGATATCAATCCTTTGGAGGAGATCAACAAAAGCAGTCATAGGAGCCATTAGTATAACTTCAGTAATTTTTCAGTGGGGAAAGAAAGAGATCATCAAAATTCTTTCCTATAAACCAAAGGTTCTGGCTCAAGAGTGTATGTAAACAAGATGTATGTTTTAAATACAGCTTAAATGCCACCCAGGAGAGAAATTCAATGGTGAAAGAGTTGTCAACAGACTGAGGGCAATCTTTAAATGATGGGCAAAATATTAAATTAATGACACTAATGTTGGGAATACACAGTCATGTGCTTCCAAGAAATTCAGCACAAAATGTCCCCTTTTCCCCCACCCTAAATTGTTTATATTTGGATCCAGAGAGATAGTAAGGCAAAAGATTTTACTTGAGAACATGGCAACCAAACTCAGAATTTTGAAACAAATTTGAAAATAAAGTTAGAATAAAATGTTATTTTAATCCTGCCGAAAGCATTTGTTCGTCATCATGTACATTTCTACTTAGATATGGTTAGGAGCAGGGTTTTTTAAGTTATTGCTTGTGTGTTTGTTTTTGTTTTGTCAAAAATTTTGCATGAAAGTAAATTTATGGTCGTAACCATTACAGCATGTCCCACATTATCATTCTCTGGAGACTTGCTATTTAGTTTCCATTCAGCCTGGACCAAAAGACACACTCATAATATGTTCTATGTAATGAACAGGGCCCATCTCTGGAGTCATCTCTGAAGCCCAACCCAAAACACAGGACCTAGAATGTGGAAGGTAGTTTCCCCACAGGAATATCAGTGTGCTTTGATCAGAGGAAGGTAAATGGGTGGTGGTCAGGAAAAGCAACAAGGATATGAAGAACTCAAATATCATGAAGGAGAGGAAATAGAAGCAGAGAAACTATAAATAACCTGATGTATGCCTTAAGGAAAGTATAACCAAAGTCTTGGAGATGCCAGAGTAAAGAACAGGTGAACAGGTAATTCCATCCTTCTGAGGATGTCTGTGTCTCACACAGGAATGATTCTTAAAGGATATGGGCATTGCCTTTCATGCAAGAAACATGATTAAGTGATTGAGATGAGGCTAAACATGTAAACTGAGACCAGAGAGGGTACCTATAAAGCATCTTATATGTTCAGCTAGGGACTCTGTGTCTCTTCTGTGGTAGACAGCAAGGGAAGTTATGGCCAGCCTCCCAGTGATGTGTTAGGTCTCTGTGCAACCAGTTGGCTTAAGACAAATGTTACCTTAGCTACTGTGACTGCCACCCTTGTACAGGATTTGGGAGCTTCTCCCTGTTTGGGGGACAAGACGGCTTAAAAACTGAGTCTCAAAAGAATTGAAAAGTGAATGCGAGGGAAGAAGACTTTAGGAAAAACAGAAACTCAACTCAGATGCACTTCGTCAAAAACCAAAACAATTTTACTTTCCCCTGTGTTGGCTTCATTTTTTCACAGGCTTTCTCTTCGTGGCACAGATTGTAGCAGCTCTAGACTTACATCCTACCAGCTTAGCAAATCCAGGAGAAGGAGGGCTGCTTTTCCCTGAGTCTCAACAGCAGTCTCATAACAGATGCCACTGGCTTGGACCCTCCACCCATCCTGGGGCCACTCATGGTCCCAGAACTTCTCTGGAGCCAAGGACAGAGTCCAAAGCACTCAGCCACAAGTGTGGAAAGGGTACCACCCCCAGGGGAAATGGAGGTGTTGTTAGTAGAGAAAGGAGTGGACCCTGGGCAGCAATAACAACAGACATTTACTGCTTACAGAACAAATAAGAACACTCAGAGTCAGAGTCCAGACTGTTAATATTCAATCCTGTCTGACTTTCTCCCTGTGCTTCTTAGTACTAGGCTTTCCTCTGTTAGGGACATTGAAGGTTTATAAAGCAACCCAACTAAGGCTTTCACTTGGTAGAGTGTGCCTAATTAGGCGGTATTTTCTTAATGTTCATATAATATTTGTTTCTTGCTTACTTATATCTACTTACTTTTATAAGACATGTAGACCCAGAGAGGTACCCACATTTGAGGTAGCAATGAAATATGTCCAGGAAGCCTTACTGGAATGCCAGAAGCAATGGAGTCAAAAAGACTGACTTAGTAACTTCTAAGTTGCAGAAAATGGCTCATCTCCCAAAAAAGGAGTAGATGAATCCTTGTAGGAATCACATCTATACAACCTATAGTCCCATCCTTACTTTAAAAGGCTTTTGTAAAATTTCTATTTGATTTCTGTCCATTAATCATATTTATTAGGGAATCACTGTAATTTGCATCAAAATCTATAAGAATAACAGAAGTATATCAGGAACTGCCTCCAAAATGCTTATATAGAGATTATGAAACATCTGCTGATGAGGTTTTGTACTTTGGTAACATAATTTTGAAATGTTTTGTACCCTATGGCTCTAAAGTTCACATCTTCTTTCCAGTGGTGTTGAGTTCCATTATGTGCAATTTAATTAACTTTTGTAGACAAGTATGACTTTTTCATTATTATTAAACTTTAAGTTCTGGGATGCGTGTGCAGAACATGCAGGTTTGTTACATAGGTATACATGTGCCGTGGTGGTTTACTGCACCTATCAACCCGTCATCTACATTAGGTATTTCTCCTAATGCTGTCCCTCCCCTAGCCCCCCATCCTTCTGACAGGCCTCGGTGTGTGATGTTCCCCTCCCTGTGTCCAGGTGTTCTCATTGTTCAACTCCCACTTATGAGTGAGAAAATGCAGTGTTTGGTTTTCTGTTCCTGTGTTAGTTTGCTGAGAATGATGGTTTCCAGCTTCATCCATGTCCCTGCAAAGGACATGAACTCATCCTTTTTTATGGCTACATAGTATTCCATGGTGTATATATGTCACATTTTCTTTATCCAGTCTATCACTGGTGGGCATTTGGGTTGGTTCTTTGCTATTGTGAACAGTGCTGCAATAAGCATACATGTGCATGTGTCTTTATAGTAGCCTGATTTATAATCCTTTGGGTATATACCCAGTAATGGGATTGCTGGGTCAAATGGTATTTCTGGTTCTAGATCTTTGAGGAATTGCCACACTGTCTTCCACAATGGTTGAACTAATTTACACTTCCAACAGTGTAAGAGTATTCCTATTTCTCCACATCCTCTCCAGCATCTGTTGTTTCCTGACTTTTTAATGATCTCTTTTCTAACTGGCCTGAGATGTTATCTCATTGTGGTTTTGATTTGCATTTCTCTAATGACCAGTGATCATTGGTTTTTTTTTTTTTTTTTTTTTCTGTTTGTTGGCCGCATAAATGTCTTCTTTTGAGAAGTGTCTGTTCATATCATTTGCCCACTTTTTGACGGGGCTGTTTTTCTCTTGTAAATTTGTTTCAGTGTTTTGTAGATTCTGGATATTAGCCCTTTGTCAGATGGATAGATTGCAGAAATTTTCTCCCATTCTGTAGGTTGCCTGTTTTCTCTGATGATAGTTTCTTTTGTTGTGCAGAAGCTCTTTAGTTTAATTAGATCCCATTTGTCGATTTGGGCTTTTTTTGCCATTGCTTTTGGTGTTTCAGTCATGAGGTCTTTGCCCATGCCTATGTCCTGAGTGGTATTGCCTAGATTTTCTTCTAGGGTTTTTATGGTTTTAGGTCTTATGTTTAAGTTTTAAATCCATCTTGAGTTAATTTTTGTATAAAGTGTAAGGAAGGAGTCCAGTTTCAGTTTTCTGTATATGGCTAGCCAGTTTTCCCAACTCCATTTATTAATTAGGGAGTCCTTTCCCTGTTGCTTGCTTTTGTCAGGTTTGTCAAAGATCAGATGGTTGTAGATGTGTGGCGTTATTTCTGAGGCCTCTGTTCTGTTCTGTATGACATATTTTAATTTGTCTTTAGTCATAATAGCATGATTAACATGCTGTAGACTACTTAAAATGTAATATTGTCAGTATTTCTTTATACTTTGAAATATGCAGGACATTTCCGAACATTCTCATGAATCTATTAATGTGCCTTTGCTATTTAATATGCATATTAAAATCTGTTCCTGTTTATTCACTTAAATGAAAGCAAGAGAAAGTTTAAAAAGCACAAACTCTGACTCTGTTGGAGAATGTGTGTGCTTTTATCTCTAGCAATTTGGAAAGACTTTAAATTAGTCATTTGTTTTCTCATTGACAGTCTTTGTTACATTTAAACATGTTCATGAAATTAATGCTAACTATATACAATAAGCATTCAAAAATAAAAAGTCAATTTCTTTTTAATGGAAAAAACTTGTTTATGTCTTATATGTCTGAGTTTTAAGTAGGAGTAGTTTTATGTAATTATATGACACGATTTTACTTTTTTCTAACTAAAAACATGCTTATGTGCTGACTGTGCTTTACTAAAAAAACCTTCTTGTTTTCTATTGTCTGCCACATCCATTCTAAAATCAATGTTTAATTTACTTATGTAGAAAGTTTAAATAACATTTCTGCTTTATTTCACCACTTTAACCCCTTGTCATGCTGTTCATTCTGTCATTCATTCAAGTGATGGGAAGACATTTTTCTTTAAGACAAGGTTTTTACCCATGGCGCAACCCATAGAGGATTGTTACCAGAAGACAGTTACAAAGCTACTTTCTGTTTGATCAAAAAACGGACAGATTTGTGGAAATCAGCTCAGAATAATAATCTGTTTTCCAAGATCTCTATGTAGGGACTTAGTAAATGTCTTCCCTGTACCTTGTAGATCTGCAGAAATAATATGGTTCAGCTCTACATCAGAGCTATGACTATATGTTTGCCATTCATTGATGGATTCATTCATTCATTGAGAGAATGATTATTGGACTTCTTCTAAATGAAACAGAAGAACTAGAAAAAAATCCAGAAATTCTATTTTTGCATGTTGATGAATTACAATAAACCAATTGTAAACATTCAGATAGAGATTTATGGTATTAGAAAGAGAGAAAGATAGAAGAAATGAGGGCTTTTGGACTTGTGTCCAGGATTACTGTCTAAGCAGGTTCAAATGTCTTCCCATTTACTTGTTTTCTGTCAGGATATTAATGCAGTCTCATTGTTCCCAGTATTGACCTGCAAAATACTAAAATGCAGAAAATTTCTATTTATCTCTACCAAAGAATAGGAATTTCTCATTAACCGAATATTTTGATTGACTAATAATTTAAAAGATACATGGTAAAAATGACCAATTTTCAAAGAATGTACATAAAGGTATCATGAAAAATGTGAAAACAGCTTATTCTTATATGTAAAATATGAAATACTGTCATATTCAGGTCATCTTTACAAATATATCAGGTTTACCACCTTTCACTTTCTTTATGTGAAACCCACTGAGACTAGATAGGTATTAGAATTCAGGGACCTTCAGATGTATATTAAGTCAATATGGTTCATATATTATACATTAATCTAACTGCAGAAAAACATCTGAATATATAAAGACTATGAATTGTTTCACAACCATTCTGGTCTAGTTTTGCTGGAAAATAAGTATGCACTAAACTTATATAAAAGCTTTTGCTTTTGCTCTTTAGAGTTTTTTGGACTTCAAAAGTCTATCAGATCGCAAAGTTGTTTTTTTGTTTGTTTGTTTGTTTGTTTGTTTGAGACAGAGTGTCTCGCTCCATCACCCAGGCTGGAATGCAGTGGCGTAATTTCGGCTCACTGCTCCACCTCCTGGGTCAAGCAATACTCCTGCCTCAGCCTCCTGAGTACCTGGGACTACAGGTGCAGGACACCACACACAGCTAATTTTTGTATTTTTAATAGAGCTGGGGTTTCATCTTGTTGGCCAGGATGGTCTTCATCTCCTGACCTCATGATCCACCCGCCTCAGCCTCCCAATGTGTTGAGATTACAGGCAGGAGCCACTGCATCCGGCCCCCAGATTGCAGACTTCTTATTTCACAGCAGCATGCTTTAGCATCTCATTTATCTGGCAATTATATTTCATCATCACCTTCGGGGGACAGAATTGGGAAGGTAAAATGAAGCAAAACTGGCTTCTGAGCATCAAGGAAAATAGCTGTGGGTCACGTGCTTTAGTTATAAAATTATAAAACTTTTGGAATTGGAAGGAACCTTTGGAATCATGCCACCTAGCTCTTTCATTCTACAGTTGAGGAAACTAAAGCATGGGGAGACAAAATTGTTAGTTTGAGGTTGGCTAGCCAAACAGCCATACTCATGTTGAATTATTTGTAAAATTAATCTTCATTGTTTAACAAGGCTAATGTTTTGCTGTAAGCTTTCCCAGAACGTTCATGTTTCTGAGTGATAGTGATTAGAACAGCAGATTAGAAATATGGGGGACATAGAAGGCACTCTAGAGACTAATTTACTGAGAAGTGGAACTGAGAAGCAGAGGAGGAAGCAGCAGGTTTGCAGGACAGCAAAAACTTCTCAACGTACTCTAAAAGTTAGACAGCAGGAGTAATAGATTGCTTTAGGGATGACAATGCCTGCTGGTTGTTCAGGTGCTCTTAACCAAAGGAAATGCAGTGTTTTCCCATGAAAACAAAGTGAAGGGCCACATGGCACCACGTTTTGACAAATCCGTTCACCCTGGGTTAGATTTATTTCTTTCAAAACACCACCAAATATCAAAGTAAAAAAAGAGTATTTCAGGGGACTGGAATATATGGGAAATCTCTATCTCTGTTCAATTTTCCTGTAAACTTGAAATTTTCCTAAAAATAAATCTATTAAAACAGACAGAAAGAGAGAGAGAGAGATTGCATTCACTTCTCATTGATATTTCAATTAATGGAATTTCTTAACAGACACCTTTCGGAAGAGAGACTGAAACAGCAGCTTTACTGCTATTGACTATTAGTTATTTTTAAGAAAACACCATCTCTATGTGTGAAACAAAATACAGATGAGACCATTTTCTAAAAGGTTCACACTAAGACTCTAAGAACAAGTTAAAACTGTATTTACATAGGCAAGGATGTTTAAAATATGTTTTTCAAAGATCATCGGCCAAACTTTTATTAGCTTAATCTCTGTTAAAGTGCAAATATTACTGAGAAAGCTGACTGTTATCCTTACCAGTCTTTTTAGTTTAATGAGAGCAAATTTCAGTTCTTGTCTCAAATGCAGATTCTGATAAAATAAAACTTGGATATATTTGATTTAGAGAGGAAGAAAAAGATTTAAGCAAAGAGAGAAAGAAAGGCAAAACCTGAGAGGATTTGGACACAGAAAACAAGTCTCTGGTTTTATAATCTTGCCCACATTAAAGTAGTAACTTCTAGAATAAAGCTCCATTGTCAGGTCATAGGATTTTACATTCTTGTCCAGTAATTTCCAAACATTATTAGTTTGCTTAGATTGTTGACATGTAATTAATAATTAATGTTTCTTGTTTTCTATCTAAAATAAAGAAGCTTGGATCAGATTGAACAGAAATAAAATATCTTCTTAATCTCAGTCCTCCCTTGGGATAAACACAGAGCTAAGCTATTCACTTTAGTCTTCATTTTTAAATAAGAAATAAAGAATAAGTTGGTATTTTATGAGGAGTTTCTGAATATAAAAGTTGAGCTATAGTTAAAAAAAATTGTGGCTAATTACAACATTTCCTTTTGTTTTAGGAATGTTAAGGAGTTAACAAAAGACCACTGTGTTTACAATAGTTGGTTCTTGGAAATTAAATTTAAGATAATAGTCAAATAATGTAAATTTAATTGAATTTAAAACATGATAAATTATTGTACACCAACTGCTTCCACATATGTGGACATTATTTAGCTTTTGGGCCAGAGTAAAGTGTACTTAAGACATGCTATATGGTAATGATTTAGATTTAGGCTTGACAATCTACGGATTGAATCTGGCCCGTAGCCTGTTTTTGTAAATAAAGTTTTACTGGAACACAGCCACATCATTTGTTTATGTATTCTCTGTGGCTACTTCTGTGCTACAACAGCAAGGTTTGAGTAGTTGCCAGAGAGATTCCATGGCCCACAAAGCCTTACATATTTACTATTATATCTGGCTCTTTAAGAAAAACGTTTGCTGACCCGCGATTTGGATGGTCAATTAGTGATTCTCAGCACACTCCTCCCTGAGTTGTGTTGCCTTAAATCTTTGAAGACCTCCTGTAGTCCCAGCTACTTGGGAGGCTGAGGCAGGAGAATTGCTTGAACCCAGGAGGCAGAGGTTGCAGTGAGCTGAGATTGCACCACTGCACTCCAGCCTGGGTAAAAGAATGAGACTCTGTCTAAAAAAAAAAAGAAAGAAGAAAGAAAGAATTAGTCCAGTCACAGTGACTCACGCCTGTAATCCCAGCACTTTGTGAGGCCAAGGTGGGAGGATCACCTGAGGTCAAGAGTTTGAGACCAGCCTGGTCAACATGACAAAACCCATCTCTACTAAAAATACAAAAAAAAAAAAAAAGAAAAGGAAAAGAAAAGAAAATCTTTGAAGACACTAGAATATCATTTGTACAAGGATATTTTAACAATATTAAGGATATTCTAAAAAGTTTAGCATATTTTGCTAAATACAGATTATAGTCATATTTGAGATTATAGTTTATATTTCCTAGGGCTTTGAATTTTTTAGGACATCATTAAGGAACCATTTTTTATTTCCATATACCAGACTAGTGAAAAGAAAGTGGCATTGTTGCTTCTGATTGCATTCTGTAACTTTCAACTCTAAATGACTTGTGTAGGATTTCCACCAGTAATTGGTTTGCCTGGGTCTTGTATACATATTTCACATCCTAACTTCATTATCTTGGCCCCCTGCATATGCTGCTACTCTCTACCATTATCAATGCAACAATTTCCATGTACTGTATAACTGCAACCTTTTGCACTATACAAGATAGCCCAAGAACACTCTTCATGAGTTGCATCCTAACTGTAGCACTACCCACCTTACACTGACATTCCCTGTCCATGTGGGCCGTAATGTCCTGGAGAAGAGGGATCATACCAATATCATCTTCCTGCATGTCAGCCTTGGGCACTGTTTGCTGTACAAAACTGAAATTTTTATCTACAAGTGTACTTTTAGAATTTTCTCCTCTGTTCAAGCTCAATAGTTGAAGTATACATTAAAGTAAGGGTGTCCATTTAATTTGTCACCAAATTGGGACAATTTTGAGAGTTAAAGAAGAATGTCTGAATAGTTGTACTAGGACATAGACCAGAACTATGTTCAGAAAACCAGGACATACAGTCACCTTAATATTTGGAGACTTTTAAATTACAAAATTTCCTTAACTATACCATGTCTGATATTAAATACTTGTACATCATAAAGTAGACATTAAAATGACCTTTATAATAGCAACAAATGACCAAAAACAAAAACATTTGAAAAATTGTGGAATTTCATTTGTGCCTGATAGAAGCAACATGATGGCCAAGCCTCCTTTTCTTGCTCTTCTATTTTCATAGGACCTTCTCATCCTTTTCATCATCAAGAAAATCAGGTGGCTGTCACTATAGACAACTACCGATAAAAGAAAACAAATTAGAAGAAGGCGGCTCATCTAGGATTGTGTCAGGATTAGGAAATAATGTCTTGCACCAGCCATCTTGTTCCATTTCTTTCCTTTTAAATTATTGCTCCTTTTATTCGAAAGCATAATCAGGCACGCATTGATCTTACAATAAGCTTTACTTATAGTAAAACTGAAGCACATTTTAAATTATGCAGTTCACTATATTAAGCCAGGACTTTCCAGTCCACCCAAAGTTTCCAGTAAAGTTCTGTTTGACCTTTGTATAAAGACCACCTTTACTAGGTGACTTATTTTTGCTGCCCTCTTGGGTGGTCGAATGAGGCAAATTTCCCTGTTGAACAACATACAACCTCCTTTTTTGCCAAGTGAACATTACACTGGGATGTGGCTTGGAGGCACAGTTTCTCAATACTATAAACAACTGCTTTCTTGGAACAGCTTGTTGCTGAAGCATAAAGAGAGGTTACTCTTGGTTTAGCCTTGAGTAGCATATGAATTGCTTAAGGAAGTAAGTGTGGCTCACCCACCAAATTACAGTGGCCATAATATAATTAAGTTCGGTATCCTCCCTAGAGGCTCTAAGAAGTATTATTATGACACCAAACTTAAAGAAGAGGGATTTTTTTTTTAAGAGCCAGGAAATTCATGAGAAGCAGTCTTTGGGGGAAATGCTGCTTTTAAAAAAAGATTTTTAAAAATCAGTAGAAATACCTAAAAGTTGTTCAAGAAAAAAGGCTGGTTAAAATAACAGTAGTTAGTTATCTATGATCCTGAAGACCATTAAATCAGTGTCTCTCACAAAAATAGGATGCCTTGGCATTAAAGATGTTATCGAAATTGGGATGGAGAAGAAAAGGGAAGATTAAAGATATATTCATAATATTAATAGTAAAACAAAGGAAAATAGGAAATGTTACTCAAAAAAATTATAGGAACGGCAATTGCTCTCTGCTTATCCAATTTGTAATTAAAACGCAAAATTTCTAATAACAACTTAGACTTTTAAGTTAAAGACTTAATTTAGACTATTAAAAGATTATTAAAGACCTGTGTGTCTCTGAGTAGAAAGAAGGAGAAAAGAGAATAAGAATGTAGAGCCATTTGCTGGCTCAGCATAAGGCCACAGCTTTCTTAGCAATGCAGCTTGTACAGTTGTCAGAACTTTCTGGTAGAACCCTAGTCCGGGTGCAACAGTCACAGAGACAAATATGAAAACGGGAACATGTGTGAAAACTTAAACACATAAAAAGAAAGATGCTTAGCCTCTATTTCTTTCCAAATAATTGCTGTTCAAAGCATTGCTCTTTATCTCTTGGGCCCCATGACGGAGTGGCTTAAAATAAATCATCAAGTCTTCAGGGCAAGGGTGATTTATTTTTTTGGTCATATACTGCTGCTTTGTCACTCTATGTAATTGTTGTATTCAGCCAGTCTGCTTATCATTGGTCACAGCTTCATAATGTCACAAATAATCCTGCTTATGTTTATCTGTTGAAGTGTCAGCCATCCATGCAATAAATCCTATGACAACCTAATAATATTCTCTTCATGTGTTTTGTGCAGAAGCTACATTGCAATAAGCATGGCTTTCACATAAGTAGAGAGTTTTGGAGTAAAGGAGTGACTCAGGGCAAAGTGTGATTCCACAGACAAACCAAAGGGCCAAATGCAGTATCTGGCAAATCCATCTTTAATGCAGCCATTCCTCTACATGGCCTTGGTTTAGAGTCTACATTAATGCATTAATTCTAGGCTAGTACAGAGCTTAATGATGCATCCCTGCTTAATTTCTACCAACTTCACAGAGGATATTTTTGTCTCCTGCAGGTAGGAATCAAGAAAGTTTATTAGATGTGCTCGTAGTGTAGTGAGCCTTATGTGTGAAAAGGAAAGCCAATGCCTTTGAATTCTTTCATTCTGTGTGGAGTTGCCCTAAATTAAACTGATGCTTCAGTGTCTTCATCCCTTACACAATCAGTTGCATCACCCCTCCACCACAAAGCCATAAAACTCACTTGGTCTAGTGAGTGTTTTACATGTTTCAGGTGCCTAATAACTTTTGGCAACTTTTTTTTTTTTTTTTTTTTGCTATTGGCCTATAGGTCATCTCAGCATTATCAAAGCTAAGTTTGACAACTTACATTCTATTTGCATGTGGCTTTTAACTTGTTAGGAATGGGAATCCACCTTTTTGAAGTTCCACTGTGTTACAGTGTCTTTACAAGATCCAGTCTTGTAATCTAGGTATGATTATCCCTTTTTACAGATAAGGAAACTCATGTTCAGAAAGTTAAGTAATCTTCTCAATGATATATGTCTAGCAACTGGTAGAACCAGGATTCAAATTTTATGTCCAATAATTGTGGACAAAATCTGTCTAATAACCATCCAAAACCCAGCCTATGAACGCATTTAAAGAAATTTTGCTCCAGAATCAGCACTGATTTTCAACTCTGCTGTCTTCTGTGAACATTGCATAATAAACTAACACCAAGTCAAATACAGACCATGTTCCTGTCCAAGTCAGCCTTGGTTCCCAAGCACGAGTCACTTTCAGAATAGCTTGTTGTTGAAGCAGGAAAAAAAAAAAGTTGTGCTTGATTTGGCCTTGCGTAGCAATGTGGATTGTAAAGGAAGGTAAGCTCAGCTTGCTAGAAGAGTCCCAGTGGTGCTGGTCGACAGAGTGTCCATCTATAGAATTAATTGGAGAGTCTTTTTTTTTTAAGTTCCAGGCAGCCAACGAGTGAAAATGCATAATTTATGCAAGTGTTGGGGAAAAGGCTCACCTGTGCCAATATAAGATTTTCCCATCTTGAATGAGTGGGAAGTTTAATTTTTCTGCAAAAATAAATTGGAAGTCTAAGTATTAGAACTTACGGGGAAGAGTTATGCTTTCTAATGTATTTAAATAAATGTGAGGTTCTTCTGTTCCCTTTCCCAGTCCATTTTATCCTTTAAAAGACACAAGTCACAGGGAGCATGTTAAATGTCAAAGAAACTATGTAAACTGGTAGATGTTAATTAACTCTGCCAGACAAAACAGTTGCAGGATTGGATAAATGAGGAAATGCATCATCTAAGAAGTTACATGCAAGAATGGAAGGGATGAGAAGTCATTCTCATACACACAAAACTTCTCAATTCTCCTGTGTCTGGATGAAGGCCATAGACATTTTATGAATTTAAGGTGGGAGCACCAAAAATATCATTGGAGTGCTTATTTCTTCAAGCTTGCTGTGTTGTAAATATCATCTAGGGACGACACCATACCAGTAGGAAGATATCATTTAGAGCTTGTTCTAGACACTGAAACCATTTCAGTGACAGATAAATACCTTCTCAAGGGTTTGGTTTGCAAAAAGAAAAAAAAAATCTTTCTATCAATTGCTGGATTAGGTCACACAATTGTTTCAGTCTATAGCGATTAAACTATACCTGCACACATGTGATTTACAAGACAGTTTGATTTCAGAAAGCTTTTATTAATGTATTTGATTTCACTCAGAGTGTGTTCTTTATAACAAACAGGAAACCTCACTAACTATAATTCAAAGTTTGAGCAATGGAAAGGCACATAGATGATGTCGTACATTATAAATATTTTTTGTACTTGCTAGTTTATTTCTAAGGAAATTATGAAAATGACATCATAATGATGACTGACTTTTATTAGTGTTTTTGCTCTGAAAATCTAGACAAGTAGTTACAAAGAAAAACAAATTGTCTAGCGTTACCGCTTAATACTTTGCCTGATGTTTTCTAGTGACATTAATCTTGGGAAGTGATTCCAGGACTACTTTGCTACCATGAGTTCTCTTTTATACATTTATCATCAAAAAGAACATAGTGGTAAAGTACAACATTTTTTAAAACTCAAAACAGGAAATAATTACTTTTGATTTTTGCCTAGAGTACTGCTTGGATTAGTCTACAACTTGAAAAACAATTTTAGACCAATATTTTATAGACCATTATTTGTTACTATCAGAGGAAGGTTTAACATAACTGTTTATTATATATTTTAGCAAGATGCTTCTTTTTTCTACTACTATCAAATAGAAATTGTTAACGTTCTGTTTCTAACTGAAGCCTTACTCTAATATCTTTTCTAGGTAAATTATTTTATTTTATTTTATTTTACTATTTTTTTGAGACGGAGTCTCACTCTGTCACCCAGGCTGGAGTGCAATGGTGTGATCTCAGCTCACCACAACCTCCGCCTCCTGGCTTCAAGCAATTCTCCTGCCTCAGCCTCCCAAGTAGCTGGGATTACAGGCATGCACCATCATGCCTGGCTAATTTTTGTATTTTTATAGAGACAGGGTTTCACTATGTTGGCCAAGCTGGTCTCAAACTCCTGACCTCACGTGATCCATCCACCTTGGCCTCCCAAAGTGCTGGGATTACAGGCGGGTAAACCATTTTAAGTGACTTATTTGATAATTGCATGTTTTGAAAGAGAAGATAATTGTGTAAAGATAGATGAAATTCACGAAATTGAGGTTTAGGTCTTAGAGTCTACTATTAACCCACACAATGAATATTTGAATACCTAGAGGTGTCAGTCATTGGGCTAAGTGCTAAGGTGCAATCGAAGAATAATAAAACTTGATTTCCATGTAAGATTTCTGTATGGGGTAGGGAAATCAACACAAAGTGATATGATGGTAGTATGGTGTCCTAGCAACACCTAGAAACTACTAGGACGAAAAGAAAGAGACATGCTTGCTACACTCTGGAGTCAAGGAGGACTTTGCAGAAGTGCTGGAGCTGGTCTTAAATGATCAACAAGTTATTCCATAGAAACTAGATGGGAATGATCTTCAAAGCAAGGGAACAAACAAATGCAAATGCATCAGGATATGAAAGCCAAGAGAGCATCAGAGTTGACCGTAGCTGGAAAGACATGAACATGAGATGGAATGACAGAGCGGAGACTGGAAAGAGAGGTTAAGGCCATATTGTAAAGTGTCTCATAGCCCCTGATAAATTATTTGGGCCTATTTTATAGGTGATAAGAGTCAAAAAGTTTTGCTTTGTTGTTATTTTGAAGAGGCAAAGTAAAATGACCAGATTTGTTTGTTACAAATCTATGTGAAGAATGGGCCAGTGTCTTATTAGCATAGCCAACAGAAACAAAAAACTCTCACAATCAAAGAAGTTTTTTGTTCTTTATGCTGTCGGTGACATTTTTTAACCTCCATTTAGATTTATATCAAGAAATTCAAAGAAAACAGCTTTATCTGTGTTTTAACCAGCTCAGCAGCAGTGGATGCCAAAGTCACTCTAGCATTAATAAGGGCAGTTCTACCTTAGGCCATATTCCTACTTTAAGACTGTTTTGGAATGATGGGTAATATTGCACAAAATAATATTTCATTGTATATTGAGGGGCTCCCAGACAATCTTATATGTATCTCCAATATCTACCATTTATTAAAATTGAAAGATTGCCAATTTTCCAATAGAAAGAAAACAAAACTTCCTTTATCATTTTCATAGTGATAAAATATAGACCACCAGATATCTGGATTTCTGATATCAACATCAATATGGCCTTACATTTTGCTTATAAGTATAAAAAAATTCAAGATTTATTATATCATGCTTACTAATTTTGACAGGTAGTTTCACATTTGAGCCCCTGATTCCTGCTGTCTAGGCTTACATGTGTGACATAAAGACAATATGTTTGCATCTGGCAATATTTAAGAAAGAGAAGAATAAGGCAATTGATTGATATTGCTGACATTTGTGTCCATAATTAGGCTGATGGATTGCTGCTTCAGGAGTTTTGCTTTTTTAATCATTTGATGATTCTTGAAATATCTATGTAGTTTTTGCTAATGTGCTTATATTTCTATTTTCTTTTTTAATTATCACACATAATACATATAAATACAAACAGTGCCTCTGTTTATATACTTAAATAAGTCTATGTATAGGATTTTTTATATAAGGAAGGAGATGCCTTTTTAAATTAATTTTCAAATTTGATTTCAAATAACTCCAGCCACCCAGTAACACATGCAGCTTTACTGCAAAAGCTGCACGTGAGAAGTCTAAGTACCATCAGCAATGCCTCCACCAAAGCCCTCACTCTAAAGTCACTTGTCACACATTCTATCAAATAAGGGAGAAAAAACCAAATACTATATCCTATTATAGTTTTCCACCTGAGACTATCAAAATAGAAAAGAAAAGAATTTTTCCTAATGGAAAAAGTCTAAGTGCTCACATAGAATCACTGAATTATCATTTTTGCTAGAGTTGACCTTATGCATTTCAAGGGTGGCACTGTCATGTACAGGAACAGGACACTCATTGCTCCTCCCACCCATCCCCACCATGATGAAGAAAAGAGCTGATTAGTGAACAACTAACAAATATGTGCCATCTGGGTACTAGTAACTTTAAATTTTTATTTAACGTATTTTTCATTTTTTAAGAAAGTACCTTGTGAGTTAGAAGTTATCATGCCTTTACAATAGAAAAAAGCTGAAGCTCAGGGGTGTTAAATTATTTCCCCAAATTCAAACAGCTTGGAAGTCACATAAGCAAAGATTCAAACCCAACTGTCATGTAATAGAGCCCACATTCTCTCCACCGTATTTAGGCCCTCAGATACCTAAAATTCTCCACAACCAGCAAGAATAGGAGTACACATATTTTTGCACTCTTCTCTTCCATTTCTCTTTTCCCAAAGAATCACACTCATTACAGATAAAGTATCTCTCTGGGGGATGCTGTTCTTTCTTTACCTGGAACTTTCTTCCCTTTCTGGCTCCTTCTCATTCTTGAAGGCTCAACTTGAATTTTTAGAGAGGTCTTCCCTCTTTAGAAAGGTCTGCCCTGACACCCTAGCCTGAATTACATTTCCCTTGAATTATTTCCCATAACACCCTATTCTTGTCTTTTACAGTCCTCTCCAAAGTTGAAATATGTATTTATGTATAGCCTCACTTGTGTAAAGTCTCTCCCCAACTAGAATACAATATCCCAGGCTGTGGTATATTGTAACAACGGCTAAATTTTTTTGAGCATCAGTAGTGTGTCAGGGATCATCCTTCTATCTTTCCATGCAACAACCCACAAGGTAGGAAATGTGTGTATTTTGAAAGTGGTAAAACTGAGACACAGAGAGGCTAAGGTAACTTTCCCAAAGTTAGAAAGCTATCGAGTGAATGAGCCAAGTTGTAAAGCAAGGTAGCCTGGATCCCTGGGCCCATACTCTTAAACACCATGCTGTGAATGAACAGGAATCTGACAGATGAGGACATGGAAGCCACTGGCATACCACATCTGCCCCTTGATGACTGAGTGACATGCTGGGATCTGAGAGCAAGAGCTGTGCAGTGAGTGAGGATAAATGTTCATAACGTTATAGGTGTTGAAGAGAGTGGGTGCTGGCAGTCAGGAAAGTGGAACCACCATAAACACTTCATTTGCCCTATGATTTAGAATCAGGAACTAATCTCTGCATAGTGATTCTGGGAATTGGAATGGGACTCAATTTTCCATCAGTTTTTTTCAAGCCGCTACCTGGGTCGAATTATGAACATACTAGAACACTGATCAGTCTTTCACTGTTTGGCTCTTCCCTTATGGACTAATAACGCAGTCTCAAGCAATTTTAATATCAGAAGTTCCCTCAAATTCTGTCCTTTGATCCAAAATTGTATTAATCACAGATATTTAAAGTAAATTTTCATTATATTAAAAATGATGAGGAACAGAGCTTTTATTCATTGAAATCTATCCTATTGGTGAAATTGCCATGGAAAAGGTGAATAGCTGGACACTGTCTTCCTTAAAATAAATCCTCATGTACTTAAATAAGGTTATTTGTACTCCTCAGAGTTTTTTCTTTTGTGACTTTAAGAAATTCAAGCCCTCCCTTTAGACTTTCTTTATAAATCCTGTTCTAATTTTATAATCACTTTTCTATCTTTAATCTGAACTTCATCCAGATTTTTTAGATATCTATAATATACAGTTCCCACATTTATTTTATCTGAATGGAATAGAACATAATTTCTTTCCTATAGAAAACATGGAACTACAAAATTTTATATTTTAAATTGTCATATAATTTAGTACTAAAGATGCATTTAGTCAGAAATATATAATAGTTTTTATTCAGAATTAATACAAAGATATAAGATATCAAATATCAAAAAGAGTTCTTAATTTAGATATCTGAGTCATAGCAAATGTTTATTTTCTAAATGTTGATTTGTAGCTATTGATATTTTGGAATAAGAATAATTTTTCATATAAAAATGAATGTTTACATTGTTCATATTTTAGTGTTTTAATGTTTCTGTGTTGTTAGAATTCCCCATTTGATCATTTTGTAAAATAGTACTTAATAAAAATATCAAAGATTCAAAGAATTTGATTCTGCTACTGGGTAAATTGCAAGTTTAATTGACATATAAATCATGTAAATACAAACTCTACTTAGAAAATAATTTTTAAAGTACCATAATTGTTATATGACCTCGAAGTTCCAGCAATCTATTGCATAACTCTTCAAGAGAAGTCACATGGAGGAAACCTCATATTTCCTTAAATTTATTAGTGTTCCTTGGTGGTCTAAACTATTGGGGTTTTTTTTCAAGGTTTCTTTTCAAAGCAATAATCTTACTTAATTGCTTAATGTTTTCTCTTATATAAGTCAGTTTGAGTTCTTATTTAGAGTAACAATAGAAATATATAATGGCCAAGAGTAGTGAAACATGACTAGGAAACTCAAGTATACCAGTGTTATATTTCTATATAATGATGTGAAGATAATGCTTTTAGCTGCATGACCAGCATATTAGCCACACATCATAAAAACCAAACTTTATAAAAGCAAGAGGTCAAATTCATTAAAAACAATTTTGTACCCTTTGCTACAGTTAAGCATTTATCTTTAATATTGCGATTTCTTTCTTCTATTAAAAGGGCCCTGAATCTCCCATTTTCTGACAGGAGAAAAAAAGTTAAAGCAAAAAAGTTATAAATCACATGACTATCGAGAATACTTACTTTATATTCCTGGGTTTAATGTTTAAAATAAAATGGTAAGACTTCATGTCTCAGAGATTTTAGTTTTAAAGATGGTGAATGAAATCATATAAGTCCATTTTATTTCCTTTGTTTTCAATATAAAAATCTAATATTCCAGTAATTCCATAAAATTAACTTTTGTTTTTACAAAAGTTAATAGTTCTTATGTTTGTAAGATTATTACTAATAAAGTATGAAAATGCATTTGTCTTTATTATAGACCAAGTCATTCTAAAAAAGACACTTCTTATCCACTAATAAATTATAAGGGAGTCTGAATAAGTTAATGGGTTTTCTAAATTGTCTTCCTTATTCCAAAGGAAATACTTGCTTTTTTAACAAGATTTGCTCAACATTTGTCAACTTAATTTTTTTTAACTATTCATGATTTAAGAATGGTCCTAAGAGTGAAATCCATGAGACACTGAGAGAAGAAAGAATTGAACCTCTCCAAACATAAATAATATTTCCTTTATTCTGTGGCATCATCTAGTCTTTGGGGATATGTATGTTTTTAATGGATGTGCATACTCTCACACACTCCTTGAATAATCTTATATTCATCTTTAGCTTATAATTGAATATCCAAATTTAAATCTAAATTTGGTGCCTTTTTTGTTTCTATAAATATGTGTCATATTAGTCAATAGGGGCCTGAAGTAATTTTCACAGCTCTTTGCTACTATCAAAAATACACATTTTTCTAACATAAATCTTGGCAGTGCATTTTCACATTGGGTTTGTTTTTGGTGGGGAGGAAATATTGTGATTTGCCATCAGTATTATTAAAGAACACACAAATGTTGGGGTCTATTTCTTTCGCCTCTTATCTTTGTCTAAATAATTGCTTTATGTTTAACTTTAGAGTATAAATTTTATATATTTTAATGAAAAAACTATATTTCTACCATAGCAAAGTTAAGGGTGTTTCAATTTTAGAACAAAAGTTTACATTACATCAAGCCTTACAAATCATCCATTAATAAACCAACCACTGGTAACACATACCACCTAAACCTCCTGAAAAGACATACACAAATCTTTATCAAAAGTATGTGGTGAGCCTTGTGCTAAATATAAGTATAAATGTGCCTGTCCATGCCTGCAATTTTCTGAAGTCCAAAAGTTCTTTGGATGGCAGGCAGCAAGTTAATACTTCTTCTACATAATGAGCACGCATTCCTCATCTGACCAAAATATAGGACTTCACATTCTCTGCTTCAAAATCACATTCCCTACTTGAGAAGCTTATTATGTTATAGAACAACTGAATGTGAGAATAGTTCTTCCCTCTCTGTGCACTATAATAGTTAGATCTTCAATTCGAATAGCACTTTAGAGCTCATTAAGTAATTTTACATTCATCATCTTCTTGGATTATCTGAACAACCTTATGTGATAGATGAAAGATATTTACCAAGAAGTTTTCCTTTGCCTCAGTATTTATGCCACACAAATTTACACAAATCCACACTTCTTTTTTTCCCAAACAGGCCATTTACTGGCACAACACTACCTTAAAACCTAAATTAACCTTTGTGTTAAAATAACTGAGGTACACACTTCAGTATATCCCACGTAAGTTAAAATGACTATGTCATTTAATTTAAAGTAATATATATGAGTTAAAGTAACTGAGGGATGAGCTTCATTTTATTGCCTTGAAGAACTTCAGAAACCCAAGTTACTTAAGACTGTTTCAAAACTGCCTCAGTTCATGAACAATAGGTGCTGATAAGAGAATATAGTCTCTTCTCTTTTTGTTCATTTCTTCATTTAGGAAGTACTTGGTAGAGCATTGTAACATAATAGTTCTCATTGTGTGTCTTCCAATTACAGACAATCTCTGCTTTGCTACCTCTATTTGCACATTTGGGGCAAGTTACTCAATTCCTCTATGCCTCTGTCTCCTTACATGGAAAGTAAAGATAATAAAACAGTATTAAACTTTAGAGTTGTTATAAAGCTTAAACAGAACAATGCTTGAAAATCACTTAGTACAGTCTCTGGGATGCAGTAAGAACTCAGTACATCCCATTTGTACTATAACAAGGAGGTACAGTCAGTACCTCCACTGTCAATGAGGTACTATGTAAGAAATCAGAAATGCTAATATGTGGTCTCTGCCTTCAAGAAGCTTACAGTATACTGGAGACTTGTTCCTAATTTACATATCTAACATTTGGTTGTATCTAACATTTTGTTGTGTCTAACAAATTAGTTAGCTTAATATTTTACCCTTTTACAGTTCCGTCTAGAATATAGTTTTAATTTTTTTGTTCAACAAGTCTTAAGCCTATGGTTCATAATAGTTTTGTAAGGTTACAAAGTTTTTTTTAATTTTAATTTTTATTCATTTTTTATTCCCAAGAATATTCTTGTAGTTTTGTTAAACCATCATTAATTTAGTTTCATTGAGCCTAAGTGCACAGAATAAAAGCTTTGCTTTCTCTAAGTGTCACCAATATTTCTATATTTTTTTCTTCAAAAAATTGTTTACTGCCAGGATTTTCTTTTTGAGAAGGGTTTATGCTTTTTGGAGGCTTATTGTTTTATTACTTTATTATTTCAAATAGATGTTTCATACAGTTTAATTTTATTAGAGCATTTTGTCTTATTGAGAAGGTATTTTAGAAAAGGGAACTTTGGAATACTATGGATATTATTAACATCTGATGCATATTGAGCCAGATAGTCCCTTGTGTTTAAGTCATTCTCTGATATTATATTGGATTCCTTGGGCACATATATTAAAGTTTCCACAGCTGTCAACTGCTGCCCGGGCAAGATAAAAGGTACAAGTCAATCCAATCTCTAATACGCCGTAATGTATCACATGCTACAGTTCAAATGCTTTAAAAGCCTAGGGAGGAAATAGTAATATGAAGACAATAAACTAAATTCCATTTGACAAATATACATTTTATATAAAATAAATCATATATATACATAAAATCTTGTGACTATAATAGTTGTAAGTGTATAACTGAGTATGTATATACATTTTTCCCCATAGGTGGAAACATCAAAATATCATTCATATATGGAATAAGAAGGAGCTATGAAACTAGAAATTCTAGAAAATAGCCACTTCCAGTATCTTCCAATATCTTCACTCTGAGTAGGCTGTAACTTAAACCTAGTATGACTGATTTATTTTGTTTTTTTGAAGAAAGTAAAAAAGAGAATTACTGTCACTTACAGGTAGATGATTTCCGTGTGGAATCTCTTTTATTCTCCCATTTGCACTTTTCTAATCTGTCTTTGCATCTGCTACCTTCAAAAGGTAAAATGCTTGAAAATCCTAAACATATATTTGACATGGACCAATTGTCACATATCAGAGATTATATACCCCATGAGACGCTTCCTAAAATTCTGAATTGCTGGTTATCTTCTAGCAGCTCTCCAGTGTTATCTAAAGCAGGACAGATTCCTTTGTCAGGTGTGATGGAGTGTGATGGAGGTGAGCTTGTGTCCCCCCAGCATTTTAAAATTGTATATGCAGTTACGCCCTGCATAAAGACATTTGAGTCAATAATGGACCACATATACAACAGTGGTCCCATAAGATTATAACACCATATTTTTACAGTACCTTTACTATGTTTACATGCACAGATGCTGGCCGTTGTATTAAGTTGCCTATAGTATTCAGTAAAGTAACATGCCGCACAGATTTGTAGCCTAGGAGCAATAGGCCATACCATATAGCCTAGGTGTGTAGTAGGCTCTACCATCTCAGAAGGAATCCCCATTGTTAAGCCTTTCACAACTGTACTTTCTTGGAGGACTGAAACAGTGAGTAAACATGATTAAGGAGAAGAGACAAGTTGAGCCTCAGTATTCCATTAATTGGAGTAAGTTTAAAGGAAAACCAAATCCGGAAAAGTAGAGGAAATTTTAATGAAAAGGGAGAATTCCTATTAGAAGTGATAGGTCCTTAGTTTATTGTGGCTGGTTGCATCCTCAGAGAATAGTGCAGGTCAGAAAAGCCAAAAGAGTGGATTACAAAATGACATGAGATATTTATGTCTTTCCCAAACCTAAGTTTAGAAGAAAAAAAAGAAAAAAGTCAAGTTCAAGAGTAAGAATTTTATGAATGGAAAGAAAACTACCAAATTATTTGAAGTATTCCCAAGTGGACTTGATCATGATCTCCATTTCCCTAAAAAAGAGAATGGGCTAAGTAACCTTTCAGGTTCTTTCTGGGGTGTTTTCTGACACCAAATGAGAAGTTTCCTCTCACACCTACCAGTCCTCCCACACCAATTGTGCGCCCAATGATTCAATTTAGTTCAATTCAATTCTGAAACTATCTGGACTTAGCTCAGACCTCACAGGTTAAGGACTCAGCCCCATAAGACTGCCCCTACTTCAATTACCAATCACAAATGGGGTGCCCATGCTACCACATTTCTGCCCAGCTGACTACAAATTTGGAAGTTCCCATAATTTGCCTTCAGGCTTGATAATTCACTAGAATGACTCACAGAACACAGGAAAGCACTTTTATTTACTACTTACTGGTTTACTATGAAGGATACAACTCAGGAACAGCCAAGTGGAAGAGAGGCATAAAACAAGATACTGCAAGGGGGTGCTGTGCAGAGCTTCCCTGCCCTCTCTGGGCGTGCCACTCTCTGTGAACCCTATTGTTTAGGGTCTTATGGAGGTTTCACTACACAGACATGATTGATGATTGAATTACTGGCCATTGGTGATTGAACCCAACCTCCAACCCCTCTCACTTCCTGGGATTGTGGGGTGGGCTGAAATCTCCAATTCTCTAATCACATGATGGGTTCCTCTGGCTACCAGCCCCCATCTTGAAGTTATCTAGAAGCCCACCAAAGTCAGCTTATTAGTATAAAATCAGGTGTGATTAAAGTGGTTCCTTACAAATGAAAAACAAAATGCACTCCTATCACTCAGGAAATTCCAAGAGTTTTAGAGACTTTGTGCCAAGAACTGGAGACAAAGAACAAATATATTTTTTTAATATCACAGAAACAAATAATTCAGTCCCTCCTATAAGCTAGCTCAGGGACCTCAGGAGATTGACTCCTGTTCTGAGACCAATTTAGACTTTTGGAACTATTGAAAAGCGATGCTCCTTATCTTTTCCAAGAGTTGTAAAGAAGTCAGTGATCTGCAATGTGTTTCGCAGCTTATACACACAGCAAAATAACACAGCTTTAATCAACTTAAAATGCAAAGATTGTCCTCCAGTTAGTAGAAATGCTTTATATATATTTAATTTTACCTTCTCTGTATCTTGGATACTTGTTTGACTAACTTGGGAGTTTTGATCTGACCTGAATTCATATGTGAAAGTTTTACATGTCCACATTTTATCAAATGGTCTTCTCGCTCCTTCTCCTCAATTCTGAAGGATACTTTCACTTCATTCTGAAGAATGTTGGTTATTCTTTCACTACTGACAGCTATGAGAAAGAGCTTGTTGTAACAGAATGTTCCTTAAGTATTTCCTTGTGAACTTATATATGAACTTCACTGGTCTCCCCGTTCAGTGCTCACAGGAAGGCATGGCCATGAAGACACAAGTCATAAATCCTTGGGATCCTTTTTTAGAAACCAATTAAAATATTCATGTGGTAGGCAGAATAATGCCCCTTCCCAAATGATGTCCTTATCCTTTCCCTAGAACTTGTGAACATGTTACCTTACATGGCAAAGGGGAATTAAGGTTGCGATGGAATTAAGATTGCTAAACAGCACATAGGAAGATTATCCTGGATCATCTGGGTGGGCTCAGTGTAATCACAAGTTCTTAAAAGTCGAAAAGGGAGACAAAGGAGGTCAGAGTGATGTGATATGAGAAGGATTCAACTCACCATTGCTGGCTTTGAAGATGGAAGAAAGAAGACACAACCTGAGAAATGCAGATGGCGTCCATAAACTGGAAAATGAACGAAAATGGATTATCTCCTAGCACCTCCAGAAAGAAACTTAGCTCTGCCAACATTTATTATAAACTGTGAGGCCCATGTTGAACTCTAATCTACAAATTAAGATAAGAAATTTGTGTTATTTCAAGCCACAAAGTTTGTGGTAAATTTTTATAGCAGCAATAGAAAATGAATACAATCTGATATTGTGCTTGAACTAACAGTTCTCAAACAAACCTGTTTTCCCATTTCCAACCAGCAAATAGTTCCAGTCTAAGACAAAGCATAGATTTGCGTGAGAGGGTCACATGTTAGCCCCAAGTCCTCTTTTTCCTCTTTTTCCTTTCATGATACATATCAGCAAAACATATGCAGGAAAATGACAGTTAATAAAAGAAATGTGAAAGCCTGCCTTATAGTAAAAGTATATATCTTATAGGGAATTCAAAATACCACCACTCTATTCTTAGGTTAATTCTTAAAAATTCCTTGAGCATTAAGAGAGCAACAATTTTACTAGAGAGCTTCATTCATACCTGTGTGCCTGTGTCATGTACATAACATAAATTACAAGATGGTCTTACTGTTTGTAGAAACTGCTCATTTCTTCATGTAATTTAGTTTTTATGTAATCAAGCTGGTTTTTTTCCTTTTCTTAGCAAGTTTTAGAGTAGAGAAACCTCAGGCGCCAATATATAAATTAATCTTTGTGTCAGAAGTTACCAAAAATATTTAATTCTTAACACTTGTTTTTTGACCATGCACATTTCCAACAGTGTAGCATTGTTCATTCTCCTCAAAAATCTCCAAGTATGGTGGGAATGAAACAACTCAAAATTCAAAACTATACTTTGTTATGTGCTTCCATATATAAACTCATTGAGAGCAGGGATTTATTCTTGTTAATTGTTTATCCTTAAGCACCATATCCAACACATAATGGGTATTCAATAAGTATTTGTGGAATAAATGTAAAATAAAATTTTTGACAAGGCAGTAACAACTAATGTCTTAAACATAGTGTCACATTACTTAGTTTATGTTTCATGGCTTTCTTAATATCATAGGGTCATGTTGTGGATGACTGAACTTGAAGTCAGCCACTTCCCAAAAGGTCACTAAGAAAAATTGTGTTTCCTAAAATGTATAAGTCAGTAATTCCTGAAGACATTAGGGCAAATTTAAAGCAAAAACAGAAATCAGAAAAAAAAAAAAAACTTTAACCACATTAAAATATGAAGAGAATGCTGTCTTTTAAATATCACAATGAAAGATGTTGCCCTACAATGTCTGTTAAAAAAGAAAAAAATAGGGCCAAGTGCGGTGGCTCACACCTGTAATACCCACACTGTCAGAAACCAAGGCAAGAGGATCGCTTGAGCCCAGAAGTTCAAGGCTGCAGTGAGCCACGATTGTGACACTGCACTCCAGCCAGGGTGATAGAGTGAAACCATGTGTAAAAAAAGAAAAGAAAAAAATACGTTACGTTATAATCATTTTATGATTATCTCTTCTTTCAAATGGATACTTAATTATTCAAAGAGGGGAATATCCTTAATTGGTTAGAACTTTGATCTGTTCACCAGGGAAGAATTTATCCCGAAGCTGTAGCACTAGGTCTGATCTTGTACTTACATTAAAGTTATCAGTACTCTTCATTTTGTGGTTGTCTATTTTCTGTGGACCCTGTGAAACTGCTTTTAAGAGCTGACTGATAACTAGAATGGCAGATAGTTAAACACTTATTAAAAGTGCCCGAAGAGGGTTTTATGATTTTCTCTGAAACAAGTTAGACTCCAGGTTCCAAATTGTGGGAACATTATTTTCAAATCATTCAACACTCCAAATTTGAGCAGTCATTTGTGTTTGCTGTAGGGCTGTCCAGAAGTTAACGTAGCATTGAAGAGCTGAGCAAAAGGGAAGAGGGGGTCTTGTGTCAGCCTATGAAGCTTGGATGAGGTTCAGGTCAGTAAGTTGTTTTTTTTTTTGAAGCATTACCAAACTGAGGAAACCCTAAAATCTTGTTGGTAAGTTACTTGTTGCCCTTCTAGCTTTCAGTTTTGTTCTAGCAATGCTGTCTGTGCATTCCCAGAAGCACAACATACAAAGTGCTCAGTGCTAATAATGAAGTACAATTATGATGTGAATATTTGGACAAATCACTGCTTTTCACATGAGTAAGGATAAACATTTTGGACATTGGTTAACAGTTTTTAAAAGTATAATGTTAGGGCTGGGTGCAGTGGCTCACGCCTGTAATCCCAGCACTTTGGGGGGCCGAGGAGGATGGATCACCTGAAGTCAGGAGTTCAAGACCAGCCTGGCCAACATGGTGAAGCCCCATCTCTGCTAAAAATGCAAAATTAGCTGGGCATGGTGGCGAGTGCCTGTAATCCCAGGTACCGGGGAGGCTGAGGCAGGAGAATCACTTGAACCCGGGAGATGGAAATTACATTGAGCCGAGATTGAGCCATTGCACTCTGGCCTGGGCAAAAAGAGTGAAACTCCATCTCCAAAAAAAAAAAAAAAAAAAAAAAAACAAAGGATAATATTAGAAGTCAGTGTCTTTTTGAAAGGCACGACTGCCTGAATCACGAATCTTCCATTTGCCATTCTATTAATATGTTTTTCTCCCTTTTTAGCCAGCTTGGCTCAACTAATCACTAGAAGCTCAGGAATAAAATAAAAACTCCCCAGATGCTCCCTAGACTCAATTCAATAATTGACATTTCTGGAAGGAGTGTATGATTTTGATTCCATATTCTCTGAGCCATAAAACCACACATAATGAAGGGGAAGGATGAGAAGGGGTAAGAAGGAGAGCAGTTAGTAATACTGACACCAGGGCTTTGTTGTTTTTTTCTACTGAGCCTCTAAAGTTGCGTTATCGGATTTGGAAACAGAGTGAAGAGAAAAGGGAGTCTTTGGGTTAGGGGACTAGACCAACAGAATGGGGCTTTGAACACACACAGTCAGAGCTGGGGCAAAGGGGACTATGATAATAGAAGGAAGTACAGGAGCCTGGGAGATCTGGTCTGCTGGCCAGTCCCAGTTCCAGGCACCAACATCCAGGCTCTCGGGCTAGGACAGTGTCCTAGTGAAGACTACAGCTGAAGCAACCTTAAATATCTGGTGGTATTTCTGATGGTGTGGCCTCTAACTGACCCTAGTCTAAAATTAACCCTTCAGTGCCCAATCAACCTATTTCTTCATAAGACCTTGAAAAATGACCCAGACCTTAGAGATAGGTTTGCATTTGAGAGTTAAATCATAATTTGTCAGTAATATATTTTAATTAAATAGACAACATAACTCTGAAGTCTAATTCAAGTGAAACATGAGCTCTCAATACATTAATCTCCTGGCACAGTGTGGCACAACAGGAGTGTATCTCTTCTTTCTAATTTCTGAACATTTAAGAATCCTGTTATATAATTTTTAAATCTAGATTCGAGAAAATCTAGGATATTTACATAATATATTAAATTGTTTTCATCAGTGTAGTTATAAAAGTGAGTATTTCCCTGAAATGACTTAAGAGTAGTAAAATTTCTAAACTACTTTGCACCTGGAAGTTGACCCAAAAATGAGGTCATATGTAATGATTAATCAATTGTAAATCCTATTATCTGAAAAATTCAGAATTACTGACTTTTTTTTAATTGCTTTTTTGATTTATTTCTCTGTCATTCACATGTCTCATTCAGTATCCATATTTGGCACTTGACTAAATGTCAAAAATGCCCCCAAAGTCATTTCTGTGATAGATGGTATCTCTAAAGTGAACGGTTGTCCTCCATCACTTGTGGATTTGTTTAAATCTCTTTTCCCATCTGTCTTTCTACAGTGCCTTAATTCTACATTCTTAATTCCTGAAAAGCAACCAACACAGTTTTAAAGCATGTTGCTATCCAATTCAAATTGTATTTCTGATGATTTGATTAAAAACTACAAAGAACTACTTTCAACAAAAGCTGCTTATAGTGGAACAGAAACATTTGTGAAGTAGGCATGCAGTACTTAACCTGCACTCACAGCTTTAGAGGGAAATATATTTGAGGGAGGAATTAATCACAAACGAAATCCCACCCTTGGGCCTCATTAGACAATCCGTCAAGGAGGTTCCAACGTGCAGTGGCTTCTCTACAGTCAAATTGTACTTACATATCCTAGCTTCCAGTGTCTCATGAGAAAGCTAAGAGATTTTTATATAATGAAGATTTAAGCAGAAAAACAGCACCCTCGAGTTAATACTAAAATCACCAGAACAAGATAATCTGTAAAACAGAGTCATTCATATATAAGTCATTAGAGTTTTACCTTTATGATTAAAATTAAAATTATGCATATTGTGATGAGCAAGAAAGTTGACTTTTTGACATTGAAATAATGATTTGGTCGTTCTGTGTATTTGAAGCCATTTTAATATTTATATGCTCTGAAAGTTTGGATATTCTACTTTGGCTGATCTATATCTAAAAACAGTTTTCTCTAAGCCAGGAAACAAATCGATGTTTATTAAAAGTAAACTTTTATGCCTAAACCTTTGAATTCTGAACTCCATGTAAAATAAGAACTACAAACAGTTCCTTGCTTTGCTAATAACATATACTATTCTGTGGGGGACAAAAACATGAGAGTGCTTCCATGACTGAACATGACCTTGTGAAGAGGTTGCAGTATTAGAGATTTTTTTTTTTCTCTGCTAACACTTGAGAAGGAATAACTTCTCATAGCTTTTTGCCATAGGCTATGTCGTGATGTTTAATGGAATAAATAAGGTGATGTGCCATCAGCAGTTACAGCATTCAATTTATATGCCATATTTTTCACCGAGAAAGTGCTCCCTGGCTTTATTAGTATGTGAACTTTAAGCCTCTGATCTAGATAATTTTAGATACTTTGATTTCATTATAGAAATTCCTAGACTACTTGTGGGATAAAACAAAGGCTAAGATCATATTGAATTTCAACAAGTTGAATTAGCAGAAAATGAAGATAAAATGCCTTTCTATTTAAGAACATGATGATGTTTTAATTGTTATAGCATTTGGCATGCCTAATGTATACAATCCTTGACATTCGTATAATAACACAGGAAAGTTGTTTGGGATTTTTCTTTAATTTCCTAGTGTCCCCTTTCCTCCCTAGCATTTCTCCCACTCCTTCCCCAGCCGTGGCCTTTAGGCCTCCTCCCGCTGCTTCATCCTTCTGTAAAGAAAAACCTTATACAGCGAAGGGATTCATGTAAAACTGCCTCATTTATAGATAGATAGGCAAGGCTGCCTATTACCTAGCTATGATGAACAGACCACCATCGTTGTGACAACTGATGTAGATGCCTCCAGGGTAAAGCAAAGGTTTACATATTACACAAGCAATTTAACTGTTTTCTAAACATATTGCCAAGACAGTGGGAGTTGGCAGCCCACACTGTGTTTTAGGTTTTGGAGACTTGGATTAGAAGTGACTGTTGATTATGAACCTTTTTATTTGTCTTCTATGAACTACAAGCAACCTAGTAACCCAGGAAAGAATTCTTCACAGCACTTAAACTTGTCTTCCCGGCGTCCCAAGATTACATACACAAATCACTTGACAAAAGTGGTGTAAGACTCTTGCGCATAGATAACCACACAAGACAATTGTCTTGTTCTAACCCTTAAAGAGTTCCACAAAGTGAAATGCTTTATAATCCTTTTTTGTGCAGTAGGCAAGGAAGAAAAGAAAGGAGGTTGGGCAAAGATTATCCAAAGGAAAGAAAGAGACTCTTTTGGGGTTCCAGTTGAAACACAATAAAGAACATAATTAACTTTACAATTCTTTGTGTTTTTCATTTGACTGCAGGGAGGAGATGAAAGAGGACTGCTAAGCCTCGCATTCCATCCCAATTACAAGAAAAATGGAAAGTTGTATGTGTCTTATACCACCAACCAAGAACGGTGGGCTATCGGGCCTCATGACCACATTCTTAGGGTTGTGGAATACACAGTATCCAGGTATCACTAAAAGGCATCAAAGCATAGACATTTTTCATCTTATTTTCTCATAAGTTTTTCATAAGTTTTTTTATTTAGAAGTTGCAAACAAGTAGCCAAATAAGGTGGCAATAATTAAATCATTATCTCCATCTTACTGAAAACCCCCTATGTGTCTTTAAGAGAAATTGAGAACAACAATGGTTTTGACATTTTTCCTCAATTATCTCTCAACTTAAAGGCTACTTCTGAAACTTGGAAAATAATGTGATTTTTCAGCAATTTCTATTAGCTCCATTTCAAATATATATTTCCTTATTTACTATGTGCCAGGAGTTTGTTTTTTCATTTATACACTATTTACTTTCTGATGGACTCACCTTAAATCTTTTAACAGTCATGGTATTGTTTTCTTCCCACAATGTAGAAAAAATCCACACCAAGTTGATTTGAGAACAGCCAGAGTCTTTCTTGAAGTTGCAGAACTCCACAGAAAGCATCTGGGAGGACAACTGCTTTTTGGTCCCGACGGCTTTTTGTACATCATTCTCGGTGATGGGATGATTACACTGGATGATATGGAAGAAATGGATGGGTTAAGGTAAAAGACTGATCACAAATGGGTTCCTGTCAAGGTTAAAATGGTTTAAGTGCCAGGAGAAAAGGTGGGCACCGGTATCTTTGAAAGGTCACCTTGTTTAAATACTTAACTTTTGTCGTCAGTGTCTGCATTTATGAAATGGAGAGGAATTCACTGATATGCTATGTGATCTTTTGTTTGTCATGAAAAGAGTTACTCTTGTGTAGTTCTCTGCTCCGGGGCTGCCTCTGCTACGCACAGCATTGAAAAGCAGTGGCCCTGTACAACCATACTACCTCCTAACACTGCGTAATGGGCTAAGATGGCCCAGCGAAGCTGCTTGGGGAATATAGAATACATAGATGTAGGCTGACAAAAATTAAGAGAACAGAGGCAGAAAAAAAAAAAAAAAAAAAGCAGGGTACTACTGATGCCACAGTCCTCAGCCACCATCACACTGTGTCTTGGTTCAGTTGCTTGTCTGGTTTCATTTTCCACAATAAGGAATTTATTTTATTTAATTACTCATTTATTTATTCAGACAAAGTCTCACTCTGTTGCTCAGGCCAGCATGTAGCGGTGCCATCATGGCTCACCGTGGCTTCAAACCCCTGGGCTCAAGAGATCCTCCTGGCCGCATGCCACCACATCTGGCTCATTTTAAAATTTTCTGTAGGCCAGGCGCGATGGCTCACGCCTATAATCGCAGCACTTTGGGAGGCCGAGGTGGGTGGATCACGAGGTCAGGAGATCGAGACCATCCTGGCTAACGAGGTGAAACCCCGTCTCTACTAAAAATACAAAAAATTAGCCAGGCGAGGTGGCGGGCGCCTGTAGTCCCAGCTACTCGGGAGGCTGAGGCAGGAGAATTGCGTGAACCCGGGAGGCAGAGCTTGCAGTGAGCCGAGACCACGCCACTGTACTCCAGCCTGGGTGACAGAGCGAGACTCCATCAAAAAAAAAAAAAAAAAAATTGTAGAGATGGAGTCTCGCTATGTCGCCAGGCTAGCCTTGAACTCTTGGCATCAAACAATCCTCTCACCTTGGCTTCCCAAAGTGTTGGGATTACAGACGTGAGCCACTGCATCCAGCCACTTTAATATTTTATTTCAACTAAGGGGATGATTCTTTCATCAATAGAACAACCTCACCATATTTAATATAGGTGAGATATATAATGAAAATGTAAAACACATATTCTGTCCCCCAATTTCTCAGTGATTTCACAGGCTCAGTGCTACGGCTGGATGTGGACACAGACATGTGCAACGTGCCTTATTCCATACCAAGGAGCAACCCACACTTCAACAGCACCAACCAGCCCCCTGAAGTGTTTGCTCATGGGCTCCACGATCCAGGCAGGTGAGAATACGTCTGTCTTCTTCCTGGCTTTAAAGCCAGCCGGGGATCCGGGAACCAGGAAAATACAGCATAGAGCATATACCATCACAGAGCAGCCAAAGATGGTATCTAAGGCCGTGCCTCTGAAATCACAACGGGTCCTTACTCAAGTGCGTATTTAGCACTCTGGCTTCTATTATTGTGAGAAGCAGATTGAGAAGGCAGATTAGACAAGGAAAAGGACAAATTCATGTAGAAAAATTCACCTTAAAATGTGGAGAGGTTATTATCAGATAAACACTATTGGACTAGTGTAATGACCAAGACTTTAATCTGAACAGTTTAGAGAGATACACTTTTTGATCTGTCTCCTTAAATCCCACTGAATCTTAAGTTCTTTATATATTACATGAGAGTGATAATAACTGCCTTGCAATGATTAAATAAAAATCTGTAAGTAAAGTACCAAATAGTGTGCCTGACCCCTGGTAAGTTTTAAATAAATTGCAATTCTTATTATCATAGCTTCACTTAAAATATGATGCTGCAGTGTTAATTTGCAAGGAGTTGAGCAAAATATTAACTTTTATTTCACTTTGAAAACATTGCAAATACTAAAGGACTCCATATTAACTGTTGGTACTATAATGAACCAAAACAAAAGATAACTAAAAAGTATGTAGAGTGAGAAATTTGGGGTACATCTTGTAAAAATGCTATGAAGTATAATACAGCAATTCAGTAACAAAAGCTTCATCCAGTCTATGATCTATTATTCCTACTCAGGGATATCTAGCCACATCCATTCATTTACTAGGTAAGTTATTATTACCATTTAATGTTTATTGAGTGTTCACTATGTGCAAGGTGAATATTTCTCAAACTTTTTATTTTTATAATCCCTCATGCCCTTCATCTCCCCTCCATCAAACCCAAGTCTACAGTTCATTTCCTTTTTGGCATCTCAGCAGATCTTAAAATCTGTGCGACAGGGAATACTTAAGGTGGGTTCAGGATGTGGAGGAAACTGTCACATTCCATTCCTAGAGCTCAGAACTCACAGATACCACCACAAAGCAACACTTTGAAGTCAGGCAGCCTGAGTCACCACAATCCCACTGGAGCTTTCTCACGACCTTCCTGGGGGTCCTGAACCTCAGTGCAAAAACATGGGACGAGGTGCTTTACAGACCAGATGTGTGGCAAGATGCCTGTGCTGCGGGGCCTCCCCACCTCTGGTGGCAGAGGGCTGAAGGAGAAGTTGGTGTTTATATTCCACTTCCCTCCAAGAGTATTCTAAGCAGAAGACGATTTAATAAAGTAGAAAGAAAACTAAATTAATCATTGGCTAAAAATAAAGCAAACTTTTGTTAAGCACTTTGCTGCAGGGTGCTGAACTAAGTATGTTGTGTACTTCATCTCCTCTCTGCTTCTCAGCAAGGCTCACCATCAGCCCCACTTCTCCCACTCCCCTTTTATTAATAGACTAGTTTTCAGGACAGTGGTAGATGTGCAGCAAAATTGAGATAAAGGTATAGACATTTTTATATTACCCTTACCTCCACACATGCATAGTCTCTCCCGTTATTATCATCCCGCATAGAGAAACATTTGTTACAGTCGATGAACTGACACTGACACGTGATAATCACCCAGAGCCCATGGTTTACATTAGGGTTCACTCTTGGTGTTGTGCATTCTGTAGGTTTAGACAAATAGATAATGACATTATAGTCATATAATGACACCATTATAGTATCACCCAGAGAGTGCCACTGGCAGGGCGCTTTTTCACATAAGAAACTGAAGGTTACAACGGTCAAGCAGTTCTTAGTGGACCTGGTATTCAGCCAGAGCCATAGCTCCAAGCCCCCAGCAACTCCATCTGGCCTACTTTCCAGATTTGCTGTTTCTTGTTGGAAACAAGTCAAACCTCTTTTTCTCATAGTTTCTCCATCTTCAAAGAAAGGTAATAGAGGAAAATGTTCTCCCCGCTGTGGATTTAGTTCCACCTTAAGTCACAGCATGACTCTATCATGATCCCTGCCAGGCATTGTCTTCTGTGAATCATTGAACTAGAGAGGACAATAAAGGGACTGTTGCCACAGAACAACTAACCCATCTTTGGCAGGTCAGGCTTATGGTTTCCCTGTCATGAATGAGATCATCTGGAGCCAAGAGTTTATGTTTTGTTGTTTGTTTTTTTTTTTTATAATTGCTACATGACTCTTCTGTCTCTTAAGAACCAGCACCAACTCTCATTTTTGTATCTTATTTTTTAAATTTCTTTATTAGCTCTAATGGTTTGATTTTGTTTTTAAGTAATTAATATATTTTGTTGGCCTAGAACAGTGATTCTCAATGGGATAATTTTACCCCCAGGGGACATTTGGCAATGTCTGGAAACATTTTTGGTTTTCACAATTAGGGTGTGGTGGAGGGCGAGGGAGTGATGCTACTGGCATTTCGTGTGTAGAAGCCAGAGATGCTGCTAAACACCCTACAGTTGGCAGCACAGCCTCCCCAGACAAAAAATTACCTGGCCCAAAATGTCAGCAGTGCCAAGGTTGAGAAACCTAAAAACAATGCAAGCCTGTTTTCCACACTTTTGATAACTTCAAAAATTGTATTATACAACTTTATTCTTCCCCCAACCCAAGCTGCTCATACCCAGTCCCTCAGTGATTGAAATATTCCACAAACCTTGAGCCCCTCTTATATTCCTGGCTTTGAACCAGATAACAGGAAGATAGTAATGAAGTTGCAAGTTCTGCCTTCTCTTATGGAGCTTCCTGTCAGTGGCTTAAGTCACAGAGATACTCTGGCCCCCAGATTAGGAATGGAAAACATGAAAACAGAGTCAACGTAAAGACTTCGACTTTTGTAGGGACCAGCCTTACTATATTCCCGGAATTAGAGCACATGTTTTCCTGTGTTAGAGCAGCCTAAGTTTTAGAATGCAGCAAATTTATATAAGAAACTCAAAATTAATATTATAACTAGTACTATATTGTGTGGCACAGAGATGAGTTGACAGTGACACTGTTTTTTTTTTTTTATGTTATTTTACTTTAAATTCTGGGATATGCATGCTGAACATGCAGGTTTGTTACATAGGTTTACATGTGCCATGGTGGTTTGCTGCACCTATCAACCCGTCATCTGGATTTTAAGCCCCACATGCATTAGGTATTTGTCCTAATGCTTTTTGTCCCCTTGCACCCCACCCTGCAACAGGCCCCAGTGTGTGATGCTTCCCTCCCTATGTCCATGTGTTCTCATTGTTCAACTCCCACTTATGAGTGAGAACATGCGGTGTTTGGTTTTCTGTTCCTGGATGGTGACACTGGTTCTTATTCACAATACTTTATCAGTGTATTATACATGTGATATTCCTTAAGAACAGACTAACATTTGTTTTAAGACAGTGTGCACATTTGTAACATAAGAAATTATAAATCATAACAAGAAAAATTAGGAAATATATTCCAGAGATTAAGCTTCAACCAAGTAAGCAAACACGCTGGACTACTTCCTTCAGTGCTTTCTAGAAGATCCAAACTAAATTGCTCATAAGATTCTTGCCAGTCCACAAAGGGCTCCTTCCTATGTCAGGAACCTCCAGTGTGAGCTTGGAAAAGATCACGGTAGGAATTAATGTGCATCCCCTCTTGTTATGCAGATGTGCTGTGGATCGACATCCCACTGATATAAACATCAATTTAACGATACTTTGTTCAGACTCCAATGGAAAAAACAGATCATCAGCCAGAATCTTACAGATTATAAAGGGGAAAGATTATGGTATGTAGAGCAGAATTTGCTGATTTTGCTTTAGTTCGAGTTTTGTTTTAGTATATTTAGTAATTGAAGAAAAAAGGATTTCTGAAAAATGAGCATTTGGGAAAGCATAAAAACACTGGCCTAACAATCATGAGGGAGTAAATTGCTCACTTTTTAAAGCTCCACTGACTCTTACAAGCCCTGAGGGTTCCATCTGGTTAATTACCATGGATTGAAAGGTTCTCAGTAGGTCCAAAACATTTAACAGTCCTTCAAAAGTTAGCAGCTTATATTTTGCTCATCAGAGAATCAAGATGAATAACTTCTATTCAATAGGGGAGAGCAGCTTGTCTTAACATCTTATATACAGAGAAAAGTGTTAAAAGTAAGACATTTCTCAATATCCAACATGCCTGTCTCAGCATTAGGAAAATTGTAAGTGATTCAAATAAGAATGTAATTTTTTTAAAAAAATGTTTATCTTAGAGAAAACAAAGTAATCAACTTGCAAAAACAAGTCATGGGAATGGGACATTTAAGCAGTATTTTTAATAACATGATTACTTGAATATTTAGAGAGAACATGTAAAAATATAAAGTTGGATAATAATAAAGTTCAAAACACTTAGTTTTTTCAATATTTTAGTATTTATTCCATTTGAAGGAAGCAATATATCAACCATTATTATGATTCAGGAAGCACAGTAGATTAAGATTATTAAATTGATTGCTTTTTCTATTTACTCATTCAATACAGATATTTGTTTAACACCAGGAATGAAGCAGCTGTGTTAGTTCATGTGGTATTCAGTTATTTTACTTTTTTTAGGGGTGTGTGTGTGTGTGTGAGCACGCGCATCTTTTAAAAGCCAAACCAAAGAGTAATGTGATTTGAGAAAAAAAAAAAAAACTAATGAGTCACTAGCTCGATGGAATTTTGGCTATATTTGTAGGTTAAACAAAATTCTACAGTCACATTAATTGAGGTTAAGCTAAAATTGGTTACAATATTAACAGCACTACATTTATTTATTTTAAAACACATCTACAGTGCTTACTACATGCCAGACCCTATAGTAAGCACTTTATGTTCATTTCCTTTACAGAACAACTCTATGTGATAGGCACTATCATTGGCCACATTGTACAAATAAGGAAGCTGAGGCACAGAAAGATTAATTGTCACACAATACAAAGTGGCAGAGTCTGGATTTGAATCTGAGCAGCCTAACTCAAGAGTCTGTGACCTTAATTGTTCAATTATGCTACCTCTCAGTGTGCTCATTATTTAAAATTTCTCTTATCTTTTCTACTTTTTTGTAGTATCGTATACACCATAATCACAAGGGAGGGGAAGAGGTCATTAAAATTACTATCTTTCCACAAAAGCCTTTGATAAAATCTGTTGATAATGACTTATTTGATGTTAAATACATACAGGGTAATTTTCAGATTAGTTTGCAAGTAGCTTTAGAGCTTTTCCATTACAATTAGCATGCAGATATCCAAGTATGTAATGGCCTGAACAGGAAGACAGAAGCACAAGACTATACACATGTAATCAGGAGTTATTGAAATAGACTTTGTTATCCACACAACTCTATGAACAGAACATTAAAATATTTTAATGAAGATATTACTTGACTAAGTTACAACATTTTCACATATAGAATAAATGCATGTTTAAAGACCTTTTCTGTACTATGTTTTTATTTTCATTAAAGTGTAGGCTTTTAAACATTTTATATCTTTTGACAGAGGTCTGTCTCAATTTACTCAATATATGTGGAAGCATTTCTACAAAAAACTTAGTATGTAAAGCCTTAAACGTTTTTTTAAAGTATTTTGGTTCTAAAGTAAATAATCATGAGTCCCAAAATATCCAGATTCTAATTTCATTGAAAACTTGGTATGTCTTGAAAATTACAACAGCAGGCATTTGCAGAGCATGCTCATTTCATTTAGCTGTACATGGAGGTCTTTTAATGTTGATATTATTTAGCAAAGACTGCTTTCATTAAATATCCCTAGCAAGAAACCCTTTGGTGTATCATAGAACACATTTCAGAGTTAAATCACTGTAGTAATTGTTGTTTGGTGTACATTCCTTTTACATTAAGAAAATATGTTTCATTTGATCTAATTCTATGTTTCTTTCCAGAAAGTGAGCCATCGCTTTTAGAATTCAAGCCGTTCAGTAATGGTCCTTTGGTTGGTGGATTTGTATACCGGGGCTGCCAGTCAGAAAGACTGTATGGAAGCTATGTGTTTGGAGATCGTAATGGGTAGGTTTGCTGATACCACAACAGTATGATATATCAAATGACATATCCATTAATAATTTGGCAAACTGCCACAAAATATTCAAATGATTGTCTCTTTTTGTGCATCAGATGGGGATTACACATAAATAATATTTACTGTTAGTTCCATATATATAGTGGTTTAATTGAAGAACTTCCAAAAAGATGCTCTCTCAACAGGCGTCATAAATTTCATAAAATAATTTTTAAGTGCACAGAAGTCTTCAGATGGACTTTTCATATTATTTGGGCTCTTCCCTTCATCCTCAACATAAATTTACCATGACAATAAATAATTTGAAAACTATTATTTTACTTGCCACATAAATATTTTTTAAATTATACTGGAAGGCTCAAGATTTTTGGTTTTGCCACATTTTCAGGACTTTAAGCAAGTTAATATAATTTGTCTCTATAAGTAGGAATAATACAAAATTAAATTTTAGTCTCAATTTTCAAGGTCACATTGTGGATAATTGTAAGAAACTCTTGTGACAAAATCCAAATTAAGAATCTTGTTTCCTAAGTCACTGGCATTCAGGCATATGGCAGAGCTGATATTCTCGGTCGCTACAAGGAACTAGAAAAATGTACTGACCCCATGCTCTTCCCCTGTCCCTCTCTCTGATTAATAGCACAGCATGGATTCTAGTCCTGGCGAGGAAATATCATTCTCTGGATGAAGGGGAGGGCTTTTCTCATACTCAGGTACTTTTAGTGCCCCCTCCAAACAAAATCCTATCTTTCAGTACTTTCTCCACATATGGGAATTTCACAGTACTCACACACATTATGGGCTTTATTATTTTCCCCTTTAGAAGCCAGGTCTATGGCAAAGCAATTGTTTGTTATGAATTTTATTTGAGACATTTTATTGTCATCATTAAACAAAAGTATGTATTCATTGTAGGTTTATGTTATGTTTTGTTGTAGGAATTTCTTAACTCTCCAGCAAAGTCCTGTGACAAAGCAATGGCAAGAAAAACCACTCTGTCTCGGCACTAGTGGGTCCTGTAGAGGCTACTTTTCCGGTCACATCTTGGGATTTGGAGAAGATGAACTAGGTACTGTACAATCTGCCATGAAGCATAAATATAGCAATCTTATCCTCTACTTGTTGGAAATGTAATCTACAGCAAAGATTAAGATGGTCCAGTTACATATTCTCTACCAGTAACTTTTCCCTGAGGGCCTTTATATTTTATTTTCACACTAGAAATACTAAAATATAAGGCAGAAAAATGGGAGGCAGGAAAAATAATTTTTTAGTCCTGAAGAGATAATTTTTTAAATGTTTAATGATATGTTTGATTATACATCTGAGTAATTTGTATATATTCTCTATCTAAAAACCTTTCCATTTATCCATGTCTCTTGGAATAAATAAAAAAGTTTTGTTGGAATCTGAAACTTGCCTTATCTTCTATTTCTTTTTTCTTTTTTCTTTTTGCCCATGGGGGCATGAAATTTGAGCAAGATGATCTGAGTACAGATCTTCTTTCCAATAGAATAGAAATTATGTTCTCATGGGACAGTCTATGGTATAACATATAATGTATTTCTTGGCATGTTTATCAAAATGTATGCAGCTTAAAAAGCAAAAAAGAAGTTGAAATTGAAATATGATTCATCAGTGAGTAAATATTTTACTCTCTACTAATTCAAATTACAGAGATAAATGTAGTTTCATAGTGACTCCCTTTAAAAAATAATATTCAAACAAACCATAACTACTATGCTCCTTTAGCCTCAGAGATAAATTTCTAGGCATAAAGAAGAATGTATGTTTCTTATGTAAATCAGAATATTTTCTCTAAAACTTCGGATTTGGATTTTTTTACATCAAATGGAGACTTCATCAGAAATAGTTTCATGCCCTTTACTTAGAATAATAAGGGACTCAGACAAGACTGTTGAAACACATAAGATACGTTTCAGAGCCACAGGAACATAACAATTCAAAGAAGAGAATCCAGTCTATTCTTTTCTTGTTCCAGTACTGAAAGCAATTTAAAAATTTTCCTTAACATTCCCTTACCCCACTCAAAGGAACCAGAAAGATACTTTTCCTCACTCACATCCTCTGTAATGTAATTTTAATTTCACTGGCAAACAATGATTTCAAAAGTAAAAGAATGAGGCCAGGCATCGTGGCTTACGCCTGTAATCCCAGCAATTTGGGAGGCCGAGGCAGGTGGATCATCTGACGTTGGGAGTCCGAGACCAGCCTGGCCAACATGGTGCAACCCCATCTCTACAAAAACTACAAAAAATCAGCTGGGTATAGTGGCAGGCCCCTGTAATCACAGTTACTTGGGAGGCTGAGGCAGGAGAATCGCTTGAACCCTAGAGGTGGAGGTTGCAGTGAGCCGAGATAGCACAAAGAATGGTCTGTGTCTGAGTTAGAGATGAATGTTTAGATGTTGTGACTGAATAATTCTGATTTTCCCAGACCTTGCTACAAATGATTCATCATCACTCATTATGTTAACATCACCACCATTAGGTAAACCATCCCAAATGTCTGTGTCCACTTAATACTATTTAGGAGCAGAACTAAAAAATAAAAATACATAATCCTGACTCTCCAAAAGCTACAACCCTGTATATACCTCATAATTAAAATAAATACAGTTTCACTGGATTACATTTTAATGTGAAACTCCCTAGCTTTAATTGAAGAACCATACAAGAAAGTGAGTAAGTTTTTGCACCTTTTGAAATAAAAGTATTGACAGTCTGGGACTTTGCATATTATTTTTTAACTATAAAGTCAGGACGGATTTGTTGTGAGGATTAAATGAAGTAAACTATAAAATATTTGACAAAATAATTTTAATTCTTTTGCTTACATTCCTTTGCTTTGTACTTTCATTTTTATTTTTTCTGTTGTGCCTACGTTTTTAGTACAAACTGTGTAAATCTTTTTCAGAAGTAGAAGAGTAGCAGGGTGTGTTTAATGCACAATAGTAAGAGAAATATAGACTAAATCAAGGATTATTTCATGAGGGAGGACCAAATATAAATTTTAAAACTTTATAAATGTGTAATTATAAATACAGCTTCTAATTTTCTATTCACATGATCAATTCAACACATAGAATTATATGGAAGTAGTGGTGATAAACGGGGTGGTTTTCTCCTAAAAGAGTACCCCATCTGTTGTATTTCATCATTACAAACACAGCTAGCATCAAGAGTTAGAGTTTAGAGAGTTGAGACTGAGCATCATGGTGTCTCTCTCTCTCTTTCTCTCTTCCTCTCTCTCTCTTTCTCTCCCCTCTCCCCCAGTGTTTATTTTAACACATTGCGATGTACTTTCATATCTTCCAAAAAAGCTAAAGATTAAGAAGGCACAACCCAATTTCATGTGGCCTCAAATTATCAATTAACGGTAACAACTTGATAACTAACATGTATCAATCTTGCACAGAAATAAATCAAGATAAAACTTGCCCATTTAATAGTCACTCAACAAATATTTATTGAGCACCTACTCTGTGCAAAGCTCTGTTCTGGATGCTGGGGATGCAGCAGTGGATAACGAGACAAAAAGTCGGCTGGGCGCAATGGCTCACGCCTGTAATCCCAGCACTTTGGGAGGCCAAGGCGGGTGGATCACGAGCTCAGGAGATCGAGACCATCCTGGCTAACACGATGAAACCCCGTCTGTACTAAAAATAAAAAAAAAATTAAAAAAATTTAAAAAAAAAATTAGTCAGGCGTGGTGGTGGGCGCCTGTAGTCCCAGCTACTCAGGAGGCTGAGGCAGGAGAATGGCGTAAACTCTTGCAGGGAGCCGAGATCACGCCACTGCATTCCAGCCTGGGTGAGGAGCGACACTCCGTCAAAAAAAAAGAGAAAAAGACAAGAAGTCTAAACTAGTGTCATGAAATTTATGTTGCACAGGAGGAGGAAAATCAAAATAAATTTTTAAAAATACTGTATATAAATTGGTGATAAATGCTTTGAAGAAAAATCTAGTAGTGAAGAGGAATTTGTTGGGAGTTGGGGAAGGTGCGATTTTAAAGTGCAGTCAGGAAAGGTGATATTTAAGTACAGCCTTGAAGGAGGGGGAAAAAGATGAACCTAGTGGAGACTCACAGGAAGATGGAGCCTGTAATAGGGGCCTGGAACAGCAAGAACCTGAGACAGGAGCCTGAGTTGGGAACTTGCCTCCCATGTGTGAAACCACAAGCCAGTGAGGCTAGAGAAGAGTGAACAAGAGGGCAAAATGTTGCAGATGAGGTTATAGCAGTAAGTGCTACTGTCAGGATTTGCTTTTGCTCTGAATGAGATAAGAAGCTATTGCAGGGCATTGAAACAAAGGAGTGTGATCCAACTTACATGATCTAACTCTTTTGAAAAGAATCGCTGTGGCTGGTACGTTGAGAATACACACAGAAGAACAAGAGTGGCAACAGGGCGCTCAGTTAGACAGCTGTTACCATAATCTAGATGAGAAATAATATCTGCTTGCACTGGAGTAGTAGTGGGATATGGAAAGGAGTGACTGGAATCTGGAATTCTGGATGCACTGTAAAGGCAGACATGTGAGACTCTTGCATGATCTTTAGGCAAGTGATTTTCTTGTGGACAGATGGAGATAGATTTACATACAGAATAACTGCCAGGCAATAGGAAGTAAGGACCTGTACTGCTATAAATTTGCTTACTGTTATTTCTTTCTTTAACAGGTGAAGTTTACATTTTATCAAGCAGTAAAAGTATGACCCAGACTCACAATGGAAAACTCTACAAAATTGTAGATCCCAAAAGGTGAGATTTCTTTTTATCCCATTAAGTCAATAATTTTCTTCTTCCAGTTATTTTAGTTCATTCAGTTAATGATAGGAACGTCACAATTAGCAATCAGCCAAGATGTACACTTCTGCCACTTCCATATGCTTAGCACTGTCCTGAGAGGATCCTCTTCCCCTGTCTATGATGACTGATGCCACTATGCAGAACTTCAAAAGCTCATTCGTGTGGTTCTTGCTGTCATCACAGAGCAACATTATATTCATGGAATCAGAGTCTTCAGTTAAAAGCCAGACAGGGGCCCTGACATGTGAGGCAGTGGCTTAGGCTCTGGTGTTGGAAGCCATAAACCCTCCTTATTGTAAAGAAAATGAGAAACATACTGGCAGACATGACAGGTGCTTAGTATGATTTTTGTTAAGTAAACAGGTAAGTTACTCTGGCAGTTCAACATCTGAGCCTCATTTGGAAACTATCTGAAAGCTCATAGCACTCATGAAGACTGTGGTAACTAGACAAATATAAACTTAAGTAGGGTTTTGTTATTTGCTTCAGCAAAAGAAAGATTTGAATGTTTTAATCCTTTAAAGAATATGTTTATCTCGCCCCAGTCCTTCCCACTCATGCATCACAACATTTATACATATGTACTTCAATCATCTTGAATCATCACTAGTCAGTTGTTAATTTCATGGATCAAACTTGAATTATCAGAAGCTGCTAAAATTATATGTTGTTGAAAAGACATTAGTCATCAATTTAGAAACAGCTAATCATAACGAAACCTGAGGATCCTTACAGACACGACTGTTGCTGAGCACTCGGACTTGTTACTCTTTAGCCACACCATGCTGCAAATTTCAGATTCCTTCTATATTATTTTCATGACTCCATTTTCAAATTTCAATTCAAGTCTTTTTCAAAAAAGTTAATTCTAATACTCTGAAAAGTTTACTAAGGGCATTTTAAAATATTCTTTTTAAATTGTAAATTGTGTATGTTTTTCTGAAATTTTCTCCTTTTTTATATGACAAAACGCTTTTCTGAGGGAAATGTAGGTTGACATTGGATCTTGCAGAACAAAAAGAAGAACCAGTTCTAAATGATCTCTGGGCAGTATCACATATCACATATCACAGGTTGATAACATCCCTTCTCTATTTGACTGTATACATTTTCTTTCACAGTAAGAGAAATACCCATCTATATACTACAGCAATTTTTTTCCCTCAAATGTGAAATTAATGTCCTCCATAAGAAAAGCAAAGACATAAACAACAACAACAAAAAAAATCAGACACTTAGGGGATTGTTGAAGTTGGCAACCTTAAGAATAAAAATCAAACTAACATTAATTCACAAAATTCTGAAGATTCATAATGAGGTGTAGGAGTTTCACTCAGATATAATACAATTAGTTTCAAAACAGTCATTGTTATTCTATTATACTGTCTAAGTCTATACGTTTTTGCAAAGTACCTGGTAGCATTGTAGTGGATTCTCTCTCCTTCTCACAAAAATCTTTCTCTCTTCATCTGGATTGTTTAGTCTGTGGCTGAGTGGAGGTGAATTTTACACCTTCAGTCTATTATTAGTGTCTAATTACCAAGGTTGCCATAAGGGACCTTGGCTTTGTGATCTTAGTTATTCTCTAGTAGGGTGGTCTCAGAGTGACATACCTGAAGGCCTGACTTCTCATTATGGTGCCTGTTTCTGGTGAGTCATGTCATGTGGGGGGCCTGGGTTAAGATTTGTGTTTGCTTTTCAGAAGGTGGGGGAAGTAGCAGAGTCCCAAAGAAACCGTCCTTGTACACAGACATGAGCATAAATTTCAAAATTAAATTGACTATAAGAAAACAAATGTTTTTATAAACATTTGTTGGGAGCCTCATGCTGTTTTGATTTGGCCATCAACGTTTATTATTATTGTATTTCTTCCTAGATGAGTTGAAGTTCTATATAAGCAGACACTTAAGTGTGTGAACAGGATTATTTTGGAAACAAACTAATTACAAGCATAGTGGTATTCAGGATGTCCGTGTTATGGCAGAATTGTTTTTCTAAAATTTTTGAGGCTGAATTTTAAAAAAGAATCTTATCAACTAAAAAAACAATATATAGACACATTTTGTTATACCAAAAATCAAACACACAAATTAAACTCTTAGGTTAATTGTATTCTCGTACCAAAGCCCCCAGACTTGCTAGAATAATGTTTTCAGAATAACTTTCAAACATCAGTTGATTTGTGGCCCAAGAAGAGAAAAGCAGAAAACTGTGAAATTTTTATTTTCTGTATTATATGTCATAGAAGTTACATTCTTACCATAGGATTTATGTTTTTCCTATTTTTTTCCTACATGTGCGCATGCACACACACACAAACACACAATGAGGGAGTTTAGAAACCATGGAAACTATACGTATAGTATCTCTTAAATCATTTTGGCAAAAACAGATAAGGTTCTAGTATTACCACCTCAGTCTGTAAGGACAATTTGATCTAAAGCTGTAAGCTACATAATCATTTACGTAAGTTTCAAACCTCAGAAAAGGATGGTGAGATATCCTCTTGTAAAAATTAAATGCCATTGTTTAGCATGAAAAAAAAAGAAAAGAAAAGACAATGCCTAGAACTCAGTAGTTAAGAAAAAACTCCACCGGGCCGGGCGTGGTGGCTCATGCCTGTAATCCCAGCACTTTGGGAGGCCGAGGTGGGTGAATCACCTGAGGTCAGGAGTTTGAGACCAGCCTGGCCAATCTGGTAAAAACTCCATCTCTAGTAAAGTCACAAAAAATTAGCTTGGCATGGTGGCGGGTGCCTGTAATCCCAGCTACTCGGTAGGCTGAGGCAGGAGAATCACTTGAACCCAGGAGGAGGAGGCTGCAGTGAGCTGAGATCATGCCATTACACTCCAGCCTGTGTGACAGAGTAAGACTCTGTCTAAAAAAAAAAAAAAAAAAAAAAAAAAAAAGCAACTTCCAAGGAAACAGAAAAGGAATTAAGTTTGCCTCCATGTTAGAACATTGTACACACTCTTGGAATACTTTCAGGGACTGAACAGTCACATCTTATGGCAGAGCAGAGTTAAGGTCAAATCAACACCAATCACCCAGTTTACTCAGCCAACTCACAGGATCCAAAAAAGTCTCTAGTACTGAATTCAGTATGCCTTAGCCTGGGGGCTCCTTCAGCTAGCAGTTCTAGAAAACAGATTTAGATGAACTGAACACAAAATCTTGGCAATAATTTTACTTTCACTTAGTAGTGCCATCTGAAACTAGTCAAGATTGGGAGCAAGTCTATCTGGGTCAGACAGTGAGTCAATTGGTCTGGTCTCTAAATCTTCCTTAGTGTAGCACCCAGCATAGATTATTTCACCAAACTGTGCCCCTTTGTCCATCAAAAAATATGTAGAAGATGATATTTCTGTGCCTGCTGCATTCTACAGAGGGCTGTGAAGGTGTTTAAATAATATATTTTAAACATATTACATTCTTTAGTAATTTTTGTGTGTTTATTCCAGGCATTCCAGGATTATTTTCAGATGTTCTCTCAACTTTTAAGGTTCCTTTAGTTCCAAAATTGGAATAAAGACATCTATGGAGCTTCTAATAACCTTCAATAGAGCCAGGCATGGTGGCTCACGCCTGTAATCCCAGCACTTTGGGAGGCCGAGATGGGAGGATCACTTGAGGTCAGGAGTTCAAGACCAGCCTGGCCAACATGGTGAAACCCTCTATGTACTAAAAATACAAAAATTAGCTGGGCGTGGTGGTGCATGCCTGTAATCCCAGCTACTCAGGAGGCTGAGGCAGGAGAATCACTTGAATACAGGAGGTGGAAGTTGCAGTGAGCCGAGATCATGCCACTGCACTCCAGCACTGGGCAACAGGGCGAGACTCCATTTCAAAAAAAAAAAAAAAAACTCTCAATACGTAGTGTTCAAATGTCCAAATTATACCGTGGACGCTCTTTGCTAAATCCTTTCAGAAGTACATAAATGTTCCTGGGGTGGAAATTAAAGAATTCCGACAAAGTTATGTAACTTCCAAGATTTATTTTTATAGAACACAAATTTTTTCATAGTATTAACAAATATTCTTTAATTTTTGTTTCAGATGAACTTAAACCAAATGACTTTTTTTGAAACTTTTCCAGGCTTTATTTCTCTAGGAATTTGTAAAGGAAAATTATTCTCCATCATGTTGATTTAATTACTATGTACCCACTCTTGCTATATTTTAACATATCACTTATCTGTTACCCAACCAAGTCACACAGACCATTCCCTTAATAAGTCTATAAATTAACAATGCAAATTCCAGGCTTGAGGGGTCATTTTATAGAAATGTTGTATCCCCAATCTCCTCTGTGACCAATATCAAAAACTGCCCCTCATTCTTCTTCCCCCCATGGCCCACTTACTGCCCTTTGTTTATTGTTTTCTTAATATCTTCATCCTACCTCTTATTAGACTGGATGCTAAAGAGTGTTTTTTTCAAAAAAATCACTTCATAAGAGGAAACCAGTTCTGTTTATCCTTTGCATATGTCTCAGGGAGCCAGCAGGCAGCTCTGCCATCCCAAAGAAAGTTATACATAATAGAGCAGCTTTAGCCCAATAAGCCAGTCTAGTCCCAATTCATCAGTCAAAGTTTTATGCAAGTGGCCCCCCTAAGTTGATAAATTCCCACAGTGCCTGTTGACCCAGCTGCCAAGTCCTCTTGCAGCAGGTGGTGTTTTCATGGCCACCCTGACAGTAATACAAACTGTTTAGCAGCTCCATTGACCTTTCAGCTATTAACAGGGATACAGGCTCCACTAGGGACTAGTTTTCAAACATGACAGAATTTCTTAACACTAGAGGTCATGAACAAGTATATGCCCTATAAAAGTCCATTCAGCATGGTGGATTTGAAGTCTAAGAGGCAAGGAAACATTTTCCACATTTTTGCTATCATCATTATTCTATGTATCCAGTAACCAAAGATGAATATACATGTATCTGTCTGATTATATTCTTTCTCAGTATACTAGATTTCCTGTTGTGGTGCACAATACCTTTTCAACTAACAAATCCCTACTAAGCTGCCATATAGCATCTGAAATTTTAGAGATATACTACAAAAGAATTGGGCAAGATCAAAGTTGAAACTTCTAATGAATGGATAAGCATGCATACATAATAGATGGTAGCAGCCTGAGTATAACTAAAATTTTATTCATACTTTAGTAAGATTTGCATACATGTACATGTGTACAGACATACTGAAACATACAGGTAACACATGCAATATTATGTAGAGCCATCACCTATTTCAAAATAAATAGGCACTGTTATATAATAATTTGTGAAAAAAACTTTGTGTGACCGTGTTATTTTAAAGTGTTTATGTCTTGTTTTTAAAATCCATCATATGCTTTTATTCCAAATGCTGACAGATTTGTATTTATAAAATGCAAAACTACTTCTATTTCTCCCCTACTTGAAACCCTTCACTGGTCTCCCACGGCTATTAAAGACGAATCTAAACTCTTAATTTTTCCCCAACTTTAAGGTAAAATTGACAAATAGGAATTGCATATATTTACGGTGTACAACATGATGTTTTGATAAATGTTGTGAAATGACAGAGTCAAGTTAACTTGCATATCCGTCACCTTACATACTTATCATTATTTATAGTGAGAACATGTACCAGTCTTCTTGTGTGTGTGTATATATATATCTCCTATTTCCTGGAAATGTGACATATGACCACAGCATTCAAAGAAATTCTCTCTTTTACTCTAAGTAGTCTCTCTTAAGCTATGAATTTGAAATCTTAGAATATCATCTTCTTTAGTAATTGGACAGATTGCTATGAAAACTTGACTGAATTGCCACTTCAAACTAGCATTCATTTAAAAAGATATAATATGGAGAATGTGAATGATGAAGAATATATTCTTCAAAGTGAAACATATATTGAGTCAAAAATTCCTAAAAGCATTTTCTTTTTCAATTAACACGGCCACAACCACTGCCATGCCCACCACTGTCTCTTGTAGGACAATGCTACAAGTCTGATATTAGTCCTTTTGAATATCTTATACTTTTATCGTAAGGTAGTATATCATCAGATATTACAGTACCTTAGATAAAGACAGATTTAATGTTGCATTAGATATGTCTAAAACAGTCATGCAAATTTTTTGAAAAGATGTTTTCTAGAGGAAGATGTAGCTTATAAAGAAAAAACTGCATCTTAGCATCACTTTGTTACTAATTCATTTTGGTTGAGTTAAAAAAATTGTTACTTAAATGACTTATTTTTGTCAACTGTGACGAATGAATGATATATGAACATCAAAATTTGGAAATTTATCAGGCTAGTCATCTTCAAAGAGAATTTGAACTGACATTCCTGTGCTCTTTCATAGGAAAGAAACTTGTTATAAATTTCTTTTCTCCTTTAAAGCATTTAAAATTTCTACCTTTGAATGATATGAAATTAAAACACTGGTAGATCTATTGCTTATAAGTGGAGAAATGGAGTTAAGAATTTATTTTTTGATGATTTCTAAAAGAAAAATACTGCATTCTTAAAACTTTTGAATGATGTTGTAATACAAGTATTATTTATTTATTCTCTGTGTGTGTGCGTGTGTGTGTGTTTGAAACGGAGTTTTGCTCTTGATGCCCAGGCTGGAGTGCAATGGCATAATCTCGGCTCACTGAAATCTCTGCTTCCCGGGTTCAAGCGATTCTCCTGCCTCAGCCTCCCAAGTAGCTGGGATTACAGGTGCACGCCACCAAACCCGGCTAATTTTTTGTATTTTTTGTAGAGATGGGGTTTTGCCGTATTGGCCAGGCTGGTCTCAAACTCCTGGCCTCACGCGATCTGCCCACCTTGGCCTCCCAAAGTGCTAGGATTACAGACATGAACCACAGTGCCCAGCCTATTTATTGTATTTGTTAATATTAGTTGTCATTCCCCTGGGCTGTTTTCATCACAATAAAAATAGATAAAATCCAAAAAAATTTCTCTGATTATATTGTTACATAAGCAATAGTTGTGTCTAACATTTTTATCAATTATGGTTTATGAATTAAGTATTTAAGTTAAAAACTTGATTTTGGACATGAAATTCTGAACAGAATGTATTTCCTTTATATTAGGAAGCAATGGCATTGGCTTTTTTATTATACCTTAATTATTTAGTTTTTATTTTTGTGCCATATCAGAGTAAGTACAGATATAATCCAAGATTCCTGATTTGAGTAGCCCTGATTTCATTAGAAGCATTTTTTTGTATGTCTCCTGTGTTCAATTATGTGCCACAGAGGGAGAGAATGAATAAGAAGTTGGTCCCATCCCCTAAGGAGTTTATTTTTACTTTAAACCAGGAGATTGCATATATTATTAAAATGTAAAAATTATTATTTGAGGTAAAACACTTTGAAACAAAAATACTGTACCATAACACTGTACATTATAAATTGCCAGATTGATGATCCAGAAGTTATTGATGTAGGTAAAATCCACCATTGTTTGGTTTTCCATTTCTGTTCTGCTACAGTGTGACTTTCTTTAACACTAATAAGCTCACGTACAAAAGAGAATCTCAGCATAACATGAAAGTAGTTATGTAGCTTTTCAAGCAAGACGTAATGAGAATTATGGGGAAAGGAACACGCCCTCAGTCTAGCTGTTGCACAGGCAGAAAAAGCCTTCTCAACTGAGCCGTCAATGAAAAGTAAGTCCCTGCACTGGGTTTCCGCCTTTCAAGATGCATCCCACAGCTTTCCATGGCTCTCTTCAGGGTGCACATCCTCTTTTCAGAGTTCCACTTCCATCATCATTTTGTTTTGTGTGTTTCTAATCTTTCCTGAAGTGACCTCCAGCTACTTCTGAGCTGCTCGCTTGGTTGCCCAAACTTTCTTCCAAGGTACCAGCTTTTGTTTTCATCACTGCTTTAGTTACAAAGCTGCACAGATCTTGAGGGGTCTGCCCCAAACCAATTCTTCCCATAAGCCCTTGTCTTAGTCAGCTTAGGCTGTTATAACAAAATACCTAGGTGGCTTAAACAACAGACATTTACTTCCGACCATACTGGAGGAAATCCAAGAGCAGGGTGCCAGCATGGTTGGATGCTTGGTGAAGGCTCTGTTTCTGGTTTGCATATTGCCACCTTCTCACTGTATCCTAATATGATGGAGAGAGAAAGAAAGCAAGCTCTCTGGTGACACTTCTTATAATGGCAATAATCGTATCATGGGGGCTCTATCTTCATGACCTTATTTAAATCTCACTTCTTCCCAAAGATCCCGTCTCATAATGCTGTCATTTTGGGGGTTAGGGCGTCAACATGTGATTTTGGAGGGAAACAAGCAATCCATAACAGCCCACTTATTTTAAGTGCCATTTTGTGGAATACAATATTTTTCAGGAACATGTACATTGAATTACAGTAGAAATGCCTATTTTTTCTATATTCACTGCTCATATTATAGTTGATCAGTTTCTAAAGCTAGGATATTGCAAATATAATGCCACAAATACCTATAGCAATTTGATAAAACTGGACCTTGTCTATCTAAAAGCACGTAACATTGGAATTTAGTTTCATTAATCTTTTCTCCTAGGTTTTTCCTGTAAGATATTACACAACTTTTCATGTCCTGATTTTCCCATGGAAATATATGCATTGAGTGAAGCTGATAAACCAAAGTTGATACAGGAGATCCACATACCCTTTTAGATATTTGTGCACTGTGGTGATGTTTGTGTAGTGAGATTAATAGGACCTGAAATGAAATGTGGGTACGTTGCTACCTTTTTTCCTAAACTAAGAGGGCCAGTTCAGTGGAAAGAACACTGAACCAGGAAAGAGTTCCAGAATTCTCTGTAACTAGCTGTGTGAAAGCCACTTAATAGCTTCATACACTTTCTGATCTTTTAAATTTAAGAATTGCAAAGTTGGCCCTCACTCATGAGAATAAAGTTAAACATGAAAAATGTAAGTGGTTTCATTATTTGCTTTTATTATGGTTGCATCTTTAACCACAAAAGAAAATTAGATGGATATTTGTGAAATTTCTGACAATCTTATTAGCAGTAGATAGTCAAACCTATGGCTCAATTCACTAAATTACTACTGCTTTTGCCTCCTTTGAAAGGTTTAGTGCCAACTCAGTTTCAAACTGCCTAGGTATTAAAGCCAAGTAACACTGTTTATTAGTGAGCAAGTCAGTTCATCATGTGAGGATGAGACTTTTAAATCGCAGAAATCCTCAAAATGAAGAGAATATTAGTCACAAAGAAGACAGCCAATGCCAAGCCCCACTTGTTTTCAGGACATTTCAGAACAGAGAAATTTCTAGACACTATGTGAAAATAAGACAGAACATTAGCTTTATCCATCCTAAACTCAAATTTTAGAAATATTTAGTACGAATTAAAAATTTGAATATGATTTATAAAGTACATAAATTCAGAGTTATCCTTGAATTCAAAGGTTTTTTTTCCCTCTTTATTCTAGTATCAGAGTTATTTAAGAATATATAAAACATATATTTCTGCAGCCTACATATGCTATAATGTCAAGGAAGGTATTCCTTAAAAATAAAATGAAAGCAGTAACTCTTAAAACATTTAATTTCTTGCTGTACTTCAAATAGTACTTGAAAAATACCATTAGGAAATGTATGTTGCTGTCAATACTGCCATGAAGTCCCAATGAGATCAATATTACGTGGTTACACAGGAATAGATTCCATTGGCTCTGTTCTTCTACCTGAAATATGATTGTATTATAAATATATGATTCCTCAGCAAAATTGAGTTTGTATAATGCATTGTTTTTAAAGCTGCTACAAAATGGCTATGTATAGTCTCAAAACATGCCGTAAATCCTTCAGAATACAGCATTCTACTCCTTATAAGTAAACTGACACTGAAGAAAGAAACACCAATATGACCAGGAAAAATTCAGTGAACAGCCAGATTAAAGACAATTGCAAAGAAGAAAAATATCAGTTCGTATACTGCCTTTGAGAAAGGCAATAAAAAGATGACACAGCAAGTACTATACTAGCACTTATTCCTATGCCTAAAGCTTCACAGATGGGAGACAGTAAAAATTTATCCCATCATGAGAAATTTTTCACTTCCTTACCCTTTTTTAGGTAAAAGTGATGAGTATTGGCTTAAAAACGATGAGTGGTCAAGGATAATCATTGTGTATCAAATTGCTTACAGCGTGAGGAAATTCATTAAACCATAGAATCTGCTGTGGCATTCGAAGACTGTCTCCTTGTTCAGGCAAAGACTCCACCCAGTTGGAAGATTTCAGAGCATTCTGTACTTGGAAGCACCTGAATATACTAATTAAAGGCCACGTTGATTCCTCTGGCTGGGAAATGGACCTAAATTAGAAACAGGCCTCACAAACTTGAATATGCATGTGAGTCACCTGACCATTGTGTTAAAGATTCAAAATCAGTAGATCTGGGGTTATGGCCTGAGATTCTGCATTCTGTGGAATGAGGATTTTGACTTATCAGTTTTTCCTAACTCATGAGAATGAAAGCAAGCATGGAAGAAAAGTAGTTTTTTAAATGTTAGAGTTGCAAGGGTGCCCTTTTCCATGTGTCCCAATGTGTCTATGGATAAAGAAGTAAGACAGTTCTTATGTCACCTTCCACCCTTAAACATAAAGCTGTCTAAGAGAGGCTACAGAATTAGTACATCTTCTAATACCTCTATCAGGACTTCACACATAAGTATTACTCTTGATCTGTATATCTTGTTTTACAATGAAATGAATTCAAAATCTAGACACCTCACAAAAATTTCAGAATGAGCTCCTTTCCTTTTTGTTAGACAAAATGGATTTCTGCAGTGCTCATTTGGAAGGGTGGTCCTGCCCAGACAGGATTTATCCTTGTACCTCCACACAGAATCAAAGGACTTCCCACGTACTGATTTATTTGTTCATCCCCTAAATTAAATATCATGAAATGAAAACCATTCATAATACCACTACCCAAAGACGTTCACTGTTGGTCTTAGCTATTCACAGAAAGTCATCACCTATAACGTGTGTTATAAATAACTTACGCTTCTCAACTTCCTTTTTTTCAAAAAAGTATCCAAATCTTTATACTACTACACAAAGCAAGCCTAAGTTGGTTTCTAAGAACATTTTTTAATTTTCTGAAAACAGTGCTTTATACATTAAAGAATGTTGGACAGTTTTCCGCACCAGAGTTTTAGCGTTTCATTATTTGTCATGCGTGAAGGGATTAGGAAATATGTTTTTCAGATTTAAATTAAATTCAAGGGCTGTGGGGATAGCTGAACGAATAGGCTAGATATATTCTTTTCTACAAGCCTAAACACCCTCTTGGGTAAGTTTTCTGTTTTGAAAGTTACTCTGATTTCATTTAGTAGAGTGAAGGGTCCAGAGGTTTAAAGAGTTGTTGTTTAAAAGAAGAATGAAACAATTTAAATGATTCTAAATCATTTAAATATATTAAATCTAATTTAATATATTTAAATCAAATTTAATACATTTAAATCTAATGTATTAGATTGTACATTAAAGCACCCAATTTTCCAGTCCAATAAAAATAAGTATGAAAATGGGTGAATGCATCACAGATGTATACCCTGAAGTTTTGTTTAGGTCCTATCTAGGTGTATATATGTAGCACTTAAGTATATGTAAGATGGTCTATTTCAATATGACAATAATAATAAAGTTTAAAGGTACTGTTTATTCCCTTTTTGTTTCTCTTTATTCCACGTAAAGAGGCCTTGTTCTTTTCAGTAAAAGGGAGAACGTCACCATTACAAAAAGTGATTGCAGGGAAATGGTTGGAATCACCAAAAATCTTTGTCAGATGCTACCATATATTAGAAAATTGAATTTTAATGTGTTGACTTAATTCTCATCTGGAAGAGAAGACAGTCCTATCTCTTTATCTCATGCTGACTTTGACTTCTTAACCTTCGGTTTATTTACTATGATTATAATTATTATCAAAATGTATCTTTCAGAATGAGTATAACTGTACCTTGAAAAAAACTTTAAGACAAGTTTATTTAAGCAATAGAGAGAAATACAACAAAGGTTTTGTGTTTATGATATGAAAGTATAGCAATTAGATTTTAAGGATATCCCTCCCCTGAATGGCCCATATTTTCCTGATGTCTTTACACAACAACATAGAAAGGGCGCAAACACCCTTTTAAAATTCCATATTCTCATTAATTTCATTCATTCAACAGATTTTTATTAACCATCTTCCATGTGCAACACATTCTTCTAGGTCCTGGGGAGTCACAAGAGATGAGAGGAAATATTTGTCCTCATGGAGTTCATATTTCAGAGAGTGTGTTTGAGAAAGTTGCTGCTATATAAATTCAATTTAATTTCTTTATTTTATTTATTTATTTTGAGACGGAGTTTCACTCTTGTTGCCCAGGCTGGAGTGCAATGGCATGATCTTGGCTCACGGCAACCTCCGCCTCCTGGGTTAAAGTGATTCTCCTGCCTCAGCCTCCTGAGTAGCTGGGATTAGGCACCCATGACGACACCCAGCTAATTTTTGTATTTTTAGTAGAGACAGGGTTTCACCATATTGGCCAGGCTGGTCTCGAACTCCTGACCTCAGGTGATCCACCCACCTTGACCTCCCAATGTGCCGGGATTACAGGTGTGAGCCACTGTACCTGACCTAATTTAATTTAATAAACATTTATTGACTGACTTATACAGAATTTTCCTATTTCCTATGAATATGAATACTTGAAGAAGATAAAATACATGGTAGTATGTCATCTTTCTATAACATCCCTTAAACTAGTTGCCTCCTCATCTGTGTTTCTATAATACTTCATGTGTGCCTGTATCATAGCAAAGATCACACTGCATTATACTTTTGTGTATGCCTGTTTGTCTTATCCTCAGTGGTCTGTGTGAGGCTCAGGACCCTGTACTATTTATGTCTTATCCTCCTGAAGAGCTCAGTACTTGCCCAAGTGAATGATTGGACTTGAAGAGGATTGAGTATGTAGCTTCTGCCCTCAGAAAATCTTCAGTGAAGAAGGGAAAAAAATAGGTAAACAGCCTATTCCTGAAGAGAACCCTATAAGAGACAAGCAATCTTTTATGTAAATGTTCATATTAAGGGAATCTTGATAGAGCAACAGTTTAAAAGAGAGAGGATTGATTTAATATAATAAGTACAGAATGTTATTTATCAACTATGTAGAACAAAAAAAGATAAATTCTCCTGGTATTTAAATAAAACTTGAGGGAATTACAATGTTTGTATATTACAGCTACACAGTCTTATATAAATTAAAGTAAACAAGCCCAGGTGGGAAATAATTACTACATCCGCAGGTAGACAGACATTTACCAAATCTTAGGGAAAAAAAAAAAAATTAGAATCTTCTCCCTAATCTGAGTTTCCATATGTTTGAATGTTTGGTGAAAAATAGTCAAAGCATCAAATTGGAGTATCAGCAGGGAAACAGACACTCTCCCTGAAAGAATTGCCCTTCAGTATCGGATTCCTATTTATCATGTCCTCATTCCTTTCCCCAGTGCCCGTGAATCAGTGTTCCTATACTTTGCCTCAAACAGGCAACATCTTCTAGTTGTTGTTTAACAAAGTTCACCTATATACATGATCTAAATGATGCCATCTCTTTAGATTCACCAGTTTAGGCATAAACCATCTCATGGGGAAGTATGTGAGAGTAGGTACCTGCAAATTTTTCATTGCCTATAACATGTAATAGATTTTTGACATACTCTACTTCTGAGTCTCTTTTCTTGAATGAGTCAGAAAGTGGGTGAGCAAGTGAGTAAGGAATAGAAATTAGATGCACAGAATTCTGCAATTTCAATGAGAATATTTGTTTACTGAATGCCACTTCGTAGATGATCATGGCCTACGACTCAGAAGAATTTCATGGCTACTGAAAAACTGCTCTTCTTGTGGTCAGAAATGCCGCCATTGTCTCACAAATAAAATAAGAATTTTAAATGAGAAAGAAATAGAATATACTCGGGATACTCAAGAACAGCAAGAAGAAGGCGAAGATTGTGTCCTTACTTTTCTTGGCATAGCCGTTTAACATCTTCTCTACCTTATCCCACCCCACCCTTACTCCCAGAAAGACACTTTTGAGGAACACATGGAAACTGTTAATGTTTTTTGAATAAAAATATGCTTAGTGCATAGAATGCCTGCAGGACCTTTCACAGAAATTGACCATTCCTAGATTCAAATAGGCGGCTGAATAGATTTAAGGGTGTTTTGTGAATTGTCATGTTAGCTGCAGAACACAGCACTTTCAACATAGAGTGGGACTTTTCTTCAGGAGAAGAGCTAGGGAAGCCACTGTACGTTTTAAATATTTTTGTTTTTAACATATATGGTTTATATGGTTTTGAGTCATTGTAGAAACAGCCTGTGATCAGGCCCCAAATTATTATCACTGTTCATATTGCCATAGGGACATAACAAGGTAACCTATCTCAAAAAAGCCGAGTCTGCAGGGCTTAATTATTTGCTTGTCTCAGAAAGCTCTGTAATTTACCTCTTGAGGTTTTGACCTGTAATGGTCACCTTCTTCTTATGGTACTTAAGGTGTCCATCTGCTTGGCCATCCTAATGCTGTTGATTTGACTGTCAATGAAAACATTTGTTTACATTCCTTAACTGAAAAGAATCTTCTCACCGCACTGTGGCACAGGTAACAGTGACTGATAGGAAAGTGCCACTGCACATTTTTCCCCTGAAGATTAGGTAATGAGCAGTTGTGACCATGACTCCAGCCTGACCCAGCTCGAATGACACCTTATGTTAAAAACAGTAAGAACCATAAAACTCTTCGGAAGGCATCTTGGTTTCCACTCTAAATGATGGCAGTTGTAGAACAATTAAAATCTATGACTTTTTACATTGCAAAGAAGATGTTTCTGTTTGCTACTTTTGGCATTCTTTTTCCTTATAGCAGGACAAAATCAAGTTATTTATATATATATAATCTTGACATATGTGTGGATCAAAATCAGATTTTATATATGTATATATAATCTTTACATATATATGGAGCTTTCTGTGCATAGAGTTTAAACTTTGACTCAATAGTATACACCCATATATTACGGTCGCCTTTCAAAAAAATCAGTCTAAAAATATTATCTCAAAAAGAAATGTAAAATTAAAACAAAAATTGATTCCAAAGCTTTTCAGGCTACAAGTCATTTTGATGAATGTCTTCAGCCCTGTACTACTGCCAACTGTGTCAATAACAAGTGAAACTATCTCAGACACTATTCCTAAACATTTTTGTAGATATGGGGGAAAAGTTTTAAGATATTTATACATCTTTACTTTAAATATTGCAATTGTTAGAAATTCGTAGTTACCAAATGTGAAATATCAATTTAATTAAAGATAGTTTTCATCAATGGGTTTTGAATTCTCTTAGAATGTTTAATGTGTTTAGTTGGGTTACAAACTGGTTAGTTTGTTTCCTCACTGGTATATATTTCCTATCCTTAGAAAGTTGTAAATCTGAGTGAGTCTCTTAAAGAAATGAAATAAAAGTCTCTCTAGAAAGTAAGAGGCATGCTTTGTAAGCCACAGAATCACTAAATTTCATTCCACTGCTGGTTTTCAACTGGAATACACTTTCAACTGTTGTCTTTTAATGTAGACCTTTAATGCCTGAGGAATGCAGAGCCACGGTACAACCTGCACCGACATTGACTTCAGAGTGCTCCAGGCTCTGTCGAAACGGCTACTGCACCCCCACGGGAAAGTGCTGCTGCAGTCCAGGCTGGGAGGGGGACTTCTGCAGAATCGGTTAGTATTTTTGTTTTCACCTGAAAAGGACTGGGGATGAGTCAATCCTTAGGTACTCAAGAACTCAACACCGATTGTTTCTTCTACAATAATATAGTGTTCAAAAGTGTTTAGCTATTTACAATACTATTAATGCTCATCTGTTTCTGAACTTGTAAGTAAAATCTTGCTCATTTTCTTAATGTAAACAATTCACTTATGTAAGTTAATTATAAATATGCAAAACCTTTAAATGACTGAGTCCTTTCAAAAAGTAAAAAATGCAAATAGCACAACTAGATAATCTCTGTGGGCCTCTCAATCCTGGGTTCTGAGATTTCACACTAGCCAATGACTTAGTGTTTGCCAAACCCCTCTCCAAGCACTAGCATTTTCCAGACACCCCGTAAATGCCCTCCCTGCCTTTACTGCTTGCTTTCCTACCACAGCAGAATAAAAACAGGGCTTTTCAGTGGGTGTTATTAAATAAAAGGGGAAAATGCAATTATCTGGAGACATATTATGAGATTTTTTCATGCTTTTTGCCACTCCCCTGTGAACCATCAACTAGGTGTGCATCTGCTCAGAGAGAGCAAAGGAGATTTATTCCAGGGTTGTTCTAGCCTATAACTTGATAGTTCCTCAATTATGTGCAGTGATGTTTAAGTTCTACTTGGTGTAAAGTCAGAAAATTAGACAAATTTAGAAACCTAGAGTTTAAAATGTGTATGTTGAAAATGCATAATTAACAATCAGCATATACCATCACTTAGAAAAGATTTTGATCTCGGTTATTTCAAATATTAAAATACTTATTGCCAATGAAAATTAAAATATCAGATTAACATTTAATATTATTTATTCATAAATGCTATCTTTTTGTTTGTCCTCAAGATGTATTTCAAAGAATTATAACTATAACTTGTCTATTTTTATATTGCCCAACAAAAATAACCAACATTTAAAACCAAACATAGAGGATACATTTTAAACTTAAATTGCTTCAGCATTAATAACATTATGTGTTTGATTAATACTATGGTTATGTATCTAGGAAGGAATTATCAAAATTAAAACTCAACAGAAATGAAGTAATCACATTATTTAAAACAAATGCTTACATGTTATTGACCCATCCTCTCTACCTTTTTGTTAGTTGACCAAAAATATGAGAATCAGTATTCAAACGTAATGATATTCAAATTCCTGCTAATATATTATCTTTCTGCTTTCTTTGCTGCCTGACAATATCTACTTTCTCTGCTTTTTTTTTTTTTTTTTTTTTTTTGAGATGGAGTCTCTTTCTGTCACTAAGGCTTGAGTGCAGTGAGGCAATCTCGGCTCACCGCAACCTCCGCCTCCTGAGTTCAAGTGATTCTCCCACCTCAGCTTCCCGAGTAGTTTGGATTATAGGTGCCCACCACCATGCCCTGCTAATTTTTGTATTTGTAGTGGAGACGGGTTTTCACCATGTTGGCCAGGCTGGTCTTGAACTCTCAACCTCATGTGATCTGCCACCTTGGCCTCTCAGAGTGCTGGATTACAGGCGTAAGCCACCATGCCCAGCCTCTCTGCATCTTTTAGTAACAGAATATAACATACAGTGTCCATTCTGTTATATTCCCTGCTTTGCATTTTGCCTAATCTCTTACGTTACCTGAAGCCTGCTAGTAACAGCGTGTTTAAATGAGGGTGAATGAATTATCTTGAATACAGTTGGCATTGTACAAAGCTTAATAGATACTAATAATAAATTGTGATATAAATGAAAATAGACATACATTGAGTTAACATAAAGTTTTACTCCATGAGGTACTTTCATTTTTACACTGAATCAATTTAAATAGTTTGAATACATAATATTCACCAAAACCATTCTATAAAAGTAATCTGTTTATTTGGGATGTTTTGGACCCAATCAAGAATTTTATTTACGTACTCACATTGTTTACTCATCTCCCACAGATTTAAAACATAAAATTGTTTATTTTCTGCTTATTTTTTCTTTTCCATGTGTCAAAAACAGGCCCCTGGAATTTGATTAATGTATTTGAAAGGTTAAAATAACCCTGTCTTGTCAAAACATAGGGAAATGTATTGAAGGAATTTGACTCCATCCACAGTGACTGTACTCCCCAGATTTAATCAGAAAATGGCAATTTACATATCCAATTTTATGTCTCATTTTAGCAGTATATCTTTATATTCCCCATTTATATTGTAGTGGCAAAAATTCTTTAATGAATAAATTCTGTGCTGTAGGGTAACCCTGAAAAGGTTGGCTCAGAACATCCTTTGTTGGCCAATTGCACTGACTCCAGAAAGGGACTTCAAAATGTCATCAGAGAGCAAAGCATATGCTGTCTGCCCCCTGGAAGCAAGAGGAAGGAAGAATCCAAAGGAGTTTATATGGTGGATATTCCACCTAACCAAAATCCAAAACTGACTGTTCCTTTATGTTACATTGGAGATGCTTGAGCCTCTCTGTCTCCCCCTCAGGCTGGGTCACTCCCATGTTGAGATCCTACCTTGAAGGAATGGGAACAGAGTTTGCGAGGCCCTCTGTAGAGAATGCTCCTGTGGAGCAGAGATTTTGAAGGACTAAAATCTCCATTTTAAATAGAGTTAATTTTGCAAAGGGTTGCAACTGTTTCTCATGATCTCTGCTTCTCTAGAAATGTCTCTCGTTCTCTGCCGAGTTCAGGCCTCCAAATAACTATGGGTGTAAAAGCACGTTTCCTACTTGTATATTTATCTTTCAGATCATTTTGTAACTATCTCCCTCCTTTTTTCCCTCGCTCCCCTTATTCAGCAATATTTGTAGGTCTCATGCTCAGTCCTGTTTCTGACATACAGAATGAGAGTGTGATGTTCTTGCTCTTTTTCTCTCCCAGCAAAATGTGAGCCAGCATGCCGTCATGGAGGTGTCTGTGTTAGACCGAACAAGTGCCTCTGTAAAAAAGGATATCTTGGTCCTCAGTGTGAACAAGTGGACAGAAACATCCGCAGAGTGACCAGGGCAGGTATTCTTGATCAGATCATTGACATGACATCTTACTTGCTGGATCTAACAAGTTACATTGTATAGTTTCTGGGACTGTTTGCATATTCCCTTCCAATGGGCATTTATTTTTTAGCCTGTCATTAAAAAAAAAAAAAAAAAAAAAAAAAAAAAAAAAGACTGTTATCCTGCTACACACTCCTGTGATTTCATTCTCTTTTATTAATTTAAAAATGATTTCCAGAAATGTGCAGATCCTCTGTGTGTATGTCAGCATGTTTGTTCACATATGCACATACACATACTCATAATCCCTATATGCGTTGTTGCTTAACAGATGATTTTTAAAAATATATACTTCCTTGGGCAGAGTAATTTACACAGAAATTCCACTGTAAATTGATAATGGATTTTTTATGTCACTAGAAGAGATTATTTGACTTCCCAGGAATTTTCTGTCAGTAATCACTAAAGTCAACTTTAATAGAGTTTTCAAACATTACTGTGCAATCTGATGGATCTAATAAAAAAGGTAATATTTTTATATTAAAGTACTATACTAGGAGAGAATGTTTCAGAACTCCCTGATGAATTTCTAAGTGAGCAACTTGATATAAAATTGTAATCTTCATTTTTGTCAGTGTATCCAATTACAGAATGTTACACTTACCTTTTTATTGGCTGAGAAATCTGATTACTTCGTCTTAATCTCAAGATCGTTTTCAAGTGTTGTATAATTAAATCATAACAGCATATTTTAAAATCAGTCTTCCTAAAAAGTCTGCTTTCATTGTATATTTTATTTAACAATAGGCACTGGGTTTGTGTTACATATTTATATATTTTATTTTATTTTTATAATATAGACATCACCTAGATGAAACACCTTTACCCTGTCCTGTAAAACACTAAAGTTACATTTTTCACCAACTTAATTGGAAAGAAGGGGAGTGAGAAAGCAAACAGTCTTTAATGTGCTGTGGATCTAATCTAGCAAGGTATCCTTGTGCCAACATGTAATCATTAACGACGGAAGAAAAAGCAAGAAAACAGCCAATTCTTATAAAATTCCAGCATTAAACATTTGTAAAGTGCTTTTCACCATAGCAAGACTGTCAGAGTCCATGTTATTAGAATGTTGCAGATTTCCACTGAATCGAACCTCACTGGAGAAGAGCTCACTTGTTTTTTTAAAAATCTTGGCTATGTAAGCTGTCACCTGTACAAATTTTTAACATAATAATTCTTGCCAAATACGACTTTAAATGTACGTGTTCCTTCAGAACTCAATGAAAATATTCTTTGGTTAATGTATCAATAAATTTTCTGTAAATGTTCTGTTCAGGGTTTTAAAGAGATGACATGTTCTGACTTAAAACTGCAAAAAGTCTAGTAGATATTTTTCTTCATGGTTTTCAAAGCCAGCTCTCCACGTTTGGATTTTAACAAAATATAAGGCCTCTTTGCACTACTGAAAAAACACATCTACTCATGACAAGTGCATACCCACTATGGCTGTCCTTCTTCTGTAAACATCCATTCCTCTAGAATCTAAATTGTAGAGCAGTATAGATTATGCAGCGCCGGCTGACTTTCTAAACCTGCTCCTTACCTTTAGGAATACAGGCCTCAATTTAAAAAATACATTGTAGCTAGTATTTCTCTACTGTTTTAAGGTGAGAGATTTGCAATTAAAGCCCAGTAAGCATTTATATAGAAGCCACAATGTAGAAAGATTGGTTAAGTACACTGCTCTTGTCTTCCATATATGATTACTTAAGTTTCAAGTGACCTCATGCCAAATGGAAATGGGTTGAGAAATCTTGGTTCAGTGCTTAGTGAACAATAGCCTGCATTAAAAAGTGCATGCATAATTTTGCACAATTTAGATTCAATTGACAGTCTATTCAAAGAAGTCTCAGGATTAAATGAGCATGGAGACCAAATTGCCCTCTTACCCCAGAAAAGGGGTGGTCCCTTCTAGTCACACTAACACTTCATTGGCCCAACAGTGTGACAAATCTTGCAATGAACCATGCAGTAGCCTGCATCTGTAGGTTAATAGCAATCTTTTGTCTCCATTGCTTTCTCTTCATAGCCCTTTTACTGAATTCCATCACAGAAAGTTTTACAATTAAAAAAAAAAATGTCCTGACAACCATTTTTGTAAATGGACCTTACCATCTAATCGTCCCTTATTCAACGTGGGTGACATTAACAAAATGTGAACTTCTTGTGAGGGAGCCAGCTGTCTAAATCTGTCAAATAGTGCAGTTTTATTACACATTCTCCAATTCTTCCTAGCTTCCCTGAAAACAATAAGGATACTGCTATATATTCAGTAAAATCTAAAAAAATCAAGCATTTCTTCTTATATCTTTAAACTTTCCGTCTCCTCCCCAAAATAAAAGGTGTTCTATTGCCATTAGTTCTACTGTTTTAAAATATCTATATTAAGTTGACCAGGCCCAGATTTTTTATACAGCTTTTTCCCAAGTGAAAGATTTTCAAGTGACTTAGAAAAACATATGTGCCCCAGGTGTCACTGCCTTTCCTTTTGTGAGTCGTTAGAATAAAAGACCAAATTCTTCTCAAGAGAAGATAGCAAGATCCACGGATATTAAACCAAGCAAAGAAAGTAAAGTCATTGGAGTCATTTCTTTCTGTTCTTAGGAGAAAAGTAGATAGCACTGGCTAATTGATGGCAACATATTTTAAATTAAGTGGTCAATTCAAAAAATCTCTTTGACCTTTTCTTTCAAGTAGATTTTTTAAATGCATGACTGGAGAATTATCTTCAATGATTCATGATGAGAGGCAGGTAGGAATTGGTTAAGAAGTAATAGCTAGGAAAAAAATATTGTTTAATCACAAGAAAGGCAACATCTGCTCAGTTCATAAAGCACACAATCTCAAATGGAAGAAATAAAGGTTCTTCGTAAGAATACTGATGCATAAGATAAAGACAAAATAATGCAAAAGAAAAATGTATATTATTATTCCCTTGTCCATTCTCAAGTTTAAGCTGTGGTTGTCAGTTGAATGTGAAATGACATTATAGTTGTTTTAAATGGTTGGAAATAACCTTTCTACTACTGTTTCTGCCACACTGTTGTCCTGGTTCATAAAACCTTGTTTTCTTGACAGTAATTTAGGTAATAAAAGGAACACCAATTGGCAGATCTTTAAGTGAAAAGGAGAAAAGATTTAAGAAATTGAGTGATGGCTAAAAGTGCTTCCATCCATAACTTTTTTTCTTGGATTTTTTTTCAATGTCATTATTGTAAAACATATTTTTTATTTTATCACAAAGAATACTCGGAAGTTTTCTCAGATTGATGAGTATCTCATAAAGAGTAGAGAAACCAACACATACAATATATACACACAACTTAAATAGAAAACTGTTCTCTTTGTTATTTGCATGCCCCAGCGCAGTTACTTCTTCCCTATTTAGTTCTTTGAAAATAATTACAAAATAGTATACTAACAATTTTAATCCATTTGCTGTTTTTTGTTTTGTTTCATTTTGTTTTTGTTTGTTTGTTTTTGTTTTTGTTTTTGAGACGGAGTCTTGCTCTGTCACCCAGGCTGCAGTGCAGTGGCACGATCTCAGCTCACTGCAACCTCCGCTTCCTGGATTCAAGCAATTCTCCTGCCTCAGCCTCCCGAGTAGCTGGGATTACAGGCACCCGCCAGTATACCCAGCTAATTTTTTGTGTGTTTTTCGTAGAGACAGGGTTTCACCATGTTGGCCAGGCTGATTTCAAACTCCAGACTTCAAGTGATCCAGCTACCCAGGCCTCCTGAAGTGCCAGGATTACAGGCGTGAGCCACCATGCCCAGCCTCCATTTGCTTTTGATATTGTTTTTATCTCTGAGTTATAAACTATATAAGCTTTACCAGGTGTAAGGTGTGAGGTTAGATGCTACATCTAGGAGCGTTCAAGATATACATTAATTTAAACTTTTATTAATCCAACTTTCCACTAAAACTCTTAGCTTTGAAACATAAAAGACAAGCCCAGATTTTTAGAGGAAAGCTAAGATATACCATTGGCAGTTGTAGTTTTAATTGTAGTTGACTGATTAACCAATTAGTTTATAAAATGTTACCTATAATGTCTATGTTCTCTTCCTCTCCCTCCCTCCTTCTCTCTCTCGCTCTCTCGGCTAATATATATGTGCATGTGTGTGTGTATATACATGTATATATATACACATACATATATATACATATACACACACACATATATATATTCTTTTTCCTTTTAGCCACTTCCCTCTCCTATATTTTCTATCGGTTTTGCCTAAATAGACGTGTTCTCAATACAACCATGTTGAAGGTATCCTGGGCTAGACTGCTATTGATTTTGTTGGTTATGATCTTTTCTTTGTTTTTCTGAAAAATAGCCTCTCCTGGTTCCACATTTTCTCAAATTCTATGTAACAAAGAAGTGGATAGTAAACAAATGACATGCTAGGCTGATCTATTACAATCATTGAAAGAAATAAGGAAGAGCAGAAATCTCTACCAGTCCAGATGCTCCCATTCAGCTGCTCTAGCATAGATACAGGAAAGACATGGAGAATAACACTGGGGTTAGCTAACAGCAGGGAAAGTTCGCAGCTATTTCCTAGCCAAGGAACAACCTTCTCTATGGAATAATTTTAAGAAAATTATTCCAAATCTGTGAGAAAAAAAATAAGAAGCCGTTCCTCAATGGAGACTTTAAAAATCTTAATTTCCCTACCCCTGAGATTTGAAGTTGCAGAGGACTCAGACCGAAGTCCCATGGCAGAAAATGTACATATTTTTAAACTACTCCCAAGAAGTAAACTATTACTGTGAATGCTGGCAATACCATCAGAAAGTTTATCTTTACAATACCTAAAAATAAATATATGTTTGCTATCTTATCCTTTTTTGGTCACACCACCATAAACTGGTCATACATACATAACCAAATTCATTTTATATATATATATGTGTGTGTATATATATAATATGTAAACAAATGACATACTAGGCTGATCTATTACAATCATTGAAAGAAATAAGGAAGAGCAGAAATCTCTACCAGTCCAGATGCACACACATATATATATGTGTGTGTATGTATATATATAAAACCATGGAACCTGCCAAACACTAATCCTAGCCAACTTCAATCCTTCTTTCTCTTAACTATCTTCTCTGAATAAGTTCTGGACATCACCTTAAAATAAGTTTTTAGGAGAGTAATATATATTCATGGGATTGTGAGGGAGCATTGTACAGCTGTTTTCTTCTCGGTCACTGTGGTGATTTTCCTAGATGCTATGGAAAGGTTTGTTCACTTATGAGATTAGGACTTTTCTTAAATTCTTAAATTCCTCGTTAAATATGAACCTAAGGTATACCCGTCATTTACCTTGATTCCCATATAATTTGTATAGGTCATATATAAGTCAATTAACAAAATAAAAAATAAATAATTGGATTCCTTCTATCAATACAAAGCCTTGTGCTTAAAACCTGTTATTCTTTTTTAAGCCAGACTAAACAGTAACATAAAAAAATGGTATCAGCCTAACATTAAATCTAAGGTTACTTCTCACATACATCATAAAGTCAGCCATCATCTTTCATGTAGGATTTCTTGGGGTTTTCTTTTTGCATATATAGATCATGTGTTACTTAAATCCAAAATACATGTGTGTGTATATATATACATATATATGTAATTAATATAAATGTATGATGAGTTATCTCAATTGACTATAATCTTCTAAGTCAAAAAGAAAACATTTCAGTACATAATATAAAAAGAACTGAACATTAACAGTAATGGGAAATTCATAATGGCTAAATATGAAATAAGCTTTGTCTTTGCAGTTACAAACTAATTCTTGTACATTTTCCCTCTCACTAAAAAAAATAACTAATTGATAGTTGCCATTCACATGAACAAGGTATGATCAGGTTTGGGATCGTACACCCAAAACCTATGTTTCTTTACCTTATATTCTTAAAACTTGAGACATGATTTTTCTAGAATAAATTAAGATTTCATGTACAATAGAGTCCTTTTCCTAATACTGTTATGGAGAAACCAAGTTGACTACCTTATGAGAGATCGGATATTTCCCTTATCTCATTATATTCACAGCATATGTTTGGACATGCATTTCACCAAGAACCATGTAGTAATAAGATAAATGGTAACTGAGGCACTGTGAAATTTTTAGAACTTGATTCCCCAGGACATGGTATCGCAAACTAAACTATTTATTCGAAAGTAACCCAACTAATTGAAGTGAAAAAAATTATTGAATCACAATGAACAAACGTAAAACAACACTTAAATGAGAATTCTGCGTCTTTTTTGGTTTTATCTGTGATTTATTTTGTCCTGTATTAAGGAAAGGTTATCTTTATCATTCTTCTAATATGTTTTGGTTTCTCTAATAGTTCATTTTCCTTTAGGTTGTTGAAAATTAGGGCAGGTTGTCCGGAACCTTACTCACAGGAGACACCAGGACCAACCCATGCCTAGATTTCTGTTAATAAAAGGGAGAAGGGTATTTGAACAGGTAGTAAAGGCAGGTACAAGTTTAAGGGAGCAGGGTTAACATATGTACTAGGTGAGATTTCTATAAATGTCTGAAAAGTTACATGCATAGTCATTGGCTCAGGTAATTTCTCTGAATTTGAACTTATTTGATTTATTTAACCAAGTTATTATAATATGCAGTTCTCTTTAATCAATCTTCTATTATTCAATCATCTATCCATTTATTAATTCAACAAATATTTATTAAAGTGCCTACCATGATTGTGTGTTGTAGAAAAGACAAGGACATTTACTAAGGGGGATTGTGGGCCCAATGGGCATCATGAGCATGTTTGAAGCAAAAGACAATAATCACATCCAATGGCACCAGTTCAGCTCAACTTTAGAATTCAGCAGTAATAGTACAGATGGCCTAAAGTACATCTGTGTGTATCTGTACATGTGCACACACCCATGTATATATATTTATCTATCTGTACAAACACTACATATGTATACACACTATCTATGTAAAATATAATATATGTATAATGCATATAAATTCTAACAAGTGTATTTGTGTTATCTTTAAAATAGAACAATTGTATCTTGAAGTGGTAAATGCAGAGAATTGGTTTTATTGTTGATCTGTGGATTTAATGATTTTTAGGTGAAAAGGATGTTTAAGTGTACAATTTCTTTTCTTAATTTAATATATTTATGTAAATGCATGCCTGAAATTTGGTTAGATTGACTGTGTTTTGTGTCTTTTAACGTGATCAAATGATTAAACTTTATCTTATGACTTGATGTACATGTGCTATTTTAAAATTCTTTTTTATTTTAGAATTTAAAACTTTTTTCTAAATATACAGACTGATTACATAAACACCAATTTTTAAATACTCTATAGACAAACTACTTCAAAATATTCTCATCTTTTGTCATTTTTCACGTTCTAATTTTAAAATTTTCTTCCAAAATATATGCCAATGTTAAGGGTCAGTTTCATTAGGCAGCCATGAAGATGTTACACTGATAAATTTGTTCTAGGTTGTAAGTCCCTTAAACCTCATCTTTTCAAGTAAGTAAGAATAAGTAACGAATGTAGAAGAGCAGTTAGGAACCCTGGGTGCCCAAATGGAAGGGAAGAAGCATATGGAGGGGGAGGGATATGAACGAAGGTGATTGCAGGTAGCCTAAAACTTTGCTTACCTCGCTATTGCTTCCAGTTAACCCTACCAGGAGTATTTTGACCCATTACTTTGAGCACAAATTTAAAATCTGCGAATTTTTTTTTTAGAGAAGCAAAATGTGTTCATCTAAGTCCCCTTTCTTCCTGGATAAATGCATCTCTTTGACTCGTTGAAATGAAAAACTCTCTCTCTGCAAGACATTATTTCTAAGAGAATAAAATGTGTTATAAAGTGTTTATTCAGTAAGTGTTCCTCAGCTCAGATTGCTCTTTAGAAGTTTTAAGTTAGACAAAATATCACCATGAAAAGAGCCCTCTAGCTCATGTTCACAGCAGCCCAGGAAACACCACAATTCTTTGTTTTTCTACCTTTCTGACTCCTAGAATGCGTCCTTGTGGCTCAGCCCATGATCACCCTTTTGTTTCTTGTGTGTCTACTATTTTTTTGAATCCCTGATAGACCTATACCATTTCCTACATATGTGAAGAAAATAATAGTACATATATCCACTCTAGTGATGGAAGTGATTTCTTGCTCATCTCTCTGGGCTCCTTCACTCTCTCTTTTTTGGCTTCTCAGATCTGCCATCACCAGCATAATTCCCGCTTTAAATTCCCGCTGTGGTAAACACTTAAAGTGGCCTCCATTTCCCGTTTTTAGACGCTGATTGCCAAGATTTTTTTTTTTTAATTTTTAATTTTTTTTTTTTTTTTGAGACAGAGTTTTGCTCTTTTTTTTTTCTTTCTTTTTTCTTTCCAAGTCTTGCTCTGTTGCCAGGTGGGAGTGCAGTGGCACTATCTCAGCTCACTGCAACCTCTGCCTCCTGGGTTCAAGCGATTCTCCTGCCTCAGCCTCCCAAGTAACTGGGAGTACAGATGCCCACCACCACACCCAGGTAATTTTTGTATTTTTAGTAGAGACGGGGTTTCCCCATGTTGGCCAGGATGGTCTCGATCTCTTGACCTCATGACCCGCCCGCCTCGGCCTCCCAAGTTTCTGGGATTACTGGCGTGAGCCACCACGCCCAGTCAGAGTTTCACTCTTGTTGTGCAGGCCGGAGTGCAATGGCTCAATCTAGGCTCACTGCAACCTCCAACTCCTGGGTTCTGACTCAGCTTCCCAAGTAGATGAGATTACAGGCACCCACCACCACGCCTGGCTAATTTTTGTATTTTTAGTACAGTCAGGGTTTCACCATGTTGGCCAGGATGTTCTTGAACTCCTGACCTCAGGTGATCCACCAGCCTTGGCCTCCCAAAGTGCAGGGGTTACAGGCGTGAACCACCATGCCCAGCTGATAGAAGTATTAATAAGAATGAGAGACCAGTGAGAAGAGAGATGATGTGGTAGAACTAAAAAGGGACATGATGACATCTTTAAGAGGGACATGATGAGATCTTTAAAAGGGCACATTAAGAAACCATTATCTTGGATCCCATGTGATCACAATGTTAGAGGGATCCTACTTCCAAACTTGGAATGTAAACCTTAAATTCCTAAGGCAGTGGAGAAGTGGAACCTTCACAGTTGTCACTAAAAGACTTCACAGCTCACACTGGTACTATCACAATTCTCAGCTAGCTGCCAAGTTCCCCAGGATTTTGACAGTTAATGTGACAGATATGTCTATAAAATCTCTCCTTTACACTCACTTTTTTAATAGAAAAGCTGAAACTAGTGTTCTATTTCCAATGGAAATGCAACTTAAAATACCAGCCACACTTAATATCTCTTCAGTAAAAAATAGTTTTTTCTATTGGGAGTTCTAAAGAGGACCCTCTGAAGATTAAATCCTATTATCATTCAAAGAAATGAGAGGATAAAAGAAAGGAAAACAATTTGGATAAAATATTTCTTCTACATTTTTATAATTTTCATGCAGTATTTTCTATGATTAAAATAAACAAACACTTTAAAAGGGAAAAGGAGGCAGGAGGGAGAGGGAGGTAGAAGGCTGGGTAGCTCCCAACTATAAAACTCAGTCTTCTTGGGACTATGCCAGCATCAGAAACTACTTGAGCTCAGTCTTGTAATTTAATAAGATGTTGTCAGATCCTTTTGACATATTTATAGCCTTATAATTAAAACTCCTTGATGCAAAATCCATGTGCTTCATGTAAAGCAATTTCACTTATCGTAGACACTCTGTTCTATGATCTACAGCTACCAAAAGCAACACATGCCAGGTGTACTGGCAAGAGGCAAGAGCTCTGGCCTAGGGCTGGGAGATGTGGATCCTGTACCCAAGTCTCCAACTAATTAGCTGGAAGCTACTGGATATATCTCTCACCGCACTGGGACTCAGCTTCCTTATATATAAAATAACTCAGGTTCTCTCAGCTCTAACAAACAGGTATTACTATTAGGTAGTACTAATTTCATGATCTATGTGGATGGCAGATTTGAAACTGCAACTCTTATATAGGAATATATTAACTACTGCATTTCACGAATTTGTAGTGGTTACATAATCATAAAAGACACTCTCACTCATTTTCCTCTAATCTCCCAGCCTCCTCTTTGCCCTGGCTCTCCCACTCTTCTGTGGTTCTGGTGTGGCCTCCTCTTAGGTGTTCTCTGAATCTCTTTTTTCTGTTTCTTCCACCTGGTAGGTTCACTCTTGAACCCATTCATGTCTCCCACAGCTCTCACTCAAAATTTTTAAGACATTATCTGATCCATGTCCATCATTTCCTTTATGCTGAAGGAGTACATGTTACAGGGAAGCTGCTACTCTCTTCAGGGTCCTTAATGCTTGGTTTTGCAACTGTCACAAACATCATTATTGCCTCTTCCATGAATTATGTCCCCAAGAGAACTGCTGTAGGCACCCTACCTGACAGCATATTCTGGGCATGTAGAAGGGCAGAAATGCTCTGTTGATATCATCGAGAAGGCAGTCAATTCAAGACACAGAAGAAAGCATAACCAAGAATATTAGTCTTCTCAGGCTGCCATAACAAAATATCACACACTGGAAGGCTTAACAGAAATTTATTGCCTGGCAGTCCTGGAAGCAGGAAGTATAACATCAAAGTGTTGGCAGGCCTGGTTCCTTCTGAGGGATGTGAGGAAAGAATCTGTGCCAGGCCATCTTCTCCCTGTGTCTTTTCACATCACCTTCCCTCTACATGTGTCTCTGTGCCCACATTTCCCTTTTTATAAGGACATCAATCATACTGGATTCAGGCCTAAACTAATGATTTAACTTGATTACCTCTGTAAAGACCGTCTCTCCAAAAGGGTCACAGTGTAAGGTACTGGGGGTTTGGACTTCAACATATCAATCTGGGGAAGGGAGAGGGGGAGGGGACACAATTCACCACAGCACTGTGCCCCAGAAATGGCATCAGACTTCACGGAGGTCTCATTTTCATTGTCTGACACAGTGCTTCTCAAACTCCACGGTGCCTCATGTCACATGGGGACTTCACTAAAACACAGATTCTGATTTAGTACATCTGGGCTGGGGCCTCAGATGATCTCCAACAAACTCTGAGGTTATACTAATCCTGATGGTACACAGCCTTACTTTGAGGAGCAAGGATCTAATTCATGGTGGATAGGCTGTTTTAACTTCAAGGGCAGAATGGTAATGCTGAAAAAGACTTAATGAAAACATGACCTTCTGCCTCCAAAAAGGAAACAATGGTGTGGTTTCCATCTTAATTCCAGGCTTGTGCTTAGTTGGGTAGAATGTACACAACAGCACAGAGTCAATATTTGTGCTTAGCAGTCAGTCATCCTCGTGACACTGGGGATCCTTGCTGTGGTTACTACAACTGCTGTTCTTATTTTCAGCAATAACATTATAATCACACAAACAACTACAATATTTCAATGTATGCTGGAATTCATCTGTCTGTTTAAAACTGGGTTGCTAAAGTGATATGTACTATAAATAAAATATACATTAGTTTTACAGTGTGTAAATTATGCCAAGATAGTACATTGCAGTAACAGAAAACTGTGAAAGACTCTTGTTAAGAGAAAAAAAAAATGAAAGGAAATTATCACTATGAATAACTATACCTTAATGAAGATGTAGACCCTGAAAAACAAAGAAAATAAGCGTTTGTGCTATACTGATTTTTTTCTACCAATTTTATATAGACTTTATGTTTTAGAGCAATTTCAGGTTAATAGCAAAATTGAGAAGAAGGTAGATATGTCTTGTATACCCTCTCCCCCAACATATGCATAACCTACCTCTCCTGTTATCAACATCCCCCACCCAAGAGGTACATTTGTTAAAATTGATGAACTTACATTGACACATCATAATCACTCAAAGTTCATGGTTTACCTTAGGGTTCACTCTTAGCTCTGTGATAAATGGATAATGACATGTACCTGCCGCTATGGCATCATACAGAGTAGTTTCACTGCCCTAAAAATCTTCTGTGCTGCACCTATTTATCCCTGTCTCTCCCCAAGCCCTGCCAACCACTGATCTCTTTAACTGCCTTTATAGTTTGTCTTTTCCTGAATGTCATATAGTTGGAATCATACACTGTGTAGCCTTTTCAGAATGTCTTTTTTGTGGAAAGAGCCAGGTGATATTTGTACTGGAAGTTGGTTGGGTTACAGAAAAGAAACTTTGAGTTTAGGGATCCCAAATCTTTTATAATGGACAGTAGGCAAACCTGCCTGATCTTTGCATTAGAGGGAGAAGCTATCACTATCTTTCAAGGCTGGTTGTTATATAAGCATCCTTTAAAAGTTAGTTCAGAAGAAATATATTCAAAGCTTCTGCTTACAGGATACACAGAAACAAAAAAGGTCCTGGAGAATTGTCTCCCCGTAAGTACTTTACATATATTGATTCTTTGAACCTTCTCAACAACATGAGATAGGTACTCTTATGCCATTTTATAGATTAAGAAATGGGACCCAAAGTTCCCACAGCTATTCAATGGTAGAGTGAGGATTTGAACCCAGCAAGAGGGTTCTGGAGCAGCACTGTCCCATAGAAATATGTGAACTACATATATCATTTTAAATTTTCTAGTAGCCACGTTTTAAAAGCAAAAATAAACAAATAAAACTAATTTCAACAATATATTTTGTATAACTCAATGCACTGAGAATATTATTATTTCAATATGTAATCAATATCAAGACTATTCATAAAATATGTTAACGCTGCTATAGTGTCTTTGGAAGCCAGTGTGTATTCTACATGTATAGCACATCTCAATTCAGACACAAAATTTTCATCAAAAATACTTGATCTGTTTAATAAAGTTTGCATGAAACTTAGAGCTGAAAAAGTAGATTAACAAGCCCAAGTTGTTCCAAACACACTTAAAAGCTTTCTAATGACTGAATTGAGTATCACCTTTTAAAGTTAAAGTAATTAAAATTAAACTACTTAAAAACTCATGTAAACATTGAGTTTTTCAGTCATAGTAGCCACATTTCAGTTACTCAAAAGCCATATATGGCTAGTGGCTCTTGTATTAGACAGAAAACTCTAGAACATGGGCACATAATCACTGTGTTCTCACTTACAAAGAAAGTGCATTAAAAACATAGGGAATTTTAATTTAATTTTTTTTCTTCTATTTTCATTGTTCAATGAAGTCACAGTTGTTACTTTAATCTGGCTGCCCTGACAGATTATCGACAGAAGTCAAGAGAAGCCAGTGCAGAATGGCTGTAGAGTAGTTGAAATCCATTATCAGAGCCCAGTCTCATAGTCAGACAGACTTGGTCTGATCCACACTCTGTCAGGTCTTGCCTTTTCTCAGCTGTGTGACCACAAACATATATCCTTAACTTCCTTAACCCTAATTTCTTTATCTTTAAAGTTGAACAATAATAGCACATCTGAAGATAAAATAAGGTGATTCATTTAAAGGACCTGACACGGTGTTTGGCATATAATTTGTACTAAATAAATGTCAATTGTTATTCGGTAGCTAGAGTAAATTTGACACAAAAGACCAAACATATTTGAGAGTGGATAATTTTGAGATGCCAATTTGTTTCCCAAAGAAAGTGCTTGCTCTTTGGCTATTCAGCCCAGTGTTACCCTCTAGTGCCAAAAACCTTGAACAGCAAGCGTCACCAACCAAAACACCAGAACAGCAAATCTCTGAAAAGATGTGTCCATTTATTCAACCTCAGATGCTGTTAATTAGCACACCATTTTCTAAGGCCCATTCTTCTCAAGTTTTAATGTTCTTTCTTACCAGTTATCTGAGGATCTTGTTAACATCTTAGTGAATCTTGTGACTCACTAAGAATGTAGTGGAGCCCAGTAATCTGCATTTCTCAAAGGTCTCAGGTCATTCCAATGCTGCTGCTCCACAGATCCTCCCTGAGCAGCAAAAGTTTAGATAATTCTATTAATCCTTCAAACTATTTTGAAAGTAACCACCACCAAACTGTTAGAATAAGGAATTACAGGATTAAGCAAAATGTTATCTTCTTTCTCCTACAGACATGTGCAAGAGGAAAAGCGCTAAATTTATACTAAAGCTGAAGTACACCTGAAGTTTAAGGATTATTTCAGCTTGCGTTCTTCCCAGGAAAGTGCCTCAGCAAGACAATAGTGGGGTGGATGGGTCAGTATGGCAATTCTTACATTCTTTTGACCTCAGAATGTAATTCAAGATCATGTGCTAGATTGGAAATTAATGTTGAGTACAAGTTAATCTGTGTTCATAATTTGAGGTCCGAGGTACACTGGACTAGATAACAACATGGTGGCAATATCCTAAACCAGCAGTGGAAACTGAGTCTCAGTAGCTACTAATTAGTAGTTGTTCTAATGTCTCATAGTCAAAACTTTGGAAGAAAATATCATCTGTGTTTTATTTCATATTTGATAAAATGGATGAAAAGATAATTGACATGTTTCCACAAACTTCAAATGAGATAATGTGGTGAAATTTCTTTGAAACTATTGTCCCATAGATACAGATACAATTCATTAGAAGTCTAACAGAGCAAACTGGCCTTGTATCTTCTTGGCATAATGGACAATATTGATTGTTTCTGGTAAGAATAAAAGAAGAAGGGGAATTTGAAGTTTAATTAAATTTTTTCATCCATTTAAAAACACTAATTAAGGTCACAATGACTTAATTGCTCCAAATTTCTGGGTATTTATGTTGCCTCCCACAATGAGACTGCCAAATTAATGACAATATTTATTTTTATGTTGTTTTCAAACATTTGTTTCTGATTATGAGTTTAATATACAACAATGCAGTCATGCTTTGTTGGTAAGTTTGCCCATTATCTAGCTGAACTTATTACCTTACTGATTTTGCTAAAAACAAAGTCCACAGAGTTTTTCAAATGCATGCTGAACATCAAACACAGCAGTCATGTGGAAGGTCTATTGCACTTTTCTCACAAAGCATTATCATATTCTAGATATGAACTCACATTTTCACCTACTTTCAACATTCCCCTGCCCTCCATGGATATACACGGAGACAGGTCTCCCTACTTCCTTATTTCATAGTAAGAAATTTCTTTATGTGTTTCTGTTGGCTTCTCAGAAGCTTGCTAAAGTATTTCAATTCCACTTGTTTTGACTTAGCATCTCATATTAATGTGCTTCCCCTAATTGACTATCTCATTTACAATATTAGATTTTTTAAAAAGTATTCATATTAATGTGCTATAGTCATTACAAATGTAAAGGGAAAAAGTGTACTTGATTCCCAGAGTTTGTAGAAAAGCAAAGCCAAATAAATGCAGCCCCGTATTTCTATAATGAAAAAAAAATCAAGGTAGAAAAGAGAAAGGTAAGAAAGGAGGGGAAATTGAGAGAGAAAAAGCAAAGGAAGGAATGAAAGAAAGTAGAAAGAAAGAGAAAGAAAAAAAAAGAAGGTATGAAAAGAGGGAGGAAGATAGGAAGAAAATTTGAAGGTTTCTTTCCCATATATCATACTGTCTTTTTTAATTTACACAACAAAACCCAAGAGGGCCTTGAATAGTCTTCAGCAATCCACCAATCAATTGATATATAATTATCTAAGACAAGTCTAAGCCCTATTGGAAAGACAAAAGTATAGAAAGAAGGTTCTTCATTCTCATAACACTTAAACTCTGGGGGGAAAAAGCAACAACAATCTAAATACAAAAAGATAACACTCTTAGTGCCTAAAAGTACTTATCAAGCAAACCAAACCTTTTTTCTTACATGTAGTCTACTGTGGTTACTTAGCTAAGGCCTATGTTTGGGTCCTGGGTCAAGAGATGTGGGTGAGATCTTACCTGTGTCACAATTAAGATTCCAGGTGAATTGGTGCAATTAACGAAGAAAAGAAGAAAGAAGATTCAAAAAAGTTCAACTAGAAGTGAAAATGGAGACATTACAACCAACACCACAGAAATACAAAAGATCACTATGAACACCTCTACGCACACAAACTACAAAATCTAGCAGAAATTGAGAAATTGGAAACATACAACCCTTCCAGCTTGAATCAGGAAGAAACAAAAATTCTGAACAGGCCTATAACAAGCAGTGAAATCAAATCAGTAATAATAATTAAAAAAAAAAAAAATTGTCAACAACCAAAAAAAAGCCCAGGGTCAGAAGGATTCACAGCTGAATTCTACCAGACATTTGAAGACAAATTGGTACCAATCCTACTGAAACTATTCCAAAAGATTGAGAAAGAGGGAATCCTCCTTAACTCTTTCTATGAAGCCAATATCACCCTGATACTGAAGCCAGGAAAGGACATAACAAAAAAAAGAAAACTAAAGACCAGTAACCTTGGTGAATATAAATGCAAAAACCCTCAACAAAATATGAGTAAACTGAATCCAACAGCGCATCAAAAGATAATTCACCATGATCAAGTAGATTTTATCCCAAGGATGCAGGGATGACTCAACATATGCCATTCAATAACTATGACTCAGCACATTAACAGAATTAAAACAAAACAATAACTATATGATCATCTCAATAAATGCAGGCAACTATTTGTTAAAATCCAGCATCCCTTCAACAAATTAGTCATAGAAATAGCATACCTCAAAATAATTAAAGCTGTATATGACAAACCCACAGCCAACATTATACCGAGTGGGGAAAGTTGAAAGCATTTCCCCTAAAAGCTGGAACAAGAAACGATGCCTACTTTCATCACTTTTATTCAACATAGTGGAAGTCTAGCCAGAGCAATCAGGAAAGAGAAAGAAATAAAAGGCATCCCAATTGGAAAGAAGAAGTCAAGTTATCTTCGTTTTCTGATGAGATAATCAAATACCTAGAAAAACTCCTCCAAAAGACTCTTAGATCTGATAAATAAATTCAGTAAAGTCTCTGGTTACAAAATCAATGCACACAAATCAGTAGCACTGCTATACACCAACAATGATTGAGCTGAGAATCAAATCAAGAATTCAATCCCTTTTACAACACCCTCAAAAAAAAAAATACCTAGGAATATGCTTAACCAAGGAAGTAAAAGATCTCTATAAGAATAACTAAAAACACTGCTGAAAGAAATCATATATAACACAGAAAAATGGAAATACATCTCATGCTCTGGATTAAAATAATATGAAAATGACCATACTGCCCAAACCAATCTACAGATTCAATGCAATTCCTATCAAAATACTAACATCATTTTTCACAGAATTAGAATAACAATCCTAAAATTCATATGGAATTTAAAAGAGCCCAAATAGGCAAAGCAATCCTACACAAAAATAACAAATCTGGAGTATCACATTACCCAACTTCAAATTATACTACCAGGCTACAGTAACCAAAACAGCATGGTACTGGTATAAAGGCAGATCTATAGACCAATGGAACAGAATAGAGAACCCATAAATAAAGCCAAATACTTACAACCAACTGATCTTTGACAAAGCATTCCACAACATAAATTGGGGAAAGGACACCCTGTTCAATAATTGGTGCTGGGAAAACTGGATAGCCACATATAGAAGAATGAAACTGGATCCCTATCTCTCATCACATACAAAAATGAGCTTAATATAGATTACAAACTTAAATCTAAGACCAGAAACCAAAAAAAAATACCACTAAAAGAAAACATAGAAAAACTTTTCTGGACATTGACTTAGGCAAAAAATTTATGACTAAGACCCCAAAAGCAAATGCAACAAAAACAAAAACAAGGCCAGGTGCAGTGGCAAACGCCTGTAATCCCAGCACTTTGGGATGCCGGAGCGGGTGGATCACAAGGTCAGGAGATCGAGACCATCCTGGATAACACGGTGAAACCCCATCTCTACTAAAAAAAAAAAGTACAAGAAATTAACAGGCATAGTGGTGGGTGCCTGTAGTCCCAGCTACTTGCGAGGCTGAGGCAGGAGAATGGCATGAACCCAGGAAGCGGAGCTTGCAGCGAGCCAAGATCGTGCCACTGCACTCCAACCAGCCTGGGTGACACAGCAAGACTCCATCTCAAAAAAATAATAATAAAATAAAAATAAAAATGAATAAATAAATAAATAAGTGGGACCTAATTAAACTAAAAAGCTTCTGCACAGTGAAAGAAATAATCATCAGAGTAAACCAACAGCCTAAAGAATGGGAGAAAATATTTTCAAATTATACATCTGACAAAGATCCCTAACTTAATATCCAGAATCTACAAAAAACTCAAATCAGCAAGAAAAAAAAATAATAATCCCATGAAAAATTAGCAAATTACAAGAATAGACATTTCTCAAAACAAGACATATAGGTGGCAGATAAACATGACAAAATGCTCAACATCATTAATCTTCAGAGAAATGCAAATTGAAACCACAATGAGATACCACCTTACTCTAGCCAGAATGACCATTATTTAAAAAAGTCATAAAACAATAAATGTTGGTGTGGATGTGGTGAAAGGGGAACATGTATGTACTGCTGGTAGAAATGTAAATTATTACAAACTCCATGGAAAACGGTATGGAGATTTCTCAAAGAAGGAAAAGTAGATCTATCATTTGATCCAGCAATCCCACTACTGGGTATCTACCCGGAGGAAAATAAGTCATTGTATTTAAAGGACACCTGTACATGTATATTTATCACAGCACAATTCACAATTGCAAAGATATGGTACCAATCTAAGTGCACATCAACTGATGAGTAGAAAAAGAAAACGTAGTATACACTGTGGAACACTATTAGCCATTAAGAAAGGGTAAAATAATGTCTTTTGCAGCAATTTGGGTGGAGCTGGAGGCCATTGCTTTAAGTAAAGTAACCCAGGAATGAAAAACCAAGTATTGTATGTTCTCACTTGTAAGTGGGAGCTAAGCTACAGGTACGCAAAGGCATACAGAGTGGTATAATGACACTGGAGACTCAGAAGGGGGGAAGATGAAGGTGGGGTGAGAAAAGAAAAACTACCTATATGGTACAATGTATACTACTCAAGTAATGGGTGCATTACTTAGACTTAACCACTATACAATTCATCCATGTAACCAGAAATCACTTGTACCCCAAAAGCTAGGGGTTCATTGTCACATGCCAGGAAAATTTAGGACACAGACACATATGAGGAGTTTAGGAGTGGAGGTTTAATAGGTAGAAGAGAAGAGAAAGAGAAACAGCTTCCTCCATAGAGGAAGGGGTCTCCAAGCGGAAAAGAACCACAGACCTCAAATGCGTCAGGCCTTATAGTCCAGTTTGAGTAGGAAGTTGTCTGATTTAGGTAGGGCTCACAGAGTAGTTCAATCAAGTATAACGTTTACATTGCATGTGGGGAAGGCTGGTTGCCCCACCCTAATCTTCTTGTGCAAATGGGTTTTCCAGTTGATCAGCCCCATCTTGTCTGCTTCTTACCATACACATGGCTGGCAGAGAAGGGAAGATGAAACCACCATCTTGAACATGTCTAGTCCCTAGTTCCTGCCAGCATTCACCTGTGCCATCTCTCAGCTTGCTTGTCTATGTCTGCAGCTCAACTTTCCAGGTTGCTTTCTGTTAGAAAATGATTTGGGACTGCTTTTCATTAAAAAGAAAAGCCATACTGAGGACTCCTATACCCTTACTATCTGCCCAAGTTCCTCTTAACTCCTGTATCACAAGATTGCTCTCTCTCACCACTCCTATTCAACATAGTACTAGAAGCTCTGACCAGAGCAATTAGGCGATAGAAAGAAATAAAAGACATCACTAAATAGGAAGAGAGTAAGTAAAAATATCCCTGTTTGCAGTAGATATGACTCCATACCTAGAAGACCCCGTGGTCTCTGCCCAAAAGCTACTTGATCTGATACCCAACTTCAGCAAGGTTTCAGGCTACAAAATTAATGTATGAGAATCAGTAGTATTTCTGTACACCAACAACATCCAAACTGAGAGTCAGATCAAGAATGCAATCCCATTCACAATAGATTAAAAGAATGAATTCCCACTCAAAAAAGAATAAAATATCTAGGAATACAGTTAACCAGGCAGGTAAAAGATCTCTATAATGAGATATACAAAAGACTGCTCAAAGAAATCAGATATGACACAAACGAAAAGAAAAACATTCCATGCTCAGGGATAGAAAGAATCAACATTGTTAAAATGGCCACACCAACCAAAGCAACTTGTAGATTCAACACTATTTTTACTACTATCAAACTACCAATGACATTCTTTACAGAATTAGAAAAAACTATTGTAAAATTCATATGGAACCAAAAAAGAGCCCTAGTAGCCAAGGCAAGCCAAAGAAAAAGAACAAAGCTGGAAGTATCATGCTACCTTACTTCAAAGTATACTACAGAGCTACCATAAACAAAACAGCATAGTATTGGCACAAAAATAGACACATAGACAAGTGTAACAAGATAGAGATCCCAGAAATAATGCTGCACACCTACAACTAAATGATCTTCAACAAACCTGACAAAAACAACCAATGAGGAAAGGACACCCTACTCAACAAATGTTGCTGGAATAACTGGCTGCCAATATGCAGATGATTGAAGTGGACCCCTTCTTTACACCATATACAAAAATTAACTCAAGATGGATTAAACACTTAAATGTAAAATCTAAAACTATAAAAACTCTGGAAGGTAACCTAGGAAATACTACTCTGGATGTAGGGCCTGGCAAAGATTTCACAATGAAGATGCCAAAAGCAATTGCAAAAAAATAAAATAAGACAAGTGGAACCTAATTAAAGTGCTTCTGCACAACAAAGAAAACTATCAACAGAGTAGACAGCCTATAGAATGGGAGAAAAATTTTGCAAACTATGCATCCGAAAAATTTCTAATATCTGGAAACTATAAGAAACTTAAACAAATGAACAAGAAAAATACAAATAACCCCATTAAAAAGTAGGCAAAGGACATGAACAGATACTTTTCAAAAGAAAACATACGTGTGGACAACAGGCATATGAAAAAATGCCCAACATCACTGAGCATTAGAGAAATCCACATCAAAACCACAATGAGATACCATCTGACACCAGTCAAAATGGCTATTACTAAAAAGAAAAGAAAAGAAAACAAACAAACAGAAAAAACAGATGCTGGCAAAGTTTCAGAGAAAAGAGAATGCTTGCTTATACACTGCTGGTGGGAATATAAATTAGTTCAGCTATTGTGGAAAGCAGTTTGGAGATTTCTCAAAGAACTCAAAGTGAGTTATCAGCCCAGCAATCCCATTATTAGGTATACACCCAAAAGAATATAAATCATTCTGTCAAAAAGATACATGCACACGTATGTTCATTGCAGCATTATTTGCAATAGTAAAGACATAGAATCAACCTAATTGCCTATAAATGGTAGACTAGATAAATAAAATGTGGTATGTGTAAACAATGGAATATTACACTGCCATAAAAAAGAATGAGACCATATCTTGTGCAGCAACATGGATGGAGATGGAGGTTGTTATCCCTAGCAAACTAACACAGGAATAGAAAATCAAACACCCCATCTTCTCACTTATAAGTAGGAACCAAACATTGAGTACCCATGAACACAAAGAAAGAAAAGACACATGGACCTACTTAAGAGTAGAGAGAGGGAGGATGGTGTCGATTAAAACACACGCGCGCGCGCACACACACACACTTATTGAGTATTATGCTCATCACCTGGGTGGTGAAATAATTTGTACACCAAACCTCTGTGACACACAGTTAACCTATATAACAAAACTGCACAGGTACACCTAAGGGAATCTAAAATAAAAGTTAAAAGTAACAAGAAGCTTCCTAAAAGTAATAATAATAAAACAAAATCAAATCACATTAAACTTTTTTAAAAAGTTGTTTACACTATACTGTAGTATATTATGTATGAAATAGCATTTTGTCTAAAAAACAATATATCTACCTCATTAAAAATACTTTATTGCTTAAAAAAAATGCTAACAATCAACTGAGTCTTCAGCAAGTCATAATCTTTTTGCTGGTGTAGGGTTTTGCCTCTGTGTTGATGGCTGCTGACTGACCAGGGTAGCTGTTGCTGAATTTTGGAGCTGCTGTGGAAGTTTCTTAAAATAGGACAACAATGAATTTTGCTTCATTGATTGATACTTTCTTTCATGAAAGGTTTCTCTGTAGCATGCAATGCGTTTGATAGCATTTTACCCGCAGTAGTTCTTTCATAATTGGAATCAATCCTCTCCAACCCTGCTGCTGCTTTATCAACTATACCGATGTAATATTCTAAATCATTTGTTGTCATTTCAACAATATTGACAGCATCTTTTCCAGGAGTGGATTTCATCTCAAGAAACCACTTTCTTTGCTCATTCATAAGGAAACAGCTCCTCATACAGTCAAGTTTTACCATGAGATTGCAGTAATTCAGTCACACCTTCAGGCTCCATTTCTAATTCTATTTCTCTTGCTATTTCTACCATAACTGCAGTTACTTCCTCCAGTGAAGTCTTGGGCCCCTCAAAGTCATCCAGGAGGTTTGAAATTAATTTTTCCAGCAGTCCTACTAATGTTGATATTTTGACTTCCTCCCATGAATCATGAATGTTCGTAATGACATTTAAATGGTGGGTCCTTTCTAAAAGGTTTTCCATTTACCTTCCCCAGATCCATCAGAGATATTGTTATCTGTAGTAGCTATAGCCTAATGAAATGTATTTTTAAAATAATAAGATTTTAAAGTTTAAATGACTCTCTGATTCATGGGCTGCAGAATAGATGGTGTGATAACATACGTGAAAATACCATTAGCCTCCTTGAACATTTCCGTCAGAGCTCTTGGGTGACCAGGTACAAGTGTCAATGAGCAGTAATATTTTGAAAGAAATCCTTTTGCTAAGCAGTAGATCTCAAAACTGGGTTTAAAATATTCAGGAAACCATGCTGTAAACAGATGTGCTGTCATCCAGGTTGTTTTTATTCCATTGGAAGAGCACATGCAGAGTAGATTTAGCATAATTCTTAAGGGCCCTCAGATTTGGGAAATGGTGAATGAGCATTGGCTTCAACTTTAAGTCATGAGCTTCATTCACCCCTAACAAGAGAATCAATCTGTCCTTTGAAACTTTGAAGCCAGGCATTGATTTCTCCTCTCTAGCTATGAAAGTCCTAGATGACATCTTCTTCCAATAGAAGGCTGTCTTGTCCACAGTGAAAATCTGATTTTTATTGTAACCACCTTCATCAGTTATCTTAGCTAGATTTTCTGGATACCTTGCTGCATCTTCTCCAACAGCACTTGCTACTTTATCTCATACTTTCATATTATGCAGAGAACTTCTTTCCTTAAACCTCATGAAGCAACCTCTGCTAGCTTCCAACTTTTATTCTGAAGCTTCCTCACCTTTCTCAGCCCTTATAACCCTGAAGAGAGTTGGGCCTTGCTCTAGATTAGGCTTTAGCTGAAGGGAATGCTGTGGCTGGTTTGACCTTCTATCCAGGCCACTAAAATTCTCTCATTATCAGCAATAAGGTTGTTTCCCTTTCTTATCATTTGTGTATTCACTGGAGTAGTACTTTTCATTTCCTTCAAGAACTTTCTTTTTGCATCCACAACTTGGCTAAATGTTTGGTGCAAGAAGCTTAGCTTTCAGCCAATCTCAGCTTTCAACATGCCTTCCTCACTAAGCTTAATCCCTTTAGCTTTTATTTAAATAAGAGACATGTGATTCTTTTTATTTTTCTTTTTTTTCATTTGAACACTTAGAGATAATTGTAGGGTTGCTAACTGGCCTAACTTCAATATTATTATGTCTCAGGGAATAGAGAGGCCTGAGGAAAGGAAGACAGGTAGGGGAACAGCAAGTTGATGAGCAGTCAAAATTCACACATTTATTAAGTTCACTATCCTACACGGACATGCTTCGAGGTGCCCCAGAACAATTACAATAGTAACCTCAAAGATTACTGATTACAAGTCACCATAAGGGACACAATAATAATAATAATAAAGTTTGAAGTATTGCAAGAATTGCCAAAATGTGACATAGACACCAGTTAGGCACATGCTGTTGGAAAACTGGTCCCAATAAACTTGCTTGACACAGAGTTGCTGCAAAATCTCAATGTGTAAAAAAATACATCTGTGAAGATCAATAAAGCAAAGTACAATAAAATGAGTCATGTCTATACCCAGATTCAAAAAAGTTTATTTTTAGGCAGGTAGCCTGGGCCAAAAACAGTATGACATTGTCATACTGCTCCAAACAGGATGTATTCATTTAACTTCCCATAAAGTTAAAATCTCTAATAAGATATATGTGACTATTGCCACAGACATACATAGCTTCTCAAAATCAGTACCTCATACTATTGGAGTTACTTCATGATCAAATTTGCTTCTATACTCATTATGGAAAAAAAACCCAGCAGTGCTAGTATTTTTAAGATATATTAATCTAAAAACCACCGTGTGAAGATACATCATTATTATTCCTTAGGAAGACAATCAAATGCATTTTGCACAGCATCCGTAAGAGTGGTTCATGAGGATCCCCAAGCAGAATTTTTAATGTTCACTTGGATAACTTTGTCTAGGTCTTTTTCACCTCAATTCCACTTGTCCCCAAATGCCTTTCCAGGCAATTTAATAAAACATGTGAGTCATAAGGAATAAACAGTTGAGCTAATTGAAGGGGGGAAAAGGGAGCAAAAAAATCCCACAAAGTAGTTCCTTATCCAGACCTGAACATTTATATGCACACATAATCAGTGGCCAAATGTTTCACTATCTGGCTAGGTAAAACGTGGTCCAATGTTCATTGAATTATGTATCTATAGCGGAGAATTCCTGTGACATACTCATTGCCTTGTATTGGAGAACTTAGAGTGCTTCTGGAAAAACTAGACTGGGCAGAAGAAGAGCAGAGGAAAGGAAGGTACTTACTAGCAGATGTTGCATCTCTAGGAAGTGGGTCTGGAAATGGAACAGAATAGAAAACCCAGAAATGAGACTGCACACCTACAACTATCTGATCTTCAATGAACCTGACAAAAACAAGCAATGGCAAAAAGATTCCCTATTTAATGAATGGTGCTGAGATAATTGGCTAGTCATATGCAGACGATTGAAATTGGACCCCTTCCTTACACTGTATACAAAAAATAACTCAAGATGGATTAAAGACTTAAGTGTAAAACCCCAAACTTTAAAAACTCTAGGAAACAACCTGGGCGATATCATTCAGGACATAAACACTAAAAAAGATTTCATAAGGAAGATTCCAAAAGCAATTTAACCAAAGCAAAAATTGACACATGGGATCAAATTAAACTAAAGAGCTTCTGCACAGCAAAAGAAACTATCAACAGAGTAAACAGGAAAACCTACAGAATGGGAGAAAATTTTTGCAAACTATGCATCCAACAAAGGTCTAATATCCAGTATCTGTAAGGAACTTAAATAAATTTACAAGAAAAAAATACAAACAACCTAACTGAAAAGTGGACAAAGGACATGAATAGATACTTTTCAAAAGAAGATACACAGGCAGCCAACAATCAAATGAAAAAAAAATCAATATCACTCATCATTAGAGAAATGCAAATCAAAACCACTATGAGATACCACCTCACACCAATCAGAATGGCTGTTATTAAAAACTCAAACAATGACAGATGCTGGTAAAATTATGGAGAAAAAGGAACGTTTATACATTGTTAGTGGGAGTGTAAATTAGTTCATCCATTGTGGAAGACAGTGTGGCAATTCCTCAAAGTCCTAAAGATGGAAATATCATTCAACCCAGCAATCCCATTACTGGGTATATACCCAAAGGAATATAAATCTTTCTATCATGAAGACACATGCACACATATGTTCTTTGCAGTACTATTCACAATAATGAAGACATGGAATTAACCTAAATGCCCATCAGTGATAGACTGGATAAAGAAAATGTGATACATATACACAATGGAATACTATGCAGCCATAAAAAAGAACAAGATCATGTCCTTTTCAGGAACACGGATGCCGCTGGAGGCCATTATCCTTAGCAAACTAACGCAGAAACAACAACAACAAAAAAACAAATGCCACATGCTCTCACTTATAAGTGGGAGCTAAATGTTGAGAACACATGGACACATAGAGGGAAACAACATACACTGGGGCCTTTTGGAGGGTGAAGGGTGAGAGGAGGGAGATGATCAGGAAAAATAACTAATGGGTACTAGGCCTAATACCTAATACCTGGGTGATGAAGTAATCTGTACAATGAACCCCCGTGGCACATGACACAAGTTTACCTGTAACAAAACTGAACATGTATCCATGAACTTAAAATAAAAATTGAAAAAAAAAAGAAGTGGGTATGAGTTGTGGGTTTCTAGAACAAGAAGGCCAAAGAGCAGAGGAAAAGCCTCAGAATGTGTGTGTCTTTTAAATAAAAGCTTAAAAGCATTGGACAAATGTCAGCTTAAAAGGAAGAAGAGATAAGGAAAATTTCTTATTGCTGTTACATAGTTATTACTCCAGCCTTCAGAAAGTGTATGGACCAAGGAGGGGAAAGGCTATTTCTTTTCTTTCTTTTTTCTTTTTTTTTTTTTTTTTTTTTTTTTTGAGACAGAGTCTCACTCTGTTGCCCAGGCTGGAGTGCAGTGGCATGATCTCGGCTCATTGCAACCTCCGCCTCTCAGATTCAAGCAATTCTCCTGCCTCAGCCTCCTGAGTAGCTGGGACTACAGGTGCATACTGCCACGCCCAGCTAATTTTTTTGTATTTTAGTAGAGACAGGGTTTCACCATGTTGCCCAGGCTGGTCGCGAACTCCCGAGCTCAGGCAATCTGCCTGTCTTGGCCTCCCGAAGTGCTGGGATTACAGGCATGAGTCACCGTGCCCAGCCATGAAAGGCTGTTTCAAAATTAATGTGTTTTAGTTCCATAAAAGAATTGAGTTGAAGAATCAATTAATCCTGGCATTTGGGCATTCATTCAATATTCCACTAAACCACAATTGCACACACACTTTGGGCTAGTGGTATAGGAATAACCAAGATAGGCAAGGCTCCAGGCCTCAGAGAGTATACATTCTAAGGAGGGAGGCCTATTAGAGAAATTAATGATAAACAATACCTACATATTGCAATAAATGACACTGTGGCAGATCACATTTTCCAAGGTTGGATGCAACAAGGTCTCTCATCCCACATGTTTCCTGGAATGATTCCCTATGAAGACATGGAGTCTTATTCCTCTATTCTTGAATCTGGGACAATAAAAAGGAGAAATGATGCTAAGTGACTATCAAGGCTAGGTCATAAAAGACGATGAAACTCGCACCTTGCTCACAGGAACAGTTGGCTCTTGAAGGCTTTGGCCACCATGTAAGCAGTTTAACTACCCTAAGGCTACTATGCTGTGAAAAAGCTAAAACTAGCTCCACTGGGGAAAGCATGAGATTACATGAAGGTCATGTTCAGCCTGACCCAGCCACAACAGCCTTGCGCTGTCTCAGCTCCAGTCACCCACTGACTGCGATGGCACAAAAGACCTAGAGCAGAGGCTGCCACACTAAGTATTTCTCCAATTTCTGTCCTGAGAAAACTATGAAAATGATCAAATTATTGCTTTTGCTTTAACTCACTAAGGTTTGTAGTGATTTGTTGCATAGTAATTGATGAACAGAATAGTTATGAAGGAAATGAATGGGGTGATGACAAAGACAGTAACTGGAAATGAGAGCTACTCTAAACAGGGAGACCACAGAAATTCCATCTCAGGAGGAGGATGTGAGGAGTTTGTGGGGGAACATCTGAGGGAGAAGTAAAATCAAGACCTGGAGGGAGAAACAGACTGGTCCTGGCCATCAGAATGGCTGAAATATCGGAAGCAAAGGAAAGAATCGAGTTGGAGATGTAGGTAGGAGACAATTATGCAAGGACTTATAGGGTGAATAAGAAGTTTGGGTTTCGTTTTAAGTGCATCGGAAAGCACTTGGGAGAGTTGAAACCACTAACATGCACCAGTGCGTACCCACTAAGCCAGCTGCATTGGTTCCAAGGCTTTCCCTCCTTTCCACAACTTCCTCGGTGGATGATCAGTAATCCAAATAAGGGGCTTATGTGTTTACTGGAAACTAAAATGGAGTGAGTGACATAAAGAAACAGTACAGCCACAGCCCCAATCACCACTTTCTGTTCACACTTCTGTGGCCCATGTGTCCTACACCTCAGTGATTGGCATCCTATTCTTTACAAGGTTTCCTAGTGACCAAGACATCTGGTCCTGAATTCTCTCAACCTTGCACTCTGTTTTGGTATTTATTTTAATGTTCACACTTATTTCCCCTCTAAAGAGCTTTATTTTTGTACTTCTTCACAAACCCCAACACTGAGTATGTACTTGTTGAATTAATGCCTTGCTAGAATAATGAAAAACAATAAAAGAGATATAACAAATGTTTAATATCGTAGAAAAATCAGCACGTTGAGTAAACTGTAATCTTCAAACCCTGTCCTTATGTATATCATGATGAGTCCTTCTAGGTGAAGTCTCTGTGTCCTGGGCCTTCAATAAATCTTCCCTGGTTGCTGAGGTTTGTGGAGTCTATTTTTTAAAATAGCAGTTGCCATTCTAAAGACACTCCCAGGAATTTCAGCTCTGTGAGCAAAAAAGGGAGGTAGAGATAGGGGGATGAGATGGGAGAAGGTGGAGAAGGTGGTCGACTGGTTCTTATTACAACTGTTTAAGTTTCATTTACTTGTTTCTCTGGGTTGCTCAGGTCCAGGACAGTGTTATTGGATGTTGAACACCTGTCTTGACACACAGAGAGCTGTATCTAGCGTTGCATGGAATTGCACAAAGGGACTAAAACGTGGACACTCATGGGCCTCATCTGGCTCATGGGATTCTGGCTCAAGAAGAGTCACACCACTCATTACAGATTACTAGAGTCTCTCCTGTGTTTTTAGTTCCTATGGTGAATGCAAGCTTGTCCTTGTTCTTAAGCCATTTCATTTTGTTCACTGGACATTTTTATAGGTCTCAACTTACTCTTTGATGAGACATGAGTAAGAACAGAGTAACACCTAGACTATATTGTGCTAAGTTTATTCTCGGGGGGTTCTTGGCCACATTCAGTGAGAGCTGTATTCAAACAGAATGTTACATGGCTCAGCGAGCTCTCCATCCTGAGAATCCAGAATATCTCAAAGATCATGTAATAATAACAAATATACAGGGACCTCTAGAACGGCACTTCTCAAATGTTAATGTGCACACTAATCATCTGGGTTATCACCTTCTGAAAAGGAGATGCAGATACAGTAGATCTGGAATGGGTCCAAAGAATGCCTTCCTAACAAGCTTCCAGTTGATGTCAATGACCTGGTCCAAGAGCATACTTTGATTCTCAAAGCACGGCCCCCAGGCCAGCAGCATTAGCCTTACCTGGGTTATTATGTCCTTTCTCACGTTGCTATAAAGAAATACCTGATACTGGGTAATTTATAAATAAAAGAGGTTTAATTGTCTCATGGTTCTACAGGCTGTACAGGAAGCATGATGCTGGCATCTGTTCATCTTCTGGTAAGGCCTCAGGAAACTTACAATCATGGCTAAAGGCAAAGGGGAAGCAAGACGTCTCACATGGTGGGAGTAGAAGCAGGAGAGAAATGCGGGGAGGTGCTACACACTTTTAAACAACCAGATCTTGTGAGAACGTACTCACTGTCATGAGAACACTACCAAGAGGGATTTCATGAGAAACCCTCCCATGACCCCATTACCTCCCCCCAGGCTCCACTTCCAAGACTGGAGGATTGGAGATTACACTTCAACATGAGATGTTGTGGGGACACAGTTCCAAACCATATCACCTGGGAATTTGTTAATAAATGCAAATTCTCAGGCCCTACTGGATTAGAAATTCTAGGGGTAAAGCCCAGCAATCTGCATTGTAATAGACCCTCCAGGAGATTCTGACGGATGGATGCTGAAGTTTAATAACCATGGCATTATCAAGATTCACTCACTTTGGTGAACTGAAGGATTTCAACGAGTCTCCAAATTTTGATCTAATAATCAACAGTTCTAGAATCAGAAATTTTGATTCCTCTAATATCAATCTAGAGTTTAGAGTTTAAATCCATTTCAAAATGTTTTATCCTCATCATTAAGGTACAACTTCCATATAAAAACCTCAGTATATTTTCACATTTTAAAAGATCATTCCCTTCAATCCTCATTTAATAATCTAGTTCAACAATATGATCTTTGGACAAGTCCAATATCCTGAAATCTGGGCTCTTAATGCCCAGGTATAGATGTCAGGCCAAGGGGCATTGGAATTCTTGAAGTCTAGGCACATCTTTGGGCATTTTCAGTGGCCTTGTGGTTTTATACCTGATAGGGGGTAGATAGAAAGCTCAGTATTATCTCAGGCTGGAAAATGGTGGACTCGAGAGTCAATTTCTTCTACTTAAATGGAGTAAGTCAAACGGATAGCCTCCTAAAATGATTGGCAGAATCAATAAGGTCAGTAAGAATTAGATTACCTTTCCAGCGTACACTGGAAAAATACCTCAGGTCTCAGACTTTGAGGCAAAATTTCCAGGACTGCCAGGACCCTGTTAACTATCACTTTTGAAAGTGCAAAAGGGCAGGTTACCCCACAGGTCACCAAAAAAAGCAGAATCTGGAACCTGTCCAGGCCACATAACACCACCTGGGACGCCTGTGAACCAGGCCTAGAGCCTTCATACTTACTCTGGTTTCAACTTTCACAACTGGGACTACTTTGCAATTTCAGTTTTAAGAGTAATCTTGGGGAGAAATACATAAACCCCTGACTAATACCTTCGCGATTATAACTGCTAGTACAAGACCATGCAACAATTTGAATAACGCTGACTAATAACATGTTAGACTACTATAACCCTTTTCATCTAAGGACCTCAAAGCACTCTGCTCATATGACTTTACTAATCCTTGAAACAACTTCTGTGAAATATATGGGAAATATTATTATCTCCATTTCTCAAGAGGAAAAAAGCGTCTGTGAATTGCCCACGTGTCACCTCACTCTCATAACTAACTTCAAGTCTTACTAAGGGCAGGCAGAGAGATATGGGATATTGAGGGGGCTAAGGAAGAAGGGGGATAGCAGAATGACAATCTAGAGCAAAAACAAATTTGGTTGTAATGAAAGCAACATTAATCATAGACCAATGGAATCACTAAGAAACAGAAAGTAATTGATTTTTAAATGGTGTACCAAGAGTTGAGTTAAAAAAAAATGGGAGGGGATTTACAGTTTTGTTTCAGAATACAAATTTTTATATCTCCATGCTTTGCTTCAGTCTTTACTTGGGTCAGTGTAGCTTCAGGGGGATGAGATGAAGGGAGGCCCTTGCTTGATCTCTCCAACTTCTTTTTCCCAATACCACTTTTGTAGTCCATATTTTATTTATACAAAAATTACAAAGTTTTCCCCAGGACATCTTTGAAGATATTATCAAAAGTACCTCAGATTTCCTAAACCGATGAGTTAACATTTAAAACTTTTTAGAATTGTGCAACTGCCTTTCTTTTTCTTTTCCTTCCTTCCTTTCCTCCTTCTTTCCTTTCTTTCTTTTCTCCTCCTCTCTCTCTCTTTCCTCTTTTCTTCTTCCTCATTTTAAAATGTCATAGGCTTCCTGACATGCTTTGGCTGTGGAAATGGAACATATTTTCTCATTAGGTTAATTAATGGCTCTGCTTGGGTGGCACAATTCAGTGTAAGTTTCCTTTTAGAATTCTGTCATAACTAAAAAGGATCTTATTTTTGTTATGTTTTGTGGTGTCTTTAAATTTTTATGACTTCTACTTTGTTTAGTCTGTGTGTAATCCTTCTTTTGAAACCTAATGTCCTAGAAAATTTACAGTTTTCTCTCAAAACTGGCACTTTTTATATTTTACAGTAATTCCTGTTTCTTTAGTTTTCACTAGAACTTCATTTAAGTCCTTAAGGTGTAATTCGCAGCTCAGGGAATTTATGATTACATCGTCAAAGTAAACTCCCCAACAGCAATATATTAAACCTGACAAGATGCTGTTCATTAATCTTTGAAATATAGCCAGGTGTGATGTAGCAAAGTGAGGCTTCCAACTAAGAACAGCTGAAGGACTCTGAGCTGCCCCGTCGAAAGGATTTCTTCCCCATCATTGCCAAGGCCACCTGGGTGAGGACTGAGAGGGCCAAAGACCTTTCCTTGGCCAACCACGGTGTTCCCTGTCTCCGCCGATGTTCCTACAGCTTTGAAGCCTCTCACCTTTTCACCGTTCATTCATTCAACAAATATTTATTGAGAGCCTACAATGGGCTAGGCGCCAGGTGGGTCTGGAAAGACAGTAGTGACCAAGACAGACCCAGTCCCTTGCTTCGTGGGACTTATAGCTCGTCTAGCTATGAACAATAGCCTCAAGACTCCTTTACCCAATACTATCAAACCCATGTGATACAAACTACATCGCCAGGATCTGAGGCCTTTCTTCTCTGACCTAGATGTACCTTTGATGCTAAATGATTCCCATCATTTGTGAGAGAGACTGTAGTACAGTCTCTACCACAAGTGGTGGGAGAACGGATAGAGGTTTGCAAATGGCACTATCAAAGAGAAGCAGCCAAATCCATCTTGGGGGCAGTCAGTGCTCAGTCAGAAAAGCAGAGTTCAGCTCATCACTGTGCAACACTATCTCTAGGAAAATGAGGAAAATCCAGATAAAAGGCAATACCTCTCAAAGGCATTTGTAGGTCTTTCCCTAGACCTTTCTCTTTGCCTACATGAAATAGTGGGTGAATACAATGTGGGATTCTGGCCTGGGTCTGGGAACAGGTAAAAGACTTTAATGGAAAAACACATAAAACCTGTACAAAGTCTGGAGTTTCATTAATAGTAATATCAATATTGATATCTTCATTTTGACAAATATACCACAATAATGTAGATACTAATATTGGATAAACAGGGTGAGGGTGACTTAGGAATTATCTGTAAAATCCTTACAACTTTTCCATAATTCTAAAATGACTCCAAAATAAAAATGTTACTTTGAAAAGGTTTGCTTATGAAACAGGATCCTTAGAATGAATAATTTAAAAATTACTAAAATAAAATAAAAGCATATCATGGGCACGAGAAAAGGATATAACTCATTGGTAAGCTACAAGTCTTTCTTGAAACTAAGGAGAATTATATCCAGGAACTGAAAGCCTAGAAGCTGATATTCTACTAAAGATAATATTCTCATTGAATTTTGTTCTCTCTCTCATGCCACTTGAAGTCTGTCTTGTTGGTTTTAAGATCTCCTTTGAAGGTGTGTGTAAAAGAAACAAGTGTGTAGAAGAATCCTAGTCCCTAGTAGAATAGGAAGCAAGGTTCCTATTATTTCATATTATAGCTCCCTGAATACATCTGATCTTCCCATCATTGCCACCTTCCCTAATTCACACACACACACACACACACACACACACACACACACACACACACACCCCCAGATCATTGCTGATACCCAGCTAGCTTGTCCTTCCTTGTCTGCATACTTGCTCTTCATTTTCCTGGTGTTGTAGAAACTTCTTTTTAAGTAACGTAACAAGTATTTATGTAGGCTGATTAAAGATATTCCTAGCTTAGAACTGCATTCAAGAAGACTTGGCTCACAGCATCTAATAAGTGATTCTTGTTTTTGTTAGCCTTGTTACACTGTGGGGTAGTTACACAATACATGTAATCCACACATCCATTTAAATCTTTTCAGGGAGCATTTTCCGTTTTAAATAAAGATGGTGGTGATGAAAGCATTATTTTCTTAGCTAGCTGCATGCTTGAAAACATAATGGCTTTGTAAACCAAGTGTAAATCTCTGAACAGACAACTGGCTGCAATAAGAAATGTTTTCAAAAACCAGAGTTAGCTTTTCAACATCCAAATGGTGCCTTATTTAAGCTGAAAATTTATGCCCATCCAGGGAAATTGACGATAGACTTAGAATATTAAAGTTGGGATGATTCTTAGAGATCATCTAATATAATTTTATCGTATTAAAGATGACAAACATTGAGGTCCGGGGGCTTGTGCCTTATTCAAGGCTTAAAATGACTGAGCTGAACTCGAAACCAGATACCAGATGCCAGGCACTCTGTCTCCTCCTTGTGCCAAACTGGCTCATCGTTTTGGGGCTGAGGCTCTAGAGTTTTAATGTGATTACTCAACAAGTTTGTTTTATGTTTCATACCTTTTTTAAAAAAATGAAATAATGCGTGCAAACAACTGGGAATTACCACACACATGTCATTTGTAATTGCTGCTGTTACTAATATCATTATCATCAACATTGGCTTATGAGAGAGATGCATGAAAATTCTACAAAGTCTACACAGGAAAGAATGACAATTTTTACATGTTGACAATTGTTTTCTGCTCTATCCCTTCTGATTCCACTGCATTATCGGGAGGTCCCCTATTCTCAAGAATATTCTTTTTAAAAATGCCTTTTCTTCTTTTGGACTTTCACTCTGTCTTTTTTAACATATATATAAGCCGACAAGGGGAGCTCACTGAAGAACAGAGCCCAGGTTTCTAGAAAGGCTCTGCAAATAGGAAGTAAAACCACATCACACCATTCATCTGCCAAAAGTAATAAACCCAGCCAGCCTCAGCGCCCTCTTGACTTCGTCAGCAACTAATGCTTCTCATTTCTCCCTTTCCTTGCAAAGGAAAAGGAAAAGATGCCAAGCAAAAAAATGCCAGGCAAATCAAACCATGGGAAAAATAACACCTTCAAACTCAGGGCAAAATTCTCATTTTCAATCCTTGCTGCAGATGTCCCATCCGGTATGTTTGGCAGGAAACACAGCTCTTGGAACAAGATGCAGAACACAGGTTAGAAAGAAGATTTGGGCCAGAGGTGGTTTGGTAACTTTAATTTGTAGTTATAAACCCTGAGAAATTTCACTATGGTTTAATTTCATGCAATAATCAAAACAAATCCATATAAGAGCTGTCCTATATGGCTCTAAGAACACATTCGTGTAAGAGATGTACCGATATAGCTCTAGGAAACGTATCTTCTGATTTCCCACAAACTATTTTAATTAATTACTTCCCAAATTAATCAATCTGAGCATATCTTTAATTGGCAGAAAAATAAACTACAAGCTCAATATTCAGCATTCCAATATTTGCCCCAAGAAGAAACTACTGTGCGAATTGCAGCCTGGAAAAGCTATTCTTGATTCTTTCCTTCATTCTGACTTGAATCCACCTGCTTCCTGTCTTCAAAATTAGTAGAGGATCATTTGAGAATGAGTTTTAAAAGCCCACCTTCCTATTGGTTTCCATCTTTCTGGTTACTAAGAGAAAACATAATTAATAACTTTTGATGAAACAGTCTTTCTTAAATATAGAGCTCTGGATTAAAAATCAAGAGACTTGAAATTTTGAAGGCATACAACGTGCAGTTTTTAAAAATTTTTTATTTGTAAATGTCAATTGACAAATTATAGTTATATATTTGTATGGTGACACAAAGTGATGTTATAATGTAAAAATACAGTGTAGAATAATTAAATCAAGCTAATTAATATGCCTGTCTCCGGCCGGGCGCGGTGGCTCAAGCCTGTAATCCCAGCACTTTGGGAGGCCGAGATGGGCGGATCACGAGGTCAGGAGATCGAGACCATCCTGGCTAACACGGTGAAACCCCGCCTCTACTAAAAAATACAAAAAAAAAAAAAACAACTAGCCGGGCGCGGTGGCGGGCGCCTGTAGTCCCAGCTACTCCGGAGGCTGAGGCAGGAGAATGGCGTGAACCCGGGAGGCGGAGCTTGCAGTGAGCTGAGATCCGGCCACTGCACTCCAGCCTGGGCGACAGAGCGAGACTCCGTCTCAAAAAAAAAAAAAAAAAAAAAAAAAAATGCCTGTCTCCAATATTTGTTTTTTTGTGGTGAGAACTTTCGAAATTTACTCTAATTTTGAAACGTATACTGCATTATCATTCACTATATTCACCACATTGTGCAATATACTTTAAGGTTAAAGAAAACCTAGTTCTTCTTGTATAAAAGGCCTTATACCTTTTGACGATCATTTCCCTATTCCTCCCACTTACCAGCCTCTATAACCAGCATTCTTTCTGCTTCATTTAGTTCCATTGTTTTAGGTTCCACACATGAGTAAGAACATGAAGTATCTATCTTTCTGCGCCTGGCTTATTTCACTTAGCATATGTTCTCCAGTTCCATCCATGCTGTCACAAATGACATGATTTTTTTTCTTTATAGAGGCTGAATAGTATTCCATTGTGTATATATGCCACATTTTTATTCATTCACCTGTGGATGGACACTTAAGTTGATTCCATAAAAACACTTGGGTTTTAATCCCTGCTTTTCCATAAGTTCATTGTATATCATTTCTGGCTTCTGAAACTCCTTCTGGATCCTCCAACATATTCTCTTAGTAATGAGAATAGTTTAGAGAATAATGGAAGCTGATGAGGATGTGAAGAGAGGAGAACACTTGTACACTGTTGATGAGAATGTAAATTAGTACAGCCATTATGGAAAACCTTATGGAGGTTCATCAAAACCCTAACAATAACAGTAACATATGATTCAGCAATCCCACTACTGGGTGTATATCCCCTCAAAAAAGAAATGAATAAATCAAAAATATATCTGCACTCCCATGTTTATTGCAGCACTAACCATAATAGCCAAACTATGGAATCAAACTAGGTGCCCATCAACGGGTGAATGGATAAAGAAAATGTGGTGTATATGCTCAATGGAAAATTATTCAGCCATAAAAAAGAATGAAATCTTGCCATCTGCAGCAACGTGAATAGAAATGTGTCATTATGTTAAGTGAAATAAGTCAAGTACTAGAAGACAAATATTGCATGTGTTCATTCATATGTGGAAGATAAAAAAGTGGATCTCATGAAGATAGAGTAGATTCGTGGTTACCAGAGGCTGGGAAGGGTTAAGGGAGAAGGGCATGAAGAGAGTTTGATTAGTGGATACAAATACACAGTTTGATGGAAGAAATAAGACCTAGTGTTTGATAGATCAGTAGGGTAATTAGAGTTTACAATAATCTATTGTATATTTTGAAATAACTAGAAAAGAATGATTTTAATATTCTAGCATAAAGAAAAGACAAATATTTAAAGTGAAAGATATCCCAGTAACATTGATTTGAACTTTACAAATTATATGAATGTATTAAATTATCACGTGCCCCAAAACATGCACATCTATTAAGTATCAATGCAAAAACAAGAATAGTCTCTTGCAGCTTTAATATTCTGATTTTATTATTCCTGCAATTATATTTCTATCAAATAGGCAGACAGGAGTACATTAATGTCTTCAAAAATAGTTGTCATGTGTGGAGAAAGGCACATACTCATATGTCTAGAGATGGGTATTAATGAAAAAAAAATCACATGACTGGAACAAAAAACTGAATTACAACACTACTCACGTTTCTATTTTTTCTCCTTCACCAAACATTGTCTTTAACTGCCTTTTTCTCTGCCCAGAATTTCTTCCAGGAGAGTGTGCCATTAGCAGAAAACTTAAATGCATCTAAGGAAACTTTTTCTACAATGGTTAAAAATTGGCCAAGAAGGTAACATTTTGAAAGCATGACTTCATGTTTAATCTTTGTTTTGAAACAGACTCTACCATAGACTGTGGAAGGAAGTAACTAGCATGCATTGAGCCTATCTCTATATTTGAATGAATGCTTCATGTTTAACATTCATTGCTTCATCTAATATCACAGCACTAAAAGGAAGATATTAATATCCTCTTTCAACAGAGGTAGAAAACCAAGGCATAAAGTTTAATAACTTATTCAAAGTCACATATGTAATAAATGTTGGAATAGAAATTTAAACCAAATGTGTATAATTCCAAAGTCTTTCCTCTATAACACATGAGTATATGTATACTGTACTTTGCCTCATAGAAAAGATTCAGTTATTAACAGTATCTAAGTCAGGTTTCTTTACTCTAGATAAAGTACATACAGAGTCAGGTAAGTATAAAATTTAAACTGTCAAGCACAAATTATTAAATTTGATGAGTATTGACATAAATTCAAAATAAGGGAGAAAAGAATATTCTTATTTTGCAAGAGAGTAATGTATGGTCTTTCTTGTGGAAGACACAACCAATGCTTCAAAAGTTGCCAAAGGGATTACACATCTTACTGAGATGGCCTTATCACACTGGCCGTTCTTTTCAAATAACATTTCCCTACTGCACTCTGGCTTTAACCTAGAGAGTTTCAAGGACCAAAGAGCCAGCAAGTAGAGGCATGGCCATCAGGGCAGTGAGTCAAAAGCATGCATACAGTGTAAAGGCCACTAAAGTGAAAATCAAAGAACCACCCCTGGCACCTTTTTGGTGTTCCTGGCTGGGATTAAACTCCCCAAACATCCCCCTCATTCCATCCCCCATCCACATAAATACACTGTTTATATACTTCCCTCCACCCTTGTATATCTAGCAAAACCAGGGGCTGTGAAAGGGAAGAAGCAGGAGGAGCTTCCAGGTGTCCTGCTCCAAGGGATTAGAACAGCTCAGCTTTCAACTCCCCACTATCCCACTCATTTACTCCTCATACTGTACCCGTCACTCACCCTGACAGGAAGAACACCTTGCACCTTTGGCTGTCTTCACAGGATGTATTTATAAATAAAAGCACCTGTCTGTGAAAGCCAATCATTCACAGGAGCCACCTAGGAGACAATTGATTACATGTTTGGGGAGTTTCTGTGCCTGAATGTTTCTGACAGCTCTATCTGCACTACACAGGCTTTTGTGAGATTCTGTGTTGAGAGAGAGAAAAGCAGTTTCCTTGTCTTTTTGTATTGGAAACACATCTGCAAAGTTGTCACACTCCACAGCAAGTAAACCAAAGGTAAACATTTAATAGTACTTGGAACTCTACCCCTTCTCCACTAAGGAGAGTTAAAACATGTTGGTTAAATAAAAAGTTTGGCTGAAATGAGATTCTTCTCCAAACACAAAAGGAGGTTGTAATTTTAAGCATTTTTCTCCTTGGATTTAATCATGAATATTAAGTATTGGTACCCAAGTGCCAGAGTAACAAACTAAACTAAAGACCACCCATTAACTTAATTCCAAAGGCTTATTTCATGTAACTCAAGCTCCAGTTATCTGAGAGTGAGTGATGCTTTTCACAACTGCCCATAACAAAAACCAAAGGGTTTATGGCAATTTGACCCTTTCATTTTTCACAAGTTTATTTTCAGATAGCTAGGAAAATATTTTTCACTTGTATTTGATGACATGATTTCAAAAGCATCTTGACTAATTTCTCAATTAGCCAAGATCACCCCAAATGCCACTCACATTGAATCATAAGCCAAAAAGGCCATTATTCACTAACGAAAATGTAGCAAAACATAATTTGGACCCAATAATTCACAAGATCCTAATTCATAGAAGCAATTGACTTTCTTCTACATTTGTATTTGCCACATCTTAATACCATTCCTTTTATTTCTTTTTACGTATTTTCATTCTATTCAGGTCGAAACACTCCAACCGTGTCCTAACAACACCAACACTCCATCCTCCTCCATGGCCATTTTAGATGAAAATGAAAATGGAAATGTCTTTTGATATTTCAAAATCTATAATGCACCTCTCTTTCCTCCTGAAAACAAGATATCACAGATGTTTCAGTCAAAGATCTGAGAATAAAATCACTTCTGCAATTGTGACACGATACCAAACGTGAAAAGACATTTTTAATGCATTATTTGCCTGGAAAAATAAACTGCATTATGGGGAGAAATGTGGAGCAAGGTAATCACAGAAGCCCAGGAGCATAAGAAAGTTAAACTTCCTGACCTGTATCAAATGTTGACAATTCTAACTTCTCTGTTTCAAGAGGACTTTCTGGGACACATTTGCAACATTGCTTAAAAGTCCTGCCACCTAGTGGAAGAAGTAAATAAACTAGTCCTCAGGTAACCTGCCAAATGGAAAGACCCTACAAAAACAGCTCCTCTATCAACACACTCTCCCTCAAAAATCATATTTTGAAACTAATTTTCATAAAGTGTTAAGATTAATCAAATGAGTCATTTTAGTTTCCTTGTTCAAATGTATCATATTCAAGGTAGGAAAGACTTGCGTTTAAGCACTGGGAGCTATGCGTAGAATCCAAAAATAGCTTTTGCTAATCTACTTTAGTTGATAGTTTTCAAAATGGATTCCTCAGAATTAAGAAATAAGCCAGACCCATACCAGCTTCTCCTTGCAGAGGGTACTTAATCCTCCAAAGACGCAGCAGAAGAACTCTTTATAGAAGGAGTTTCTTTAGTTGGCTAAGATAAAAAATCTTGCCTCAACAAGAAGATAGATCATTAGTGGCCAGACCTCACAGATAGCCACTAAGTTTCTAAGAAAACTTCCTGATGAGTCATGCTGAGAGAAAACTCCCCAGAACAACTTTGATCAAAATTCAATTCTTGAGTAAGATCAATATTGCATGGTTGGTCCCAATTATACCAACAGATATATTATGACAGCAATCAATTCCTCAGTGACCTGAAGGAATAGACTTGCCTCCCTGCCTACCTGGCTAGGAAAACATGAGTGTCTTGGAGCGACCAAAGCAAGAAAGGTGTGGGAATTACTACACACTGCAAATGGAGATGTTTCTATAATACAGTGTCACTAAACACAGTTACTATTAGCCAAAGACTATTTTAGAGTCGTCTTTGTCCATAGGTAAGTGCATATGGTCCTAGGAAAACGCCTATTAGCTCTTTCTAAAAGCCCAAGGCTATTCAAAGGGAAATAACATTTGCTTCTGTTAGAAAGCTATGATTCCAGATCCCATTAGTTACATCTTCAATTGAATCTCCTGTCTCTGGGGTAAATGATCTAGTGACAGACACTTGTGGATAAATGATCTATAGATGAACACATGTGAGGTTTAAGTTTATATGTATAAAACACTTTAAAGGGAGTTATGAAAGATCATCTTACCAATCAGTATTCAAGAATTATGCTCTGTGCCTTTATCCAAACTTTCCATTACTTGTTCAGTTTTTTTAAACAAACACCATTGTTTACAGATCCAGATTTGATTTCACAAAGAATTTATTTCATAATTTGAGACCAAAGTGCTTTTTATAATTTAATTATTTGTATTGCTACATTCAAGAAGAGTTTTTCCATCACTCTAACAGAAAAACACGTTTTTTAAAGTTTTAAAAACAGAGAATCTTTAAAACTGGTTCAAAATAAAGGAACTACAATATGTCCAAAGAATGTGAAATATATTTGTAATAAAAGACCTACTGTATTTCCAAAAGAATGTGAAATCTAATTATTGTTATATCATTTTATCATTCTTTCCTAACAATTTTCATAACTATATGATTACACTGTCTCCTTTCTAAAGGAAGTAAATGAGAAACCAATATAAGAATCTGAGACCTACACTACAAAATATACTAAAGGGGGTTCTTCAGGGTGAAATTAAAGGAATCCAGATGGCAACTCAAATCCATTTGCAGAAAAAATGAGCACTGGTAAGGATAGTTACATAGGTAAAACTAAAAGAATACATGGATTTTTGTTTGTAATTTGGTTTTCTTCACCCATTTTTTAATGTTTATTTTCAGTTCAGGGGTACATGTGCAGGTTTGTTATATAGGTAAACTTGTGTCATGGAAGTTTGTTGTACAGATTATTTCATCACCCAGGTATTAAGCCTAGTACCCATTAGTTATTTATCCTGATCCTTTCCTTCCTCTCAACCCTCACCCTCCAAAAGGCTCCAGTGTGTGTTGTTCCCCTCTGCATGTCCATGCGTTCCCATCATTTATCTCACACTTATGAGTGAGAACATGCAGTATTTGGTTTTCTGTTCCTATGTTAGTTTGCTAAGAATGATGGCCTCCAGCTCCATCCATGTTCCTGCAAAGGACGTAATCTCATTATTTTTTATGGCTCTGAAGTAGTCCATGTACCACAATGTATATGTAGCACATTTTCTCTATCCAGTCTATCTTTGATGGGCATTTAGGTTGATTCCATGTCTTCACTATGGTGAATAATACTGCAATAAACATACACATGCATGTGTCTTTGCAATAGAATAATTTATGTTCGTTTGGGTATGTACCCAGTAATGGAATTTCTTGGTCAAATGGTATTTCTGTCTTTAGTACTTTGAGGCATCGTCATGCTGATTTCTACAATGGTTGAACTAATTTACATTCCCAACAACAGTGTATAAGTGTTCTTTTCTCTTCAAACTCTGCCAGCATCTGTTATTTTTTGACTTTTTAATAATAACCATTCTGACTGGTGTCAGATGGTATCTCATTTTGGTTTTGATTTGCATTTCTCTAATGATCAATGACGTTGAGCTTTTTTTCATGTGATTGTATGTCTTCTTTTGAAAAGTGTCTTTTCAAGTCCTTTGCCCACTTTTTAATGGGATTGGTTTTTGCTTGTTAATTTGCTTAAGTTGCTTACAGATGCTGGATATTGGACCTTTGTCATATCCATGCATTACAAAACTTTTTTCAATTATGTAGGTTATCTGTTCACTCTGTTGAGAGTTTCCTTTGCTGTGCAGAAGCTCTTTAATTTTATTAGATTCCATTTGTCAACTTTTGCTTTCATTGCAATTGCTTTTGGCATCTACACCATGAAATCTTTGTCTGTTCCTATGTCCTGAATGTTATTGCCTAGATTGCCTTCCAGGGTTTTTATAGTTTTGGGTTTTACATTTGGGTCTTTATTCCATCTTGAGTTAATTTTTGTATAAATAAATAAATATATATATATATATTTAAATTTTGTATGTAGTGTAAGAAAGAGGTCTAGTTTCTACCTTCTGCATATGGCTAGCTGGTTACCATAGCACCATTTATTGAGTAGGGAATTCTTTCCCCATTGCTTGTTTTTGTCAGGTTTGCCAAAGATCACATGGCTATAGTTGTGCTACCTTATTACTGGGTTCTCTATTCTGTTCCATTGGACTATGCATCTGTTTTTGTACTAGTACCAGTTGTTTTGTTCCTATAGTCCTGTAGTATAGTTTGAAGTTGGGTAGCATGATGCCTCCAGCTTTGTTTTTTGTTTTTCTGTGTGTGTGTGTGTGTTTTTTTTTTTTTCCTTAGGATTGCTTTGGCTATTTAGGCTGTGTTTTTTGGTTCCACGTGAATTTTAAAATAGTTTTTTTCCTAATTCTGTCAAGAATCTCAATGGTAGTTTAATAGGAATATCATTGAATCTATAAATGCTTTGAGCAGTATGGCCATTTTTACAATATTTATCCTTCTTTTCCATAAGCATGAAATATTTTTCCCTTTGTGTAATCTCTGATTTCTTTGAGCAGTGTTTTGTGGTTCTCCTTGTAGAGATCTTCACCTCTCTTGTTAACTGTACTCCTAGTCATTTTAAACTTTTTTGTGGCAATTTTGAATGGGATCATGTTCCTGATTTGGCTCTTGGCTTGACTGTTGCTGATATATAGGAATATTGGTGATTTTTGCATATTGATTTTGGATCCTGAGACTTTGCTAAAGTTGTTTATCAGTTTAAGAAGCTTTTGAGCTGAGACTAGTAAGTTTTCTACATATAGAATCAAGTTGTCTGCCAACAGGAACAGTTTGATTTCCTCTCTTCCTACTTGAATGACTTTTATTTCTTTTTCTTGCCTGATTGCCCTGACCATGACTTCCAATACTATGTTGAATAGGAGTGGTTAAAGAGGGCATCCTTGTCTTGTGTCAGTTTTCAAGGCAATGCTGCCAGCTTTTGCCCATTCAGTATAATCTTAGCCATGTGTTAACCACAGATGGCTCTTACTCTTTTCAGATATACTCCTTCAATACCTACTTTATTGAGAATTTTTAACATGAAATCGTGTGGAATTTTATCAAAAGACTTTTTGGATTCCAAAATGGCTGAATAGGAACAGCTCCAGTCTATAGCTCTCAGTGTGAGTAACGCAGAAGATGGGTGATTTCTGCATTTCCAATTGAGGTACTGGGTTCATCTCACTGGGGCTTGTTGGACAGTGGGTGCAGCCCACGGAGCGTGAGCCAAACCAGGGTGGGGCATTGCCTCACCCAGGAAGTGCAAGGGGTCTGGGAATTCCCTTTCCTAGCCAAAGGAAGCCGTCACAGACTGTACCTGGAAAATTGGGACACTCCCACCCAAATACTGCACTTTTCCAACAGTCTTAGCAAACAGCACACCAGGAGATTATATCCCATGTCTGACTCGGAGGGTCCCACACCCACGAAGCCTCACTCACTGCTAGTGCAGCTGTCTGAGATCAAACTGCAAGGCAGCAGTGAGGTTGGGGGAGGGGCATCCGCCACTGCTGAGGCTTGAGTACGTAAACAAAGCGGCCAGGAAGCTCCAACTCGGTGGAGGCCACCGCAGCTCAAGGAGGCCTGCCTGCCTCTGTAGTCTCCATCTCTGGGGGCAGGGCATAGCTGAACAAAAGGCAGCAGAAACTTCTGCATACTTAAAAATCCCAGTCTCACAGCTTTGAAAAGAGTAGTGGTTCTCCCAGCACGGAGTCTGAGATCCGAGAATGGACAGACTGCCTCCTCAAGTGGGTCCCTGACCCCCGAGTAGCCTAAGTGGGAGACAGCTCCCAGTGCAGCCGACTGACACCTCATACAGCTGGGTGCCCCTCTGAGACGAAGCTTCCAGAAGAAGGATCAGGCAGCAACATTTATCATTCTGCAATATTTGCTGTTCTGCAGCCTCCGCTGGTGATACCCAGGCAAAGAGGTTCTGGAGTGGACCTCCAGCAAATTCCAACCAACCTGCATCTGAGGGTCCTGACTGTTAGAAGGAAAAGTAACAAACAGAAAGGACATTCACACCAAAACCCCATCTGTAAATCACCATTATCAAAGACCAAAGATAGATAAAACCACAAAGATGGGGAGAAACCTGAGCAGAAAAGTTGAAAATTCTAAAACTCGGAGCACCTCTTCTCCTCCAAAGAAATGCAGCTCCTCACCAGCAATGGAACAAAGCTGGACTGAGAATGACTTTGATGAGTTGACAGAAGTAGGTTTCAGATGATCGGTAATAACAAACTTCTTGGAGCTAAAGGAGGATATTTGAACCCATTGCAAAGAAGCTAAAAACCTTGAAAAAAGATTACATGAATGGCTAACTAGATAGAGAAGACCTTAAATGACCTAATGGAGCTGAAAACCATGGCACAAGAACTACGTGATGCATGCACAAGCTTCAGTAGCCGATTTGATCAAGTGGAAGAAAGGGTATCAGTGACTGAAGATCAAATGAATGAAATGAAGTGAGAAGGAAACTTTAGAGAAAAAGGAGTAACAAGAAACGAACAAAACCTCCAAGAAATATGGGACTATGTGAACAGGCCAAATCAACGTCTGATTGGTGTACATGAAAGTGATGGGGAGAATGGAACCAAGTTGGAAAACACTCCAGGATATTATCCAGGAGAACTTCCCCAACCTAGCAAGGAAGGCCAACACTCAAATTCAGGAAATACAGAGAATACCACAAAGATACTCCTTGAGAAGAGCAACTCCAAGACACGTAAATATCAGATTCACCAAAGTTGAAACAAAAGAAAAATGTTAAGGGCAGCCAATGAGAAAGGACAGGTTATCCACAAAGGGAAGCCCATCAGACTAACAGCGGATCTCTCAGCAGAAACTCTACAAGACAGAAGAGACTGGGGGCCAATATTCAACATTCTTAAAGAAAAGAATTTTAAACCCAGAATTTCATATCCAGCCAAACTAAACTTCATAAGTGAAGGAGAAATAAAATACTTTACAGACAAGCAAACGTTTAGATATTTTGTCACCACCAGGCTTATCTTACAAGAGCTCCTGAAGGAAGCATTAAACATGGAAAGGAACAACCGGTACCAGTCACTGCAAAAACACACCAAATTGTAAAGACCATCGATGCTAGGAAGAAACTGCAACAACTAACAGGCAAAATAACCAGTTAATATCATATTGGCAGGATCAAATTCACACATAACAATACTAACCTTAAATGTAAATGGGCTAAATGCTCCAATTAAAAGACACAGACTGGCAAATTGGATCAAGAGTCAAGACCCATCAGTGTGCTGTATTCAGGAGACCCATCTCACGTGCAGAGACACATATAGACTCAAAATAAAGGGATGGAGGAAGATCTTCCAAGCAAATGGAAAACAAAAAGAAGCAGGGGTTGCAATTCTAGTCTCTGATAAAACAGACTTTAAACCAACAAAATTCAAAAGAGACAAAGAAGGCCATTCCATAATGGTAAAGGGATCAATTCAACGAGAAGAGCTAACAATCCTAAATATATATGCACCCAATACAGGAGCACCCAGATTCATAAAGCAAGTCCTTAGAGACCTACAAAGACACTTAGACTCCCAAAAAATAATAATAAGAAACTTTAACATGCCCTTGTCAACATCAGATAGATCACCGAGACAGAAAGTTACCAGGATATGTAGGAATTGAACTCAGCTCTGAACCAAGATGACCTAATAGACATCTACAGAACTCTCTACCCCAAATCAACAGAATATACATTCTTCTCAGCACCACACACACTTATTCCAAAATTGACCACTTAGTTGGAAGTAAAGCATTCCTCAGAAAATGTAAACAAACAGAAATTATAACAAACTGTCAGAACACAGTGCAATCAAATTTGAACTCAGGATTAAGAAACTCACTCAAAACCACACAACTACACGGAAACTGAACAATCTGCTTCTGAATGACTACTGGGTAAATAACGAAATGAAGGTAGAAATAAAGATGTTCTTTGAAACCAGTGAGAACAAAGACACAACATACCAGAATCTCTGGGACACATTTAAAGCAGTGTGTAGAGGGAAATTTAGAGCACTAAATGCCAACAAGAGAAAGCAGGAAAGATCTAAAATTGATACCCTAATATCACAATTAAAAGAACTAGAGAAGTAAGAGCAAACAAATTCAAAAACTAGCAGAAGGCAAGAAATAACTAAGATCAGAGCAGAACTGAAGGAGGTAGAGACACAAAAAACCCTTCAAAACATCAATGAATCCAGGAGCTGGTTTTTTGAAAAGATCAACAAAATTGATAGAACACTAGCAAGACCAATAAAGCAGAAAAGAGAGAAGAATCAAATAGACACAATAAAAAATGATAAAGGGGATATCACCACCGATCCACAACTACCATCAGAGAATACTATAAACACCTCTACACAAATGAACTGGAAAACCTAGAAGAAATGGATACATTCCTGGACACATACACCTTCCTAAGACTAAACCAGGAAGAAGTTGAATCCCTGAATAGACCAGTAACAGGCTCTGAAATTGAGGCAATAATTAATAGCCTACAAACCAAAAAAAGTCCAGGACCAGACAGATTCACAGCCAAATTCTACCAGAGGTACAAAGAGGAGCTGGTACTATTCCTTCTGAAACTATTGCTATAAATAGAAAAAGAAGGAATCCTCCCTAACTCATCTTATGAGGCCAGCATCATCCTGATACCAAAGCCTGGCAGAGACACAACAAAAAACAGAAAACTTTAGACAAATATCCCTGATGAACATCGATGCAAAAATCCTCAATAAAATACTGACAAACTGAATCCAGCAGCACATTTAAAAGCTTATCCACCACAATCAAGTTGGCCTCATTCCTGGGATGCAAGGCTGGTTCAACATGTGCAAATCAATAAACGTAATCCATCATATAAACAGAACCAAAGACAAAAACCACATGACTATCCCAATAGATGCAGAAAAGGCCTTCAACAAAATTCAACAGCTCTTCATGCTATAAAAACTCTCAATAAACTAGGTATTGATGGAACATATCTCAAAATCATAAGAGCTATTTATGACAAACCCACAGTCAATATCACACTGAATGGGAAAAAACTGGAAGCATTCCCTTTGAAAACTGGCACAAGACAGGGATGCCCTCTCTCACCACTCCTGTTCAACATAGTGTTGGAAGTTCTGGCCAGGGCAATCAGGCAGGAGAAAGAAATAAAGGGTATTCAATTAGGAAAAAAGGAAGTCAAATTGTCACTGTTGGCAGATGACATGATTGTATAATTAGAAAACCCCATCATCTCAGCTCAAAATCTCCTGAAGCTGATAAGCAACTTCAGCAAAGTCTCAGGACACAAAATCAATGTGCAAAAATCACAAGCATTCCTATACACCAATAACAGACAGAGAGCCAAATATGAGTGAACTCCCATTCATAGTTGCTTCAAAGAGAATAAAATACCTAGGAATCCAACTTACAAGGGATGTGAAGGACCTCTTCAAGGAGAACTACAAACCACTGCTCAGTGAAATAAAAGAGGACATAAACAAATGGAAGAGCATTCCATGCTCAAGGGTTGGAAGAATCAATATCGTGAAAATGGCCACACTGCCCAGGGTAATTTATAGATTCAATGCCATCCCCATCAAGCTACCAAGGACTTTTTTCACAGAATTGGAAAAAACTACTTTAAAGTTCATATGGAACCAAAAAAGAGCCCACATAGCCAAGACAACCCTAAGCCAAAAGAACAAAGCTGGAGGCATCACGCTACCTGAATTCAAACTATACTACAAGGCTACAGTAACCAAAACAGCATGGTACTGGTACCAAAACAGAGCTATAGACCAATGGAACAGAATAGAGCCCTAGGAAATTATACCACACATCTACAACCATCTGATCTTTGACAATCCTGACAAAAACAAGAAATAGGGAAAGGATTCCCTATGTAATAAATGGTGCTGGGAAAACTGGTTAGCCATATGTAGAAAGATGAAACTGGATCCCTTCCTTACACCTTATACAAAAATGAATTCAAGATGGATTAAAGACTTAAATGTTAGACCTAAAACCATAAAAATCTTAGAAGAAAATGTAGGCAATACCATTCAGGGCATAGGCATGGGCAAAGACTTCATGACTAAAACACCAAAAGCAATGGCAACAAAAGCCAAAAGAGACAAATGGGATCTAATTAAACTAAAGAGCTTCTGCACAGCAAAAGAAACTACCATCAGAGTGAACAGGCAACCTACAGAATGGGAGAAAATTTTTGCAATCTACTCATCTGACAGAGTGCTAATATCCAGAATCTACAAAGAACTTAAACAAATTTACAAGAAAAAAATCAAACAATCCCATCAAAAATAGGCAAAGGATATGAACAGACACCTCTCAAAAGAAGACTTTTACACAGTCAACAGACACATGATAAAATGCTCATCATCACTGGCCATCAGAGAAATGCAAATCAAAACCACAATGAGATACCATCTCACACCAAGCAGAATGGCGATCATTAAAAAGTCAGGAAACAACAGGTGCTGGAGAGGATGTGGAGAAATAGGAACACTTTTACACTGTTGGTGGGACTGTAAACTAGTTCAACCATTGTGAAAGACAGCGTGGTGATTCCTCAAGGATCTAGAACTAGAAATACCATTTGACCCAGACATCCCATTCCTTGGTATATACCCAAAGGATTATAAATCATGCTGCTATAAAGACACATGCACATGTATGTTTATTGTGGCACTATTCACAATAGAAAACACTTGAAACCAACCCAAATGTCCATCAATGATAGACTGCATTAAGAAAATGTGGCACACATACACCATGGAATACTATGCAGCCATAAAAAAGGATGAGTTCTTGTCCTTTGTAGGGACATGGATGAAGGTGGAAACCATCATTCTGAGCAAACTATTGCAAGGACAGAAAACCAAACACTGCATGTTCTCATAGTAGGATTTGAACAATGAGAACACTTGAACACAGGGTGGGAAACATCACACACTGGGTCCTGTCATAGGGTTGGGGAGGCGGTGGGATAGCATTAGGAGATATACCTAATGTAAATGACAAGTTAATGAATGCAGCATACTAACATGGCACATGTATACATATGTAACAAACCTGCATGTTGTGCACATGTACCCTATAACTTAAAGTATAATAATAATTTAAAAAATGCAGGAGCAGGAGTGAGCAGGTGTGCTCAAGAACAGCAAAGTAGCCAGTGTGACCATAACTGAGTAGAAAGAGCAAATAGAAGATGCAGTCTGTGAGGGAGTGAGAGGCCAGACCCTGTATAACCTGGTATAGTATTACACTAATTAGACTTTTACTCTGTGTGGGGTAAAGAACTCATCACCGAGAATCTTAAGTGAAGAGATGACATAAACTGATCTGTTTTAACAAATCACTCGTATGAAGGACAGAAACAGAAAGACCAGGTGAGGGACTAATAATCCAAGCAAGAGATGAGAGTAACTCGGTCTAGAATAGTAGCATAGAGGTAGAAAGCAGAGATTGGATTTTGGATAAATTTTGAAATTAGAGCTAAGAAGATTTGTTGATAGACTGGGTCTAAGAGAGAGAAATAAATCAATAATGACTCAAAAGATTTTTACCTGAACAACAAAAATGATGGAGCTGCCAAGACTAAAATAGAAAACACAGTTTGGAAGATAGATTGGGGAAATAATCAGGAGGATCAACCTAGAATTACAGATTCAATAAAACAAGACTAAACTTCAAGTCAATAGATGTATCATGGCTAATACAGACATGATTACTCAGAAAGCCATTGAGTCCTATGGTGTGCTTGGAGTTAAGATGGCTGCTCTACAAGAAACTCACTTGCCTCAAATTCCAATGCCAATTTAATTTAGCCATAGGCATGTTGTCAATAACATAGATTATTACATGATACAGAAAATGAATAATACTCTTAGTTTTGTAAGCTATCTTGTGCAGTTTCTTTGAATCTATTTAAAATAGAAAGCTGATACTGTTCCAGTTTATTTGCATGACAAAAAGTGATGTGCAATAGAGATCTTGAATATTTAAGTATCCACAAAAGATAAATGTTCAAGTCAGCTTAAAAATGCTAGAATGATTTTCTTAGTTTCCATAGAGGAAAATATAATCGTCAGTCTCTAAATACTAATCCAGATTTTGGATTGTAAATGTAATTTTTCCCTGCTTTCAGTATCAGATCTATATAAAGAGATCCTAGAAAACTGTATCCTATTAACTATCTTAAACAAGCTCTATTGTTGGGCTACATAATGTTTGAACTATTTGTAATCATTTGTTTCACTATAGAACTGAAAAAAATATCACAAATGGGAATACTAAATTACCAGTAGAACTATTTGTATATAAACAATTTAAATAAGACTCCTTCATCCAAACCAAATATATTTTTCCTTTTAGCAGATATCGTGGTTTTTTGGCCACACAAAAGAAGATGAGAAGATAGACTTTAACAGAAATGGAACACAAAGCACAAGTTAATACAAATGTACAAGTATTTCCTAGTGCAAGGTATACCCTTTTTTAGCCATGTTCTTCATGCTCTTTAATCACAATATTTATTAAATACTATAGTAATTATTGAAAAAAAGACTTTCCTGCATCTACTCTCCAACTCATGCTATGAGGTCAGAGTCATCTTGATACCAGAACCTGGCAGAGATGCAACAAAAAAAGAAAACTTCAGGTCAATATCCTCGATGAACATCAATGCAAAAACGCTCAACCAAATACTGGCAAACCAAACCCAGCAGCACAACATCAAGCTTATCCACCGTGATCAACCGTGATCAAGTAGGCTTTGTCCCTAGGATGTAAGATTGGTTCAACATACACAAAATTAATAAATGTGATTCATAACATAAACAGAACTAAAAACAAAAATCACATGATTATCTCAATAGATGCAGATTGTTAAGTTTATGTGATTGACTGTAGAGTATGTGCCATGTGGCAATGAGAAAAATGTATATTCTCTTGTTTTGGGGTGGAGAGTTCCATAAATGTCTATCAGTTCCATTTGTCTATCAGTTCCAAGTGCTGAGTTCAGGTCCTGAATATCTTCATTAATTTTCTGTCTTGATGATCTGTCTAATATTGCCAGTAAGGTGTTAAAGTCGCCCACTATTGTTATTATTATTGTTTAGGAATCTCTAAGAACTTGCTTTTATGAATCTGGGTGCTCCTGTGTTGGGTATATACATAGTTAGGACAGTTAGATTTTCTTGTTGAATTGAACCTTTCATTATTATGTAGTGCTTTTGTCTCTCTTCATCTTTGTTAGTTTAAAATCTATTGTGTCAGAAACTAGAATTGCAACATCTGCATTATTCTATTTTTCATTTGCTTGGTAGATTTTCCTTCATTCCTTTATTTTGAGCCTAGGCATGTCATTGCTTGTGAGATGGATCTCTTGAAGACAGCATACAAAATGGGTCTGGGTTCTTTATCTAGCTTGCTACTCTGTGCCTTTTAATTAGATCATATAGTCCTTTTTCATTCAAAGTCAGTATTGATATATGTGGATTTGATCCTGTCATCATGATGTTAGCTATTTTGCAGACTTGATTATACGATTGTTGTGTTGTATTGTGTCACTGGTCTGTGTACTTCAGTGTTTTTATGTAGTGGCTTGTAATAGTCTTTTCTTTCCATATTTAGTGCCTCCTTCAGAAGCTCTTGTAAAGCAAGTCTGGTGGTAATGAATTTCCTCAGTATTTGCTTGTCTGAAAAGAATCTTATTTCTTCTTTGCCTATGCAACTTAGTTTGGCCAGATATGAAATTCTGGGTTGGAATTTCTTTTAAGAATGTTGAATATTGCCCACCCCAATCTCTTCTGGCTTGTAGGATTTCTACAGAGAGATTCGCTGTTAGTCTGATGGACTTCCCTTTGTAGGTTATCTGACCTTTCTCTCTAGCTGTCTTTAATATTTTTTCCTTTCATTTTGACCTTGGATAATCTGATGATTATCTGTCTTGGGGACGTTCATCTTGTTAAGTATCTTACTGGGATTCTCTGCATTTCCTGAATTTGAATGTTGGCCTCTCTCTAGGTTGGAGAAGTTCTCATGGATGATATCCTGAAGTATGTTTTCCAAGTTGGTTTCATTATCCCCACCTCTTTCAGGGACACCCATGATTCATAGATTTAATCTCTTTGCATAATTCCATGTTTCTCAGAGGTTTTGTTCATTTCTTCTCGTTTTTTTAAATATTCTTATCTGACTGTCTTGTTTCAGAAAGCCAGTCTTCGGGCTCTAAGATTCTTTCTTCTGCTTGGTCTAGTCTGCTATTAATTCTTGTAATTGCATGAAGAAATTTTTGTAGTGCATTTTTCAGCTCTATCAGGCCAGTTACATTCTTTTCTGTACTGGTTATTTTGCTTGTCACCTCCTACACTGTTTTAACATAATTCTTAGCTTCCTTGAATTGGGCTTCAATGTACTCCTGTTATTCAGTGATCTTCATTCCTATCCATATTCTGAATTCTATTTCTGTCACTTCATCCATCTCTACTCACTTCAGGGACCTTGCTGGAGAAGTGATGCAGTCATTTGGAGGAAATAAGGTACTCTGGCTTTTTGAGTTGTCAGAGTTCTTGTGCTCATTCTTACTTATCTTTATGGATTTGTGTTCTTTCAATCTTTGAGGTTACTGACCTCTGGATGGATTGTTTTTTACTTCATCCTATTTGACGACCTTGAGGGTTTGACTGTGGTCTAAGGTGGATTCCGCCAATTGTATTTGTTTCTGGAAGATGTTAGGGGGCCAACGCTCAGCTCCCAACTTCTGAACTGTGTGCTCTAACTCTGGAAGACTTGTCGTGGTTCCTGACTTTGTTCTCTGGGCTTCTCATGTTTGGAACCCACTGCACTCAGGGGAAAGGAAGACAGGGAGTGAGTTGTGGCAGCTGTGGCAAAGTGCTAATGAATACCAAGTTGCCTGCCTCCCTGCAGGCATTCCGCACATGGCAGAGACAATCCAGCTGGGAGTGGGAAGTCCATGGGGTCCCCTGCTGGAGAGACTGTGCAGTCACACTGGAGGTGGTATTGGCTCAGGGGCGAGGTGCTGGTGGGTGTGGGTCTGGGTGCCTTGTCTGTACCCTGCAAGCAGGAATAATCACTCAGGTTGAGGGAGGATCAACCATTCTCTACACTCACTAAGTTAGCACAATGGCAGAGTACTGGCATGGGTGAGGCTTGTTGACTCTGTGCTTGCCAAGGCCTTGTCTGCAATGTCAGTCAGCAGGGGGAATGACTGCAATGGCAGTCAGCAAGCAGTCAGCAGGGGGAGCAGACTGCACTCCCACACGCGGACGGGGCAAGGAAAGCAAAACCTGTCCACGCAGACATGTACCAGCAAAGTAACGTGACGAGTTGCCATGGGCTCCATGCAAAGCTACAGTATGGGGAGAGACTAGATGAGCTGGTGTGTGGCCATAGGGACCACCTTGCTGGAGCTCTCCACTGTTCAGGCATGGTCTGTCAATGCAGAAGCTATGGTGTGGGGCCCCAAGGCACCCAAGACTACCCTGCAAGCAGGCAATGTCTAGTTGGGGCCCGGGGAGAGGCCAGTCAACCAAGGGGCACTCAGGTTGGACCAGCCCTGTCTGATGGGCAAGACTGCCCTTCAGAAATTAGGTTGAACAGTTTCCCAAAGGCTAAAGTCTCCTACAGGAGCAAGTTGAGCCTAAAGGGGATGGCTGTCCCTGGCCATGCTCCACTACAGAATCCCCTGTATCAAACCCTCTGGGCTGCATATCAGCTAGCTTACCACTCCTACTATTTCTCTAAGCAGCTTTTCCTGCCAATTTGAGCATCTGTGGTCATCAAAGGGCCTTCTCCTACTGGTGTTCCAGAGACTTACGGTGAGAGTGAGTTGCTCCTTGCCAGTTCAACTCACCCATTCTCCTGGAGCTGTTGTGATCCAAAAATTAGTCCCCAGTATTTAGTAGACCTGCACAGGGTTTCTAACTTTCTCCTTCTTCAGCCCAGCTTCTACATCTCCCTCTACCCATTCTCAGTGCCTTCCTTCTCTCTTATCTTATTTAAAAGAGAATTGCATAAAGAAGTGATTTTAAATCTATGTTCATATGCATGCAGTGATAAAGATGCATTTTGTATGAAAATAGCACAAAAAGGGAAGAGAAAACAATTATATGGAAGTACATTTTTGTATATTATTGAAATTAAATTGGTATTAATCCGAACTAGATTGTTAAAATTTAAGATGTTAGTAGTAATCCCCAGGGAAGCCACTAGGAATGTAACTGGACAATATATATGAAGAGAAATTATAACGAAATTTACTGGTACACTAAATGTATTAGTCCATTTTCATGCTGCTGATAAAGATATACCTGAGACTAGGAAGCAAAAGAGGTTTAATTGGACTTAGAGTTCCACATGGCTGGGAAGCCTCAGAATCATGGTGGGAGGTGAAAGGGACTTCTTACATGCTGGTGGCAAGAGAAACTGAGGAATAAGCAAAAGTGGAAACCCCTGATAAACCCATCAGATCTTGTGAGACGTATTCACTATCACAAGAATAGCATGGGAAAGACCAGCCTCCATAATTCAATTACCACTCCTTTGGTCCCTCCCACAACACATGGGAATTCTGGGAGATAAAATTCAAGTTGATATTTGGGTGGGGACACAGCCAAACCATATCACTAAATAAATGTTTATTTGACATGAAAGAAACCAGGAATGAAGGAAGAGAGGGAAAAACTATATATATAGAGAGAGAGAGTTTAAGGAAGCTAAAGATAGAATCCCAATCCCTAGGATTTCTGCTGAAAAATCTGCTGTTAATCTAATTTTTTTAAAATAGGTTACTTGATGCTTTTGCCTCACAGCTCTTAAAATTATTTCCTTCATCTTGACTTTAGATAACCTGATGACTATATGCCTAGGTGATAATCTTTTTGCGATGAATTTCACGGGTGTTCTTTGAGCTTCTTGTATTTGAATTTCTAGATTTCCAACAAGATCAGGGAAGTTTTTCTTGATTGTTTCCTCAAATAAGTTTTCCAAACTTTTAGATTTCTCTTCTTCCTCAGGAACACCAATTGTTCTTATGTTTGGTCACTTAACATAAGCCAAATTTCTTGGAGGCTTTATTCATTTTTAAAATTCTTTTTCGTTTATCTTTTTCAGATTGGGTTAATTTGAAAGCCTTGTCTTTGAGTTCTGAAGTTCTTTCTTCTACTTGTTTTATTCCATTGTTAAAATTTTCAATGTATTTTGCATTTCTCTAAGTGTGTCTTTCATTTCCAGAGTTTTCATTGTCTTTTCTCTATGATATCTATTTCTCTGGATACTTTTTCATCCACATCCATTTTTTAAATTTCTTTAAGTTGGTTTTTACCTTTCCCTGGTACCTCTTTGAGTAGCTTAAAAATCAACCTTCTGAATTCTTTATCTGACAGTTCAGAAACTTCTCCTTGGTTTGGATTTATTCCTTGGTTTGGATCACAAAGATCCGAAGCGTGATCTTTGGGGGTGCTATAAATCTTGTTTTTGCATATTGCCAGAATTCCTTTTCTGGTGCCTTCTCATATGAGTAGACTTTCAGTGAAAAGATATGGAACTCAAGGGCTGCTGTTCAGATTATTTTGTCTCATGGGGTGATCCCCTGAGGTGGTGCTCCCCTCCCCTAGGGATGGCACTTCCTGAGAGCCACACTGCAGTGATTGTTATTGCTCTTCTGGGTCTAGTTACCAAGCAGGCATACCAGGTTCTGGGCTGACACTGGGGAATGTCTGCAAAGAATCCTGTGATGTGATCCATCTTAAGATCTCTCAGCCATGGACCAGCATCTACTCCAGTGGAGGTGACAGGAGTAAAGTGGGATCTGTGGGAACCCTTGATTGTAGTTTTGTTTAGCGTGCTGGTTTCCTTGAATGTTTGTTATGCTATTAGTGAAGTTGTCACATGGACATACTCAAGACCACTGGTTAGCCAGGGTGTTACAGGCAGTGGAATTAGCTATTGTTTTCTCCTTTGGATCATGGTTGTTCTGTTCTGAGTTGCTGTAATGACTTCAGTTGATTGGTCTCCAGCCAGGAGGTGGTGTTTTCAAGAGAGCACAAGCTGTGGTAGTAGGAGGGAGATATAAGTTTGCTCTACATTGGCCAGGATAAGTAGTCACATTTCTCAGGCAATGGGCAGACCCATAGAGCTCCCAAGAGTTTGTCATTTGTCTTCAGCTACCAGGCAGATAGAGAAAAAACATCCAGTTGGGGCAGGGTTAGGCAGGTCTTAGCTCAGACCATCCTTGGGCAAGGTTTGCTGTGGTCACTGTGGGGGGTGGGAAATGGTTCTCAGGCCAATGGAGCTATGTCCCCAGGTGGATTATGGCTGCCTTTGCTGCATCATATAGGTCACCAGGGAAGTGGGGGAAAACCAGCAGTGACAGGCCTTAGCCAGCTCCCATGCAACCAGTAAAGCCAGTCTCACTCCTGCGATGCCCCACCAATAGCACTGAGTTTATATCCAGGCAGCTGGTGAGCAAGGCTGAGATCTTGTATCAGGCTACAAGCCTCCCCATTGAGAAAGCAGCACAACCCACCTGCCATGCTGTGGGCTGTGGTTTCTGTGTTGGTATCTGTACTTCCCATTCACCCCCCACCCCCCAGATTCTGCTCAGGAAAATTTGTGTTCAGTCAAAATTATTACAAAGTTTAGCTATAGCTTTTTTAATCCTATGGCCCCTCCCCAATTCTGCTGGCTGCTTTCCCCATAGACCCCTGTGAGATAAAGCCAGGAATGGCTTCCCTGGACTCAAGCTGGGAACTGAGAGTGCCTACAGGGCTTTTTTCTACTTTTTCTACTTTTATATTTCTCTCAGCTCTCTAAATTCATTTCAGCTCTAGGTAGGGTTAAATCCTTCTCCAATAATCTGGATTTTCAGGCTCCCCAGTGGGGATGTGTGTTTGAAGGCGGGCTCTTCCCCACTTACACTTTAAGAACTCACAGTTTTTCAGCTGTCTCATGGAGTCTGTAGTGGCAAGCCACTTCTTTCAAAGGGTCTGTGAATTCTTTTAGTTTTCCTACTACATTCCTGCAGTGGTTCTTGGGGCAAAAGTTCACCGTGTGAGTCTCCACATGCTCTTCTGTCTGTACAAGTGGGAGCCGCACATTAGTCCTGTCTCCTTGATACCATTTTTTCGATATGAACAATTATGTGCCAACAAATTAGATGACCTAGATGAAATGGACAAATTTCTAGAAAAACATAAATTAACAAAACTGACTCAAGAGAGAATATAAATCTGAATAGACCTATAATAAGTAAAGATATTTAATTAGTAATCACAAACTTTGCACAAAGTAATGCACAGAGATGACTCCAGTTATAAATTCTACCAAAATGTTTAAAGAACGTTACTCCCTCATACACTCTCTCAAAAAATAGAAGAGGATGGAACACTGTCTAATTTATACTATGAAATTGATATTACTCTAATACCAAAACCACACAAAGATATCACAAGAAAACTATGGACTAATATATTTTATGACATAGAGACAAAAATCCTCTGGAAAATACTAGTAAATTGAGTCTAGCAATATATAACAAGGATTATTCATCAATATCAAGTGAGATTTATTCCAGAAATGCAAACTTTGTTCAACATACAAAAATTAATCAATGAGATATACCATATTAATAGAATAAAAGACAAAAACGACAAGATCATTTCAATTGACATTATGATGGTTAATTTTATATGTCAGCTGGAATGGACAATGAAGTACCCAGACTAAGCATTATTTCTTGGTGCATCTGTGAGGGTGTTTCCTGATGAAATTAACATTTGAATTGGAGGGCTCAGTAAAGTACATTGTTCTCCTAAATGTGGTTGGGTATCATTCAATCCATTGAGGGTCTAAATAGAACAAAAGGCAGAAGAAATAAGAATTGGCCTCCTTTTTTCGTGCGTCACTGCTTCATCTGGGACATCTCACATCATCTTCTCCTGCCCTTGGACCAGGAGTTACATAATCAACTCCTGGTTCTCAGGCTTTGGCCTTGGACTAAATTACACCAATGGCTTTCCTGGGTCTGCAGGTTGTAGATAGAAGACCATGTGAGTTCTCAACCTCTATAATCTTGGGAGCCAATTCCTTACTATAGATAGATAGATGATAGATAGATAAATAGATGGATAGATAGATAATATGGATATAGTGTGATACTAGCATAGGGGTACATACATACAATGTGGTACTAGCATATATATATTTGATGCTCTCAAGTATACATTGTTGCACTAGGATAAGGGTAGACATATAGATCTGAAAGTCCATAAATAAACCTCTGTTTCATACTATATGCAAAAGCCAACTCAATATGAATCAAAAACCTAAATGCAAAAGATAAAATTATAAAACTTTCAGGAGAAAACATTGGGGAAAACCCTGAACTTGGATAAGACAATGATTTATTAAAAGTGACACTAAAAGCATAAGCACACTTCCACCACAAAAAGATAATCTGTACTTCATCAAAATTAAAACTCTTGTGCTCCAAAGGACACTTTTTTAAAATAGCTTTAGGAGTAAAAGTGGTTTCTGGTTACCTGGATGAATTGCATGGTGGCGAAGTCTGGGATTTTAGTGCATCCATCACCCAAATAGTGTACATTGTACCCAATAGGTAGTTTTTCATCATTTGCCTCCCAGCTTCCCCTCTTCTGAATCTCAAATATTTATTATACCACTCTGTATGCCTTTGCACACCCATAACTTACCTCCCACTTCTAAGTGAAAACATGGGGTATTTGGTTTTTGATTCCTGAGTTATCTCACTTAGGATAATGGACTCCAGTTCCATCCAAGTTACTGCAAAAGAAATTATTTTATAAATTTTTATAGCTGAGAAGTATTCCATTGTGTGTGTGTATATATATACACACATATATATCACATTTTCCTTAACCACTTATTAGTTGTTGGGCACTTAGGTTGGTTTCATATGTTTGCAATTGGGAATTGTGTTGTGATAAACATATGCAGGCAGGTATCTTTTTAATAGAGTGACTTATTTTCCTTTGGGTAGATACCCAGTAGTGAGATTGCTGGGTTGCATGGTAGATCTATTTTAGTTTTCTCAGAAATATTCATACTGTTTTGCATAGAGGCTGTACTAATTTACATTCTCACCAAAAGTATATAAGTGTTCCCTTTTCAGCAGATCCACGCCAACATCTATGCTTTTTTTACTTTTTAATAATAGCCACTTTGGCTGTGGTAAGGTGGTATCTCATTGTGGTTTTAATTTGCATTTCCCTGATGATTAGTGATGTTGAACATTTTCTGATATGTTTGTTAGCCATGTGTGTATCTTCTTTTGAGAAATGTCTATTTGTGTCATTTGCCACTTTTTAATGATTTTTTTTTCTTGCTGATATGTTTGAGTTCCTTGTAGACTCTGGATATTAGTCCTTTGTCAGATGCATAATTTATAAACATTTTCTCCCATTCCATAAGCTGCTGATCTAATCTGATAATTATTTCTTTCACTATGCAGAGCCTTTTTACTTTAATTAGTTCCCATTTATTTGTTTTTGTTTTGCTGCATTTGCTTTTAGGGTCTTAGTCATAAATCATTTGCCTAAGCCAATGTCCAGAAATGTTTTTCAAGGTTTTCTTATAGAATTTTTAGGTTTTAAGACTTAAAGTCTTTAATTCATCTTAAGTTAATTTTGGTATATGGTGAGAGATGGGGATAGTTTCATTTCTCCAATGTGGCTCTCCAATTTTTCCAGTACCATTTGAATAGGAAATCTTTTCCCCAATTTATGTTTCTGTATTGCTTTTTCCAAGATCAGTTGGTTGTAACTATTTGGCTTTATTTATGTGTTCTCTATTCTGTTCCATTGGCCTAGTTATCTGCCTTTATACCAGTACCATGCTGTTTGGGTTACTGTAGCCTTGTAGTATAATTTGAAGTGGGCTAATGCAATGTCTCCAGATTTGTTCTTTTTGCACAGGATTGCTTTCCCTATTTGGACTCTTTTTTGGTTCCATGTGAATCTTAGGATTGCTTTTTCTAATTCTGTGAAAAATGATGTTAGCATTATGATAGGAATTGCATTGAATCTATAGATGCTTTGGGCAGTGTGGTCATTTTCACAATATTGATTTATCCAATCCATGTATTTGTGTTATCTATGATTTCTTCAGCAGTGTTTTGTAGTTCTCTTGGTAGAGATCTTTCACCTCCTTCATTAAGTATATTCCTGGGTATTTTATTTTGTTTTGTTTTTGTAGCTATTGTATAAAGGATTGAGTTCTTGATTTCATTCTCTGCTTGATCATTGTTGGTGTGTAGCAGTGGCACTAATTCACAAACATATTAATCTTGTAACTTGAGACTTTACTAATTCATTTTTCAGACCTAGGAGTCTTTTAGAGGAGTATTTAGGGTTTTCTAGATGTAAGATAATATCATCAGCAAACAGAGATAATTTGACTTCCTATTTTCCAATTGGGGTGTCCTTTATTTCTTGGCCTTGCCTGAATGCTTTGGCTAGGACTCCCCAAAGGACACTATTAAGAAAGTAAAAAGAAAACATACAGAAGAGCTCGCAGCGCGAGTGACACAGAAGACCGGTGATTTCTGCATTATCAACTGAGGTACTGGGTTCATCTCACTGGGGAGTGCCGGACAATCGGTGCTGGTCAGCTGTTGCAGCCCGACCAGCGAGAGCTGAAGCAAGGCGAGGCATCGCCTCACCTGGGAAGTGCAAGGGGGATAGGAATCCCTTTTCCTAGCCAGGGGAACTGAGACACACAACACCTGGAAAATCGGGTAACTCCCACCCCAATACTGTGCTTTAAGCAAAAGGGCACACCAGGATATTATATCCCACACCTGGCCAGGAGGGTCCCACACCCACAGAGCCTTCCTCATTGCTAGCACAGCAGTCTGCGATCTTGCGGCAAGGCAGCAGCAAGGCTGGGGGAGGGGCGCCCGCCATTGCTGAGGCTTAAGTAGGTAAACAAAGCCCTGGGAAGATCGAACTGGGTGGAGTTCACAGCAGCTCAAGGAGGCCTGCCAGTCTCTGTAGACTCCACCTCTGGGGACAGGGCACAGCTAAACAACAACAACAACAACAACAACAACAAAAAAGCAACAGAAACCTCTGCAGACGCAAGCAACTCTGTCTAACAGCTTTGAAGAGAGCAGTGAATCTCCCAACGCGGAGGTTGAGATCTGAGAAGGGACAGACTGCTGCTCAAGTGGGTCTCTGACCCCTGAGTAGCCTAACTGGGAGACATCCTCCACTAAGGGGCATACCGACACCCCACACCTCACACGGTGGAGTACACCCCTGAGAGGAAGCTTCCAAAGCAAGAATCAGACAGGTACACTCGCTGTTCAGCAGTATTCTATTTTCTGCAGCCTCTGCTGCTGACACCCAGGCAAACAGGGTCTGGAGTGGACCTCAAGCAATCTCCAACAGACCTACAGCTGAGGGTCCTGACTGTTAGAAGGAAAACTAACACACAGGAAGGACACCCACACCAAAACCCCACCAGTACGTCACCATCATCAAAGACCAGAGGCAGATAAAACCACAAAGATGGGGAAAAAGCAGGGCAGAAAAGCTGGAAATTCAAAAAATAAGAGCGCATCTCCCCCTCCAAAGGAATGCAGCTCATCGCCAGCAACGGATCAAAGCTGGACGGAGAATGACTTTGACGAGATGAGAGAAGAAGGCTTCAGTCCATCAAAGCCTTCTCAGAGCTAAAGGAGGAATTACATACCCAGTGCAAAGAAACTAAAAATCTTGAAAAAAGAGTGGAAGAATTGATAACCAGAATAATTAATGCAGAGAAGGCCATAAACAAACAGAGATGAAAACCATGACACGAGAAATACGTGACAAATGCACAAGCTTCAGTAACTGACTCGATCAAGTGGAAGAAAGGGTATCAGTGACTGAAGATCAAATGAATGAAATGAAGTGAGAAGGAAACTTTAGAGAAAAAGGAGTAACAAGAAACGAACAAAACCTCCAAGAAATATGGGACTATGTGAACAGGCCAAATCAACGTCTGATTGGTGTACATGAAAGTGATGGGGAGAATGGAACCAAGTTGGAAAACACTCCAGGATATTATCCAGGAGAACTTCCCCAACCTAGCAAGGAAGGCCAACACTCAAATTCAGGAAATACAGAGAATACCACAAAGATACTCCTTGAGAAGAGCAACTCCAAGACACGTAAATGTCAGATTCACCAAAGTTGAAACGAAAGAAAAATGTTAAGGGCAGCCAATGAGAAAGGACAGGTTATCCACAAAGGGAAGCCCATCAGACTAACAGCGGATCTCTCAGCAGAAACTCTACAAGACAGAAGAGACTGGGGGCCAATATTCAACATTCTTAAAGAAAAGAATTTTAAACCCAGAATTTCATATCCAGCCAAACTAAGTTTCATAAGTGAAGGAGAAATAAAATCCTTTACAGATAAGCAAATGTTTAGAGATTTTGTCACCACCAGGCCTGCCTTACAAGAGACCCTGAAGGAAGCACTAAATATGGAAAGGAACAACCGGTACCAGCCATTGCAAAAACATGCCAAAATGTAAAGACCATCGAGGCTAGGAAGAAACTGCATCAACTAACGAGCAAAATAACCGGCTAATATCATAACGGCAGGATCAAGTTCACACATAACAATATTAACCTTAAATGTAAATGGACTAAATGTTCCAATTAAAAGACACAGACTGGCAAATTTGATAAAGAGTCAAGACCCATCAGTCTGCTGTATTCAGGAGACCCATCTCACATGCAGAGACATACATAGGCTCAAAATAAAGGGATGGAGGAAGATCTACCAAGCAAATGGAGAACAAAAGAAGCAGTGGTTGCAATACTAGTCTCTGATAAAACAGACTTTAAATCATCAAAGATCAAAAGAGAAAAAGAAGGCCATTACATAATGGTAAAGGGATCAATTCAACAGGAAGAGCTAACTATCCTAAATATATATGCACCCAATACAGGAGAACCCAGATTCATAAAGCAAGTCCTTAGAGACTTACAAAGAGACTTAGACTCCCATACAATAATAATGGGAGACTTCAACACCCCACTGTCAACATTAGACAGATCAACGAGACAGAAAGTTAACAAGGATATCCAGGAATTGAACTCATCTCTGCAGCAGGCAGACCTAATAGACATCTACAGAACTCTCCACCCCAAATCAACAGAATATACATTCTTCTCAGTACCACACCACACTTATTCCAAAACTGACCACATAATTGGAAGTAAAGCACTCCTCAGCAAATGTAAAAGAACAGAAATTATAACAAACTGTCTCTCAGACCACAGTGCAATCAAACTAGAACTCAGGACTAAGAAACTCAATCAAAACCGCTCAACTACATGGAAACTGAACAACCTGCTCTTGAATGACTACTGGGTATACAACCAAATGAAGGCAGAAATAAAGATGTTCTTTGAAACCAATGAGAACAAAGATACAACATACCAGAATCTCTGGGACACATTTAAAGCAGTGTGTAGAGGGAAATTTATAGCACTAAATGCACACAAGAGAAAGCTGGAAAGATCTAAAATGGACACTCTAACATCACAATTAAAAAAACTAGAGAAGCAAGAGCAAACACATTCAAAAGCTAGCAGAAGGCAAGAAATAACTAAGATCAGAGCAGAACTGAAGGAGATAGAGACACAAAAAACCCTCCAAAAAATCAATGAATCCAGGAGTTGGTTTTCTGAAAAGATCAACAAAATTGACAGACCACTAGCAAGACTAATAAAGAAGAAAAGAGAGAAGAATCGAATAGACGCAATAAAAAATGATAAAGGGGATATCACCACCGACCCCACAGAAATACAAACTACCATCAGAGAATACTATAAACACCTCTACGCAAATAAACTAGAAAATCTAGAAGAAATGGATAATTTCCTGGACACTTACACTCTCCCAAGACTAAACCAGGAAGAAGCTGAATCCCTGAATATACCAATAGCAGGCTCTGAAATTGAGGCAATAATTAATAGCCTACCAACCAAAAAAAAGTCCAGGACCAGATGGATTCACAGCTGAATTCTACCAGAGGTACAAGGAGGAGCTGGTACCATTCCTTCTGAAACTATTCCAATCAATAGAAAAAGAGGGAATCCTCCCTAACTCATTTTATGAGGCCAACATCATCCTGATACCAAAGTCTGGCAGAGACACAACAAAAAAAAGAGAATTTTAGACCAATATCCCTGATGAACATCGACGCAATTTCCTCAATAAAATACTGGCAAACCGGATCCAGCAGCACATCAAAAAGCTTATCCACCATGATCAAGTTGGCTTCATCCCTGGGATGCAAGGCTGGTTCAACATTCGCAAATCAATAAACGTAATCCAGCATATAAACAGAACCAAAGACAAAAACCACATGATTATCTCAATAGATGCAGAAAAGGCCTTTGACAAAATTCAACAGTCCTTCATGCTAAAAACTCTCAATAAATTCGGTATTGATGGAACGTATCTCAAAATCATAAGAGCTATTTATGACAAACCCACAGCGAATATCATACTGAATGCGCAAAAACTGGAAAAATTCCCTTTGAAAACTGGCACAAGACAGGGATGCCCTCTCTCACCACTCCTATTCAACATAGTGTTGGAAGTTCTGGCTAGGGCAATCAGGCAAGAGAAAGATATAAAGGGTATTCAAGTAGGAAAATGGGAAGTCAAATTGTCCCTGTTTGCAGATGACATGATTGTATATTTAGAAAACCCCATTGTCTCAGCCCAAAATCTCCTTAGGCTGATAAGCAACTTCAGCAAAGTCTCAGGATACAAAATTAATGTGCAAAAATCACAAGCATTCTTATACACCAGTAACAGACAAACAGAGAGCCAAATCAGGAATGAACTTCCATTCACAATTGCTTCAAAGAGAATAAAATACCTAGGAATCCAAATTACAAGGGATGTAAAGGACCTCTTCAAGGAGAAGTACAAACCACTGCTCAGTGAAATAAAAGAGGACACAAACAAATGGAAGAACATACCATGCTTATGGATAGGAAGAATCAATATCGTGAAAATGGCCATACTGCCCAAGGTGATTTATAGATTCAATGCCATCCCCATCAAGCTACCAATGAGTTTCTTCACAGAATTGGAAAAAACTGCTTTAAAGTTCATATGGAACCAAAAAAGAGCCCATATCTCCAAGACAATCCTAAGTCAAAAAAATAAAGCTGGAGGCATCACGCTACCTGACTTCAAACTATACTATAAGGCTACAGTAACCAAAACAGCATGGTACTGGTACCAAAACAGAGATATAGACCAATGGAACAGAACAGAGTCCTCAGAAATTATACCACACATCTACAGCCATCTGATCTTTGATAAACCTGAGAAAAACAAGAAATGGAGAAAGGATTCCCTATTTGATAAATGGTGCTGGGATAATTGGCTAGCCATAAGTAGAAAGCTGAAACTGGATCCTTTCCTTACTCCTTATATGAATATTAATTCAAGATGGATTAGAGACTTAAATGTTAGACCTAATACCGTAAAAACCCTCGAAGAAAACCTAGGTAACATTCAGGACATAGGCATGGGCGAGGACTTCATGTCTAAAACACCAAAAGCAATGGCAACAAAAGCCAAAATTGGCAAATGGGATCTAATTAAACTAAAGAGCTTCTGCACAGCAAAAGAAACTACCATCAGAGTGAACAGGCAACCTACAGAATGGGAGAAAACTTTTGCAATCTACTCATCAGACAAAAGTCTAATATCCAGAACCTAGAAAGAGCTCAAACAAATTTACAAGAAAAAAACAAACAACCCCATCAAAAAGTGGGCAAAGGATATGAATAGACATTTCTCAAAAGAGGACATTCATACAGCCAACAGACACATGAAAAAATGCTCATCATCACTGGCCATCAGAGAAATGCAAATCAAAACCACAATGAGATACCATCTCACACCAGTTAGAATGGCAATCATTAAAAAGTCAGGAAACAACAAGTGCTGGAGAGGATGTGGAGAAATAGGAACACTTTTACACTGTTGGTGGGATTGTAAACTAGTTCAACCATTATGGAAAACAGTATGGCGATTCCTCAAGGATCTAGAACTAGAAGTACCATATGACCCAGCCATCCCATTACTGGGTATATACCCAAAGGATTATAAATCATGCTGCTATAAAGACACATGCCCATGTGTGTTTATTACGGCACTATTCACAATAGCAAAGACTTGGAATCAACCCAAATGTCCATCAGAGACAGACTGGATTAAGAAAATGTGGCACATATACACCATGGAATACTATGCAGCCATCAAAAAGGATGAGTTTGTGTCCTTTGTAGGGACATGGATGCAGCTGGAAACCATTATTCTCAGCAAACTATCGCAAGAACAGAAAACCAAACACCGCATGGTCTCACTCATAGGTGGGAACTGAACAATGAGATCACTTGGACTCGGGAAGGGGAACATCACACACTGGGGCCTATCACGGGGAGGGGGGAGGGGGGAGGGATTGCACTGGGAGTTATACCTGATGTAAATGACGAGTTGATGCGTGCTGACAAGTTGATGGGTGTAGTACACTAACATGGCACAAGTATACATATGTAACAAACCTGCACGTTATGCACATGTACCCTAGAACTTAAAGTATAATTAAAAAAAAAAAAAGAAAACATACAGAAAGGAATAAAATACGTGCAAATCATGTGTCCAATATAGGTCTGATTTATACTTAAAGAATTCTTTTGACTAAACATTAAAAAGACACCCCCATTTTTCAAATCAGCAAAGTATTTAAATAAATTTTCCCCGAAGAAAATATATAAATCATCAATAAGCACATGAAACTATGCTCAACATCACTGGTCATTAGGGAAAGGCAAATAAAACTAACAATAAGATACCACTTTACACCCACTAGGATGGCTATAACCAAGAAAACAAATAATAACAAGTGTGTTGCTGAGGATGTAGAGTTTTAAAACCTTTATACATTCCTGATGAAAGTGTAAAATGATGCATCCTTGTTGAAGACAGTTTGGCACTTCCTTAAAACTTTAAACAGAGTTGACATGCAATCCAGCAATTCAACTGGAGGTATCTACCCATGAGAATTGAAAACATAACGTTTACACAAAAACAGGTACTCAAATGTTAATGGTGTTGGGGCTCAATGTTTCCTTTACATTAGTCAAAGGTGAATTTTGACTCTTGCAAAGAAAGAACCCTAATAAAAACACTATATATAGTGCTAATATAATAACACCCAGTTTGAATACATGTGCCTTTCCCTAAATGCTCTATTCTCACAGAGTAGACTCATTGATATTTATCATATTAGTTGGCGTCATAATTATTAACATATATAATTATGTTTGTTAAACAACTAATCAAAGGTCAAACAACTACTACATTTCAGAGGCAGAAATCCCACACAACCATTCAGCTCCAAGATTGATTCTACAGTTCACTTTGAAGAGGGTGAGGCTGTGGTCAGGAATAAGGGAGAGTGAGAGAGCACATTCTGAGCAAAGGATGAAGCTGTAAAAGCCAAGCCCTATCCACAAGGCCTAGAGTCCTTTACTGTTATATGAAGCCTCAGAACCGATATGAGCTTCTTCAGATGTGATATTTCTGCTACTTAGATTAAGAATTAGTATTGTACACATTATTGTACATCAATGTACAATGTACATCATATTATTGTCCACTCATGCTCATAGCAGCATTATTCCCAATAGCCAAAAGGTGGAAACAACTCAACTATCCCTCAGATAAATGGATAAACAAAATGTTTTATATAATGTTTTATGTGTGTGTGTCTAATGAAATGTTATTCAGCCAAAAGAATGGCATTCTAATATATGCTACATGTATTAGATGAGCCTTGGAAACATTATGCTAAGTGAAATAACACATATGAAAAGAATAAATATTGTATGATGTCACTTATATGAGGTAGATAGAATATTAAAATTCATACAGACAGAAAGTAGAATAGTGGTTACTAGGGGCTGGGAAAAGGAGGTAATGTTGGACCCAGCAGTGGAGCAGGATCCCCAGCACTGAAGGCCACACAGTGTCCTACACCCCAGAGAACAGGCAATTTAACCCACTGGGAGGCTGTTCCTAAAACAAAGGGAAGATAGCATATACTCCCTAGAGTTTAAAAGCTGCCTGCCTGGGTCGATTGCCAATGACTGCAACCTCACCCCACCAGCAGCAGGGCTGCTCTACACTGACATGCATTCTGAGGACACGTTCTCCCCCAGGCCCACCCAGGCTGGAACTGCTTCCCAAGTACTCAAAAACACCCTTTGAGAGCCTGGGATCATCCCACCTCATCCACCATTGTTGTTATCCATGCATTTCTCCTTGGGGCTTGAGGATGGGCCCACCCGCCTGCCACTACCACCACTGCCAGCAGTCATCCACACACACCACTTGGGGCCTGGACTGACCTGCTCAGCCCATTTCAGCCAGCACTAAAACCAGCATGTTCTGCCTGGGAGCCCAAGGGTTGTTCTACCATCTGTACTGCCATCTCCCACACCATACATGCTACCCAGAGGCCCAAGCATTCATCCATTTTCCCAGTCCATCACTGGCACTGCCAGCACCTGAGAGAGAGCCTGGAGGCCCAGGAATCAGTATACCTGGACTTCCTAACACCAGTGCCCACAAATGTCATCCAGGCCCCCAAGGACACACATGCTCAGCCCACTGCTGCCACCACTGGGTTCTGGAGAGAGGCCCATCTGTTGTCCTCATCCCAATAAAGCCTCACCACAGCCTCCACTAACAACTGCAGCCTAAGCCTCTGAAGAAATCACAGACACCACTAAGGCCATTTAGGGCCAAAGAAATTATACAAAGATGACACTGCTGCACACACCCAGAATCAAAGTTAAGGGGCCTACCCAACCAACACTGTAGATGCATTTTCAGGAAAAAAGATTTCCCATGTAAAAGTTAATCCAGAAAAATGGAAGAAGTAGCCATTACATGACAGGAGCAGTCAGATATCAATGTAAAGAAACATAAAACATAAACATTACAGAAACAAGAAACATGAACATTACAGATATTAATGTAAAAACACAAGAAATACGAAAAAGTAAGGGAATATAAAACCTCCAAAAGAAAATAATAATTCTCCAGCAACAGATTCTAAGGAAACCAAAATGCATGAAATGCCTGAAAAAGAATTTGAAGTGATAATATCAAAGGAGCTCCATGAGATACAAGAGAACACAGACAAACATTACAACAATGTACAACAAAATCAGAAAAAAAAAATGCTTTCAGATATGAGTGAGAAATTCACCAAAGACATCATTTAAAGAGAACCAAACAAATCCTGAAACTGAAGAATATAATTGATAATAGACTAGATGAAATGAAAAAACGAATTTCAGAACTTGAAGACAAGTCTTTTGAAATAACTCAGAAAAATAGAAAAAAAATGAAGAACACTTATGTGACAAATGAGATACCAGAAAGAAACCCAAATTTTTAATTATGGGTATTCCAGAAGTTGAAGAAAAGCCCAAAGGCATAGAAAATCTATGTAACAAAATGATAGCTAAGAATGTCATAAGTCTAGCAAGAGATTTAGACATCTAAATACAGAAAACTCAGATTCCTAAGTAGATACAATCTAAAAAGGTCTCTCCATAGTACATTACATGAAAACTGTCAAAAGTCAAAGACAAAGAAAGAATTCTAAGAACAGCAAGATGAGGATTCCCATAAATGTGACTAGACATTCAGTAACTAACAGCACTAAAGTGACTAAGATCTAGTCACATATAAGGGAACCCCTCATCAGAATAACAGATTTCTCAGCAGAAATCTTACAGGCCAGAAGAGAATGGGATGAAATATTCAAAATACTAAAAGAAATAAATCTGCTAGCCAAAAATGTTATACCCAGCATAATTATCCTTTATAAATGAAGGATAAATAAAGTATTTCCCAGACAAGCAAAAACTGAGGGAATTTATCACCACTAGACCAGTTGCACAAGAAATGCCTAAGAAAAGCATACCCTTGGAAGGGAAAAAACAATATCTATCACTACAAAAGCACACAAAAGTATAAAACTTACTGGTAAAACAAACTGACAAATGAGGAGGAGAAAGAACTCAAATGTTAATACTACAGAAAAACACAAAACTATAGTGACAATAAGAAAGAAATAACAAAGGATATACAAAACCAGAAAGCAATTACCAAAATGACAAAATGACAGGAATAAGAGTTCCCTCACATGTCAATAATAACCTTGAATGCAAATAGATGAAATATTCTACTTAAAAGATATACAATGGGGTGGCTGGCAAGATAGCCGAATAGGAACAACTCTGGTCTGCAGCTCCCAGAGAGATCAAGGCAGAAGGCAGGTGATTTCTGCATTTCCAATTGAGGTAGCTGGCTCATCTCACTGGGACTGGTTAGACAGTGGGCACAGTCCACAGAGGGCAAGCCAAAGAAGGGTGGGGCGTCGCCTCACCCGGGAAGTGCAAGGGATTGGGGAACTCCCTCCCATAGTGAAGGGAAGTCTTGAGGGACTGTGCTGTGAGGAATGGTGCATTACAGCCTAGATACTATGCCTTTCCCACAGTCTTTGCAACACACAGCCCAGGAGATTCCCTTGGGTGCCTACACCAGCAGTGCCCTGGATTTCAAGCACAAAACTGGGTGGCCATTTGGTCAGACACTGAGCTAGCTGCAGGAATATTTTTTCTACCCCAGTGGTGCCAGGAACACAAGCAAGACAGAACCATTCCTTCCCCTGGAAAGGGGACAGAAGCCAGGGAGACAATTAGTCTAACTCAGTGGATCCCACTACCACGGAGCCCAGAAAGCTAAGATCCACTGGCTTGAAATTCTCACTGCCTAGAAGAAAACCAAGGCAATACCATTCAGGACATAGGCATGGGCAAGGACTTCATGTGTAAAACACCAAAAGCAATGGCAACAAAAGCCAAAATTGACAAATGGGATCTAACTAAACTAAAGAGCTTCTGCACAGCAAAACAAACTACCATCAGAGGGAACAGGCAGCCTACAGAATGGGAGAAAATTTTTGCTATCTACTCATCTGACAAAAGGCTAATATCCAGAACCTACAAAGAACTCAAATTTACAAGAAAAAAAAAGAAAACCCCATCAAAAAGTGGGAAAAGGATATGAACAGACACTTCTCAAAAGAAGACATTTATGCAGCCAACAGACACATGATAAAATGCTCATCATCACCAGCCATCAGACAAATGCAAATCAAAACCACAATGAGATACCGTCTCACACCAGTTAGAATGGTGATCATTAAAAAGTCAGAAAACAACATGTGCTGGAGAGGATGTGGAGAAATAGGAACACTTTTACACTGTTGGTGGGAGTGAACACTAGTTCAATCATTGTGGAAGACACAGTGGCGAGTCCTCAAGGATCTAGAACTAGAAATACCATCTGATCCAGCCATCCCATTACTGGGTATATACCCAAAGGATTATAAATCATGCTGCTATAAAGACACATGCCCATGTGTGTTTATTACGGCACTATTCACAATAGCAAAGACTTGGAACCAACCCAAATGTCCATCAATGACAGACTGGATTAAGAAATTGTGGCACATATACACCATGGAATACTATGCAGCCATAAAAAAGGATGAGTTTGTGTCCTTTGTAGGGACATGGATGCAGCTGGAAACCATCATTCTCAGCAAACTATCACAAGGACAGAAAACCAAACCCCGCATGTTCTCACTTGTAGGTGTGAATTGAACAATGAGATCACTTGGACACAGGAAGGGGAACATTACACACACTGGGGCCTCTCGTGGGGTGGGGGGAAGTGGGAGGGATAGCATTAGGAGATATACCTAATGTAAATGACAAGTTAATGGGTGCAGCACACCAACATAGCACATATATACATATGTAACAAACCTGCACATTGTGCACATGTACCCTAGAACATAAACTGTATTAAAAAAAGAAAACAAAAGAAATTCTCACTGCCAGCACAACAGTCTGAAGTCAAACTGAGATGCTAGAGCTTGGTGTGGGGAGGGGCAGCCACCATTACTGAGGCTTGAGTATGCAATTTTCCCCTCACAGTGTAAACTCGGACTGGTTGGAGCCCACCGCAGCACCACAAAGCTGCTGTAGTCAGACTGTCCCTCAAGATTCCTCCTGTCTGGGCAGGGCATCTCTGAAAGAAAGGAAGCCGTGCAGTCAGGGGCTTATAGATAAAACTCTCATCTCCCTGGGACAGAACACCTGGGGGAAGGGGCAGCTGTGGGCGCAGCTTCAGCAGACCTAAATGTTCCTGCCTGCCAGTTCTGAAGAGAGCAGAAGATCTCCCAGCACTGCACTCGAGCTCTGCTAAGAAACAGACTGCCTCCTCAAGTGGGTACGTGACCCCTCTACCATATTGCATAGAGTAATTTATAAATGCAATGCTATCCCCATCAAGCTACCATTTACTTTCTTCACAGAATTAGGAAAAAACTACTTTAAATTTCACATGGAACCAAAAAAGAGCCCTTGTAGCCAAGACGATCCTAAGCAAAAAACAAAGCTAGAGGCATCATGCTACCTGACTTCAAACTATACTACAAGGCTGTAGTACCAAAACAGATATATAGACCAATGGAACAGAACAGAAGCCTCAGAAATAATGTCACACATCTACAACCATCTGATCTTTGACAAACCTGACAAAAATAAGCAATGGGGAAAGGATTCCCTATTTAATAAATGGTGTTGGGAAAACTCACTAGCCATATGCAGAAAACTGAAACTAGATCTCTTCCTTACACCATATAACAAAATTAACTCAAGATGGATTAAAGACTTAAACTGTAGGACCTAATACCATAAAAACCCTAAAGAAAACCTAGGCAATACCATTCGGGACATAGGCATGGGCAAAGACTTCACGACTAAAACACGAAAAGCAATGGCAATAAAAGCCAAAATTGACAAATGGGATCTAATTAAACCAAAGAGCTTCTGCACAGCAAAAGAAACTATTATCAGAGTGAACAGGCAACCTACAGAATGAAAGAAAATTTTTACATTGTAGCCATCTGACAAAGGGCTAATTTCCAGAATCTAGGAAGAACTTAAACAAACTTACAAGAAAATAACCCCATCAAAAAGTGGGCAAAGGATATGAACAGACACTTCTCAAAAGAAGACATTTATGCAGCCAACAGACACATGAAAAAATGCTCTTCATCACTGGTCATTAGAGAAATGCAAATCAAAACCACAGTGAGATACCATCTCATGCCAGTTAGAATGGTGATCATTAAAAAGTCAGGAAACAGCAGATGCTGGAGAAGATGTGGAGAAACAGGAATGCTTTTACACTGTTGGTGGGAGAGTAAATTAGTTCAACCATTGCGGAAGACAATGTGGCAATTCCTCAAGGGTCTAAAATCAGAAATACATTTGACCCAGCCATCCCATTACTGGGTATATATCCAAAGGATTACAAATCATGCTGCTATAAAGACACGTGCACACGTATGTTTATTGCAGCACTATTCACAATAGCAAAGACTTGGAACCAACCCAAATGTCCATCAATGACAGACTGGATTAAGAAATTGTGGCACATATACACCATGGAATATTATGCAGCCATAAAAAAGGATGAGTTCATGTCCTTTGCAGGTACATGGATGCAGCTGGAAACCATCATTCTCAGCAGACTATCACAAGAACAGAAAACCAAACACCACATGTTCTCACTTATAAGTGGGATTTGAACAATGAGAACATATGGACACAGAGAGGGGATAATCACACACCAGGGCCTGCCGGTGGGTGGGGTGAAAGGGGAGGGATAGCATTAGGAGAAATGCCTAATGTAGGTGATGGGTTGATGGGTGCAGCAAACCACCATGGCACGTGCATACCTATGTAACAAACCTGCACGTTGTGCACATGTATTCCAGAACTTAAAGTATAATAATGTTTTTAAAAGTTGGAATGAACAACAGCAACAAAAAAGATAGACACTGGCTGAATAGATTTTTTTTAATGACCCAACTAGATGCTGCCTCTAAGAATCTCATCTCACATGTAAAGACATATAAATTGAACATAAAGGGATGGAAAAAGATATTCCACAAAACAAAAACCCAAAGTGAGCAGGAGTAGTTATGCCTATATCAGATAAAGCAGACTTTAAGTCAAAAACAGTAAAAACAGACAAAGTCATTATATAATGATAAAGGAATCCATTAAGCAAAAGGATATAACAATTTAAAATATATATGCACCCAACGCCCAAGCACCCAGATATATAAAGGAAATATTATTAGATCTAAATGGAGAGATAGGCTCCAAAACTATAATAGTTGGAAACTTCAGCACCCCACTCTCAGCTTTATACAGATTATCTAGACAGAGAATTAACAAAAAACATTTATTTACTTTTTGTAATTTATTTAACTTTCAAGTCCAGGAGTACATGTGCAGGTTTTTTATATAGGTAAACTTGTATCATGGGGGCTTGTGGTACAGATAATTTTATCATCCAGGTATTAAGCCTAGTACCCATTAGTTATTTTTCCTGGTCCTCTCTCTCGTCCTACTTTCCACCCTCTAATAGAACCCAGTGTGTGTCATTCCCTTCTATGTGTTCATGTGTTGTCATCATTTAGCTCCCAATTAAAAGTGAGATCATGTAGTATGTATGGTTTTCTGTTTCTGTATCAGTTTGCTTAGGATAATGGCCTCCAGCTCCATCCATGTTTTTGCAAAGGACATGATCTCACTATTTTTTATGGCTGCATAGTATTCCATGGTGTATATGTACCACAGTTTATCCAGTCTATCATTCATGGGCTTTTAGGTTGATTCCATGTCACAAAGAAATATTTCATTTAAACTGCACATTAGATCAAATGGACCTAACAGACATTTACAGAACATTCTATCCAGCAGCTACAACATATATATTATATTCATCAGATGTGGAACATATATGTCAGACCACAAAACACATCTCAACAAATTTTTAAAACTGAAATCATATCAAGCATGTTTTCAGACCACAGTGCAATAAAACTAAGAGTCAATAACAAGAGGAACTTTGGAAACTATACAAATACATAGAAATTAAACAACATACTCTTGAATACTCTTGAATGAAGAAATTAGAAAAGAAGTAAAAAATGTCTTGAAACAATTGAAAATAAAAACACAACATACGAAAATCTGTGAGCAATAGCAAAAGCAGTGCTAAGAGACAGATGTGGCTGGCACGGTGGCTCACACCTGTAATTCCAGCAGTTTGGGAGGCTGAGGCGGGTGGCTCACGATGTCAAGAGATTGAGACCATCCTGGCCCACATGGTGAAACCTCATCTCTACTAAAAATACAAAAAATAGCTGGGCATGGTGGTGCATACCAGTAGTCCCAGCTACTCGGGAGGCTGAGGCAGGAGAATCGCTTGAACCCAGGAGGTGGAGGTTGCAGCGACCTGAGATCGCACCACTGAACTCCAGCCTGGCGACAGAGCGAGAATAAAAAAAAAAAGAGAGAGAGAGGTGTATAGCAATACTTGCCTACATCAAAAAAGTAAAAAGTTTTCAAATAAACAATCTAATGAGTCACCTCAAAGAATTAGAAAAGCAAGCACAAACCAAACCCAAAATTAATAAAAGGAAAGAAATAATAAAGGTCAGAGAAAAACTAAGCAAAACAGAAACTAAAAACTCAATACAAAGGATCAATGAAATTAAGTTTGTTTTTTGAAAAAATAAGCAAAATTGATCAACTACTAGCTAAACTAGCCAAGAGAGAAAAGACCCAAATGAACAAAATCAGAAATAAAACAGGAGACATACAACTGATACCATAGCAATACAGATTATTATAAACAACTACACACTAACAAACTGAAAACCTAGAGGAAATCAATGTATTTGTGGGCACATAAAATCTACCAACATTAAAACAGGAAAAAAAATAAAAACCTGAACAGACTATTAAGGAGTAATGAGTATGAATCAATAATAAAAAGTCTCCCGACAAGAAAAGCCCAGAACTGAATGGCTTTATTGCTGAATTCTGCAGAACTTTTAAAGAAGAACTAATACCAATTCTCCTCAAGCTATTCCAAAAAATTGAAGAGGAGAGAATTCTTCCTAGTACGTTCTACAAGGCCAGCATTACTCTGATAACAAAACCAGAGAAAACACACACACACACAAAAGCTTCTTGATTAACATAGACACAAAAATCCTCATCAAAATATTAGCAAACTGAATCAAGTAAGATTTATCCCACGGATGCAAGGATGGCTTAATATATGTAAATCAGTAAATGAGAGACATCACATCAACAGAATAAAGGACAAAATTTATATAATCATCTCAATAGATGCAGAAAAGACATTTGATAAAAATTTAACATTTCTTCATGATAAAAATCTCAAGAAACTAGGCATGAAAAGAACATACCCCAATACAATAAAAGCCATGTATGACAAACCCACAGCTAACACCATACTGAATGGAGAAAAGCTGAAAACCTTTCCTCTAAGAACTAGAACAAGACAAGGATGTCCACTTTCACTATTCCTATTGAAAATAGTACCAGAATTCTTAATCAGAGCAATCAGGTAAGAGAAAGAAACAAAAGACATCTAAATTGGAAAAGAAAAATCAAATTGTCCCTTTTTGCAGATGACATATTTCATGTTTAAAAAGATTGAAAACCTCCACCAGAAAATGCTTAGAACTGATAAATAAATTCAGTAACGTCAAAGAATACAAAATCAACATATAAAAATTCAGTAGTATTTCTTTCCACTAATAATGAACTAGCTGAAAAAGAAATAAAAAAGGCAATCTCATTTACAATAACACAAAAAAATTAAAATATCTAGAAGTAAATATAACCAAGGAGGTGAAAGAAGGCCACCACAAGGAAAACTACCAAACACAGATGAAAGAAATTGAAGAGAACACAAATGGAAAGATACCCTATATTCATGAATCAGAAGAAATTAATATTGTTAAACTGACCATGATACACAAAGGAATCTACAGATTCAATGCAATCCATATCAAAATACTAGTGACATTTTTCACAAAAATAGAAAAAAAATTCTAAAATTTGTGGGAAACCAAAAGAGAGCCCAAGTAGCCCAAGCAATCCTGAAAGAGCAAATCTAGGAGGATCACACTACCTGATTTCAAAATATAGTACAAGGCTATAGTAACCAAAGCAGCATAGTACTGGCATAAAAATAGATACAAAGAACATAGATACAAAAAATAGATACAATGGAACAATATAGAGAAATCAGAAATAAATCCAGATATTCACAGCCAACTGATATTTGACAATGATACCAAGAACATATATTGGGGAAAGGACACCTTCTTCAGTAAATAGTGCTGGTAAACCTGGCTATCCATATGCAGAAGAATTAAACTGGACCCCTAAAATTCCCCATATACAAAAATCAATTCAAGATGGGTTAAAGACAAACATTAGGCCCAAAATTATAAAACTACTTAAAAAAATAACATAGGGAAAACACTTCAAGACATCAGCGTAGGTAACAACATCATGAATAAGACCGTAAAAGCACAGGCAATTATTTAAAAAAATAGACAAATGGGACTATAATAAACTCAAAAGCTTCTGCACAGCATTGGAAACACTCAACAGATGGAAGACACAACATGTTGAATGGGAAAAAATGTTTGCAAACTATCCATCTGACAAGGGACTAATATCCAGAATATACAAAGAACTCAAACAACTCAAAAGAAATAAAATGCTACTAAAAAGTGGGCAAAGGACATGAATAGACATTTCCCAAAAGGAGACATACAAATGGCCAAAAGGTCTATGAAAAAATTCTCAACATCACTAGTCATCAAGGAAATTCAAGTTAAAACCACAGTGAGTGAGGGACAAAAACTACATATTAAGTACAATGCACATAACTCCAGTGACAGGTACACTAAAATTTCAGACTTCACCTCTATAAAACTCATCCATGTAACCAAAAACCACTCATACCCCTAAAGCTATAGCAATTAAAAAAACAAACAAACAAAAAAACAAAACAAAAAAACACACACACAATGAGATATCATCTCATCCCAGCGGGAATGGCGATTATCAAAAAGACAAAAAATGACAAATGCTGGCAAGGGTGCTGAGTAAAGGGAATCCTTATGCACTGTTGGAGGGAATGTAAATTTGTATAGCTATTATGGAAGAGAGCATAGAAATTTCTCAAAAAACTAAAAATAGAACTACCATATGATTCAGCAATCCCATTACTGCATATTTATCCAAGGAATGGAAATCCGTATATCAAAGGGATACCTGCACTCTCTTGTTTATTGCAGTACTATTCACAGTGGCAAATATATGGAATCAACCTAGGTGTCCAACAATGAATAAACATAAAGGAAATGTGGTACATATACACAATGGTATACTATGTGGTCATATAAAGGAACGAGATCCTGTCATTTGCAGCAACATGGATGGAACTGGAGGTCACTATGTTAAGTGAAATAAGCCAGGCACAGAAATATAAATATTGTATATTCTCACTCATATATGGAAGCTAAAAATGTTGATCTTATGGAGGTAGGCAGTGGAAAGATAGATACCAGAGGCTGGGAAGGTTGGCGCAGGGGAGTAAAGAAAGTTTAGTTAATGGATACAAACATACAGTTAGATAAGAAGGAATAAGTTCTAATGTTCGAAGGCAGAGTGGGGTGACTATAGCTAACAACAAAAGAGCTAGAAGAGACGACTTGAAATTTTCCCAACACATAGAAATAATAAATTCTCAAGGTGATGGACACCCTAAATGTGCTGACTTGATCATAATACATTCATTCTGCACATGTAAAAATATTACATGTACCCCATAAATGCATACAAATATTATTTATCAAAAAAAATTTTTAGAGCATTATCCTTGTCCAGTGTGCCATCTCTTGCTCAGCTTTCCTGTGTGGTACTTCACACTCAGGTCAGCTCTCTTTTCCTGGGGCTAAGAGAAGCTACTGCCAGCTTCCACCTTCATTAGCTTTGCAGGTAGAAATCCCAGCATAAAGACAGGGCCCACAAAAAGTCCTGGAGGGTGTGCTCTATTGGTCAGGTTTGGGATTTGTGAACCAAATACTCAGGCTGTAGGAATGAAATAACCTGATTGACCAACTCAGGTCAACTAGTGGGCTGAGTCATGGACCTACTGCTAGAGCCACAGGGTGAATCTGTACCACCTGAATCGCGTGGACTAAGAATGAGGAACCTTCCTCCTGAGAGATACTAGCATACAGTGGAATATGTATAATGTACTTCATTGCCCTGTGTACCTTCCCTCAACCCTCCTTGTTCGATGCAAGCATGAGTATTTAATGCAAGGAGTTTATATTTTCTACTTGAGAACTCTCTCTGGCTGTGGAGCAAGATAGACAGCTTACCAGGGAGGTGGAGTCCACAGGTACAGCTTTCAACTGGTGACGGGAAGTTGTTGAATACTACAACTGCTTCAACTCCTCAAGAGCGACAACCCTGAAGCATGTTCTAGACCCACTCCCAGGGAAGGTAATCCCAGTGAGGGGACCAGTGCAATTGAGCCCCAGGTCTCCACAATGGCAGCCTACTTTTTAGCTCAAGTTTTCTGCTTCACTCCTCCACCCTCCTACCTCAGTTACCTGGAATCACCTCCCAAATAACCTATGGACATTGCAATACCTGTCTGAGGGTCTGATTGTGTGGAAACTCAAATTAAGATAACATAAACATAATGGTTGGTGAATTCATACTGTTTTCTGTTCATTTCATGTGAAGAAAATTTGTAGGGAATGCTTTGGGTATTGTCTCTTTGTTTTCTTCATAAGACCAAGTATATTTGTCTGGACACATATTTGGTACTAAAAAAAGTATTCTAATAGTTCATTTAAATCTAGAGAAAATATTTATTTATCCAGAAAAATATAGCAAGGCATATGTAGACTTGCTAGTATGCTAGGGCTGCCATAACAAAGTACTACAGACTAGGTGACTGAAGCAACAGAAATGTGTTATCTCATGGTGAAGGCTGGAAGTCAGAGTTCAAGGTGTAAGCAGCGTTGATTTCTTCTGAGACCTTTCTCCCTGGCATGTAGATGGCCATCTTCTTCGTGTGTCTTCACATGGCCTTCCCTCTGTATCTCTTCTGACATGGATGCTAGTCTGCTTGCATTAGAGACCAGTCTAATGACCTTATTTTGACTTAATTACGTCTTTGAAGGCCCTGAAACCAAATACAGTCACCTTCTGAGGGACTGAGGGTTAAGATTTCAACATATAAATTTGGGTGAGATACAATTCAACCCATAACAGTGGATGTCTGTGTTTTCTGTCATTTTTGTCTTTAGAGGCAAAATGCTCTGTGAACAGATGATTTATTTGCCATCCGCCTCTCTACAGATGAGAACAATAGGGACTACAGAATAGTGTGCTTTTTTAAAACTCAAGGTTCAGCATTGCTGAGTGGGCCTAGATGCCTCTCCCAAAATAAATAAGGGGAAGAAATTTTGAAAACAAGGAAGAACTATAACAGAAAGAAATCTGTGAGCCTCCTGAGTAACATAACCAGGTTCTTGACAAACAGTCCTCCCACAGTACGAACAATGAAAGGCATTCTGATCTGATTTTGAATCTCCAAAAGAAACACCAGTCTTCAGCTCTGGTAGTCTTCACCTCATCACCACTGTAGATTTGATATGACAGACTCACTTTGTATCTCAAGATTGCATTATGCATTTATTTCTCCATGAATTAAATAAGGACACTTGGGGGCCAGTGAACAATGCTAGGCTCTCTTTATTCTGCAGATGGATAGGGAAAATGATGATTGGCTCCAAATGATTAGAGAGTGTGATGATAGTATGATTTATGACCAGCAGTCCCAATGTGGTTATTATTCAGTGTTATGAATAAACTGAGAAAGATGTTCTCTTATGCCACATCACAAGCCAGTGTCATCTGAACAGCTTGGTGATGTCATGACCCAAGAATCAAGAAAGTATTTCATTGAGGAGATGGGTGGAATGTGAAGACATGAATGCAGTGATTAAAGAGGCAATGAAAATTGCTTATTTCTGCCTAACGAATGACTTGTCAGCTACAGAAACCATCTCCACTCAACTCTGCACCTTTTTGTATTTTGACACAACAGTTCCATCTTTCCTTACCACTGGAATTTTTGGCTCTTTTGGGCCTCCTTCCTACACATATTTCATGACTCAGAGAGCATGCTAAAATACAGATAGAGATTTCTTGGTTCAGGAACTGAACTTGGTTCAGTTCATTTGCTTCTTGATGCTTGTCACCAGGCCACAGGGTCTTTTAAAGAAATTTTTTTAATACAACTTTCTCTAGGCTCCTGATCTTTCAGAACCATGGCAATCTGGGGCCTGTTTCCTATTCCCCACATGCACTTTCAATTGTGGCCTTTCTCCAATACATTTCCAGATGTTGTTGCTTATTCATTTTATTTTCAGCACATTTTATCCTTTCCTGAACTCCCACATAATCTTCTTCCATGCCACCCTTTCTTCCCATACCACTCCCTCAACGAGGCAAAATTCCTAAACTCTGCTGCAATTACACCAAATTTAATTGGCTCTTCCATACCCCAGCTGACTGTGTCCTGACTCTTAAAACGAAAGAGATGATTGGACTTCAGGAAGAGCCTTTTCAGAATGAACTTCCAGCTGATGGCCAGATGCTGTTGAGGTCTGGGCTGCCTATTGTGTAAATTCTCTGCAGAGAAAAAAAAAAAAAAAAAAAAAAAAAAAAAAAAAGTTCACTGGGGTCCTGAAGTACAAACCACAGTTTGTTTTAGAATCTTTTTTTTTAAATGTCTTTGTGCAAATATAAAACCAGAAAGCCAGAAATGTTGTTTAAATTGTTATCGAACAATATAAAAATTGCAAAGAGGTCTTGGCTTTCTGTAGTACTTCACGCTTTTGGCACTATTTGGAAATGAGCTCTTCCACAAAGGGTTGATTTTTAAGACAATTGAAACATCTTTAAGACAATTGAAACATCTTTAACAATTGAAAATCTGTAAACATTTTTACATAAATCTTTCTAGCATGCATTACACTTTAGAGTGTGTTGAGCATAAGCTAATGTTTTCTGAATGATTCAGAACCAACATTAAGAATACGAGCAGCCATGCCATAGGATCTATATTTGTCTGCTTTTCCTCATATCCAGGTTTCCCAACCTTGGCATTATTGATATTTTGGGTCAGATAATCCTTTGTCGTGGGAGTATAGCCTATGCAATGTAGGATGTTTAGCAGCATCCCTGGTCTGTACCTACTAGGTGCCAGTAGCACTGTCCCTTCAGCTGTGACAACCAATAACATTTTAAGGGTGAGAATGTATACCATCACATGTTCTGAACATTGTACTGGAGGCCCTAGTCAGTGCAATAAGAAAGAAAAAGGGGGGAAAAATGTATAAGAATTGGAAAAAAGGGGAAAAAATTATCTTTATTTGCAAATAAAATGACTATATACATGGAAAATTCAAAATAATCTCCAAACTGTTGGAATTAATAAAAGTGAATTTAGAGGATAATCAGTAACAAAATTGACATACAAAAACAAATTCTGTTTGGGAGGATGAGGCAGGGAGATCACCTGAGGTCAGGAGTTTGAGACCACCCTGCCCAACAGGGTGAAACCCCATCACTACTAAAAATACAAAAAATTAGCCAGGCATGGTGGTGCACACCTGTAGTCCCAGCTACTATGGAGCCTATGATGGCAGAGGATTGATTGAAATGGGAGGTGGAGGTTGCAGTGAGCCAAGATTGCACCACTGCACTCCAGCCTAGGCAACAGAGTGAGACCCTATGTCTTTAAAAAAATAATAAATTGTGTTTCTATGACTTTAAAAATACTGGAAAATAAAATTTTTTTTAAAACTACAATCTCATCAAGAAAATCAAATAATTAGAAATGAATCTAATCATATGAGCAAAAACTACAAAATATCAAAGAGAAATTACCTAAATAAATCAAGAGACATAACACATACTCAAGATTACTAAGGTTTCTTGCCAGCAGTGGTGGTTCACACTTATAATCCCAGCCCTTTGGGAGGCCAAGGTGGAAGAATTACTTGAGGCCAGAAGTTTGAGACCAGCCTGGGTAACACGGTGAGACACCATCTCTACTGAGTGTGGTGGTGCATGTCTGCAGTCCCAGCTAGTTGAGAGGCTAAGGCAGAAGGATAAAAAAGGAAAAAAAAAAAAGATCTCAATTATCTCAAAATTTATCTGTAGATTCAATGAAATCCAAAACCAAATCCCAGCAAAGATTTTTTAAATTAAAACATAAATCTAAAATGTATATGAAAATTAAAAGGACTTCAAAAGACAATCTTGGCCAAGCATGGTGGCTCACGCCTATAATCCCAGCACTCTGGGAGTCCGAGGTGGGCAGATCACCTGAGGTCAGGAGTTTGAGACCAGCCTGGCCAACATAGTGAAACCCCGTCTCTATTAAAAATGCAAAAATTAGCTGGGCATGGTGGCGCACATCTGTAATTCCAGCTACTTGGGACACTGAGACAGAAGAATCACCTAAACCCAGGAGGTGGAGGTTGCAGTGAGCCAAGATTGCACCACTGCACTCCAACCTGGGTAACAGAGTGAGGCTCGGTCTCAAAAGAAAAAAAAAAAATCCTGAAGTACAATAAATTTGTAGGAATAATACTGTGAGTTTGCAAGACCTATTATAAAGCTACAGTAATTAAGACAGTGTGATGTTGGACAAATGGAATAGAAAAATAGTATTTTTTTTAACTTTTAGATTCAGTGGTATATGTGCCGGTTTGTTACATGGGTAAATTGCATGTCACAGGGGTTTGGTGTACAGATGATTTCATCACCCAGGTGATAAGCATGGTACCTGACAGGTAGTTTTGTGATCCTCACCCTCCTCTCACTCTCCACCCTCAAGTAGGCTTTGATGCCTATTGTTTCCTTCTTTGTGTCCATGTGTACTCAATGTTTAGCTCCTACTTATAAGTAAGAATATGTGGTATTTGGTTTTCTGTTCATGTGTTAGTTTGCTTATGATAGAGCTTCCAGCTCTATCCATGCTGCTGCAAAAGACATAATCTCATTCTTTTTATGGTTGCATAGTATTCCATGGCATATATGTACCACATTTTCTTTATCCAGTCTACCATTGATGGGCATTTAGGTTGATTTCATGTCTTTGCTATTGTGAATAGTGCTACAATGAACATACACATACATGTGTCTTTATGGCAGAACAATTTATATTCCTTTTAGTATATATCCAATAATGAAATTACTGAATTGAATTGTTCTTTTTTAAGTTCTTTGAGAAATCACCAGACTGCTTTCCACCATGACTGAAATAATTTACACCCCCACCTGCAGTGTGTAAGCATTCCCTTTTTCTCACAATCTCACCACTATTTGTTATTTTTTGACTTTTTAATGATAGTCATTCTGATTGCTGTAAGATGGTATCTCATTGTGGTTCTGATTTCTATTTCTCTAATGATTAGTGATGTTGAACATTTCTTCATATGCTTGTTGGCTGCATGGATGTCTTCTTTTGAAAAGTGTTTGTTTATGTCCTTTGTCCACCTTTTAACGGGGTTGTTTGTTTTCTGTTGGTTAATTTGTTCTTTATAAAATTCTTTATAGATTCTGGATATTAAACCTTTGTCAGATGAGTATCATATTTAGATGCATTCTTACATTGTCAAATGATTGAAAGAAAAATTGCTACTAAAATTCTGTGGGGAGAAAAGATCATTTTAGTAAATGATGCTGTAACAATTGGATTTCTATATGGAAAAAAATGAATCTTGATGCCTACATCATCCCATACATAAAAATTTAATTTCAGTTTATCATACACACAAATATAAATGGTAAAACCATAAAAAATATTTTGAGAAAGTATAGAATATCTTCAGGACTAATGTGAAAAGTACTAAATGTAAATTTTAAAATGTTAAATTGGATTTAATTAATCTTAAGAATTTCTCTTCATCACCATAAGATATATTAAGAGAGTCAAAAAAGAAGCCACAAAGTGGGAGAAGATGCTGGCAACATAATATTCAGCAAAGGAATATATACAGAATATATTTTTAAAAAACAATTTTTAAGTTGGATAAAAGACAAGCCCAGAATTATTATAAAAGAAGATATACGAATGGCCAATAAATAAATGAGAAGGAATGCAAAATCATTACTCCTCAGGGATAGCAAATTTAAACCACAGATATCATCACACACCCAAAAGAATGGCTAAAATTGAAATAGTTGGCAATATCAAGTGTTAACAAGAATGTGGAACAACAGGATTGCTGGTGAAAGTGCAAATTGGTACAACCTGTTTGGAAAACTATTTGGCAGTACCTCATAAAGCTAAATATCTACGCACGTCATTGCCTAGCAATTACACTTCTAAGTACATTATTTAAGAGAAATAAATACATATCTACTTTAAAAAGACATAAGAACATGAACAAGAATGATCACACCAGTTCCATTCATGATAACAAAAGACTCCAAATAACTACATCAAAAAGATCGTGAATAAATAACAGTGTAAAAATTTAGTGTATTGCTGTGTGGGGAATACTCACACAGCAATAAAAAAGAATAAACTACTGCAGTGGTAAACATTTAACAACTACCTCTCCAGCAAGGGAAAAAGTCCTGATTGGTAGCATTTCCTGATTTTTGTGGTATAAATACTCCCACCATGGCCATTTTCAAGTTACGAACATGAAGTCACAGAATGCAGCACTGAAAAGAAATGTGCACAACTGCAAGCTGTGTGAGCCAGCTTCAGCCCACTGCTGCATTACTAATACATGCAACAATATTGAGGAATCTCTCACACCCTATGCTGAGCAAAATAAGTCAGAAAGTAAAGAGTGCCCAGTTATTGCTTTTATATTAATTAGAAGGATAAGAAAAAATATTTGATGATGATAGAAGTCAGAAAAGAGGTTACTATGGAAAATTGGTCTTGATAGGAAAGCAGGACAAAAAAACGTGTCTAGGACATTTGAAATATTTTATATCTAACTTTACTCAGTGATTACACAGCAATATATATCTCATATCTCGACAGAGTTATATAAAAATTCATCAAGCTGTAAAGACAAAATTAGTGTGCTGTATATGCTTTACTGTATATATGTAATATGTGATTTTTTTAATTTTCAAGTAGGATAATGTTGAGTAAATGTAGCTAATTAAGCACAGATATTTTTGGTTCATTTTGAAATCTGATTAAAGGAACAGAACTTTTTTAAGGCAAAGACCCATCAGAATGGGGCAAATAGGAGAGGAGACCACAAAATATTTGAAGCTAGAAAAACACTGGACAAGAGAAAATTACTAGTCTGAGAAAACTAAATCCTAAGCTACCATTGGAGAAGGCCAATACCAACATAGTTTACACCACAGATTCTCCAAGAAATTCACAAATCAATGCGGAAGTTATCACTAAAAACAAAAGCAGGGGAATGGTTCTAAAACAAGGAAGTTTGGTTGACAGCTTCCAGATGCGAAAAAAACAAGTCAAATATTAAAATTCAGTAATTAGAATGCCCTCCGAGTTTTCATAAGCAACAATGGACTCTAGAAGACAGTAGAGAAATATTTTTTCAAAATTATTAAGAAGATTTACAACCTGGACATATATATCCAAAGAAGTTATCAATCAAGTGTGAAAATAGACTAAAGAGTATTTTAGACATGCAAGAACTCGTAAATTTTTCTCTCACAAATCCTTTCTCTGGAAGTTATTAGAAATTATATTCTACCAAACTGAAAGAGTAAACTCAGATGGAGGATTCTGGCAACAGGAAATCCAGAGTCAAAGGGAGGCCTAAACCGATGGTAGCAGTGATCCTAGAATGATCTCTCTTAATAGTAATAGGGAGGAACCTGCCCATGTGGGAAACTGTAAAAGGCTTAGAGAAATTTCTTCACAAGGATGAAACTGATAGAGTACCTAATATGTCTGAACATCTGAAGATGTTCAGTTAGCAGTGTTTGAAGCCGGTCATGTTATTCCTAGAAAGTCAAGCAAATGACACCCTCTGCCCCTTCCCCACCCAAAAGAAAGGTATTACTTCAGGGAACATGAATATTTGTCATAGGTTGCTTCATAGTATTCTTAAAAATTACAATAACCAAAGCAATAAATAACTATAAAACTATGCTGAGAAATTATATTGAGAATAGAAAGTGCATGCCTATGTATTTGGCATAGGAAGAGAAAAGATAATCAAACCCTCATCCTCCATGAAGGAAGTTGAATAGATAATGCCTAAACTGAGAATTGAGAAGTAGCAATACAGCATGCTATTCAGATATATAAAAACTGAATGAAAGAAGTAGCTAAAAAAAATAATTTTTTTGTGAATAGTAGGAACGTGAGACGGGAGGCAGGATCCAGCTATTATTTTCCTATAACAAGCTTTGGAGAATCATTTGATTCTTTATACTACACAAACGTATAATTTTGATATACATGGTTTTTAAAAAGTAGAAAAGTTTGAAAAAGTAATGTTCAGATGAAGACTATAAGAGGTAGATATTGGCAGGGTGCAGTGGCTCATGCCTGTAATCCCAGTATTTTGGGACGCCGAGGCAGGCGAATCACCTGAGGTCAGGAATTCAAGACCAGTCTGGCCAACATGGTCAAACCCCATCTCCACAAAAAGACAAAAATTAGTCAGGCATGATGGCAGGTGCCTGTAATCCCAGTTACTCTGGAGGCTGAGGCAGGAGAATTGCTTGAACCTGAGAGGCAGAGGTTGCAGTAAGCTGAGATTGCACCGTTGCACTCCAGCCTGGGTGACAGAGCAAGACTCCATCTCAAAAAGAATAATAATAAAATAAAATAAAAAAGAAGCAGATATTTAAAAATTAGAGATCTTGGAAATTAAATATATAATTATTGATATTTTAAAAAACTCTATAAATGTCCACGCATAGACAATTGGTTTTCAACAAAGGTATAAAGGGGATTGAGTGGACAAAAGACAGTTTTTCTGACAAATCATGGTGGGCCAAGTCAATGTTCATATTTACAAAAAATGAATTTTTGATCTATACCTTTCACCATATGCAAAAATTAAGTCAGTCACAATGGATCACAGATCTAAAGGAAAAACCTAAAAGAAAGACAGTCTACATGACTTTGGCTCAAGTAAATATTTTGTATATATGACACCTCAAGCACAATTCATAAATAAATAAATTGATAAATTGGGTTTCATCACAATTTAAAATTTCTACTCTCTGAACAACACTGTGAAGAGTATGAAAAAAACAAGCCAGAGGCTGGAAGAAAATATTTACAAAACATACGACTAAGAATGTACTTGAATCCAGGATATATAAAGAACTCCCAAAACTCAATTATAGGAAAACAAATGACACAACAACAAAAAAGGGGTAAAATATTTGAACAAACAACCCAAGAAATACAGGTGACAAATAAGTATATTTTAAAAATGCTCAATATCTCTAGTCATCAGGGAAATGTAAATTTAAACTACAATAGCATCCCCCTATACACTTATTTAAAGGGTTAAAATGTAAAAGATTGACCCCACCAAGTGTTGGCAAGGATGTGGAGAAACAGGAAATCTCATAAACTACTGGAGAAAATATAAAATAGTACAACCACTTTAGAAAACAGTTTAGCAGTTTTCTTAAATAGTTAAATACACATCTATCAAATGATCTAGACATTCCACTTCTATGTATTCATTTAAGAGAAAGAAAAGTATATGTCCATAGAAAGACTTGTGCAGGAATGTCCATGGCAACTTATTTATTTATTGAGACAGAGTCTACCTCTGTTGCCCAGGCTGGAGTGTAATGGTGTGATCTTGGCTCACTGCAATCTCTGCCTCCTGGGCTCAGGTGATCACCCTGCTTCAGCCGCCCGAGTAGCTGTGACTACAGGTGCAAGCCACCATGCCTGACTAATTTTTGTACTTTTTGTAGAGATGGGGTTTTGCCATGTTGCCCAGGCTGGTCTCGAACTCTCAGGCTCAAGCAATCTGCCTCCTTCTGCCCCCCAAAGTGCTGGGACTACAGGTTTGAACTGAGTTGAGGCTCAGCCTCAACTTTAATTTTAATGACCAAACACTAGGACCAACCCCAATGTCCATTAACAGATGGATATATATTCACAAACTAATGATGTATCTGTACAAAAAAAATTCAGCAATAAAAAGGAATGAACTATTGATACAAACTGCAACATGAATGAACCTCAATATAATTATGCTGAGAGAAATAAGCTAGACAAAAAGAAGCACTTGCTGTATAATTCCACTTACATAAATTTCTAGAAAATTAAAGCAAATATAAAATGACAACCAGCATGGTGGCTCATGTCTGTAATCCCAGCTACTCAGGGGGCTGAGGCAGATGGGTCACTTGAGGCCAGGAGGTCAAGACAAGTCTGGGCAACATAGTGAGAAGTCAGCTCTAAAAGAAATAAAAAATAAAATCATAATCATTTTTTAAATTGACAAAAAGCAGATCAGGGTTGCCAGGGGATATGAGGTGGAGAGAACAATAGGAAGAAATTCCAAAAAGCACAAGAAACCTTTGAAGAGAAATAGATACGTTCATTATCTTGACTGTGGTGATAGTTTCACAGATGCATATTCATTTGCCAAAATGTATCAAATTATCCATTTTAAATATGTACAACATTAAATTATTGTATGTTAATTATACTCCAGCAATGCTATTTTTAAAATATCAAGGCCATAAGAGACAAGGAAAGATTGAAGAATGGTCATAGATTGGAGGACAATAAGGAGACATGATAACTAAATGGAATGTGAGATCTTGGACCAAATAAAGTCTGTATTTTAGTTTAATTGGGTTGTACCAGTGCTAATTTCCTAGTTTATAATTGTATCATATTTTGTACCAGTGCTAATTTCTTGGTTTATAATTGTACTGTATTATGTAAGATGTTAACATTAAGAAAAGTTAGTGAAAGTGTGTGGGAACCATTTTCAAAACACTATACACTTTTAATTATTTCAAAATAAAATATATTTTCTAAAAAATCTATAGAAGGGATAACTCCCAATAGGACAAAGTTAAAGAACAATCAAATTAGAAAGTATAACTGAGGAATTCTAGCACATGGAAAAATAAATATTTTTTTAATAAAAAAATTTGAATGACATGGAGAATAGATGCAGAAGTACTAACATTAGTAGTACATTCAAAAGTCTATAGAAACTGTCGGAGAAGCAAGAACTTAAGTAACAACAGAAAAAAAAAAAATTCCCAGAACTTAAGGTTAGCATGAGTCTTCAAATAGAAAAAGCCATCATATTGCCAAGCAAGAAAAGATGCTTTTAAAAGCTATACTTCAAGTCCTGGCACCAAAATTTTAGAACACCAAAAATAAATAGTAAATCTTAAAAGCTACCAGAAAGACAGATGACCTGGAATGGAAGGAGAATCAGAATCAAATTTATGTCAGATATCCCAAAAGTAATATTGGTAACTATACAACAAATGGAGTGATATCTTTAAAGGTCTAAGTGGAAATTTATGTTTCAAATCTAACTTGAAACATAAAGTTATCTATCCAGACAAACTATCATTCAACAGTAAGAAAAATATAAAAATATAATCAGATATATAAAAATCCTAATGTATACCAGCTCTAATGTTGCACAACTCCAAGTACATGTACATGGTTTTCCCTAGAGTTGTGCAGCACACAGCCTAGTGTAGTGTATGTGCAGTAAACCAAATTCATAGATCCTTCTTGAAAGAATTAAATTCAAGGACAATCACTAGAATAATAGGATATATTTCAAACAAATATAACAAAAGTATGGAACCAAGAAAATTTTATAGCTGAAAAAGACGGGAAGAATAAAACATGTATGAATAAAAAGTATGGTAATAGAAAACAAAAATATCATAAAAAGGCTATGAGAATTACCCTCCCACTGTAAATAACCACAAAACTGAACAAAATATGAAACGCTTCTAAGATATTCAACAATAGGCTCGTGACACTTGAGAAGCAGGAAGCGCACAAGACGAAACCTATGATTTTCCTGGCTTTCTGACAGGTGGTAGTTTTACACAGCTCAAGAAGGGGATTATACATTCTCTTTCTTTTCTCCTGAGGTGAGAAGAGATTGGAATTCAGGGAGGTCAAAATGACTAGAGTTTATGGAACAGAATTCCAAAGATGGGGAAACTGTAAAACAACAGCTCTACATTCTGCAAAGGAATCTTCTGGAGTGTTTGGAAGAGTATACTAACCTACACATCCATGAAATAAAACTCCTTGAGACTGACAGCAGGAAATCAGTAGGCTGAACTATTCCCAGAATGAGTCTAGGAATAGTTGACAAATCAGAGTACAGAAACTCCATAATATGCAGAACATTTGGAAGAAACCTCAGAAAGGTTAGACACCAGTAGTGGGACTAACCTAGGACTAAAGACTGCTCTAAACCCACTTGAGCAAAATTTAAAAGAACCAAAAGGGCTTGACAAAACAAACTACAACACTCTTTAAAGGAATAAAATGAAATCAGGTACTCAACAATATAAAATTTACTGTGTGGAATCTAATTTAAAAATGACCAAGCGTGCAAAGAAGCTATTATGAACTGAAAGTTTATTCCTCCCCCAAATTCACATGTTGAAACCCACTTATGTGATAGTATTAGGAGGTGAGGCCTTTGGGAGGTAATTAGGTTTAGAAGAGGTCGTGAGAGTAGAGTCTTCATGATGAGATTAGTGTCCTTGCAAGAAGAGAAACAGACCAGTGCTCACTCACTCTCTCCACAATGTGAAGATGCAGCAAGAAGGCAACCATCTGCAAACCAAAAAGACACCATGCACCTTAATCTTGAACTTTACAGCCCCCAGAACTGTGAGAAATAAATGTTTGTTATTTAGGCCACCCAGTCTATGAGGTATTTTGTTATAGCAACCTGAGCAGACTACAAAACAAACATAAAAATGTTACAGATAAGCAAAAGAAAAATCAATAGATAGAAAAACAAATGATACAGACGATGAAATTATTTAAGACTTTAAATCAAAGTGTATTAATATTATACTGAAAAATTTAAAGAAAAATATCAGCATAATGAGAATGAAAGACAAAAATGATACAAGTGGAACTTTCAGAGATGAAAAAAATACACAGAATAGGATTAACAGAAGAAAAGATTAGTGAACAAAAAGCTATAGCAAGAGAAACTATCCAAAATAATACACAAAAGAGATAATTTTTAAAACATTGAATAAGGCCCTAATGACCTGTGGGACATTATCAAGCACACTAACATACACATAATCATACTCTCAGTAGGAGGGAATGTAAGGGGATGGAAATACAGAAAAAATATTTGAATAACTACTGGATGAAAACTTCCCAAATTTGATCAAAATTATAAACACAAAAGTCCAAGAAGTTTAACAAACCTCAAGCAAAATAACACAAAGATTATTCCTACCAAAGCATATTATAACAATGTTCGAAAAACAGTGATAAAGAAAATCTTAAGGTCATAGAAAGAGACACATTACACACAAAAGTACAATGATAGAGGTTGTATCATTTCTGATAAGGCACTTTTTGTCAGAAACTATACAAACTAGAAAACTGAAAAAAAAATCAATCTAAAATTCTACACCCAGTAAAATATGTTACAAAATGAAGGCAAAATAAAAACTTTTCAGGCAAACAATGGCTTAGGAAATATATCACCAGCAGAACTGCACTGGAAGAAAAGACGTTCTTCAAACAGAAAGAAAGTGGTACCTGATAGAAATTTGGAACTACCCAATGAAGTAATCAGCATCAGAAATGGTAAATATGCACGTAAATATGAAAGAAATTTTTACTGAGTTTTAATTAAAAGATCATTGACTCCAACCAGGCACAGTGGCTCACTGGGGGAGACCGAGGCGGGTGGATTGCTTGAGGTCAGGAGTTCAAGACCAGCCTGAACAACATGGTAAAACCCGGTCTCCACTAAAAATACAAAATTTGCCAGGAGTGGAGCTGCATTCCTATAATCCCACTTACTTGGGAAGCTGAGGCAGGAGAATCACTTGAACCCAGGAGGCAGAGGTTGCAGTGAACTAAGATCACACCATTGCACTCCAGCCTGGGCAACAAGAGTGAAACTTCATCTCAAAAAAAAAAAAAAAAAAAAAAAATTGACTTCTTACAGCAAAATAATAACATGAGCTAGACACTACTATCTCCACCTTATAGATGAGAAACTGAAGCACACCTTGGTTAAGTAACTTTCCCAAGGCCACACAAAGTGATAGAGCTTCTATTTGAACCTAGATGGTTTGAACATTTGGCCCCTACATTATAACATTATACAATAAAAAAAATTATTTTTTCTCTATAGACAGGGTCTCCCTGTCACCTAGGCTGGAGTACAGTAGTATGATCATAGCTCACTGCAACCTTGAACTCTTGGGCTCAAGCAATCCTCCTGCATCAGTCTCCCGAGTAGCAGGGACTACAGGTGCACACCACCATACCTGGCTAATTTTTTTTTTTAGTTTTTATAGAGACAGGGTCTTGTTGTGTTTCCCAGGCTGGTCTTGAACTCTGAGTGATCTTCCCACCTCAGCCTCCCAAAGTGTTGGGCTTATAGGTGTGAGCCACCATGCCTGGCAAAACATCAAATATTTATAAAATAAAATATTATAGACCCAATTAAATAAAATAAGCATGAACTTTATGTATTAAAATAGATGGGTCTCAAAATACTGTTAGGCAAAATTAGCAAATTACAGGAAGATACATATAATATGAAACCATTTATGATAAAAACAAAGGCAAACATAAAAACAACATTGTGAATTTCACAAGGGCATATATATCTATGAAAAATATTTTTAAAAATATGAAAATATTCATGCTAAATACAATAATAGTCATTAGTTAGGAGAAGGAAAAGGACCTGAATTTGAGAGTGTTGATCAAAGAAAACTTTAGTTTTATCTGTAATGTCTTAATTTTTGAAAAGTAGAATATATTCATATAATACAGTTACCAAGCTAAAAGTTTGTTATTGATTCTACTGGACCAGTAATATCAATATGATTAATAATAATCAGTGTCAGTAGTATCAATGACAATATCAGCAGTATCAATGACAGTATCAGCAGTATCAATAACAAACTCTTAGCTTGATAGCCCCAAAAGTGGATGATTTAGTCTATTTTAAGTACACAAAGTCATATGCAAATAATGAGAGTTTTATGCATGTTTCTTGGAGGAGCATTTTAAAAGAGACCACTATTTTTATGAATAAACCTAAAACACAGAGGAGGTTATTGTAACTAGCATTTATATAATCACTTCAGAGATAATTATCAATTTGTGAATATATTCTATCATTTTTCCAGATTTATTGATATAACTGACAAATAAAAATTGTATCTATTATAATGTAAATTGATGTTTTGATATATGTATGCACTGTGAAATGATTAGCACAGTCAAGCTAATATATTCATCAACTCACAGTTATCATGTGTGTGTGATGAACATTTAAGATCTACTCTCTTAGCAATTCTCAAGTATACAATACATTATTATTAACTATACTTACCATGCTATATAATAGATCTCCAGAGTTTATCCTATAAAACTAAAACTTTTAATCTTTAAACCATATCTCCCTATCTGCCCTCCCACCCAGCCCCTGATAACCACCATTCTACTCTCTGCTTCTATGAGTTTGACCTTTTTAGATTCCACATATAAATGAGATAATGTGTCATTTGTTCCTTCATGACTGGCTTACTTCACTTAACCTAATGTCCTCCAGGTTCATTTGTGTTGCTGAAAATGACAGAATTTCCTTCTTTTTTGAGACTGAATAGCATTTCATTTTTTATATATACCACCTTTTCTTTATCAATTAATCTGTTGATTCTATATCATGGCTATTGTGAATAATGCTGCAATGAACACGATAGTGTGGTCATCTCTTCAACATACTGATTTTATTTCCTTTGGATACATACTCAGAAGCAAGATTGCTGGATTTTATGATAGCCCTGTTTTAAATTTTTTGAGGAATCTCCATACTGTTTTCCATCATGGCTCTAATAATTTATATTCCTACCCTCAGTGCACACAGATTCCCTTTTCTCTACATTACCACAAACACTTGTTGTCTCTTGTCTTTTTGATAGTAGCACCCTAACATGTATGAGGTGATATCTCATTGTGGTTTCAATTTGCATTTCCCTGCTGATGAGCTTTTTTAAATATATCTGTTGTCCATTTGTATGCCTTCTTTTGAGAAATGTCTATTCAGGTTGTATGACCATTTTAAATTGGGTTATTTGCTTTCTTGCTATTGCATTCTTTAAGACCATTATATATTTTTAATATTTACCCCTTTTCAGATGTATGATTTTGAAATATTTTCTTTCATTTTGTAGATTGTAGCTTCACTCTTGTTTGATGTGTATGTGTGTGTGCACACGTGTGTGTCTATTTGTCCCTTTGTTTTGCTGTGCAAAACTTTTTTAGTATGACAGAATTCCATTCTTTTATTTTTGTTTTGTGTCCTGTGCTTTGGGGGTCATATTCAGAAAGCTATTGCTCAGATCAGTTTCACAAAGCTTTTTCCACAAAACTGTTAAAAAATACCTATAGCTAGAGAAGTTCTTTCCAAGATGGTCGAATAGGAACAGCTCCAGTTTGCAGCTCCCAGAATGATTGATGCAGAAGACAGTGATTTCTGCATTTCCAACTGAGGTATCCCCGTTCATCTCATTGCAACTGGTTGGACAGTGGGTGCAGCCCATGGAGGGTGAGCTGAAGAAGGGCAGGGCATAGCCTCACCCAGAATGTGCAAGGGGTCAGGGGATTTTCCTTTCCTAGCCAAGGGAAGCCGTCACAGACTGTACCTGGAAAATCGGGACACTCCCACCCAAATACTGTGCTTTTCCAATGGTCTTAGCAAATGGCACACCAGGAGATTATATCCCACGCCTGGCTCAGTGGGTCACATGCCCATGGAGCCTTCATAACTGCTAGTGCAGCAGTCTGAGATCAACCTGTGAGACAGCAGCCTGGCAGAGGGAGGGGCATCCACCATTGCTGAGGCTTAAGTAGGTAAACAAAGCAGCCGGGAAGTTCGAACTAGGCAGAACCCACTGCAGCTCTGCAAGACCTGCTACCTCTGTAAACCCCACCTCTGGAGGCAGGGCATAGCAGAACAAAAGGCAGCAGAAACTTCTGCAGACTTAAACATCCCTGTCTGACAGCTCTGAATAGAGCAGTGGTTCTCCCAGCATGGTGTTTGAGCTCTGAGAATGAAAAGACTGCCTCCTCAAGTGGGTCCCTGGCTCCCATGTAACCTAACTGGGATACACCACTCAGTAGGGACTGACTGAGACCTCATACAGGTGGGTACCCCTATGGGACGAAGCTTCCAGAGGAAGGATCAGGCAGCAATATTTGCTGTTCTGAAATATTTGCTGTTCTGCAGCCTCTACCATGATACCCAGGCAAACAGGGTCTGGAGTGGACCTCCAGCAAGCTCCAACAGACCTGCAGCTAAGAGACCTGGCTCTCAGAAGGAAAACTAACAAACAGAAAGGAATAGCATCAACATCAACAAAAAGGACATCCACAACAAAACACCATCAGTAGGTCACCAACATCAAAGACCAAAGGCAGATAAAACCACAAAGATGGGGAGAAACCAGAGAAGAAAAACTGAAAATTCTAGAAACCAGAGTGCCTTTTCTCCTCCAAAGGATCACAGCTCCTTGTCAGCAATGGAACAAAGATGAACAGAGAATGACTTTGACAAGCTGACAGAAGTAGGCTTTAGAAGGTCTCCAAGCTAAAGAAGAATGTTTGAATCCATCGCAAGGAAGCTAAAAACCTTGAAAAAAGATTAGATGAATGACTAACTAGAATAAACAGTGTAGAGAAGACTTTACATGACCTGATGGAGCTGAAAACCATGGTACAAGAACTTCATGATGCATGCACAAGCTTCAATAGCCGATTAGATCATGTGGAAAAAAGAGTATCAGTGATTGAAGATCAAATTAATGAAATAAAGTAAGAAAACAAGATTAGAGACAAAAAAGTAAAAAGAAATAAACAAAGCCTCCAAGAAATATGGGACTATGTGTAAAGACCAAATCTATGTTTGATTGGTGTACTTGAAATTGATAAGGAGAATGGAACCAAGTTGGAAAACACTCTTCAGGATATTAACCAGGAGAACTTCCCCACCTAGCAAGACAGGCCAATATTCATATTCAGGAGATACGGAGGACACCACAAAGATACTCCTCAAGAAGAGCAACCCCAAGACACAAAATTGTCAGATTCTCCAAGGCTGAAATGAGGAAAAAATGTTAAGGACAGTCAGAGAGAAAGGCTGGGTTACCCACAAAGGGAAGCCCATTAGACTAACAGCAGATCTCTCGGCAGAAACTCTACAAGCCAAAAGAGAGTGAGAGCCAATATTCAACATTCTTAAAGAAAAGAATTTTCAACCCAGAATTTCATATCCAGCCAAACTAAACTTCATAAGTGAAGGAGAAATAAAATCCTTTACAGACAAGCAAATGCTGAGAGATTTTGTCACCACCAGGCCTGACTTACAAGAGCTCCTGAAGGAAGCACTAAACATAGAAAGGAACAACTGGTACCAGCCACTGCAAAAACATGCCAAATAGTAAAGACCATTGATGCTAAGAAGAAATTCCATCAAAGAACGGGCAAAATAACCAGCTAACATCATAATAACAGGATCAAATTCACACATAACAATATTAACTTTAAATGTAAATGGGCTGAATGCCCCAATTAAAAGACACAGACTGGCAAATTGGATCAAGAGTCAAGACTCATCAGGGTCTGTATTCAGGAGACCCAGCTCACATGCAGAGACATACATAGGCTCAAAATAAAGGGATGGAGGAAGATCTACCAAGCAAATGGAAAGAAAAAAAAAAAAAAAAAAAAAAAAAAAAAAAAAAAAAAAAAAAGCAGGGGTTGCAATCCTAGTCTCTGATAAAATAGACTTTCACCCAACAAAGATCAAGAGAGACAAAGAAGGCTATTATATAATGTTAAAGGGATCAATTCAACAAGAAGAGCTAACTATCCTAAATATATATGCACCCAATACAGGAGCACCCAGATTTCTAAAGCAAGTCCTTAGAGACCTACAAAGAGACTTAGACTCCCACACAATAATAAAGGGAGACTTTAACACCCCAATGTCAATATTAAACAGATCAATGAGACAGAAGGTTAACAAGCATATCCAGGACTTGAACTCAGCTCTGCACCAAGCTGACCTAATAGATATCTACAGAACTCTCCACCCCAAATCAACAGAATATACATTCTTCTCAGCACCACACACACTTATTCCAAAACTGACCACATAGTTGGAAGTAAAGCACTCCTCAGCAAATGTAAAATAACAGATATCACAACAAACTGTCTCTCAGACCACAATGCAATCAAGTTAGAACTCAGGATTAAGACACTCACTCAAAACCGCACAACTACATGGAAACTGAACAACCTGCTTCTGAATGACTACTGGGTAAACAAAGAAATGAAGGTGGAAATAAAGATGTTCTTTGAAACCAATGAGAACAAAGACACAACATACCAGAATCTCCGGGACACATTTAAAGTAATGTGTAGAGAGAAATTTAGAGCACTAAATGCCCACAAGAGAAAGCAGGAAAGATCTAAAATGGACACCCTAATATCACAATTAAAAGAACCAGAGAAGCAAGAGCAAACAAATTCAAAAGCTAGCAAAAGACAAGAAATAATCAAGATCAGAGCAGAACTGAAAGAGATAGAGACCGAAAAAAATCCTTCAAAAAATCAATGAATCCAGGAGCTGGTGTTTTGAAAAGATCAACCAAATTGATAGACCACTAGCAAGACTAATAAAGAAGAAAAGAGACAAGAATCAGATAGATGCAGCAAAAAATGATAAAGGGGATGATATCACCACTGATACCACAGAAATACAAACTACAAAAAGACAATACTATAAACACCTCTATGCAAATAAACTAGAAAATCTAGAAGAAAGGGATAAATTCCTGGACACATGCACCCTCCCAAGACAAAACCAGGAAGAAGGTGAGTATCTGAATAGACCAACAACAGGCTCTGAAATTGAGGCAATAATTAATAGCCTACCAACCAAAAAAAGTCCAGGACCAGACAGATTCACAGCCGAATTCTACCAGAGGTACAAAGTGGAGCTGGTAGCATTCCTTCTGAAACTATTCCCATCAATAGAAAAAGACGGAATCCTCCCTAACTCATTTTATGAGGCCAGCATCATCCTGATACCAAAGCCTGGCAGAGACACAACAAAAAAAGAAAACTTTAGACCAATATCCCTAATGAACATCGATGCAAAAATCCTCAATGAAATACCGGCAAACCAAATCCAGCAGCACATCAAAAAGCTTATCCACCACAATCGAGTCAGCTTCAGCCCTGGGAGGCAAGACTGGGTCAACATATGCAAATCGATAAACAGAATCTATCTGGTAAACAGAACCAACGACAAAAACCACATGATTATCTCAATAGATGCAGAAAAGGCTGACAAAATTCAACAGCCCTTCATGCTAAAAACTCTCAATAAACTACATATTGATGGAACATATCTCAAAATAATAAGAGCTATTTATGACAAACCAACAGCCAATATCACACTGAACAGGCAAAAACTGGAAACATTCCCTTTGAAAACTGGTACAAGACAGGATGCCCTCTCTCACCACTCCTATTCAACATATTGTTGAAAGTTCTGACCAGGGCAATCAGGCAAGAGAAATAAATAAAGGGTGTTCAATTAGGAAAAGAGGAAGTCCAACTGTCCCTGTTTGCAGATGACATGATTATATATTTAGAAGACCGCATCATCTCAGCCCAAACTCTCCTTAAGCTGATAAGCAACTACAACAAAGCCTCAGGATATAAAATCAATGTGCAAAAATCACAAGCATTCCTATACACCAATAACGGACAAACAGAGAGCCAAATCATGAGTGAATTCCCATTCACAATTTCAACAAAGAGATAAAATACCTAGGAATTGAACTTACAAGGGATGTGAAGGACCTCTTCAATGAGAACTACAAACCAGTGCTCAACCAAATAAGAGGACACAAACAAATGGAAGAACATTCCATGCTCATGGATAGGAAGAATCAATACCGTGAAAATGGCCATATGGCCCAAGGTAATTTATAGATTCAATGCCATTCCCATCAAGCTACCAATGACTTTCTTCACAGTATTGGAAAAAACTACTTTAAAGTTCATATGGAATCAAAAAAGAGCCTGCATTACCAAGACAATCCTAAGCAAAAAGAACAAAGCTGGAGGCATCACGCTACCTGAATTCAAACTATACTACAAAGTGACAGTAGCCAAAAAGCATGGTACTGGTACTAAAACAGAGATATAGACCAATGTAACAGAAAAGAGGCCTTGGAAATAACACCACACATCTACAATCATTTGACCTATGACAAAAATGACAAAAACAAGAAATGGGGAAAGGATTCCCTATTTAATAAATGGTGCTGGGAAAACTGGCTAACCATATGTAGAAAGCTGAAACTGGATCCCTTCCTTACACCTTATGCAAAAATTAATTCAAAATGGAATAAAGACTTAAATGTTAGACCTAAAACCTAGGTCTAACATTTTATGTAATATTAGACATAAAATTCCTAGGAGAAAACCTAGGCAATACCTTTCAGGACATAGGCATGGGCAAAGACTTCATGACTAAAACACCAAAAGCAATGGCAACAAAAGCCAGAATTGACACATGGGATCTAATTAAACTGAGGAGCTTCTGCACAGCAAAAGAAACTACCATCAGAGTGAATAGGCAACCTACAGAATGGGAGAAAATTTTTGCAATCTACCCATCTGACAAAGGGCTAATATCCAGAATCTACAAAGAACTTAAACAAATTTACAAGAAAATAAACAAACAACCCCATCAAAAAGTGGGCAAATGATATGAACAGACACTTCTCAAAAGAAGACATTAATGCAGCCAACAGACACATGAAAAAATGCTCTTCATCACTGGTCATCAGAGAAATGCAAATCAAAATCACAATGAAATACCATTTCATACCAGTTAGAATGGCGATCATTAAAAAGTCAGGAAACAATATGTGCTGGAGAGGATGTGGAGAAATAGGAACACTTTTACTCTGTTAGTGGGAGTGTACACTAGTTCAACCATTTTGGAAGACTGTATGGTGATTCCTCCAGGATCTGGAATCTAGTTCAACCATTATGGAAAACAGTATGGCGATTCCGCAAAGATCTAGAACTAGATGTACCATATGACCCAGCCATCCCACTACTGGGTATACACCCAAAGGATTACAAATCATGCTACTGTAAAGACACATGCACATATATGTTTATTCCGGCACTATTCACAATAGCAAAGACTTGGAACCAACCCAAATGTCCATCAATGATAGACTGCATTAAGAAAATGTGGCACATATACACCATGGAATACTATGCAGCCATAAAAAACGATGAGTTCATGTCCTTTGCAGGGACATGGATGAAGCTGGGAACCATCATTCTGAGCAAACTATCACAAGGACAAAAAACCAAACACCACATGTTCTCACTCATAGGTGGAAATTGAACAATGAGAACACTTGGACACAGGGTAGGGAACATCACACATGGGGGCCTGTCATAGGGTGGAGAGCAGGGGGATGGGTACATTAGGAAAAATACCTAATGTAAATGATGAGTTAATGGGTGCAGCAAACCAACAAGGCACATGTATACCTATGTAATAAACCTGCACGTTGTGCACATGTACCCTAGAACTTAAAGTAAAATTAAAAAATAAATAAGTAACTATAGCTACAATCATTTGTTAAGAGATACAGTTTACAAAAGAATGTAAATTATGACATGAGATACATTAAGTATAAGTGGGGGAAGTAAAAATGTAGCTTTTGTAGGCAAAGTTAACTGGTTATCAGCTTAAAATCATCTGTTATAACTATAAGATGTTTCATGCAAGTCTAGTGGTAACCACAAAGCAAAAACCTACAGTAGATACACAAAATATAAAAATAAATATTCAAAACACACCACCATAGAAACTCATCACCATCAAACCATGAAGAAAAACAACAAGAAAGGAAAAAAATGAACAAAAGATCTATAAAACAACCAAAAAAAGAGTAACAAAATGGTAATAGTATATCGTTATCTATAAATAATTACTTTAAATGTAAATGGATTATATTCTTCAATCAGAAGCTGTAGAGTGGCTGAATAGATTTTTTAGAGACCAAGGCACAACTATATGCTGCCTACAAGAAACTCACTCCACCTTCATGGACACAAATGGACTGAAAGTGAAGCGATGGAAAAGGATATTCTACTAAATGGAAACCAAAAGAGATCAGGAGTAGCTATACTTAGACAAAATATCATTTAAGTCAAAAACTATAATAAGAAGCAAAGAAGGTTATTATGTAATGATAAAGGGGTCAGTTCTTCAAAAGGACATAAGAATTATAAATATATACACCCAGTATCAGCACACCTACATATATAAAGCAAATATTAAATGATCTGAGGGGAGAGAGAGACTACAATACAATAACAGTAAGGTACATCAATACTTTACTTTCACTATGGACAGATCATTCAGACAGATAATCAATAAGAAAACTTTGGACTTGAACTACACTTTAAACCAAATAAACCTAACAGACATATGTAGAACATTCCATCTGAAAGCAACATAATACACATTCTTCTCACATGCGCATAAAACATTCTTCAGGATAATTTGTTAGGTCATAAAACAAATCTTAACAAATGTAATAAGATTTAAATTATAGGAAGTATCTTTTTTCACCACAATGGTATAAAACTAGAGATCAATAAATAGCATAAACAATCTCAAAAATGTATAAATATGTAGAAATTTAAAAACATGATCATGAATAACCAATAGGTCAAAGGAGAAATTAAAAGGTAAATTTTAAAATATCCTCACACAAACAAAAATAAAAACACAACATCCCAAAACTTCTGGGATGCAGCCAAAGCAGTTTTAAAAGGTAAGTTTACAGCAAAAAAACACCTACATCAAAAAAGAAGAAAGATCTCAAATAAACAACCTCACATTATACATCATGGAACTAGGGGAAAAAACACGAAGTGCAAAGTCAGCAGAAGAAAGGAAATAATAAAAGTCAGAACAGAAATAAATGACATAAAAACTAAAAAAGAATCAATAAAACTACAAGATTTTTTTAAAAACTTTGTTACACTAAAAGAAAGAAAGAAAGAAAGACTCAAAGAAAATCAGAAATGAAAGAGGCAACACTACAACTCATATCATAGAAATACAAAGGATCATAAGAAACTATTATGAATAATTCTGTGTCAACACATTAACTAACCTAGAAGAAATGGATAAATTCCTAGAAATATATAACCTACCAAGACTGAACCATAAAGAAACAGAAAATCTGAATAGACCAACAACAAGTAGAAAGCTTGAATCACTAACAAAAAAGCCCAGAACCAGATAGCCTCATGGCAAATTCTTCCAAACATTTAAAGAAAAACTAATACAATTTATTCTTAAACTCCCTTTAAAACTTGAAAAGGAGGGAACACTTCCAAACACATTTTATGAGACCAGCTTCACCCTGATGCCAAAGCCAGAAAAGGGCATTGCAAGAAAAGAAAATTACAGACCAAATATCTCTGATAAACACAGATGCAAAAATCCTCAAAAGAATACTAGAAAACCAAGTTCAATAGCACATTTAAAAAATAATATTTCACAATCAAGTAGGATTTATTCCCATCCTAGCAAGGATGATTGAACATACTCAAGTCAATAAATGTGATACACCACATTAACAGAATAAAATACAAAAATTATATGATTATCTCAGTACATGCAGAGAAAGCATTTGACAAAATTCATAATCCTTTTATGTTAAAAACTGTCAGTAAACTATGTGTAGAAGGAAAGTACCTCAATATAATAAAAGACATATAGGACAAGCCCACAGCTAACATCACCCTCAATGGTGAAAAGCTGAAAGCTTTTCCAGTAAGATCAGAAAAAGACAAAGTTGCCCACTTTCAGCACTTCTATTCAATATTTGATCATTTAAACTGTTTATGAAAGATGGCTATTAATTCAATGTTCAGCAAAACTGTAGTAAGTCCCAACCAAGGTGTAAGGCACTATTATAATAAATAAGAATACAGTAATAATAAGAAATACACGTTGCTCTAGCCTTTATAAAACATGTAGTTCAAAGTAGAAGAAAGGACTTTTAATTAGTTATTAGGCAAATAGGACAATGAAACAAAAGACATAGCTCAGAAACAAATATATACTTCCCTCACTGACCGCCGACCACCTGCCTCACCAAGCGCACAACCTGTTGCCGCCCCTCAGAAATGCTTCGTTTACCCACAGTCTTTTGCCAGATGAGACCGGTGTCCAGGGTACTGGCTCCTCATCTCACTTGGGCTTACGCCAAAGATAATTTTGGTGCAGATGCCTGAGCCTTAATGCTTCAAGGTATAGAACTTTTAGCCGATGCTGTAGCCGTTACAATGGGGCCAAAGGGAAGAACAGTGATTATTGAGCAGAGCTGGGGAAGTCCTAAAGTAACAAAAGATGGTGTGACTGTTGCAAAGCCAATTGACTTAAAGGATAAATATAAAATATACTGGAGCTAAATTTGTTCAAGATGTTGCCAATAGCACAAATAAAGAAGCTGTGGATGGCACTACCACTGTTACTGCACTGGCACACTCTATTGCCAAGGAAGGCTTAGAGAAGATTAGCAAAGGGGCTAATCCAGTGGAAATCAGGAGAGGTATGATGTTAGCTGTTGATGCTATAATAGCTGAACTTAAAAACCAGTATAAACCTGTGACCACCCCTGAAGAAACTGCACGGATTGCTACAGTTTCTGCAAATGGAGACAGAGAAATTGGCAATATCATCTCTGATGCAGTGAAAAAGGTTGGAAGAAAGGGTATCATCACAGTAAAGAATGGAAAACCACTGAATGATGAATTAGAAATTATTGCAGGCATGAAGGTTGATCAAGGATATATTTCTCCATACTTAACTAATATATCAAAAGATCAGAAATGTGAATTCCAGGATGCCTATCTTCTGCTGAGTGAAAAGAAAATTTCTAGTGTCCAGTCCATTGTACCTGCTCTTGAAATTGCCAATGCTCACTGTAAGCCTTTGGTCATAATCACTGAAGAGTTAATGGAGAAGCTCTAAGTACACTCGTCTTGAATAGGCTAACGGTTAGTCTTCAGGTTGTGGCAGTCAAGGCTCCAGGGTTTGGTGACAATAGAAACAACCAGCTTAAAGATATGGCTATTGCTACTGGTGGTGCAGTGTTTGGAGAAGAGGGGTTGACCCTAAATCTTGAAGACGTTCAGCCTCATGACTTAGGAAAAGTTGGAGAGGTCATTGTGACCAAAGATGATGCCATGCTCTTAAAAGGAAAAGGTGACAAGGCTCAAATTGAAAAATGTGTTCAAAAAATCATTGCGCAGTTAGATGTCACAACTAGTGAATATGAAAAAGAAAACCTGAATGAACTGCTGGCAAAACTTTCAGATGGAGTAGCTGTGCTGAAGGTTGGTGAGACAAGTGATGCTGAAGTGAATGAAAAGAAAGACGGAGTTACAGATGCCCTTCATGCTACAAGAGCTGCTGTTGAAGAAGGCATTGTTTTGGGAGGGGGTTGTGCCCTGCTTTGGTGCAATTCAGCCTTGGACTCATTGACTCCAGCTAATGAAGATCAAAACATTGGTATAGAAATTATCAAAAGAACACTCAAAATTCTAGCAATGACCATTGCTAAGAAAGCAGGTGTTGAAGTATCTTTGATAGTTGAGAAAATTATGCAAAGTTCCTCAGAAGTTGGTTATGATGTTATGGTCGGAGATTTTGTGAATATGCTGCAAAAAAGAATTACTGACCCAACAAAGCTTGTGAGAACTGCTTTATTGGATGCTTCTGGTGTGGCCTCTCTGTTAATTACAGCAGAAGTTGTAGTCACAGAAATTCCTAAAGAAGAGAAGGATCCTGGAATGGGTGCAATGGATGGAATGGGAGGTGGTATGGGAGGTGGCATGTTCTAACTCCTAGAGCAGTGCTTTATCTTTATTAATAAACTGTGACAGGAAGCCCAAGGCAGTGTTCCTCACCAATAACTTCAGAGAAGACAGTTGGAGAAAATGAAGAAAAGGCTGGCTGATGTTAAGGAAATCACAAAAACCATCAGTTACTGGATTCAGTTGACAAAATATATAATGGTTTACTGCTGTCATTGTCCATGCCCACAGAAAATTTAGTTTGTATTTTTGAATAAAAAGACATTTATACATTCCTGATGCTGGGTAAAAGAGCCATGTACCAATGTACTGCTTTCAACTTAAATCACTGAGGCATTTTTACTACTGTTCTGTTAAAATGAGGATTTCAGTGCTTGCCACCACCAGATGAGAATTTAAGCAGCCATTCTGTGGAGAGTGAGAATAATTGTGTACAAAGTAGAGAAATATCCAATTATGTGACTATCTTTGTGTAACAAAAATTTGTTTAAAGTTAAAAAAAAGAAACAAATATATACCTGATTTATGATAAAATTAACACATGGTAAGGATGGTCTTTTCAATAAACTGGATATTAAAGATACATATCTTGATGTACTCATTTTACAACATAAACAAAAATCACTTTTACATGAATAGTATAAAACAATAAGCTTCTAGGAAAAAAAAAAAAACAAGAGAATAAAGTCAATGAAGTCATGATTTGGGAGTAGATAACAATTTCTTAAATAAGACAGAAAATCCACAAAGAAAAATCTTGACAAATTATACCTTATTAAAATTGAGAACTTCTGTTCTTCAGAAGGTTCTGTGAAAGGTAAGCCAAAGACTAGGAGATGATATTTGCAATGCACACATATTCAACAACAGACAAATATACAAAATAGATTACAAAAAGAATATAAAACAAACCTCTAACATATCAATGGAGTGTGGTAGGGGAGGCAGCCCAATAACAAAGTGAGCAAAGACTTGAACAGGAATTTTACAAAAGAAGATATATAAATGGCTGATATATAAATAGCCAATAAAAAGACATTCATCCTCATTAGTCACCATTATGGAGATGCAATTTATAAAAACACAATGAAGATACTACTATATACACATCAGAATGAATAAATAAAATATTGGAAATACCAAATGTTGACAAGAATGCAAATTCACTAAAATTTTCATACACTCATGGTGGGAGTTTATTTTTTATTTATTTAATTTTTAATTTTTAATTTCTGTGAACACATAGTAGGTATATATATTCATGGGGCTGGTGGGAGTTTAAATTACTAGAACCCATTTAGGAAACTGCTTGACAGTGTCTACTAACACTGAACATATGCCTACCCATGACCCTGCAAATTTACTCCCAGAAATACACCTAATAGAAATACATAAATCTTTCAGAAATAAAAAGCAGATACAAGCATAAAAGAATGTTCATTACAACAGCAGCAGCCATGATAGCCAGAAATTAAAAATGACACAAATGACAATGAACATTAGAATGGATTAACCACATCGCGGTATATTCATTCAAAGAAACAGGAACGAAAGACCACTGCCATTCACACCATGAATTTTACAAACGTAATATTGAGTCAAAGAAGACCCCAAGAAATACAGACTGTATGGTTTCATTTAAGTGAAGTTCAAGAAAATACAAACTAATCTGTGGCACTAGAAGTCAAGATATTGGTTACCTTGAAGGAGCTTATTACTGGAAGAGGGAACAAAGTGGTTTTTGGAGTGCTGGTAATATATTTTTTTATCTGAATAGGTGATAACATGTATGTGCACATTTTATGAAAATTCATCTCTCTCTCTCTCTCTCTCTCTGTATATATATATATATACACTCATGATTTGTTCACATTTTTGTGTGATGCTGTACTTCAATTAAAAGTTTATTTAAATGAAAAGAAAATTAGAAGTTTGATGAGAGGTTTGGAAATTAACAGGATGATATGCAAGTATATCACAGAAGACAGATAAAGTCAGGACAGGCATCCTAAAGGACATACTATTTAAATTGAACTATAGGAATTATCCAGGAAAAAGTAGGTGTGGTGTCAGTGGCAGGGAACAGGTAGAGTAGAGATGGAGAGACTCTTTGGGGAAAGAAAGGATTTGAGCAGAAACCTGGACACATGAAAAGGGCATAGCTCATTCAAGATATGGAAGGAAGCCTGATGCAAGTAAAAAGATCTAGGGTAGGAGTGGCACGAAATGAGGCTGAAGACATAGGCAAGGTCTAGGCCAGACAGGGCCTTACCTGCCATATCAAGGGTTTCGAGTTCTATCTTAAATGCAATGGAAAGTTATAGATAGACTTTTAGTACAGGCCTGACATGACCTGGTTTTATTGTTAGAAGATGGCTACAGCATGGAGAATTGATTAGATGGAAGAAAGACTGGAATTGGAGAGACTGTTTAAGAGACTGTCACAGTACCCCAGGTAGGAGATGAAGATGGATTCCATTAGCCTGGACAGAGGGAATAGAGAGAAAGAAATGTAGGATGTAAATTGATGATGGGATATAAGCTATAAAGAAAAGGTACAAGTCAGGGAGGTTTCCCAGAGGTCTTTCCAGACAATTGGGTGGATGATAATACCAGCTATTGAGATAAGGAATCCTGGAGAATGGTTAGATCAAAGCAAAAGGATGTGTTCCATTTTAGACATATTGACCTTGAGATCTTCTGCAGGACATCCAAGAGGAGGTCTTAAGTAAGCATTTGACACATAAGTCGCAAATTCAGGACAGAGGCCTGAATTGAAGGCATAAGTCATTAGTGATTCTACTTCTTGTTGGCAATAGAATGTGTGACAGAATTATTTTTCAATATTAACATATGCTTTGTTTTTGTCCAAAAATTATTTTACCCTATAAACTACCCCCATTCAGGCAACAAAACTTTACCATATTAATTGTATCCAAAAAAAGGGCCAAATTCTAGACTTCTAAGTCAAAGCTCTGAAGGACTTGAGGCCCAAATTTTGCATCATAAACAACAGATTCAAAATAATACATAATCAGTTAGAATTAGTTTTCCTGCCCCAGAAAAGATAAAGGGTTTGAGGGCTGGGACAGAAAAGAGTTGAAGAAGTGACAAAAATCTACAGGTGGTTTCTCTGATAAGGGGCCCTATTTATTACCCCTCTACCCATAACTGCCCTGGGCTGACTCTTAGGAAAGGGAGAGAAAACAATGGACACCTCAGATATGCAATCAGCTTAAATATGGAGGAAGCTATGTCTCAGTTCTCATGTGAATCCCAGGGAGTTGATAGGGTCTTCAGAGGGCAGGGTAACTAAGCTATAGCAGACCGGTCCCAGACAGCCTGAGTGTTCCATGCTCCAGTGAGGCATGTGAAAATAACAGAAGTTGCTGAGAGAGAGAAGTGAGCGCTAAAGACCTATTGGTCAATATGAGAAAAACGTAACAGCCATTTCAATGGATTGATGAGCAAAAAGAAGATGGAACAAAGATGTATCAAACAATATAAAAGTCTTCTTAAAATACTATTACCTTGCCCCAAATCTACACATGTTAGATGCTAGCTCTTGCTAGAAAAATGCTGCATTAACAAACTATCCCAAACTCAGTGTCTTAAAATAACAGCTATTTAGCAAATGTGTCTGCAGGTTTGCTGGGAGTTAGCTGATCTAGGCTGATGTGATGGGGGGTAAATTCTGCTGGACATGTCTCTCACCCTTTTTCTAGGACTGGTGGACTAGTTGAGGCTTGTTTCTCTTATGGTGCCAGTGAAGGTACAAAGGTCAGCATATCCAAATCTGCATATGTTTCAAACCTCTAATCACATTACACCTGATAATATCCCATTGATATATGCTTGCTAATATCCCGCTAAGTCCCGTGGCTGAATCTGGAGTCAAGAGCTCAGAATAGCCTTGTCCAAAGTTATTCAGTAAAGAGAAGGGTGAAGAATTGGGGCTATTGATTCTGTGTCTACCACATCCATACTTAGATGAAATCCCTGGAAGTGGAGGAAGGAAATATCTATGATTTAACCACAAAAGATACAAATTAGTGACAGAAAAATAAAATCACATTGCTTGCACACCCAGGATTTTGAATTGGGATTTGACAGGAATATTACAATAGGAGCATAAACAAAATGCAAAAAAAACCCAAAGGAAAAATCTCATTCTGACATCAGAATGACATCACAAATAAGGTGACATTTGATGAATGTCCTACGAAAGATGATTAGAATTTTGAACTGAGGTTAAGTAAAAGCACAGAATCATGAAAATTACTCTTTGAAATGGCAAAGATTTCTGTGGCTGGATCATGGGATTTATTGAGTGGAGCGATTTCTCCTCAGGAGACCAGACACATGTGAGCTACGCGAATCCACAGAAGTGTTGTTATCTTTTTATTTTTTCCTCGCTTATATGAAGGACTATAGGTCAGGAACTGTGCAAGAGGAGGAATGTGCATATGTTGTGGTGGGGATAGATAGGGGAGGTCTGGAAGGGATAATTCATTTCAAACTCAAAATAGCAGACTGAGAGAAGACATAGGGAGAACAGACAGAGAAACCAGTAAAGCTGGAAAAAGATAAGAGAAAACCACAACAAGACCTGTTTAACCCTAATTTCTGTGGCTTTTCTGATGAAGATGTAGTATTAATTGTTTCAGAGTTCATCAGAGATTCACGTATCTTAAATCTGAGATATAAGCCAGTTGAAAACAAACATTCCACTTGAGTGGCATTTTAATGACACAAAGGCTAAAAGGGGGGGGGGACATTTGCATAGCAATAACTATTATTGTTTTAAAACTGCATAGAATTTTCAGAGCCCGGAACAACCACCAAATCAGGAATTCAAACCGCACCCTGGGAAGACTGGACTTCCTTTTGTTAAAAAGAAAAACCAAAGATCTCTGAGGTTAGTTACCAGGCAGTAAAAATCAAAAGTCCAAGCTCCCCTCTAACCACTGGAATATTTGCCATGTGGACCCACACCCACCTAGGACATTGCCAAAACCCCAAAAAAGTACCATGACTAAGATCCATGTCTTTCTCTGGGTACTATTTCCACAGAAAGCTTCTTATGTCTCTTCCCTGACATTTCACAAAATAGAGAAAAAGGAAAAGAAAAAAAATATCCCTGAGGAAAGGCCAAGTATAAAGAAGAATTTGATTTGGCATTGCTTTGAAAGATTCCACTTACTTCGTCAACCCATGGAATGCTTATTGTTGAACCAACACCGTAAGAAGGACATGGCTTCAGCTTCAATAAGACTGCACTGTATGCAAAAATATTGAATAAATGGATAAATAATAATTATTGAACTCCTATTGTGTGCCAGAAATGGTAGTGAGAATTCTACATGTGACTCAAAGATCCTGACAAAGATTTCAGAAAGTAAATATTTTTATTATCCCCGTTTTATAGATGAGAAAGCTGAGGCAGAAATATATTGTGTATCTTTTCCAAGGTTGACATGATAAGAAAGTAGCCAAGTGAGGATTCAGTCCGAGCACTCTGATTCCAGGGTTCATCTGTTCGTGTGCTATGTTCACTGACTCCTAGAGAAGAAATTAGAAATAACACCAACCTTACATTAAACTTTCCAAAGAATATAAAAAGAGAGAACAATTTCCAACTCATTTTATGAGACCAGAATATCCTTCACTAAAAGCTGACATGGATATAATAAAAAAGGAAAATTACAGACCAATCTGTCTTGGGAAGGTAGAAGCCAAAAAAAAAAAATGGTATACCAAAATACCAACAAATTGGTTTCAGAGAATTCATATAAACAAATAAGAAAACGATAACCCAAAGAAAAATGAGATTTCACAAAAGAAGATATCCAAATGGTTAAAAAAAAAAAAAAAGGGAAAAAGCCACATATTTTTTTAAGTGCTCAATGTCATTAGTCATCAGGGAAATGCAAATTAATGACACGACGTGTCCACCCGAATGATTACAAGTAAAAAGACTGACAAGACAAGGAGCTGGCGAGTATATAAAACAAGAGGAACTCTTGGTACAGTCACTTTGGAGAAAAGTCTAGAAGTATCTACCATAGGTGAACACATAAAATGCCCTATGAACCATACATTCAACTCCTAGGTTTTTACTCAGCAGAAATTCACATATGTGCACCAAAAGACATGTACAAAAATGTGTTTGTGACACTTTTATTCATAAGAGCCCAAAACTGGCAACAACCTAAGTAACTATTAACAGTGTAATGGAAAAAATTATGATCTATTTATATTAGGGAGTACAATACAGCAATAAAAATGATCTACTGCTATACACAATAATTTGAATAAATCTCACAAATTACAACGTTGAGTAAGAAAAAAGCCAGGCATGAAAGTGGGCATACCCTCTATTTCCATTTACATACTGTTTTAAAATAGGCAAAACCGACCTATGGTGACAGAAGTCAGAAAAATACTTACTTTCTGGGAAGTGTTTGTAGCAATTGGTAAGAGAAGAAGGATGCTGGGAATGCTTTATTTGTTGATCAGGGCATTGCTTACATGGTTGTGTCCACTTAATGTTTCAAGTATAGTTCCAGAAGTAACACCTTGGTGAGAGAGAAGGTAATCCAAATTCATGGTATGTGTATCTTAAGTGAAAGTGGTTCAACCAGGTAGAAGAACACTAAGCAGATTAAATTTCAAAATCAGCTAAATATCCACAGCATCATTTATTGAGTATCCAAAATATGCATGAAACAAATGTTAAGTCCTGAGAATAAAAAGATGAAAAGACCAACTTGCTATCAGGAAATTGTTCACAATCAAGCTTTTTTGAAAAGGAGGTATAAAAATAATCTATTTCAAAACAAAGTCTGCTCTCTCGGAATTAGGCAAATAGTTTTGAGAGTTTAGGGGAGTGGGGGAAGGCCCTCCAGAAGTGGCAACACTTAAATCTTGTAAGTTTTGCAGGGGAAAGGGCTTTATCAGCCCTTCATCAGCCCATCCATCAGGTGGAAGAGGGAGGGGGTCTGGGCAAAGGTATTTGAAACAGTTGACTGCATTTGCAGAAGAGGACACTGAGAGAAAGCATTGTGAATTACAGGAACATTAGGTAGGTAGGTATAACTAGAGCTGAAAATGCAAGACAGAAATAGAGGTGAGAGTGGGCAAGGAAGGGTCTCTTATTCCATTTTGGATTTTATCCTGTGGGACACTGGAGCTATTGGAGCTATTGAAGAATTTGTATTTAATCTAATGTGAAGGGTAGATGGGAGGAAGGTAAGACTGGGAAGATGAGGTAGGAGGTTTTATAAAAATTCAGGAATATAGTCAGGTTTTATTAAACAATTCAAAATCTTAGTGGTTTACAACAGCAAACATTTGCTTCTTACTGACAGGTCTGTGGGTCAGTCATGGTCAGTTTTAGCTTGGCTGGGTTGGGCCAGGCTTGGCTTGGCTCCACACTACATAGGCAGACTCCTGTGTGCTTCATGGGTTTTCCATTTCAAAATTCATGATGAAGGAGCAGTGTCTTCTCTGTTCTTCTATTGGTGGATGGCAGGAGTGCAGGGAGGTAGTGGAGTGGGAAGAAACAGGCAATATCTCCTAAAGCCTCTACTCACAGCTAGCATAGTATCCCTTCTATCCACCTGCCACCAGCCAGTCTCATGGCCAACCTCAGTGTCTATAGGACACAGTAGGATTCTCTACCCATAGGGTGAGGAAAGAGAGAATGAACACTTGTTGAACATATTAGCTCAAACTACCACACCAGGCAAAAGATTATGAACCCCTAAACCAAGGCAGACAGAGTAGGAATAAACAAGAGAGGATTAAGAAACCTAGACTAACCAGTTTCTGGTATCCTAGCTATTCTGGCTGAACAGAGATGAACTGTCTTGTGAGGAAACTAGGAAATTAAACCAGAAGTTTTAACTCAAGGAAGTACCTGATTAGAATTGGGTAGTCAATCTAAATCAATTAATGAATTTGAAAACATTAGCCCAAGATGAGAAATTCAAGGGCAAAGCCTCTCAAAGGGAGATAATAAGAGAGAAGAATTTAAATTAGTAGGAGGTGGGGTCAGTAACAATCTTGAGCTTATTCCAGTCCTTGAGGTAATGAGCATCCTGGGAGCTCTCAAAAAGCAGCCCCAGAACAGAGAAAGAATGACAGAAAGGAAGTAGTAGGAATGGGAGAGTTTAGGATGACTCCTAGCTGGGCAAGCTAACAAATTAGGTAAATACTAGGGTCCTGCTGAATTATGAAACATAGAAGAAGAGATTTTCAGAAAAAAGCTAGTATGTTCAATTTGGCATGATTTTTAAATCTGAGCCATCTAGGTGAGCATGCCTCCTACTGAGTTGACAATTAGGCCATAGAGTTCCTTCCTTTCATATTGTTTTCACATTCTAGAATTCCCTTTCTCTCCTCCGTCATCCATCCAAAGTCTAAAATTTTCATGATCATTTAAACTTCCAATGCTGTCTTCCTTCTCTGAGCTGCTTACATTTGAAATTAGCATACCTCATTTAACATGGGCCACTTGTGTTATATCTACACATGCACACATGTATGCACACATAACAATTTTGTACCCACAAGTAAACTGTAAGTTACATAATGACAAGGCCTTATGTGACTTTTGCATCTCCTTCAGAACTTTAGCACAGTACTGGAAAAATTTTGAAACCTAACTAAAAAATGTGTTGGATAATTAACTATTTTGTAGTACTTTTATGACCTAGTTTGAACATTTGAGATAATTCTTATTCTTTAAACACTTGTCCTGGTGTGTATCTCCATGACTAGATCTTTGTGCGATAAAAAAATTGTTGAAGTTTTAACCTTGATTCATACTAAGTGGCAGACAAAAGTTAACCTGGTTTAAAAATTAGGCCATAATAATCAATAATCAAGAGTCTCAAGAGTTGACAGGTTTTTTTTTTTCCAAGATGGTAGATTAGAGGCTTTTAGCACACCTAGGCTACTTGAAAATAGCAATATAGTACACAAAGATCAACTTTGTGAGCTTTAATTCACAAAGAAAAACAAGAATCCATCAGAATTAATTATGAAGGACACCCCAGATCCCAGAGAGGAGAACACTGGCAAAGAGCCCCCATGATAGCATCGGACTGGTAAAAATGAGTGAATCCCCAGTAGGTAAGAGAGGCAGAGAGCCTTTCTCCATGACTCATCTTTCCACTGCGGATCTGAGCAACCCAAGCCAAGGGAGAACACTTTGTTTCCCCTAGGTCCTGGAGCTAACTCGGGGAGAGGCTTGGAGACACTGTAAGGGAAAGATACCAGGAAAAGCTGCAGACATTTTCCTAGACTTGTAACTGAGAGCAGAATGCCATTTTTAATGGCATTGGTAGGAATATAAATTAGTTCAGCCACTTTGGAAGGTAATCTGGAGATTTTTCAAAAGAATTTAAAACAGAACTACGATTTGACACAGCAATTCCATTACTGGATATATACCCAAAAGACATACACACTTGCATGTTCATCACGGCACTATTCACAATAGCAAAGACATGGAATCAACCTAGGTGGCCATCAGCAGTGGATTGGATTTTTAAAATCTAGTACATATACACCATAGAATACTACACAGCCATAAAAAAGAACAAAATCGTGTCCTTTGCAGCTACATGGATGAAGCTGGAATTCATTATCCTAAGTGAATTAACATAGGAACAGAAAGTCACATACTGCATGTTCTCACTTATAAGTGAGAGCTAAACATCGGGTACTGATGGACAAAAAGATGGCAACAACAAAAACCAGGGACTACTAGAATGGGGAGGGGGGAGTGGGGCAAGAATTGAAAGACTAAGTATTGGGTACTATGCTCAATACCTGGGTGACAGAATCAATTGTACCCAAACCTCAGCATCATGCAATATACTCAGGTAACAAACCTGCTCATGTACCCCCTGAATTTAAAATAAAAAATGGAAAAAAAAGAGTTGACAAGACTGAATGGTCAACTACTTGGTGGTTTCTTTCCAAGCAGATGCCAATCAAAAGAAATAATACATGTTACAAATGTAAAATCAACCAGAAAATCTAAGTATTTTCTCATAAGTGGTTTTGGTTTTTTATATACTTTACATTTAAGTTACCACTCATTCTATGAGAGAAGGAAGTATAGAGAGCAAATGATAAGCTCAAACTTATACAACTTTTTGTTTGGAGGCAGGAATAGAAGACAGGTCTCTAACTTTCAGACCAGAGCACTAAGACGAAGTGAGTGTAAACTCCTAACCAGCTGCTTGATCCCAGTAGGGCAGGAATAAAAGATACAATTGGGGCAGCTAAAGAGAATGTTTTAAAATTTTTTAGTTCCTTTTTTAAAGGTAGGCTTTGAAAAACTTCATTTTGTGAGGTGTTCAATGGGGACCTGGAAAACTGCTCTTAGCATTTTAACATAAATTAAAAATCATTTAAGCAGACCTCTATTCAGCTCTTGCCAACTGCACATTTATTTTTCTGGTAAAGGAGGCTTTGCTGTTGCAAATGAAGGGGAAATGAAGGCATTAGAGTTTGGGCATATCAGTGAAAAAAAAAAAGAGTTAATGTGGATGTTGGATTAAGTTGCTCTCATGGCTGCAATTTCATTTATCTGGGCAAGGAATTTGCCCCCCAACAAAATACTCTTTAAAACATTCTCTGAAAACTTAAGTCACTGTGTAGAATCTGGAGTTGCTGCAGGTGTTTCTTAAAAGCTCATTAGCCCTCCAGAGAACTATGAAAATAAAATCACTCCAGACCTAATGAGAGTCAGAGAGCAAGGTGGTCAGGGAAGAGCTAAGTTAGGAGGGAGCTGTTTCAATTGCACCTGTATTGAGGGGTGGGTGACCTCCAAGAAGCCTGTAAGCTTAGTTCCATTTTGGATAAGCAACTGAAAAAGTGGGGGATGGGAATGGGGAAATGAAGGATAAAACACTGCTTGCTAATTCTAAACATATGTAGCCAGCACATTGGTGAGTTGAGGTTGGCAAAGGGTAAAACAAAATCTTGCTGCACTGCTTTCCTCAGTGACAGCTATATTTGTTGATTTTTCCATTGGCACCAAGCTTTTTGAGTCTCCACTTTCTTAATTCCGAAACAACAGAGGGCAGTCATCTCTCACGGCTGAATACAACACTCGACATCTATGTTTTCATATAGAGAAGATCATCCTCTGTGGGCCTGCAAAACATCAGTCTCACTCAGGCCTACAGAGTAGAGAAATTTATATATCCACAGTCTGCTGGGTTCAGAGACCACAGACTACACCTCTTCCTTTCCTTCTTGGCTTCTTCCATTTCCTAAAGCATAACCAATATCTGAATAGAATATGGCACATAAGGTTCTTCTCCACCCATTTTCTCCTATTAATAGAACATGGCAAAGGAAAAATCCCATGAATGTCAACAGCTAACTCAATTAAAGATAGCCCACCTGGAGTGAAAATTAATCAGTAGCCTCCTCTTTTAGAAGGTGAAAGAGAAGGCAGGAAGGGATGTCACAAGTTACCATATCATGGAATGTGAGAATAACATGAACCAGGAAGCTGCATGTTCTGCAGGGACTAAGAAGACAAGGTATATTCTATGGTAAGTAATGTAGCCAAAAAGCTTCTTTTTGACTGTGCTTAAGCTAGGACTGGCTGGGAAATAAAGCAGCTTTGTGAATATTTTATTAGTTCTTTCTTACTGGTGAAGTACTTCTTGTAGCAAAACCTTTATTAATTAAAAATGAGCTTTATAAGAATACATTTCCTTACTACTACCTACATTTCTCCTGCCAAATCTTATCCCAGTAGGCTGTGAGAGAATTCAACTCACTAACTGTGGTCCCATTTAAAGTATTATAAACTTTGTCCTCTTTGAAGGTACAGAGCTGAAATATTGTCCAATGTGAGCAGTCTGTAAGCTCCTTGAGAGTGAGTACCATCCATATTCATCTCAATATTTAGCACAACACCTACCATTGTCTGTGAATATATTTCAATTCATATCAACTAATATTTATAGAGAATACACATTGTCTAAAACATTTTATTAGCATGACATGAGATAAAAAGGTAATTAAGAAATTTATCCCTATTCCCAAGGTCTTTCTACAATAGAAGAAGGTGATCAGAGATGTACAAATATTACAGTAATGCCAGGTGAAATAAGAGAAGTATGGTGAAAGAAGTACAAATCATGAAAGAATTTTAAAGGAGAGAAAAAGCCTCTCTTTCTGGAGGTATCTGATATGGTTTGGTTCTGTGTTCCCACCCAAATCTCATATCGAACTGTAATCCCCAGTGTTGGAGGAGGGGCCTGGTGGGAGGTGATTGAATCATGGGGGTTGTTTCTAACGGTTTAGCACAATCCTCCTAGTGCTGTCTTGTGATAGTGATAGAGTTCCCAGAAGATCTGATTGTTTGAAAGTGTGTAGCACTTTCTGCTTTGTTCTCTCTCCTGCCAGTCATGTGAAGATGTACCTGCTTCCCCTTTGCCTTCTGCCATAATTGTTAGCTCCCTGAGGCCTCCTCTCTAGAAGCAGAAGCCTGCACACCCTGCAGAATCATTAGCTGCTTAAACCTCTTTTCTCTACAAATTACCCAGTCTCAGTTATGTCTTTATAGCACTGTGAGAACAGACTAATACAGTATCCATGAAAGCTAACTAGAGCCAATGATTTTTGAGATAACCCTGACAGATAAACAGGATTTAAATAGGCAGAGCTGAAAAAGAAAACTGCTTAGTGTGATACGCATACAGAGAAGAATGATTCTGTTTGACCAAGGAAAAGGACACATAAAGAAAAGTGAATGTTAAGGCTGGAAAGGTGGATTCAGTCTAGCAGTGTTTTCTCAAGTTGCAGGTTATGAATGGATAAATATTGTCTGTTGGTATTTGGTATCTATTCATGGCTCTTTCTATTGTATATTCTGGTCCCATATGTCAAGCTCTAGAAAGCTCAATGTTACATGTGCAAGACTCTTTTGCAGCTTAGGTTTTATATATTATTTAGAATCTGACAATGAGATGTATTCCTATAGAGTTTGGAAGGCAAAAAGGAGATGTGAGCCAGTGGTGTGCAGCAGTGTCAGCTAACAAGATTGAAAATTTGGAAGACATTTCAGAGAGCATTCCAGGAGCCTAATTTTCTGAGGTTATGCCGGGAAATCTCCAAAGTTGAAAGATAAGACACTGTGCCTTGAACACCCTACAACTATGAAAAAGGCAGTATTTGGTAGTGTCTTTCCATTCAGAAGGCAATGTGTATGAATGCGGCATCTGAGTGTGCTCCTCCTATCCAACCACCAATTGTATCAGTTATCTATCACCTTAATAATGCTATGAAACAAACCACTTCAAAATATAGTGGCTTCAAATGAAACTCATTTATTATTTTTATATCAGTCAACTGGGGACTTACTATTCTGGGATAGTCCCAGCTGGGAAAACTCAGCTCTTTCACACATGGTGTCATATCTTCCAGCAACCTAATACTGTTCAGGATTTGGAAAAAGATACAAACACACAGCACCTTTTTCAGCTTCTTCTTCAGTCAAGTTATCTGTTATCCCATTGACCAATGCAAGCCTCATTGCTACGCCCAACAACAGATAGAAAGGGACTATAAAGTTACAAGTCAAAGTGTATAGATACATGGCAGCCATTAAGTGGGGCCATTAATGCAATCATCTACCAAACTGAGTACATGTTAAAGCTGCCAGTTTTGAGTAGGGCCCAGAATAAGAGAAGGCTCTGCAGCAGTCTAGGCTGCAGTTCAAGAAGCTCTGGCTTTATGACCCAGTATATCTAATGATTTTTAAATTGTTACAGATGCAGATACTATACAGGCACTCCAGCAAGTGTTGATAGGAAAATCCTAAAATTATCAGAGCAAGCTATTTCCCTCTTGGGAAATACGTATTTAACAAATACTCTTGCTACATTGCAAACTCGCCACACACTAATACACATGGCCTTATGAGGAGTTCCCTATAACTAGTCAATTGAAAAAGAAGAAAAAAATGTCAGCCTGGTTTGTAGCTGACACCAGCCAAAACTGAACTGCTGCATATTAAAACCCCAATTGTAAGTAGCCCAATACAAGGACAATCAGAAAAAGCAATATGTTCAATGAGCAAAATTTTATGCATTTTTTTGGCTTTTTTTTTTTTTTCTTAAGAGCCAATTTTAGTTGAAAGAAAAAGCAGAGGAAGGATTAAAGGTCACTTGAGCTGGTAGAAACAGATATAAACCTCAGAGAATATCTGCACGGGAGCCCACACCTTTGCTGCCGCACAAAGGCAGAGAACCACAGTGCATGAATAACAGGAAATGTATGTTTAAGAAGTCATGTGGCATGCAACGTGAAAACTAGGAAGCCGACTTGCCCTCTAGGTGGAAGGTCCAGTAGCGGCTTTCCACTAGGAAATTATCCAAGTCATGACACCAAATATGTTAGCGGTGGAAGAGATCGGAGTTACACCAAGTTACCAGTGGCCTATCTGTGGGTCCATAGCAACTTCAATTCTTGCCTCCTCAGAAGACAGAATTCGACTGAGTGGCATAAGTCAGAATTAGAGACTGAGGCAAGCTTCAAAGCAGGAGTGAACGTTTATTAAAAAGCTTTAGAAGAGAAAGGAAAGGCGGGGAGAGAGAATAAGGAAAGTACCGCTTGGAAGAGGGCCAAGCAGGCAACTTGAGAAAGCAAGTGCACCCAATGAGCAAACTTAAATAGTGCATCTGGCTCTACACTTTCCCTGAAAGGAGAGAGAGAAGGGTTTCAATCTACAGTCCATGGGAAAGAGCTAATGGCTTGGCCAGTCATGGATGGGAAAGAAAAAAGATTAGATAATTCGTTATGCAAAAGTCTGGAAAAAAGACCTATTGCTGGACTCCTCAGAATGGCAGAGTAGGAGAACATTTGCGTTCCATTGAATTCTCACCACAGGGCTGGCTTCTCCACTGAGGAGAATCCTACCTAGTGAGGAGAAGAAAACCTGTCCTGTGGATTTCATTTAGCCTTTTTCACTGGCTACCCTACGGCTTGGTCAATAAGCATAGAAACTTACTGGCATGATAGCAGAGATGGAAGTGATGCATGACTCAGCAATATGAACTTTCTCTCACCAAAGAAGATGCAGAAAATGATACTAATGAATATCTGCTACATCAAGGAAACAGCAGAAAACACAAACGCCACGTGTACACAAACACACACACACGAGAGATGTGAGAATATTGTATCCATAAAATAGAACAGGTATGGTATTGAAAAAGGTAAAATTATTTTAGAAATAATTAGAAGTTTAAAATATAACTCTTGATTTAAATAATTAAATATATAGACTAGATAGAAGAATGGAAAAATATAAATATCAAATAACTAAGCTTGAAAATTGAGATAAAAAAATTATCCCAAAACACAGTAGTAACACAGTACAAAGATATGTGAGTAGAAAACTGGAGACATAAAATGTGGATGTAAGAATTCTCATATTCAAAAAAGAGTCCAAATAACCAAAACAATCCTAAGCAAAAAGAACACAGCTGGAGGCATCACACTACCCGACTTTAAACTGCACTACAAGGCTATAGGAGCTTAAATAGCATGGTACTTGTACAAAAACAGAGGCACAGACAAATGGAATAGGTTAGAGAATCCAGAAATAATGGGAGTATACTTACAACTATCTGATCTTTGACAAACCTGACAAAAACAAGCAATAGGGAAAGGACACCCTATTCAGTAAATGCTACTGGGATAACTGGCTAGCCATATGCAGAAGATTGAAATTGGACCTATTCCTTATACCATATATAAAAATCAACTCAAGATGGATTAAACATTTGAATGTAAAACCCAAAACTATAAAAATCCTAGAAGATAATCTAGGAAATACCATTTTGGACATAGGACGTGTCAAAGATTTCATGACAGAAATGCCAAAAGCAATTGCAACAAAAACAAAAATTGACAAATGGTATCTAATTAAGCTAAAGAACTGCTGCACAGCAAAAGAAACTGTCAACAGTATAAACAGACAACCTATAGAAAGGAAGAAAATATTTGCAAACTATGCATCTGACAAAGGTCTAACATCCAGAATCTATAAGGAACTTAAATTAACAAGCAAAAAAACACCACCATTAAAAAGTGAGCAAAGGACATAAACAGACACTTTTCAAAAGAAGACACACATGGAGCCAACAAGCATATGAAAAAATGCTCAACACTGCTAATTATTACAGAAATGCAAATCAAAACCACAATGAGATACCATCTACCACCAGTCAGAATTGCTATCACTGAAAAGTAAAAAACAACAGCTGTTGGTAAGGTTGCAGAGAAAAGGGAACCCTTATACACTGCTGATGGGAATGTGAATTAGTTCAGCCATTTTGGAAAGCCGTTTGGCAATTTCTCAAAGAACCTAAAACAGAATTGCCATTCTGCCAAGCATTCCCATTATTGTGTATGTACCAAATGAAATATAAATTATTCTACCTTAAAGATACATGCACGTGTATGTTCATCATGGCACTATTCACAATAACAAAGACATGGGATCAAACCTAAATGCCCATCAGTGATAAACTGGATAAAGAAAATGTGGCACATACACACCGTGGAATATATCCAGTCGTAAAAAAGAATGAAATCATCTCATATGCAGTAACATGGATGAAACTGGAGGGCATTATCGTAAGCAAACTAATGTAGGAACAGAAAAGCAAATACCACATGTTCTCATTTATAAATGAGAGTGGGAGCTAGCCATTGAGTACACATGGACACAAAGAATGGAACAACAGACACTGGGGCCTTCTTTACAGCGGAGGGAGGGAGGAAGGTGAGGATCCAAACACTACCTATTGGTACTGTGCTTTTTACCTCGGTGACAAAATAATCTGTATGCCAAACCCCTATGACACCCAATTTACCAACATAACAAACCTACACATGTACCCCTGAACCTAAAATAAATAAATAAATAAATAAAATGATGTGGGAAAAAGGTTTAATCATAAGAACTCAAATACAAGTTTATGCCAAACAAATCTGAAAATTAGTTGAAATCGATAATGTAGTAGAAAAAACTGAGTAAGCAAAGTTGACTCAAAAATGAGCTGACACCCTGAAAAACCCAATAACTATAAAAGAAATTAAGAAGAAATCAAAACTCTAGAAAGGACACAATTCCCAGACAATCTTCTGGGCACATTGTATTAAACTTACAAAGAACAGATAATTCCTGTATTATTCACACTCTTACAGAACATAGAAAAAAATGGAATGTTTTCAGCTCATTCTACAAATTTAACATCACAGTGTACCATAACCAGATAAAAATAGAAAGAAAGAAACCCACAAAAAAATCAAAAAACCCAAAGACAAATAGAGGCAAAAATCTCCCCAAAAATATTGGAATTTTTTATATTATACTTTAAGTTTTGGGATACATGTGCAGAAGGTGCAGGGTTATTACATAGGTATACATGTGCTATGGTGGTTTGCTGCACCCATCAACCCATCATCTACATTAGGTATTTCTCCTAATGCTATTCCTCCTCTAGCCTTCCAACTCCCAACAGGCCCCAGTGGGTGATGTTCCCCTCCCTGTGTCCATATATTCTCATTGTTCAACTCCCACTTATGAGTGAAAACATGTGGTGTTTGGTTTTCTGTTCCTGTATTAGTTTGCTGAGAATGATGATTTCCAGGTTCATACATGTTCCTGCAAAAGACATTAACTCATCCTTTCTTATGGCTGCATAGTGTATACGTGCCATTGTGTATATGTGCCACATTTTCTTTATCCAGTCTAACATGATGGGCATTTGGGTTGGTTCCAAGTCTTTGCTATTGAGAATAGTGCTGTAATAAACATACATGTGCATGTGTCTTCATAGCAGAATGATTTATAATCCTTTGGGTATATACCCAGTAATGGGATTGCTGGGTCAAATGATATTTCTGCTTCTAGATCCTTGAGGAATCACCACACTGTCTTTCACAATGGGTTGAACTAATTTACATTCCCACCAACAGTGTAACAGCATTCCTGTTTCTCCACATCCTCTCCAGCATCTGTTGTTTCGTGACTTTTTAATGATTGCCATTCTAACTAGCATGAGATGATATCTCATTGTGGTTTTGATTTGCATTTCTCTAATGACCAGTGATGGTGAGCTCTTTTACATATGTTTGTTGGCTGCATAAATGTCTTCTTTTGAGAAGTATCTGTTCATATCCTTTGTCCACTTTTTGATGGGGTTGTGTGTTTTTTTTTCTTGTACATTTGTTTAAGTTCCTTGTAGATTCTGGATATTAGCCCTTTGTCAGATGGCTAAACTGCAAAAATTTTCTCCCATTCTATAGGTTGCCTGTTCACTCTGATGATAGTTTCTTTTGCTGTGCAGAAGCCCTTCAGTTTAATTAGATCCCGTTTGTCGATTTTGGCTTTTATTGCCATTGCTTTTGGTGTTTCAGTCAAGAAGTCTTTGCCCATGCCTATGTCCTGAATGGTATTGCCTAGGTTTTCTTCTAGGTTTTTATGGTTTTATGTCTTACATTTAAGTCTTTAATCCCTCTTGAGTTAATTTTTGTGTAATGTTTACACATTGAAGGGGTCCAGTTTCAGTTTTCTGCATAGTCTAGTCACTTTTCCCAACACTATTTATTAAATACAATCCTTTCCCCATTGTTGTTTGTGCCAGGTTTGTCAAAGATCAGATGGCTGTAGATGTATGGCATTATTTCTGAGGCCTCTGTTCTGTTCCATTGGTCTATATATCTGCTTTGGTGCAAGTACCAGGCTGCTTTTGTTACTGTAGCCTTGTAGTAGAGTTGAAAGTCAGATAGCATGATGCCTCTAGCTCTGTTCTTTGTGCTCAGGATTGTCTTGGTCATACGGGCTCTTTTTTGGTTCCATATGAAATTTAAAGTAGTTTTTTCTAATTCTAAGAAGAAAGTCAGTGGTAGCTTGATGGGGATAGCATTGAGTCTATAAATTACTTTGGGCAGTATAGCCATTTTCATATTGATTCTTCCTGTCCATGAGCATGGAATGTTTTTCCATTTGTTTCTGTCGTCTCTTATTTCCTTGAGCAGTGGTTTGTAGTTTTCCTTGAAGAGGTCCTTCACATCCCTTGTAAGTTGTATCCCTAGGTATTTTATTCTCTTTCTAGGACATAAACTATCGCATAAATAGAACCAATGACAAAAAGCACATGATTATCTCAACAGATGCAGAAAAGGCCTTCAATAAAATTCAACAGCCCTTCATGCTAAAAACTCTCAATAAACGGTATTGATGGAATGTATCTCAAAATAATAAGAGCTGTTTATGACAAACCCACAGCCAATATCATACTGAATGGGCAAAAGCTGGAAGCATTTCCTTTGAAAATCGGCACAAGACAAGGATGCCTTCTCTCACTGCTCCTATTCAGCATAGTATTGGACATTCTGGCCAGGGCAATCAGGCAAGAGAAAGAAAGAAAGCGTATTCAAAAAAGAAGAAAGGAAGTCAAATTGTCTCTGTTTGCAGATGACATGATTGTATATTTAGAAAATCCCATCATCTCAGCCCAAAACCTTCTTAAGCTAATAAGCAATTTCAGCAAAGTCTCAGGATACAAAATCAATGTGCAAAACTAACAAGCATGCCTATACACCAATAATAGACAATCAGAGAGCCAAATATTGACATTTTAACTCAGTAGTGCATTAAGAGAATTATAGCATGAACTTGCAGTCTTTTTCACAGAAATGCTAGGATAGATTAACATTAGTCTGTCATTTAGTGTAATTCACTACACCAAGAGCTTAAAAAAGAAAAATTACATTATTACCTAAATACACACGAAAAGGCACTTACTAAAGCTTAATGATCACTCTTGATAAGAAAAGATTTTCTTCAGCAAACTGACAGAAGCTACCACCAGAAACCTATATGATACTTCTGATGAATCATAAAGACCACTTTCATTGAAGTTTAAAATAAGTGGAAGGTTCTGTTACTCCCTCAGTGGGAACAAACTCCAAAAAAGCAAGGTAGTAAATCAAGAAACAGAAAGATATGGGATCCAGGAAGCAGGAGATACAACACAGAAGAGAGGCAAAGGAAATCCCTGGGATTACTGTGAAGGAAAATCCAGAATGATAAATGTGCAGAAGATCTAGAAAGTAAGGTACAGAAGGTTGAATGATTACTGGAAGGATAATTCAAAAAAAATTTAAAAAATTAAATTGACAGGACAGTGTTAAAATTCATTGCGACAATATGTAGACTTTGGGCAGAGAGTTTGCATAGAAATTAGTAATCTATTTACAAAAACTAAGCAAAGAAAAAATGAATTAATGATTAATCCTGGACAGGGATACTTAAGAAAAATAAATATAGTATTCTATATGACTCAGCTGAAAATACTATTTATAATCATTGGGCCGGGAACAGTGGCTTATGCCTGTAATCCCAGCACTTTGGGAGGCCGAGGCAGGTGGATCACTTAAAGTCAGGAGTTCGAGACCAGCCTGGCCAACATGGTGAAACCCCATCTCTACTAAAAACATAAAAATTACCCCCGCATGGTGGCGGGTGCCTGTAATTCCAGCTACTCAGGAGGCTGGGACAGGAGAATCACTTGAACCTGGCAGGCAGAGGTTACAGCGAGCCGAGATCATGCCACTGCACTCCAGCGTGGGTGACAAGAGTGAGACTCCATCTAAAATAAAAAACAAAATAAAAAATATAGCCACAATAACATATAATATGTAAACTGAATACTGATTTAACCAAAACTGTGATGTAAATCATTTGGGAATATGGGGGAGGGCATATATTAGAGAGCTCTAATCTTCCATAATAGTAAGTCAATGAATAATATTTAAAATTGAAAAAATTTAAAAGTATTAATATAAGCATGATATTTAGAAATATAAGTATTAAAAAAACAGAAGAAATAACTATGAGAATTGAAAGTGGTTGCTACTGAGGAATGACAGAGGTGGAGAAGGATGAAGCGAGGACTGTCAGTTTCTATGTCGTGTAAAACTAATTTACTTACCTAAAATACCTTCATATATTCCTTTAGTAAAAATTAAAACTAAATTCAGATTTTAAAAAAGACTGACAGTATCCAGTGAGGCTGTAGAGAAACATATGTAATCTTAGACCTGATAGCTAAGAGAATAACTTAGTACAGGCTTTCTAGAGAGTATGTTGGCAGTAATATCAAAATTTCAAATATCCTTATTATCTAATCCAACAATTCCTCCTCTGGCAAATTATTTTAAGAAAACAACAGGGCAGATGTAAAGATTTACCTAAAAGGGTGTTCACAGGATCATACTTTAAAATACTGGAACATTCTGACTATTGATAAGGACTGATTTAGTACATTATATACTTCCATACAGGGGAATACCTGCAGACTTTTACAATATTGACATAAAGTAGTGGTCTCAAATCATGTTTTTGGAAGTCTATATTCATTTCTCTAGGGCTGCCATAACAAAGTACCAAAATCTAGGTGGCTTAGAAAAACAGAAATCTATTGTCTTATGGTTGTTGGCTAGAACTCTTAGATCAAGGTGTCAGCAGTGCTGGTTCCATCTGAGGGCTGTAAGGGAGAATTTCTTTCATGCTTCTCTCCTACTTCTTGCATTTGCTGGCAATCTTTGGGGTTCCTTGGCTTGTGGATGCACCACTCTGATCTCAGCCTTTATCTTCACATGGCAGTCTTCCTATGCCATGTACCTGTGTCTGCATCCAGATTTCCCTTTTTTGTAGGGACATCAATCATGTTGGATTAGGGTCCACCCTGGTAACCTCATCTTAACTTGATCATCTGTAAATACCCTGTAAGCAATTGGTCACATTCAAAGGAACTTGGGGGGTAGGACTTCAACATCTTTTTACAGAATACATTCAACCCATAACAGAATTGTGGGGTCTCTGAGGGGTGCCTCAAAAACTATTGCAATTAACTGTAGGTCTTGAGCCAGTGAGCTCTAGACTTCCCTTGTCCACTTTAACTAGAAAAGTTCCTATTTTTATAAATTAATATTCTGAAAGTTTATATAAAGAAAAGCTTCCACAATTTAAAATGTTTAAAAGCAACCAACATAAAACTATATTTATATATGTCCCAAATATATTGCTAATTAACAAAAGCAGTTTGCAAGCATGTGAATATGTTCCCAGTTCTATATAAGTTTTAAAAAGTCACGATCTATAGCTACAGTGCTTATATTTAGATCAATACCATTTTTGGTACAACATATCCACAAAATATTTACAGTATTAACATGGCTATAATTTTTCAAGTTCCCTTTATATATGTCTTCATATTTTTCTATATTGTCTAGTTTTTTGCAGTGCTATATCTTGTAATTAAAAAAGACTATATTATTAAAGATATAAAAAGGTGGCCAGGTGTAATGGCTCATGCCTGTAATCCTAGGATTTCGGGAGGCTAAGGCAGGCAGATGGCTTGAGCCCAGCAGTTCACAATCAGCTCAGGCAACATGGCAAAACCCTATCTCTAAAAAATAAAAATAGAAAAAGACATGATATTCAGTAAATACATGTTGGTAAATTGATCAATATAATTTTATTAGTCTGGCTTGGCTTATAAGAATTTCAAACTGCATCCATGTCCCTACAGACCATCATTCTTAGCAAACTATCACAAGAACAGAAAACCAAACACCACATGTTCTCACTCATAGGTGGCAACTGAACAATGAGATCATTTGGACTTGGGAAGGGGAACATCACACACCGGGGCCTATCATGGGGAGGGGGCAGGGGGGAGGGATTGCACTGGGAGTTATACCTGATGTAAATGACGAGTTGATGGGTGCTGACGAGTTGATGGGTGCAGCACAGCAACATGGCACAAGTATACATATGTAACAAACCTGCACGTTATGCACATGTACCCTAGAACTTAAAGTATAATAATAATAAAAATAAAAATAAAAAAAATTTAAAAAAATAATTTCAAACTGAGAGAATTTGCGTAATTATTCAAGTTCTACTTTTCAGAACATCAATCCTTGCCATTCAAATCCTACTGATGCTCTCTGATAAAAGTGAGTCTGAAAACCCAAGTCTATTCACGGATGAACAAACAAAATGTGGTACAAACATACAATGCAAAATTATTCAGCCTTTAAAAACAAGAAAATTCTGACACATAGTACAACATCGGTGAACCTTGAAGACATTATGTTAAGTGAAATAAGATAGTCACAAAAGGACAAATGCTGTGCGATTCCACTTACATGAGGTATTTAGAGTAGTCTAATTCATAGACACCAAAAGTAAAATGGTAGTTACTAGGGACTGGAGGCAGGGGTAAATGAGGACTTATTGAATGAGTATGGAGTTTCAGTTTTGCAAGAACAAAAATTGTTCTGGAGATGGGTGGTGGTGATGGTTGCACAACAGTGTGAGTGTGCTGAATACCACTGAACTGTACACTTAAAAATGGTTAAAATGGGCCAGCTGAGGTGGTTCACGCCTGGAGGCTGAGGTGAGTGGATCACCTGAGGTTTGGAGTTCGAGACCAGCCTGGCCAACATGGTGAAACCCTGCCTCTACTAATAATAACAAAAAACTTAGCCGAGCTTGGTGGTGCACACTTGTAATCCCAGCTACTCGGGAAGCTGAGGCAGGAGAATCGCTTGAACCCAGAAGGCGGAGATTGCAGTGAGCCGAGGTTGCAGTGAGCTGAGACCATGCCATTGCACTCCAGCGAAACTCCATCTCAAAAAAAAAGTTAAAATGATGACTCTTGTACATAGTTTACCACAATTAAAAAATAAACAATAAAAAAATATTTTGATCTTAAAACACTTCAAGGTAATGTGTACCTAGCTGACATTCATTTTTAATATCAGAAGCTCATTTACTTATTATTTTTCATTAATGAATCATTATAACATAATCACCATTTTCATCATCCCTATCAGCATCAAAGTACTGCAAAAACCAGCTGTATGCTTTATTCTAAAGATCACTTTTCATTTTCTTTATACAGGCAGCATAAATACTTTTTGGAGAAAAACACTATAAGGAGCATTGAGAAAGTCCTTATTTGGAATACTTAGCTGGACTTACCTAAACTGAACTTTCCCTTCCTTGACCCAGGGCAACCTCTGCCAAGCCCACTACCCTCCAGCTCCCACGCCATGAAAGATCGAAGAAGATAATCAGAAAAGCCACCCAAGAAAAGGAAAAGGGAGAATCAGTTACATATCCAGCAAGCCAGAAAACAAGAAAACCCAAATCTGTTCCAGTTCTCTAGTTTCACCTTAAAGGCAAAGAACTGTAGATGCTTGTGAGGAGCTCTTCAAAGCCTAAATTCATAGCCTCTCTACGCGGGAGGTTACCAGCATCTGAAGAAAAACAACCACTACCAGAAAAGCTCTTCTTTGTTTTCATTCTTTGCAGTCCTTCAGGAAACTCTTGATAATGTGAAATGTTATTACTGCAAATGTTGGCTCAGGCAAGTTTACTCTAGAGTCTGACTATCACTGACTTGTTCGCAAAATAAAATCATTTTTAAAGCCTACGAGGAAAGCCAAGAGCAAACCACAAATCAGAAAACCACCAAGGCGGGCTGGCCTCATTGCCAGAGTTTAATGTGATCTAATGGGAGGACAACGAGATGTGAGAATTTGATTTTACGATGCTCCATGTAACATTTGGCAATACGGAGGGGTTGGGCCCAACTTCCCCATCCTTAAGCAAACATTTGAAGTAATGTTTCACTTTCTCATCAGTTTTAATTCTGTCAACGAGAGGGTAGAAATTCAGCCTGCCCTGCTGATTTTAAAAGTGCCGTCTGCTTCGGATGCTCATAGATTTGCTTAGTATCCATTTGTATAAGATGAAGATGGGCAGGTGGGGAAGGGGCCAGGAAAATAGGATGAAACTATTTAGTGGCAGTGTACCAACTGGACTGCCACTCTCTTCTGCACTGGTGATTTATTCCATGGGTGGGAAGGCAGGAATAGGGCTAACTTAAGCAACATTCTTTCGCAAGCAAAAACTAACCCCAATGAGAAAGAGTCAGATCTGGGCTGAATCACATTGCCCAGTCTCACAGCAAATGGGACTGGAACTCAGGTGGAGCTCTACTTCCCATAACTCATTCTTTAAAAAAGAAATAAAATGGTAGCAACACAGAAACGCTTTGCATATGTCAAATTAACAGCAGAAGACCCTATGGAATAGAGAAAGTCAGTCAGGAAATCCCATAAAAGGGCACATGAGCAATGAAAAATACATTAAAGTTACATATTTCATGCAGCTTTTATTTCTGTTGCCAGGACAATGGAATGAGAATCAGATCTCTTTTTTTCCTTCTTACGGAAGAATGCAACCCTACCAATGCCAAACTCCTACTTACACTGTCATTTTATAGCAATTACAAAGTTGGCCCAGTGAAGAAATGTAAAACTCATAGAGTCAAGTTTCTTCAAGCAATAGTTTGCTAAAGGAAGTGTAACAAATCCAAGGGTCTAGGAAAAATTTACTAGAACTTCTATTTCTATTGACTTTTAAGCTAAACACTAAGAAGGAAAGAAAGCCTCACTAAGAGTTAAAATCTGGATGACACCAGGTGTCCACACCAGGTGACAGACAGTCACCTCTCACCCACCACCTGTGGACTGTGAGTCTTCCTGAAAGAAGGTTGAGAGCTCAAAGTGCTGAGGGTATGATAGGGGTAGCATCAGTTCAGGCAGGCTGGGCTGCAGTAACATAGAGACCAAGCAGGTAATGGCTCAACACAATAGAAAGTTAGTTTTTGCTTAGGTAGCCATTCTGGTGATGAGATCAGCAGGACAGCTCAAGCCATGCCATCACTCAGATGAGGCTCTGCCAACTTCCACTTATGGTTAGCATAGCCATCTGCATTGCTTCCTGCAGGAGGAAGGAAGAACCATGGAGAATCACTTCTAGGAGGCTTTTTATGGGACCAGACTGGAAGTGGTACATATTATTGAAGTTCATCCTCCATTGGCCATGACTTAGTCTCAGAGCCACACTTAACTACAAGGGAAGCCAGGAAATGTAGCCTGGTTATGTGCTCAAGAAGAAGAAACAAATTATGGCTAAAAGTCAGCAGTTTCTACCATAGGAGTCCTCATCCATTCAGTGGATTGCAATGTATTGCAATCAACATGTTCCCCTCACACAGATTTAACCATTTTAATAAAATGTAACCTCATGAAATGAACAGGTAGCTGAAAAATATTCCTACTACAAAGTTAAAAATTGAAGATAATATTAATAATACGAACACAAGCCAACCACAAGAAAAGAACAGAGCTAAAGCCTCATATTTTAAACTCTTTGTCAATAATAATGTGAGGTTTTTTAAAAAAAATACTATTAAATTACTTCTGGAAAGAAGTCAAGCCAAATATTTTTAAAAATTTTAAGTTTATTTGAAATACAGATTTATATCCACTTTTATAATAATGAACCTTATATTCCATATATACCTGAAACATGACTAATAAGAATGTGAACATATCAAAATTAGCAAAAAATTTAAGTAGTCATAAAATAAACATGGAGAAAAGCTTCTGTAATTTTATGTGCAGCTTAAAGTCATGTTATACTTAATCTATTATTTTGAAAAATTTTACTAAGCTTGATGAGAGATGTTTAGAGGTCTCCTTTGAGATTTCTCATTAAATAATAAAGTACAAAAAGAAACATACCATTGGGTTCTCATTTTTTCTTCACCCCATAATTTAAAATTGTAAAATAACATATGTAAAACAATCTGGCAGTAGGCTGGGCATGGTGGCTCACGCCTGTAATTCCAGCACTTTGGGAGGCCAAGGTGAGCAGATCACTTGATGCCAGGAGTTCGAGACCAGTCTGTGAAATGTAGCAAACCCCGTCTCTACTAAAAATTAGCGGGACATGGTGGCATACACCTATAATCCCAGTTACTCAGGTGGCTGAGGCACAAGAATCACTTGAACTTCGGAGGCGCAGGTTGCGGCGAGCTGAGATTGCACCACTGCACTCCAGCCTAGGCAACAGAGTGAGACTCTGTCTCAGAAAGAAAAAAAAAAAAAAAGTCTGGCAACAAAATTGTATTCCTCTGTTAATATAAAAAAAAAAGCTGAAGTTTTAAGAAATAATTAAAATATGTTTTGTAGTGTTGGGAGGTTGATTTACAGATCAATGAAAGTACAGGTTTCTAATGTATCTCAGCTTATGGTATTTTCTAGATCCTGTTTCAATAGTTAAATATATAACTATTTGTGCATGTGTGTGTGCACACATATACCTGTGCATGTACCACAGAAAGATATGTACTAAAGAATGTGTCTTCTCAAAAATCACTCAACTAATATTTATAGTGCACCTGCTCCTTATCCTGATGCAGTTTTCATTACAGCAGCAATACTCAATCTAGCCAATACAATATTTTGAAAGAAAATTGTGTAAGTGTATCAGTGATGGAGCAACTACTTCGATGAAATGTTTTAAAAGGTTTTGGGAATAAGTTTACTGAGGCAGCATTAATGAAATCTTTTTGCTTCACCATTCATAGGCAAGCTATTGTAACAAAATGCTACAAAATGTCACTCATAAGTTTAATTTTAGAAAAACTAGAACCTTCAGATAAAGGGAAGTCAAATACCCAATACCCATTAGGATGACTACTATCAAAAAATGAAACAGAAAATAGCGAGTATTGGCAAGGATCTGGAGTTAGTATATTCTTGTGCACTATTGGTGGGAATATAAAATGGTATAGTTGTTATGGGAAACAAAATGGTAGTTCCTCAAAAAATTAAAAATTGAATTACTATAAGATGCACACATTCTACTTCTGGGTATATACCCAAAATAACTGAAAGCTGGGTCCTGAAGAGATATCTGTACACCCATGTTCATAGCACCATCATTCACAAAAGCCAAAAGGTGGAAGCAACCCAGTGTCCATCAACAGAAGAACAGATAAGCAAAATGTGATTCAGATATACATACAATGAAATAGTGTTCTGCCTTTAAAAAGAAGGAAATTCTCACAAATGCCATAATATGGATGAGCCTCAAGGACATTATGCTAAATGAAATAAGCCAATAACAAAAAATAGTGTATAATGTCACTTATATGAGTACCTATAGTAGTGAAATGCATAGAGACAGAAAATGAAAGGGTAGTTATTAGAGACTAGGGAGAAGGAGGGATGGATAGTTGCTTAATAGGTATAGAGTATCAGTTTTGCAAGATCCATATAATTCTGGAGATTGGTTATCCAACAATGTGAATGTACTTAACATTAATGAACTATACATTTAAAAAATGATAAAATGGTAAATGTGTATTATGAGTATTTTACTATAATTAATTGTTTTAATGTAGAGGAGTCTACAGTTGGATATTGAGATATGGAGCAATGATGAAAATATTTTCTATAACTCAGAGTTTGCTGACTTTTAAAACACAAGAAACACACACACACCATCTACTTTCAAGGTAAAGATGATATTTTCACAATGAATTTAAAGTAACTGTTCTTTGAAAGAAATTCAAGCTATGCTGAGAACATTTTGAAAACATATTTAAAGTGTTTCCATCACTATGTGTGTTGTTGCTGATAATTATACAAATGCAGCCCTATAAAAATTTTCCTAACTGAACACTTACACTTAGAAATGGAACATTTAAGCTATTTAATAATTTATCAAAGAGTTTTAATGGTTTTGAATTCAGTTGGTAAACCAGTAACAAGCAACTCCCAATTATTTGTAAGAACAAGTGGTTAACATCAGAGAAGATAAAAAATTTTATCCAAATTTCAACAAAAGTTTCTGCATAATTGAAATATAGACTAGAGAAATGACCATCATGATTTAGTAAGCCTAGTCAATGATGGGTTCCTTCCACTCCTTCATTCCTTCCATTTGTAGATTCCATTCAGATCTAAAAATACTTCCAAGGGATCTTTTTAAGATACAGCAATCGAAATTCAAAAATTGTCAGATTGTGAATTCGTTAAAATCGGGTTTTAAACTAGGATTTTAAAAACATATTGAAGCATATTAAATCATACAACTCTCACAAATGAGAGCAAAAAGAGCTAGGTATCATAAGCAAAAATAAGTAAAATAATTTTTAGAGTATTCTTTCTTTCATCTATTTTAAGCCTATGTTATTTTCTATCTTACAAATGTCTTATAAAGTGCATAATATATTGGTACATAGCATATGCATATAACTCACAAATTAATTTTGTTCATACATAAAAATGTTTATTAATATGGATATAAAATATAGAGACTATTGGTCTAAAATGTCTTGGAAACCAGTTAGGGAGAAATCTATAAACTTTGGTTTAAAAAGCAAATGGTCTAAATCTGCAATATGGAAGACCAAGGTTATATATGAGAAAGGCTTTTCTTTATAGTAGAAGCAAGAAGCCACAAGAGTAATTCTCATCCATTGAAATTATGTAGGTATAGTTCTTCCTTAGAGTAATGAGATCAATTCGTTTTATTCATAGGAATATTATGTAGCTCTACTGTCCTTAAGTGCCATCCAGGAGATAATTCTAAGTATGTATCTACAGTCAAGAATAACATTTTGATAGTGAAGTAACACTGTACACATAGATTTTCTCTTAGAATATTTAAAGTACTTATGCTTTCATCACTAAGTTTTCTTGAATCTGTTTTGGAATGTGATGGGACACATTTAAGTAAACAAACAATCACATACATAAACACTGTATTAATCTTTTTGTCATTTGATCCCTCCTTTCATGTAAAACCACTGCAGAAGGAAAAAAATTTTTATCACAAAATAGCTACATCATTCCCATTATTTAGAATGTCTTTCCTTTCTTCTTTCATTTTATCTGAGTTTTCTCTGTAATTTGGGGTTCACTTCCAAAAACTTGTATTCAACAACTATTTGAGTATACTACATGCTTCTATGGCAGATTGATTGCAAAAATGGCCCTGTTTTCTATATCGACATGCTCTTTGCAATGTGGCTTTGTAGTTCCTCTTATTAGAAAGTGAAGTATATTTTCCCATCTCTTGAATATGGACTAACTTTGGCACTTTTTTTTGGCCAATAAAACACGGCAGAGGTGATAATGTGTCAGTTCCAGTCTAGGTCTACTTCCACCATATGTCCTTGAAAACTCACTAACCTACAGAATAAGTCCAGGATGGGTATGAGACTACATGCAAGAGAGCTGAGGTGTTCTAGATGATTACTAATGAATGTCCCAGGCGGGGCACAGTGGCTCATGCCTGTAATCCCAGCACTTTGGGAGGCCGAGCAGGTGGATCACTTGAGGTCAGGAGTTCAAGACCAGCCTGGCCAACATGGAGTAACCCCATCTCTACTAAAAATACAAAAATTAGCCAGGTGTGGTAGTACATGCCTGTAGTCCCAGCTACTTGGGAGGCTGAGGCAGGAGAATCGCTTGAACCCAGGAGGTGGAAGTTGCAGTGAGCCGAGATCGTACCATTGCACTCCGGCCTGGGCAAGAAGAGTGAAATCCCGTCCCACCCCACCCCTCCCCCCAAAAAATGTCCTGAACAGAGTTGCCTAATCTGCATGTGGCTAACAGCAGATGCATGTAGAGGTCCAGCCAAGGGCAGAAGAGCCACCCAGCTGAGCCCAGACCAGATTAGCAGCTCATAGAATTTTGAGCTAAATGAATGGTTACAATTTTAAGCAGTTAAGTTTTGGGCTGGTTTGTTAAGCAGTATTATTGTGATAACTGTTAACAATCCTTACTAGGCATACTAAAAAGATGGAAACAATGTGGTCCTTTCTGCCCTTGAAGGACTTATCTTCTGTATAAGGTCTTTTAATCTGGGGCCCACAGATGGACTTTAAAGAGATCTTAAATTATTTTAAATTATATGTGAGATTTAACATGTCTTCTCAAGTGTTTTTCCTCCGGGGAAGTGGAGTTTATAGTTTTTATCAGATTCTTAAATAAGTTGATCTCTCACCAAAAGGTTAATACAGCACAGTCGTGACGATACTGATGTAGTTATAAAAAGTATAATACATCAAATCCAATAATAGAGGTATGTGACAGGTAGTATGGCAATACAGAGAAGAAAACTTTTAAATCTCCTGAGGAATTCTAAGGCTTTCTCAAAGAAATTATTCTTCCCAAGCATCTCCACAGACACAAAGAACCTTTCAGGCAATGGGATAGCAGGTCCAATAACATGGAAAAGTAAAACTGTCTGGTTTGTTTACGGAAAAGAAATTGTACATGTAGCAAGATAGTTAAGGTATGGAAGATAAAACTGAAGAAGGCTGAGGTCAAGATGTAGTCCATGCCAGGGAATTTGTTTTTTAAAACTGTAAGGATCTGCCACTAAAAGTTTTTAAGCAAAGAAAAAACATTGTGAAAAATCGCATTTTAGAAATCCTGGTGGCAGAGAATAGAACAGCTTGCTTGGAGAAATGACTGGTGCAAGCTGGCAACAGTACAGGCAAGAAATGATGGAAGTCTGAATTCAGGGAGTGGCACAGGGTGTAGAGGACAGAGGTGAGGTTTGAAAGTAGAATCATCAGGAGCTATTGACTGATTAGGTATAAAAGTGAGAAAGCAATCTGGGATTAGTATTTCTTGATTGCACAAATGGAGATGGTGATAAAAATCACTGAGGAGAGAATGCCAAAGGAGCATCACGGAGAGAGAAATTTTTTAAATCCCATTTTGAACATGTTCAATTACAGATTGTGCAGCAGGCCTAGAACTCAAACAAATAGTGAAGGATGAAGACTTAGAAGTTACTGACTATAAATTCCGAGGAATTTGAGGAGTCAAGAAAATGCAGCATGTAGGAAAAAATTGAGGGAAATACATATGTTCTAAACATGAAAATACACATGCCTTGGTCAAAGGCACTTAAAGAATTGCCAGCCCAGGGCAAAAATGACTCTTCTGTGACTGGCTCTTGAAAAGATAAAAAAAAAGGCAGAGAGAGGACAAAAACAGAGAGAGAAAATACCAACCTTTCCTCAGTACGTGGAGCAGCAAGTCAAGTCCTGTGAGCTAAAGCTGGGGTTGAGGTCAGTGCTCTACCCTTGAACTGCAAATGCACACAAGTCTCCAGTCCATGCTGTCTATATCCTGCATACACTTCTTGCAGATCAGCTCCACACATTTGTCACTTGAACCAACACTTCCTAAGAGCAGGAAGTTATAACAGCACAGAGAGCGAGAGATATTTCCAAAAGCTTTGGATAAATTAGCATCAAATTCAGATTTTATAAAATTTTTATGTACAAACACTGACTTATCCCAAAACAAAAACAAAGCAAAATAAAAACCTCCAGAAAATGTTTAAGAGGATACCTAATAAATGCAGAGCCCATGACAAAGTACTGTGGGAATGAAAATATGAATAGAGCATAAAATCTGATCTTAAAGGAAAAATCAGCTACCATCCCTGGTGACTGTGAGATACGTAATTTGCAAGTTATAGGTATAAAGCCCATGAGAATGGATAAGGCCAACCAGAAGGTGGGGGAAATGCAGTACTCACAAATGGTAGCCTGTTTTTCCCAGAGTTTTGTTTGGCCTGTACAGTGTTTTTTAAAACGATGTTATCTGCCAATATTTAAAAATTGGGAGATTTCACCCCAAAAAATCAAATTCAACTTCTCTTGGAAAATTAATTAAAAGAAATTGCAACACTGGGCTCATGTTGCCACTCAGCAATAACTGGAGCTGAAAAGCAGTGGCTACCTTTAGAATGACCACGTGTCCTTCAATTAGCCACCTTTCTCATTGTCTTCACTAATTGTATTTACCTGCCTGCTCCTTGTAGGCATCTGAATTTGTGACCGTCTGTGTAGAATCAGAAAAGAATTCTAAGAAAGGAAAACTGAATCATGTACATCCAGCTATGGCTGTTTATAAGCCAGTGTCTCTTCCCCACTAAAAATTAGCTGTTTAAGATCAGACTTGATGCCATTCATCTTTTCATTCCATTACTCTTCTACGGGCTCTGCACATACGAGGTATCCTCCAAGCATTTTCTGCAAGTTTTTGTTTTGTACTGTTTGGTTTTGGTTTGGGATAAGTCAGCATTTATATATATAAACTTAAACTTATAAAGCCTGAATTTGATGCTAATTTACCCAAAGGCATATTCATTATTCATTTCCCCTATTCACTGTCATTACCCTAAACATCTGCTCTGATCAAATAAGGGTCTTATTGAAGCTTTATGACCTTCTGTGGTCAGTAGCTAGAGTTGCACATCCAAAGTTAAGTAATATAGTTAGTTCTGTGTCATACAAAGGATACAATAAGAATATAATAAAACCTCAAGAAATATGAAAAAATTATTTTCAGTTTATTGGGCTACTTTTTAATTTTCCATGCCATTCTTCATTTAGAAAGATCAAAGAGAAGGACTTGAGATCACATACTTTTATGACTGCAACACTAAGGGAAGGAGAAAGGGGAAAAGTTTACATTCTTAAAAAGAAGAAAAAAATCAATGTGCTAGTTAGAATTGTATCAGAATCCAACAAAGTTTACAGGCTTGTGGCAATAAGTTCCTACTGCCAATTAGGAATATAAAAGAATTAACTGTATTATCAAGATCAAAGAAATATTAGAGCCACTTATCTGCATACCCTCAATCCCAAGGTTTTGCTCTATTTTAATTTTCTCACCTTTTTCCTGCTAAGTAAAGACAGTGAGATATTAGCTCATATTTTTAAAAAAAAGATATAGTAACTATGACATGAAAGTTAGATCAATGTAGCTGTAGGGACCCGGAGCATACAGACCTCGGTGGCTTCACTCTTACCTCGGTGTCTGCTGCACCCTCCGCTTCCTCTCCTAGGCCACGATACCCAGCGGCTAGAAATTCACCATGTCTATTCTCAAGGTCCATGCCATGGAGATCTTTGACTCTCCTGGGAATCCCACTGTTGAGGTTGATCTCTTCACCTCAAAAAGTCTCTTCAGAGCTGCTGTGCCCAGTGATGCTTCAACTGGTATCTAGGAGGCCCTAGAGCTCCGGGACAATGATAAGACTCGCTACATGGGGAAGGGTATCTCAAAGGCTGTTGAGCACATGGTTAAAACTATTGCGCCTGCCCTGGTTAGCAAGAAACTGAACGTCACAGAACAAGAGAAGATTGACAAACTGCTGATCGAGATGGATGGAACAGAAAATAAATCCAAGTTTGGTGCAAACGCCATTCTGGGGGTGTCCCTCGCCGTCTGCAAAGCCAGTGCCGTTGAGAAGGGGGTTCCCCTGTACCGCCACATCGCTGACTTGGCTGGCAACTCTGAAGTCATCCTTCCAATCCCGGCTTTCAATGTCATCAATGGCGGTTCTCATGCCGGCAACAAGCTGGCCATGCAGGAGTTCATGATCCTCCCAGTTGGTGCAGCAAACTTCAGGGAAGCCATGCGCATTGGAGCCGAGGTTTACCACAACCTGAAGAATGTCATCAGGAAGAAATACGGGAAAGATGCCACCAATGTGGGGGATGAGCACGAAGTATCTGAAAGATGTCACTTTACAGAAACAGTGTGTACCATTCTGACATTACAATGGTGGAGTTGGCAGGTGTGCCCAGGCCAAGCAGTGGGGCTGGACACAAGGTCCGTGGCCCAAAAAGAGTGCTGAATTTTTGCTGCACATGCTTAAAAATGCAGAGAGTAATGCTGAACTTAAGGGTTTAGATGTAGATTCTCTGGTCATTGAGCACATCCAAGTGAACAAAGCACCTAAGATGCGCTGACGGACCTACAGAGCTCATGGTCGGATTAACCCATACAAGAGCTCTCCCTGCCACATTGAGATGATTCTTACTGAAAAGGAACAGACTGTTCCTAAACCAGAAGAGGAGGTTGCCCAGAAGAAAAAGATATCCCAGAAGAAACTGAAGAAACAAAAATTTATGGCACAGGAGTAAATTCAGCATTAAAATAAATGTAATTAGAAGAAGAAAAAAAAAGAAAGTTAGATCAATGATAAAGATTTACAGTCTAAGGTTTACTCTCATTTTCAATAGTTCCCCCAAACTAAAGGTGATAAAAATACATTTTATGTAATCACATTAGCTCATCAATCACCTAAAGGCCTGGCTGTTGACCCTTCACCTTTCCCAATGGGACTGAGGAAGTCAATCAACTGATAAAATAAAGTCTCCATCAGACTTTAAAAAGAAAAAACCCTTTTTAATGATTATGAAAAATATATATGTGAGATTCAGGTTAACTTCCCAAAATTTACATCGAGAAAAGAATCAAGAACATTCACTATACCAAAAAAAAAAAAAATGGGATTTTTGCAATCTCTTTTTAAAAGTGAAAGAGAGAGGGAGAATAGATTTTAATGAGCTTCCCTGTTCACCTTGATTAAATCAGAACTTTAGAGAAAGTAACCTAGCAGAACTTCAGAAATGTGAAGTTCAAGTTCAACTAATGAAGGAACAAAGACTTTAATTTTAGCTGAATGATCTTCCCATGTCTGTGTCAGTTTCACACTCTATTAGATCCTCTGGAACAAAAGGCCCAGACCCTCCTACTGGGAATCTTTCTCTGGAGCCCTAGGCACTATTGTTGATTTTATCTTAAAGGGCTTGGGAACACATTTTATAAACATGAAAACAGAGAGCAAGTAAGTGTGAGAAACATCCAGTGAAAGAAGGTCAATGCTGTCAAAGCCCCACTGAATTTCTTTTAAAATGATGTAGGTAGATGCATTTCTGGTTGGTGTGTTTAGTCAGACAGAGGTTTGAAAATGATATTCATTTGTCCCTTTTCTTACATGTGAAAATAATCACAATTTCTCAGGGAAGAATCTCCTGCTGGGTTACCAACTGCTGGGCTCATCCTCTCATACAACCAAATACCTTATTTTCAGTCTGAGACTTGGGGATGCTTTCTTTGGACAAATCAACATTGGCGTCATATATGGAAATTCTCCTTCCTAAGGTTACCCATTGCAAGTGAAACCATGGAATTCCATGACACCTGTAAACCATTTCTCCTCTTCTGACTGGATTTGGCACAGCTAAGCATGGAATCAGAACCAGAAAGCCAGAGACCTACCTGCCAAATGAATGCTATTTCAGGATGTCTTCAATGTTGTTGTTTTCCTTTTAAATAAAAATGAAATGAAATCACATAATAACACCACAATAAATTCTGCACATGCTAAAATATAAAAGAGAGGACATTATTTTTTGACCTTTCAATATATGTGAAACACATTTTGTACTGGAATAAACAACTTGAAAATGTATTATATGCACAAATGGCATGTGAATGGAACAGTTGCTTATGAGACTGGGAAAGAAGAGAAACTCTATTCATTGACAGAGGGCTGCCAAAATTAGATATTAAAAACCCCAAACCTTTCTCAGTTTAAGGAATAAAATTGGTCTCTTAGAGATCCTACTCCTAAATCAAAAGATGAAAATTACCAAGCTTTAGTACACAACCACATGAATAATTCAGCCTATGAAAGCCACTATTATCCAGCATGGAATCGCTAATATGCAATAGGAAGTTTTCTCAGAATCTCAGAGGAGTTCCAGGATTGAATTTCTCATGACAAATAGTGGTTCTGACAAATGAAAATTCTACCATGAAATATAAAGTCGACATTAAACTAACAATCTATTTAGTCAGCAATCATTCAGTAACTATGAACCAGCTGGAAAAGACACACCCAATACAAATCTATATCTGTTCTGTCATCTATTCAGGACATATTTATTGAGGACCTACCACATGCTCAGCACCATGCTGGGAGCTGGGGTATCAGCAAGATAGACATAGTTTTTTTCCCATGGATAGAAATAAAGAGTCCCACTTTCGACTACTGGGCATGCCAAACTATAAGTGATAGCAACCACTCAGATTGAAAAGGTGCTGTTATTGGTGGCAGAATGATAAAACTCTTAGATACAATTCTCTCAAGGCCAAAAAATTGATGGGGTTACATATAGTTAGATATAGATGTTTAAATCTATAGTTAAAAAATTTACATAAAGTCTATGTGAATTGTTTTTGTTTTGTTTTGCTCTTGTTGTTATTATTCTGTTTTCTCTCCTTGTAGATCAAATTATGGGTGGATTGAAGTAGGATTAATGTTACCAGCACAGAATACTGACTCTCATTTAGAGCCTTTGGCAGTGAACTGATCCAGAGAGAGATCACCAGCATCAACATCATCATCATTATCATCAAGAGGCTTGCAAGGCCTACTTTATCAATCTTATTTATTATATCCATGGAACATGTGTTATCACCAAAATGACACCAGGGACTTACAGAACATGTCTCAATTCATATCTCCGTTTACTGAATAGCAAATGGATTAAGTATTTTAGAAATTGCAAATAGGCTAGCAAATGCAGATGGGCTGGGATTATAAGAAAATGTAATAAACTTCTAATAAAACATTTGAGCAAACTCACACATCTGTGGACAGATGGGAGGCATTATGTAATCAAGTCATTGCTATAGCAAGCTCTAACCGCACCCCCCTCCTCTTCAACCCCGCCAACCCATCCCTACCCCCGGCCCCGCCCCACTGCTGCTGTTGGGCCAAGGTTGAGGGTAAAGGGCCTCTGTGAGTTTTCCTTCTCTGTCAGCATCCAGAGAAAGTATTTTTAATCTTTCTAAGATGAACTATTAAAATAGACAGCCTTTGACCCACACCCACAAAAACACACACAAAAAAACTCAAATCCTTGACCCAGGAAGCAAGGTTTCACTGCTTGTATTTGTTTGTTTTTGAAAACATAATATTTCCATGAATACACTTAGCTACTTGCCAGAAGTTTTTGTCTCTGACAATTCCACTAGATGGTAATGTTTGAGGTAGGCTCCTTAATGTAGCTTTGGGGAGTAATTTCCGAAGTGATCAATCAGCTGTAGAAACCACAAAACGGAATGAGAGATAGATTGGGAGTTTTTTAAAGGCTATATTCACCAGACTAAGTGAATAATATGAAATTAACACTTAGAAGTTCTCCTTTTGAAGATAATGTGAATGTGTGTGGGTGTGTATAAATGTTACTGAATTCCAGAGTAACATTAGACTTTTCTCTTTACAACAACTGAGTAACCTTCAACTTGATATTCTGGAATGACTTTCCTCCCTTGATCAAAAGTATATCTCCTGGGGTATCAAACACTTGAGGTGCAAAAATCTGGGGTGAGGCACAGGGGAAAAGAGGAAAAGGAGAAAACACTTCTACAGCATCTGAGAGAGAAGTTGTCACAGAGAACTGAAGCAAGTATATTTTAGAGATGAAACATTGACACAAGCTCTGGAGTCAGCTAAACCAGGATTCAGCCTTATCACTTTTTTGGCCATGTGACCTTATAGTACGTTTTTCTAATTGGTAAAATGGAGACAAAAATACTGTTGCAGTAGGTAGCTAGTCAGGCATGAGCAGGACAGGAGTAGGCTCCCCCATTCTCCAAACACATAACAGAAGTGTCAGGCTACCATCAGGTGATGGTCAGGTGGTTGTCAGCTGTCTCTCTAAAATAGTAATTGGTCACAGCTGGCACCAGAGAAGGCTGTCTCCTAATAGATAGAAAACACCTGAAACTGGTGATCAGCAGCTTCCCAATAAGATCTTAGGAGTTGGGCGAGTGGGCTCAAGCATGTGCACTAAGAGGCAAAATGGTAGGGTTTAACTACCATTTTGGTAAGAGGCAAAATGGTAGGATATATTACTTTCCTCTGGGAATGCTAGACTGGTAAGGGAAGAATGCCTGAAGTGAGCATGCATGCAATTCCAGTAAACACACTGCATATGCAGCCCCTCCCAAGTGCTGACCAGCCACTGTGCATAGCCCACCCCAAGGGAAGAATCAAAGAAGTAAAGCAAGACCCCAGAAGCATGCCAACATACAAAACCCCAAGTCATGCATTTGATCTCTCAAGTCACTCGCTTGGCCCTCTTCCAAGTGTACTTTACTTTCTTTCATTCCTGTTCTAAAGCTTTCTAATAAACTTCCACTCCTACTCTAAAACTTGCCTGTCTTCTTCTGCCTTATACCTCCTCCATCAAATTCTTTCTTCTGAGGAGGCAAGAATTGAGGTTGCTGCAGACCCCCCACGTATATGGATTTGTCCCAATGACAATAGTACCTAAAATAGAGATAAAACTAGCGTTTAAAGTTACTGTAAGGTTTAAATGAAGTATGTATATAAGGCACTTAGAACAATGCCCAGCACATAGTAAGTACTCAATAAATGTTAGTAACAAATATTGTATTTCAGACCAAAGTGCTAAAAAAAAAATCAACTAAAAAACACATTGTTCAACTATTGGGATCCTGAGTTTTAGCAGTAATGACAGCAGAAATCAAAGACCTCAAACTATTTAGTAAATGTATAATAAGTTCTTCAAATTTTCCATTAGAAGCTAGATCATTATCATACACTTACGATTAACTCTCTGAGATTCTTCTGGTCCATCAATGCCAACAAATTGTTAAAATGAAGATCATCACTCAAGAAAAAAAGTGTGTGACTGTCTTCCAGCATGGGAGCCTAAGAACAAGAGATGTAAAGTAGAACTTGACTATCAAATTCTTAGGTTTGAGAAACGATATTTCCAAGATCACAAGTGAAAGGATTTCATAGATGGAAATTGGAATTTCATATGTCAACTCATAGAATATTTTATTATAAAAACTTTAAAGTATACAAATGTGTAGAGAATATCATAATAAACACTGGTATCCCCAGCTTTAAAAATTAAAGCATTATGAGGGCACTCAGAGCTGCCATGCTGAACAAAGGCACTGTTCTTTGAGTAGAAAGTGAATGATCTCCATGGAGGATAACACACTGTATTCTACGTAGTTGGAACCCCACCCCCTACCCCAGGATGGAGCTATGTAGCTTTCCACCTAGACACAACCAAAGAGCTCCAGTAAAAACTTCCTGATATCATTCAGACTCCACAATCCTGAATCTGATTATTATTCCTAGTCCCGTTTCTATACTTTTATTATAGATATATCTATTTGTATGGATTTTCTGTTTTGAACTTATATGAACAGTTATTCTTTATGAATCCCTCTGCAACTCGCTTTTTGTGAACTTGATATTATACTTCTAAAATACATTCCTCTTGATGTCTATAACTTTAGTTCATTCGCTTTAACTGCTGAATTTCATTATTTCAATACTGTATTATTGAAATACTGAATTATTTCAATTCAGTTTTTCATTACATGAATAAATTGGTTTATTTATCCATTCTCCTTTTGATAAAGAATTGGAAGTTGTTTTTCTTTCCACATTTTTTGGATGAGAGCCTTGTATTCAATAAATGTTAGCAATAACGTTTTTGTTTGTTTGTTTTTGTTTTGAGACGGAGTCTTGATCTGTCGCCCAGGCTAGAGTGCAGTGGCGTGATCTTGGCTCATTGTAACTTCTGCCTCCCAGTTTCAAACAATTCTTCTGGCTCAGCCTCCCAAGTAGCTGGAATTACAGGTACACGCCACCACACCTGGCTAATTTTTGTATTTTTAGTAGAGACAGGGTTTCACCATGTTGGCCAGGCTGGTCTCAAACTCCTGACCTCAAGATCCACCCGCCTCAGCATCCCAAAGTACTGGGATTACGGGTGTGAGCCACTGCGCCCAGCCTGTTAGTCATAATATCATGTCTTATTTTGCACTCAGTTCCTTATGAGCAGTATCTACTCTACACTCCTTATGGTGACTTCTGTAAATTGGTATCTAAAAAGCTAAAAGTTGTGTTTATCAAATTCCCTCACAGTAAGAGATCCACATATGATTTTGGTTTGACCAAAGACAAGCATGAAAGGTTTTCAGCCTGAAAATAAGATAGACACTGCACTCCTGCCATTTCTGCTGCTGTGGTTGATAAGCACGATCACAGAGGTATTGATATTGTTGGCAGTAGTCCTAATGTCCACTCACAGGTTTGAGAGGCAAGGCATAGTGTATCCATTTGTCATTGTGAATTGTTGCAGACCTGCTGTGGGTCTGGAACTGGCAGCAGCAGCAACAACTTTCCTAATGATGTGATGGTTTCCTAATTGTAGCAGCTTCCTGCTCATGGTAGTGGGTGGTTTAGGTCTATGGCTGGCAGCTTCCAGATCATAAAAAAGATGGCCTCAGGCCATGCGCTGTGGCTCATGCCTATAATCCCAGCACTTTGTGAGGCCAAGGAGGGCGGGTCACTTGAGGCCAGATTCAAGACCAGCCTCGTCAATATGGTGAAATCCTGTCTCTACTAAAAATACAAAAATTAGTTGGTGTGGTGCTGCGTACCAGCAGTCCCAGCTACTCGGGAGGCTGAGGCTGGAGAACCTCTTGAACCCGGGAGGCGGAGGTTGCAGTGTGCCCCGAGATGGCACCACTGTACTGCAGCCTGGGTGACAGAGCGAGACTCCATCTCAAAAAAAAAAAAAAAAAAAAAAAAAAAAAAAAAAAAAAGATGGCCTCAGTAGTCCACTCTGTAGTGCAGCTTTAGAAGTCATACTTGAAAGCTGAACTGAAAGTCTATTTTTCCATCCTCTAATGATTTCATTTAATACCCTATAATTAGAGATAGATTTACCATGAGGTTATTGAAGCTTAAGATTTCAGAGACCCTCATTGCACGGGCCAATGACTGCTTATGTATTTTTATAAAAATTGCAAAACATATTTTAATTGCTACAAATGAAGGCTATTGTCTTTTTCCACTAGCACTTCCCCTCAATTATATTTTCCAGTGTTGATGGAGTGGCCTCAGGCATTTTCAGGTTGCAGTTAAGGAAAAACTGAGTTGGGCATATAATTAGATTGGATTAGCAGATATATTTTTTTGTGTTTGCAATCAATCACTCCTAGTGCTCACTGTGTGGAATCACCCAACTTCATGACATGAGGGGACAAATCGAGAGATCACATTGCATCAGGAGAGTGAGTAGTGAAGAGGCAACAAAGTTTAATATTGACAGAACCAGAAGTTAATCTGTGGAAAACTTCTCCAAATCTTATGCTTCACATAAAAAAGAAATTTGACACAGCTTTTCCAATTTTGGCAATAATTCTAAAAATTTACATGGTGTTGTTAATAATGAGTTGTAAAGATGAAAGAAATTTTATAAACTGTTAATAATAACAAATTTCGGTCACCCACAAAAAAATGATACTACAAACTCATTTATCAAATAAAGTCACTCAAAGGACGTATGATGTGATATATATAGAAAAATGCTGTAAAGGTTTATCCATTTGATTAAAATTATACATATTATTGTTCTTGATTTGTGATGTTTGTGGTAAATATAAGCTTTTTAAAAGTTGTAATTTGTTGTAATTTATTTTCTCATTAATAAGTTTAAATTCATACCTAATTTTGCATTTGTAATATAATATTCCTTTTCCTGAAGAAGGTCCCAAATTTTGTATTAAATTTGTGTCCCCAAACAATTAGGTCCTTCTCTGCCAGTAATAAATCAATTCTTAAGCCAAAATGGATTCTGCCCTCTGCCAATGGAATTCTAAATTAATAAATTATGTAATTAGTATCAAGTGTGGTTGCATGCAACAGAGTTTCAAGGAAACTGACCTCTGGAGTTGGTTATCTCTTTTAGGTGGGTTTGAAAACAGTGATAATCTTATTAGCAACAGATAATAACCTCTGCCTGGCTGGAATGAAGTACCTATGAAATGCAAGGTTTTGTCAGACCAGCTGGCTGATCTACACCCCTTATGGTGAAAATGAGAAATCAAAGAAATATGGGTGGAGTTGGCTAATTCTAAATGAATTGGAAAAATTTTTTAAAGAAAACATGAAGCTCTACATTTTAAATTCTTAGCTCAGTCCACAGGAGACCAGAGAATTTTAGAATTTTCCCAAAATAATGACTCTCAAACTTCAACTTGCATAAGAATCCCCTGAAAAAGACTTGTTCATGTACAAACTACTGGGTCCCCAACCTCTAGAGTTTCTGAATCTAGTAGATCTAAGGTGAACCCTGAAATTTACATTTCCAATTAGTTTCAAGGTGATGCTAATGTTGTTGGTCCAGGGACACTTTGAGAACTACTGCCCTCAATGAATGTCTTCTTTTGTACCTTCAAGGTAGATATAACTATAATCAGATGCAACAGGTGACTGAAATACAACTCAAATTCACAGCCTCACTTGGTCTCTTACGTGAAAGTTTGCACACTAATTGAGAAAGCATGGGATATTGTGAGTTGGAATGGGAACATTTGAGTGGATTTACATGACTGAGTACCTGAACCTGCAAGCCCCACTGAGACTGAAAAAAGCAAATGTAGCCCCTCCCACTTCTGTCAGATAAATTTGTCATATTAAAAGATCCAGTGTGATTGCACCTGCAGTAATTACCTTGCAAAAAGATGCCAAGTCTCCTTATGCTCCAACCTACCACCTTTCATCCACTCCAAATATAAAGTCAGGTCCCAGCAGCCCCCAGGGATTTAAGTACATAGTCTGGCCGAGAAAAAGCTTTACACAACAAAATAGTCTTAAGATTTTGCTAAGTTGTGTTGGCAGGTTTGTGTGTTGAGTAACCATAGAGGTGCAGTGTGGTATATACATGGCTGACTGAGATTCACATGTGCAGAGGATAGAAGGCTAAAACAATGTCCCTCCTCTTTCACAGACAGTTTCTGGCAGTGATTTAGACTGTGCCAATCAGACAAATTTAACAAGATTTTGGAGACAGAAGTGAGACAGAGACTGCACTTCTGCTCTTTCTGTGCTCTCTACTGGCAAGAAGGATCATGGAGTCAGTGCTGGCTGAGTTGCAGTTTCTAGTCATGAGCTTTGTAGGTGTCGAGAGCCAGGGCAGGGTCTGTGTTGTTGGTGTGGATCATAGCAGGCATGGCACTGATCTGGATCCAGCAGCAGTAACAACAGTTTTCTGATCCTGGCAGTTTCTGGACTATGACAGTAACTTGGTGTGACAATGTACTGCCCTTGGCAGTGGCAATGTGGTTCTGGAGCCAGTGGCTTCCTGTTCATACAGGAGGCAGTAGCTCCTTTATTGGCCCAGTTCTGTGATTGGAGTCATTCCTAAAATCACAACCTACAGTTTTCAGCCTTCCCAATAATGCTAAAGTCATTGAATAACTTATAGAAAATGCCATCCCACTTAACTAGCTAGAGTAGATTCTGTTCCTCACAAATGAACCCCAGCTGATACAGAGCACATGTGTAAAAGTGTCTCCAGGGTATATCCCCAGGAGCGAAATTGTTGAGCATAAGATTGGGCCACATTTTTCACTTGATTGGGTATTGCCAAATTGTCCTCCAAACTGTTGTGCCAATTTACATTGAAAAATTGGAGAAAATTCACCAAAATTTGTGATTATGACATTTTAAATTTTTGCTAAATTGATGGATGTGAAAAAAGATCTCATTTTAATTTGCAATTCCCTGATTACAGATTGTTTGTACATTGATTAGTTATTAAGTTTCCTTTTGCAGTAAATTGCCTGGTCATATAATTTGTTCATTTTATGTGGACTTGCTTATCTCTTTATTGATTTTTATGAGTTCTTTATTCTGGATACTAAATCTTTGCAATTGCAAATATCTTCTATTCTAGCTAATGGTATGCCTTTTCACTTTACTAATATAATTTTTACAATATAAAAATGTTTCACATCAACGTAATTATCAATCATCTCCTTTGTTGTTCATGCTTTTTGTGTCTCATCTAAGAAATCTACCCTTCTTATATGGCATAAGAGATATTCTCCCATATCTTTTAAAAGTTTTGAACTTTTTTCGTTTTTACCTCTGCAATAAATCTAGAATTTATTTTTGTAGATAAATGTAATATAATTTTATTTTTTACATATGAATAATTAATTGTTTCGGCACTGTTTGTTAAGTATTTTACCCCACTGATTTTTAAAAATTCATTAATTTATTATTATACATACTTAAGGTGTACAATATGGTGCTTTAATATGCACAGTGAAATAATGACTATAGCTAAGCAAATTAACATATCCATCACCTTCCATGGTTACCTCTTTGTGTGTGTGGTAAAAGCACCTAAAATCATTCTCTTAGCACATTTTAGATATATAATATAATATTATTAACTATAGTACTCAAGCTAAACATTAGATCTTCAGAGTTATTCATCCTGCATAAGTGCAAGTTTGTACCCTCTGACCTACATATCCCCATTTCTTCTCCCTCCCTGTCCCTGGTAACCAACTCTACTCTCTATGTATTTGACTTTTCTTTTAGATTCCACATATAAATGAGATTATGTTGTACATTTCTTTCTGCATCTTGCGTATTTCACTTAGTATAATGTTCTCTAGGTTCATCCATATTCCATTGTGTGTGTGTGTGTGTGTGTGTGCGCGCGCAAAGAGAGACAGAGAGAAACCACGTGCACAATTTCTATACTCATTCATTGGTCAGTGGACACAGGTTGTTTCCATATCTTGGCCATTTTACCCCCACTGATTTAATGTTACCTCTGTCCTATTCCAGGCTTCTATAGGTCCAATGGTCATTTTCTGAGTCATCAAGTCTCTTCCATTGTTTATGTCTATAGTTGCGGCAGTACCACATTGTCAAAATTTTTATATTGATAATCTGGTAGGGTAAGTTTCACAACACTCACGTTAAAAAATTGTTTTGGCTATTCTAGCAGGCAAAAAGCTATAGCTGTAGACCAGAAGAAATAAGTCTACCCAATACAGACAAATTAGGGGGTGCCATATAACTAGTGAACAAAAAATACTGTATTCCAGAGTATCAATACGTTTTCTCTTGACTAAATCTATTACTTCAAGTTTTTTACCTTCAGCTTCAATAACCTATTCACTCTGTTTAGTAAGTAGTTAATTACACTAATCTACAAATCATGGAATTTCTTTTATAAACTCATGTTTTAATGACCATATCATTCAGTCTTAAAGAATAAATTGTATTAGAAAATAATATTTTTAATCCATTTGTCTCTACAAGTCTGCTAATTTCCCTCAGTACTAAAAAATAAGAGGTAATGGATGTACTTGTGCATATCCAACTCATTTTGCTATTTGCTTTAGCTCCCTAATAACCTATTTTAAGAGTAAGTCTGTTTTTTTCTCTTAAATTCAAAGCATTTCATAAGAACTGAGGCATTTAATTCTCACAACAGCCATATGAAGCAGTTACTATTAAATCATGCCCATGATACAGAAGAGGAAAATAAGACACAGAGATCCTAAGTAACAGGGACAGGTGTCCTCTTGCTAGTAAATGACAGAACCAAGGCTTGAACCCAGGCAACGTGGCTTCATCACTCTCCCGTTTAATTTAACCTCTGCAGCTCTCCTGCCTCTCAATAAACTGAAAATCACAGAAATTTATAGTTACAACCTATAACAAATACTTTTGAAGAAGGACAAAGATCTATAAGAACATGTCACAAGAAAATATGACCTACTACTTACTTAGTTCTTCCTATACCTACATTCTCTCACTCTCTCACCTTATCAATTATCAAAGTATTTTTCTAATAGAGTTCTTTTTAAGGAATTTTGGTGAATAATATTTTCTTTATATTAGTATGTAAATATTTCAAAATCATCTAGTTATAAATATCAGCTACTAATATCAACATTATAGTTGATATTAGTATTATCATTATTAGTTGATAATAATATTATTATCATTCATTGCTGTAGAATATTGTTTCTTAGTATGTCAAAAAACATTACTTTAACCCTATATTTAGATTTTCCTTAAAGCAGAATTATCCACTTGTCAGAGTGTCTCTAATCCAAACCAGAGGATGACTGTACTAATTAGCTTTATTGTAGAAACAATGAACCTCAAATGATAATGGCTTCCTAAAAAAGGGAATTTTTTTAAATTGACATTTCACGTGGGCTCTAGGTCAGCTGCAGATGTGTTTTTGGCAGTGAGTAGGCTGTAGCTCTTCTTTATATGTCTTGCCATTCTAGAACACAGGCTGAAGATGCAGCCTCCATGTGGGACATGCCATTCTCACAGCAGACGGAAAGGAGAGTTAGAGTCAAGCACACAACAGCTTTTCAACCTTCTCCTCAAACATGGTGTCTATCATGTCCACCCACTACTGGCCAAAGAAGTCCCTGCTGGTCAAAGAGGCTCGATGTCAGTGAGACAAAGGAGAGAGACTAAATATACAGATGGATAGTGGCTGGACCTAGGCAATAGAACTCTGACTCACAACCTCTGCAGCAACCAGCCTAGGAAGCCAAACCACAACCTCTGTGGCAATCAGCCCAGAACAGTCAGGACTTCATCAGTGACTCCTGGGTTCCCTCCTTTTTGCCCCTGCTTCCAACTTAGGCTCAACCAGAGAAAGTAAAACATGCTCTCCTAACCAATCACATAACATGCCACACTTCAAGTTAGCCTGCCTACAGTGTTACCAAACCAGGCCTCGTTTGCCCATGATGCAGTATGCCAATCACTGAGATGATGAATTTTGCAGCAGAGAAAGGGTTTATTCATGAATCAGCCAAAGCAAAAAGATAGGAAAATCTGTCTCAAATACATCCTTTCCCTCACTAAAGACGAGATTTTAGGGGTATTTATGGCATAGAGGGGCAAGGTGGTTCAAGGCATAGGGAAAGGTGACTGGGGATCAGGAATTGTGGGGCAATCAGTGATCTGCACAAGTGTAGTCAAGCTTCATAGCTCTTCATAGGATGCACAGTAACAAAATGGCATCAGCAGCATGATCTGAGGGTGGAGTTTTTGGCCCTCTGACATCAAAAGATCAGCCACTGGATCCTCATGCAGACCCAGTTGAAGTGTTGGCGGTCTTGGCCTGCTGGAATTGGACAAGAGCTGACTCTAAGTTCCTGAAAAATAACTTAGGCAAACCATGGTGGCCTATATATTAGAGATGTTATTTCTAAGGAAGGTAGTTAGTTTAGCTGTGTGACTTTTAGCTATATGGCTTTTAAAACCAACTAAAAGCAAGTGACTAAAAACAAGTGAGGCAATTTAAGTTTGGTGTGCCTAGTCATTAGCCCTTGGTTTGGCAGCTTTCCCATGCCAATATCCTCCAATCAGAACACACCTGAAGTCTTCCCTATAGTTTTCACTATAAACTTTCCTATTCTGTCTGCCTGCCTTTGAATTTCCTGTAAGTGCAAGTGATAGTGGCTGACTCCCTTGCTATATAGCGAATTCTGAATAAATAGCTTCTGTTTGTTTCATTTGGGTGGTCTTTGCTTATTTCCACAAAATATACCCCACCTATGGTAGCAGGGTGAGGTGGGGAGGGTTATAGCAAATTACAGTAACCTGGGTGAGAATTCCCTAGGTGAGAATGAGTAATCTTCTTTGAAGGAAGAGGAGAATAAATAGAAAAGGACGATAATACAATCAGCTATTGTTCACCCTTGGGATCATGAAGTTGCTTTCCTCCTCTTCACATGCGAAATTCTATCCAGCTGTGACAGTATGCTTGAAGACCAGCATTTCTTGATAGTCTCCATTTCAGGTCTGGATATCTCTACTCTTTCTTCAGAAACATCTGGACTAAAATACAAGTTATATACCCAAGATATAATAGTGGCTCAGGAACAAGACAATAGTAACAAACACTTTTTAGAAAGGAGAGTTGAAGATGCACAGCAATCAGTCATCTAAAATCTTCCTGGGCAAATGTTACAAAGGCTTCTTCTTCTATGTGGAGAAAATGCTCTTCTATTGGACTCCAGTTCTTCCTGGAAGTAGTTCTACAGTCCATTTTTCTCTTGGCTCTACCCTCTGGGAAGTCTTTCTTTTTTCATTATCCTTTTTGGCTACATCTAAAGAGGTCACTATAGAATATGCTCTCCTTTGTACCTGAGCATCTTACTCGTCTGCTTCCTGCCTATTGAAAATTGGGGACCCAACAGTTTGCTTTTGTATTGAACAGCCTGACGCACGCACTCTCTCTTTCTCTCTCTCTCATAGGCACACCACGCGCATGCGTGCACACACACACACATACACACACATATGCACATGTGCACACACCACTATTGGCTTTATATCTATTTGATTCCAGTTAGATCCATGTATGCTATGGTTTGAATGTGTCCCCCAGTGTTCAGGTGTTGGAAACTTAATCCCTAATGGAACAGTGTTGAGAAGTGGGGCCTTTAAGATATGCTTAGATAGTGAGGGCTCCTCCCTCATTAACGGATTAATGTGCGTTAGTTATCTTGGGTATAGGTTCCTACCAAAAGTTCAACTGCTTTCCAGTCTCTTTTGTGCTCTTCTGTCCTTCAATCTTTCACCATGGGATGACAGAGCAGGAAGGCCCTCACCAGATGCAGCCCCTTGATGCTGGACTTCCCAGCCTCCAGAACCCAATAAACTTCTATTGTTGATAAATTAACCGGTCAGGGATTCTGCTATAGCAACACAAAATGGACTAAGACAATGTGCCGAAAGCCATAGTACAATTTTTGTCAAGATCCTCTAACAAGCTTATCAGTGTTTTATAGAATAGACATGCCCTCATCATCTCCTTTCCCTGAGCCATCTGTCCAGATGAAAGGATTTATTTTGAAGGGAGTGTCATCCTTTTAGAGATTTTAACTAATGTAGTAGCCACATCCCTCAATTGATTCTTGTTTGAACATTGAGTTTTAGTTGGCCCCTGTTGCTCAGAGGATGTCTAAATTTTATCTTCTACTGTTAGATAAGAAAAATAGTTGCATGTTTCCAACCCTGGAAGTCTCAACATTTCCAAATTTTCCTTTTCTTTTCCTTATCCTTGGTCAGTTCTTTTCTGAGCTCATCTCTTCTTTATAGTTTCTTGTCAAATGCATCTAACAACAACTATGGTAGTCTGGTGACATTCTGTTTTACTACATCTTAACCCAAATCACAAGTATATTAATATACTATCTGCCTTCAAAATTTGTGGACAGCAGTTATAAGAAATGTTCACTACTCCACATCACAGACTGGCATTTTTGTCTGTCTTTAAAGTTTCCTTGTTACACATTGGTCAGGTGCTAATGCTACACCTTTTAGGGGTTTTGCTATGCAGTATTCCACTCCTGGTGCCATTTTTTTCATATTAGGCAACTGTGCTGTAATAGCAAATGATCCCCCAGTTTCTTGGACTTATGAAATAAAGATTCATTGAGTATATGTGTTACATGTAGGCTGCAGATAGGCTGTGACTCTACTCCACACAGCTTCTCATTTTCAGACCCAGGCTGGAGAAGCAGCCCCTGCTTGGAACATGTCTTTCTCATGGTAGATGGAAAACAGTGTCATAGCCAAACATTTAATGGCATTTATTACAACTGCTCAAATATGATTGGTCAAACAACGTCACATGGTCAAGCCCAATACCAAATGGGACAAGAAAGAATATTTCTCCATAGGAAGGAATTGCAGTGGGTTAAAATGTACAATCTTGTCACAATGAAAGGGGAATAAAATGGAGAAATAATCAAGTTGGCCATTATGATAAATAATAGAATTACTTGGAGAATATATGTTTCTTTCTTAATATGGACAAAGCAAGAGAATAAAAAAAATGAGTTTAAAATCCTTACTAAAACTTTTTGTTGTTGTTTGTTCATTCATTTACAATCATAGCTCCTAATGATTTTAATTCCTATTAGTAAGAAACTAGTTTTGTTATCTCCTGGGAATGGTGATGATCCCCATCTCTAGCTGGGTACAGTTATTGGTTATACTGCCTTATGTTTGTTCCTGCTAAACTTTGATAAGAAGAAGGAAAAAAATACTATATGTGTGATTTGCTTTCACTCTTGGTTGCTTTGTTTTCACTCTCTCACTCGAGTCATACCTGAATTTGTAATATCACATGTAGAATAAAAGAAAAATTGTTCCTCATCAACTCTGCTCACTGCCTGTTCCTAAGAACACCAATACAAGAAACACTGGGTGGCAATGGAAGGGTAGGACTATAAATTCCACCCTTCAGGGATATAAAACTATTGCTCCCTCTGGCAGCTTAACTTTCACCAACAGACTAGGCCAATTTTGAGAATAGCATGAAGATAGTAAGGCCATATCTATTCCAATAATAAAAGTACTCAAAGTATAAGAGTAATCTGCCCTATATATTAGTAAGTAAATGGCCAATTTCCCTCTGTGCCAGCCTTTTACTCTGGTCCAGTGTTGGGAGCAGAGACTCAATCTTACATCTTGAACAGGACTTTTGCTAGCTTGTATGAGCCTTTGTTCCAAATAGAAAAAAGGTGTCCTGGCTGGGTGCCATGGCTCACGTCTATAATCCCAGCACTTTGGGAGGCCAAGGTGGGCAGATCATTTGAGGCCAGGAGCTCGAGACCAGCCTGGTCCAACATGGTGAAACCCCATCTCTACTAAAAATACAAAAAGTTAGCCTGGCATGGTGGCAGGTGCCTTGTAATCCCAGCTACTCGGGAGGCCGAGGCAGAGGAATTGCTAGAACCCGGGAGGCGGAGGTTGCAGTGAGCCAAGATCACACCACTGTACTCCAGCGTGGGTGACAGAGAGGAACTCTTGTCTCCAAAAAAAAAAAAAAAAAAGAAAAGAAAAAAAAAGAAAAGAAAAATGGTGTCTCTTCTAGGTAGATGAATTAGAGAAAGCACCCTCACCACCATGCATAAATTGTTTTTAATGCACCCCCCCAACTTTTGTGAATTAGAAGATGCCCCCCATAGCCCCACCGAGCTAGAGCACATGGCTTAAATAAAGAAAGCAGCTTTATGGAAAGAAAAAATGCAACCTCCACTTCCAGCAAATACAGCCCTTAGCCAGGGTTTTGGTTTGGTAAATGCTGTGTGGCTTCAATTGCAGCCCCCACTCACCCCTTGGACCAGGTGCCTTTGTTCAGTGCACAAAAGCACAATTATGGGTGACAGCCTTGCATTTGACATTAAGCATGGGATGCAAAAAATTCTCATGTAAAACTTGTCGAAATGTATATTTTCCCCCAATAAATTTCATTCTCAGCTTCTGCGGACCAGTGTTGAGTGGTTTAATTAAACTCCACACTGACGTGAGCCAGTCACTTGTGTCCATTCTCTATTGAAAAAGGAGCCTTAGGGAACTTAGTGGTCTGTGTACAATAAGACCTTTCTCTTCCATGTAGGCAATATGTCATGTTTAGTGCCCTCCAATGGAGTTTTTTATATACTTGCTTAATGCAAAAACAAGCTGCTGGGCTCCAGCTTGAGGGCGTTCTCTTTCTCTCTCTTTCACTATCATTTTGCATTTTATTCTACTTTCTGGTTCAATCCTCCACATTCAGATCCTTACCTTTTCCTGCCAATTGCCAGTAACAGTATACTTAAAAATGTTTGCAGGATTTTCTCCAGACACCTGCTGTCAACTACCACATGTAGGAGACTTATATAGTAAATGGCTCTCATTAGAAAGATTTGCCATATGCTATGATAAAGAAGCCATTCTTCAACTCTTGTGCTTCACACAACATTATGCTCGGCAATTGCAAATTTCACAGCATTCACAAATAGAGTTTTAACAACAACAAAAAAAATGGTCAACAAACTAACATTATTTACTTTTGGGAAAAGCCAATGTCAAAGCATTGCAGCAGCCTGAGCTATAATGTGGGCTTCAATTTTTCACATTTGTACAATATCCATTCTGGCAATGTGTGTGTGTGTTCAAAGTGAGAAAAGAGTGGCTGGTGACTTGGTTTTTTTTTCATATACCTACTCACAGTAGAAGCAGTCATGAATAACATACGACCACTCATCAGAAGCCATATGAAGTTCATAAAGTAGAAGATGAAAACAAATACACCAGTGTTTTTTTTAAAAAAACTTGCTCAGCTCTAATATTTGTCAGTGTCATTTGAAAGTCGATATTAAGTAATAATTTTTTTAAAAATTGAAAAAGAAATTTATTCACCTAACAGGAGAATCAATGTGGTTGGCCATTACAATGTAACCAAACTGAATTTATAAAGCTTTAATAAGATGGTTTATAAATTTTCATTGCATTATGATCCTCCTAAGGATTCTAACATCAGCTAATCCAGTAATGAATGTACTCTAGGTCTTGTCCTTTTCAACCTTAATTGGTGGGAAGATAAGAAAGATGTTTTCAACTGCAGCTAACAGAGATCTCAAATCAAGCTAATCAGAATAATTTTTAAAAATAAATTATTTCACATAAGAGGTCTAGAAGTAGGGAGGGCTATAGGATTGGTTAGATCAGCAGCTAATGATACTATCAGTTCTATCTTTCCTTCCACTATTGTTGGCTTTATTCTCAGGCTGGTTACAAGATGACTTTGGGAGTCCTCGAGCTCAGGTCCTACTAAACTACAGACGATGAACTTTCTCTTCTGTGGTTCTCTTTTAGAAGCAAGAAAATGTGTTCTAGAAGCTCTCCCAGAAGCTTCCACATCTCTTTACTAAACCACCAGCAGCAAAAAAAAAAAAAAGACAGGGGGGTGGATTATCCTGTAATAAAGTAGACTCCCTGTTGGAGCTGGGCAGGTGCTAGTTATCCTTAGGCAGATGGCTGCATGCTGTTAGAGGTATACTTTCACAAAACTGGGTTTCTGATTGATAAAAAGAAAGAGAAAGTGAATGTTGAATGAGGACCAATATGATCCTCTCAGACAGCTAAATCTGCAAGTAGTTTAATAACTGTTAGTAAGTTTCTCTAAAATTACTACTGAAATCCTGACTATAAAAACAAAAATTCTTCCTTCTTCAAGAGATTAACCACTTTCTTCATTAGGTCTATTATATAAAAAAAAAAAAAAACAAAAAAAACCTATACATTCTTAGGAATGCACTTACTGAATCCATTCAATCTCAAAACTAAGACATAAGACATTTCTCATTAACTATTTTTAAAGTAGATTTTTGGCTTCTTTTGATTGCTAATACTCACTACAGAGAAAGATAAGTGGATTCATGGTCAATATGAAGACTTACTAACAGCTTAAAACATGTAGATCTTCTCAAAAGATAAGGGAAACATTTTCAGCTTACTGTCATCTATTATTTTTTTCTGATGTTATAGCTACTGATTCACCTTTTCGGATTCCATATAAGTATTCTACATGTTTTTTACGTAGTCTAACACCTTATAGTCCTTGGACCAGCAGCATCAGTGTCATCTGGGAGCTTGTTAGAAATACAAAAATCTCAGGCCCACACCAAACCTACAAAATCTGCATTTTAACAAGATTCCTAGGAGATTCATTTGCACGTTAAAGTTTGAGCAGCACTACTGTAAGATATATGCAGTCACTACCTTGTCTCCTGGTGCTGGAGAGATATATGTACAATATGAAATCTAGAAATGACCTACAGTGCATAACTCATGTTACTTTAGCTTGGAACTTGAAGAATTAAGTGAATATCATGGACTCAGAGAACAAAATTTCTGCTCATCTTTCATCACTGTTCCATTAATGCAATTATCACGATTTTACTTAAACTCACTGACTTAGACATAAGGGATACCAGATAAAAATAATGTCTGATTCCTTCTTCTGATCTTGTTAAAGCAGTCTGGATATTTGCGTATGGGTTTGGGGGTACAGAGTGGGAAAACTCAAGATCAGAATTTGCCTGGAGACATTTAGATAAATGCTTGTATTATTTCTACCAAGTATGGACTCAGGGCGATATGGAGGTCAAAACATGGCTGTGCTCTGTAAATATCCATGTGAATTTTTTAAAGTGATAATAAGGCTGAAGTTACAGACTGAAATTTGTTCCTACAGTTTGATCATTTGGACAAGTACAGTATGTTCAGAGGCTTATCTACCCCACATTTAGCATACTCCCCTTCTTGGCATTTCTCTCATTTCCTCGAAAAGCCTTTTTAGAGAAATTTCAGATCGGCAGCCAAAGAAAATTCAGCTCAATTTGCCCTGCTCCCCATGGAGCTCCCAATGACTGAAGGCTTTCATTCCCTTCTCTCCCACATTAATTCTGGATGTGCATTAGTCACCATCTGTGTTTCTCCAGGCTTCATGATGAAAAAGTGGTGAATTTGCTGGGCCAGTCTACACTAAGTTAGTAGGCTGCTGCTTCATCTTCATAGGCAGTTGTTTTGCTTTATTTTATTTGTTCTTGAAGTTTTTTGTTTTACTGCATACTATTAAAGTGAAATACAAAGATTTATAAAGTTATGGTAAAATCTACAAATGTATGATCTACAAATATGTAGTTCCCAACACCTTAGCTCCCCATTTGCTATGTAACAGTTCTTTGTCATTTGTCCTCCCACACCCATGGCTTTGCAGCATTTCCTCAATTTTCTCCTACATTCAGCTCTGTCCTCACAGCTCTTCCTTGAACCAATAACCTTGCCTCTTGCTTCATTGAGAGATATGTGGCTTGCAGGTGAAAAGTCTTTGCTCTGACCTTCCAATTCCAATTTCTACACACACCTATCTTATCCTCATTTCCCCATTCTTGAGGGGGAAGATCCCTTATCCAGTTCTAGACACATCCCTTTACCTTCACTCTTGATCCCATCCATATTGTGTTGAAGGGCAGTCCCTAAAAAGATGGATTCACATTCTAATCCCTGGAACCTGAGAATGTTACTTTATTTGGAAAAAGGGTCTTTGCAAATATGATTAAGTTAAGGATCTTAAACTAAGATCATCCTGGATTATTCAGCTCGGCCCTAAGATCAATAACAAGTGTCCTTATAGAGAAAGGCAAAGGGAAAACAGAAGAGAACAGGACAAAAACACATAGAAAAAAAGGTGATATGAAGATGAAGGCAAAGATTGAGGTGCTCACACCACAAGTCAAGGAGTATCAGCAACCACCAGAAGTTACAAGAGGCAAGGAAGGGGTCTTGCCATCAGCCAGGCTCCAGAGGGAACATGGCCCTGCTGACACCTTGATTTCAGACTTCTGGCCTCCAGACTGTGAAAGAATAAATTGTTGTTGTTTTAAGGCAAAAAGTTTTTGATAATTTGTTATGACAACCATAGGAAACTAATAAACCTTCCTTAGCAGAGGAAGATCTTGCTCTATCAATTCTTTCTCCTACATTTCCAGTTTCTCTACTGCTTCTTTTCCCTCAGCAATATATTCTTGCAATTTTCTTCCATCATAAAATGTGGTGTTGTTTTTTAACCCAGTAACACTTTCTCTTTCCTTTACAGGTAAGCATTTTTTAAAAAGATCCTGCATGCTTAGCTCCCTGTTCATTAGCTTCCTCCTACATTCCAAACTGCTGCAATTGAACTTCTCTGCATACCACTCCACTGAAATGCTCTGGCAAAGGTCACCTATGTCCTCAAAGTGCTAAAGCCAATGGAAGGTCTTCAACTTTCATCTTCTTTGACCTCATGGTTGCATTTGACAATACTGCCAACTCCCTTGAAATATTTCCTTCTCTTGAATTGTAAGGTGTCACTCTCTCCTAATTCTCTCACCCCTTTAACCATTCCTTCTTAAACACCTTCTGTTGCTCCTATTTTTCTAGTCATGAAAATATTCCTAATACTCAAGCTTCTTTCTATTCATGTCTTTTTTTCTCTTTCATTTATATGCTTTCTGTGTAACTTCCTCTTGTCCTATGGCTTTATGCCACCTGTAGAGATGAAAATCTAATAGATTTCTTGATAAAAGCACTTCTCTGGAGCAGTATGTACATATAGCCAACTGCTGAATGTATCTACCTTAACACCCCATTAACACCTCAAATTTAATATTCCAAAATTAAACTCTAAACTCTAATTTCACCATCAAAATTGGCAAATATGGGAGCTATTGTTGGGAGGCAATTCTCCATAGCATTTCTACCTACGTATCTCAGATTATCTTTCAAGGATGTTAGTATAGCAAACAACCTTGGAACATAGAGGGTGCAATGAAGTGAATGTTTGTGTCCCCCTGAAAATTTATATGTTGAAATCCTAACCCCCAATGTGATGATATTAGAAGATGGGGCTTTGGGGAGATAATTAGGTCATGAAGGTGAAACCATCACAAATGGGATTGGCACTTATACAAAAAAGATCCCAGGAGCTCTCTGTTCCCCTTTCTGACATGTAAAAAACACAATGAGAAGTCAGCAGTCTGCAATTTGGAAAAGGGCTTTTGTCAGACAGAACCTGACCATAATGGCACCTAATCTCAGACTTACAGCCTCCAGAAATCTAAGAAATAAGTTTCTATTGTTTATAAGCCACCTAATCTATGGAATTTTGTTATAGCAGCCTGAACAGACTAAGACAGGTAGTGTCTTCCTCTGAGTCACGGGGCAAATATGTTTCCTGATTAGGATAACAAAGATAATTTTTTCCTTCATGAGCAAAGGTTGGGCAGCTTTGCTAACAGACCCTTTAAAAGATTGGGGGTTCCTTTGTGCATGGTTCCTCAGCTCTGAGACCACTGTAGGTCAGCATTCACCTGGGTCTGCTTCTGAATAAGGGGAACCAGTACAAACATGAATCTCGTACTGCCTGCTGTCCCAAGAGTAAGCAACTGTCTAAATCTGTTTTGGCTCACTGTTTCCTTATCAGCTGAATTTATGGAAGTGTGACCAGCCAGCCTAGCAGCTGCAGTAGTCACTGCTGCTTAGAGACTGCTGGTCCACTTGACAGCTATATGCCTACACAAGGAAGGAAAGGGGAAAATGGCCAAGATAGTGCATTAAAAAATCGACATTGAGTTAGTAGAGGCTGGAGATGGAAATGTTCGGGCCAAGTGGAAGACTAAGGACTTCAACTGGTGGGTTGTCAAAAGCAGAGGTAGAAAACCCTAGATACCTCTTTAGGTACTTCAATCTGAAGAAGTCACCAGTTGTGTATCTCAAAATGCAGGGCAGAAATCCATCTGCCACATGTGCACTTCAAAGGTCTGACTCACATATATTGGACACTGGCTTCCTGCTGCCCACAGTGGAGAAACTCACTGGCTAACAAGGTATGCCACTTGTATTGGGCATAAGAAAACACTCAGGATTAATCAACAAATAAACAAAAATTATATTCCTTTAGTGTTCTACGTCTCAGTTAAAGGTACTCTTTACCATCCCCCGAGTCAAAAACTTGAGAATCGTTTCCTACTCTTCCCTTCCTTTTATCTTCTCTCCTAATCTATTCCATCACATTGATGACTAAGTCCTGACAATTCCATCTCTGTTACATATCTTCTTTCAGTCTCTTTATCACCATCCCACTTCTACAGCTTTACTTCAGGCTATCATCACTTTGCATCTGGACTCTTCCTATAGTCATCTAACCTATCTCTTTGTCTCAAGTATTGCTTTCTTCAAATATTTATCTGTTCTGCTGCTAAACTGATCACACTGGTTCCCCACCTAGAACTCTTTTGGGTTTCCAGACTGCCTGAAGGTGAAGTCCATACTGAAAAATGGCATATAAAGCCTAAAATAATCTGGCGAATGCCCTTTCTTCGCTTCCTGGTAAACATCTTACTCAGTTTTCAGGATAGTTTTCATAGATGTGACCTCTTCTCTTAAGTTTTCTTGATACTCTTTGCCCCATTACACTGGAGTTCTAACTATATTTTGTACACAGTTCAGTCAAAGCACTGATATGCTTTATTATATTTGTGAGTTTACATATTTATTCCCTTCATACTGGATTATTAAATAAGTGAAGAAATGGTATCCCTTCTTTATCCCCAGCACTTTGCACAGTGCAGAACACAGAGTAAGCACTAAAACAATGCTAGCTAAATATGTTAACGAATGGGTAGATGAAGAACATTAGTATCATCTGCTGACTTAGAATCATGTTGGTTGTACTGAACTGGAACAGAAAAAAACATGGCATCAATTTTATACACAGTAATTACTTTAAAACATATTAAATTAAAATGAGCAAGGACTTATGAATCAGAGTATAAATGTTTATTAATAGTTAAGGTAAAGTGTTTAAAGAAAGTTTGAATACGACTTGGACTACTTTGGGCTAAGGCCCAGATTGCCCCAGGGCAGACAAAATTAGTGTTCATATTCTCTACCACTGAGGGGGTACTTTAGTGTAAAAGTTTCCGAAGTAATGTTAGAATATTGCATTTATTGTAAGTCATAATATTTAACTCACAATAGAGATATTATTAGCTAGGAAACAGTTTACATAAAAGGGGTATAAAGCTGCTATGGTATAATATTGGTGTCCCCCTGCAAATTCATATGTTAAAATCTAATACCCGATATGATAGTATTAAGAGGTGGGGCCTTTGGAAAGAGATTAAGCCATAAGGGCCCTTATAAAAGAGGGCCAAGTAAGTTCATTTGCCCACTTCCACAATGTGAGGATGCAGCAAAAAGTGGTGAGCGAGCCCTCACCAGACACCAAATCTTCTGGTACCTTGAACTTGGACTTCCCGTCCTCCAGAGCTGTAAGCAATAAATTTCTATTGTTTATAAATTATCTGGTCTAAGGCATTTTGTTATACTAGCCTGACTGGACTAAGACAATCACTTAAACCAACAATACAGGAAGGTCTGCATTTATATCCAAAATATATTCTTAGATAATTCTTTACATAAAAAAATTCAACATGGAATTCTTTTAAATATCAAATTCTTCTATGGCATTTAAAATACTGTTCAAATTATAAATATGTGACCCTCCCTCAACTTTTCAGGAAGACAAAAATTCTTACATCCTGATTTCATATCAAGTTTAGTCCATGATAACAATTTAGAGGGAAGATTTAAGCTTGTACTGCAGACTCCAGCTTTAGTCTGCACTCCTGCCTGTAATCTATAGATAATGTCACATAAACTAAGGAAGAAGTTGAACTCCAATGCTTCTGCAAATCTTTAGTTGAAATAGAGATTAAGTAATTTTTAGAAATAGTTGACCACATTTTCACAGCACAAAAGATTTTTAAGCAAAGGTTATCAAGGTTCATCTACTGCTGACATTTTTAAAGTTATTTTTGTTAAAGAAAGAAACTGTCAAAACAAGTTTATCTGCAATAGGCCAACTATAGATTCTCTTCCAGTCTCTTAGAATTTATTTAGAAAAAAAATTTTGTGTGAGTGTATATATATACATATGTATGTGTGTCAGTAATTATGTGTACCCAGCAGGTAACTTTGCTGCTTTATGACACTTCTTGAACCACTAGTAAATAACTAAGTGGCTATAAGTGTTAAGAAAATAAAAGCAATCCAAAAACAGAGGGTGGAGGCAGCTGAAACTTTGTAAGTTGCTCAAAAGACTATCTTGGGTCAATGCAAGAGGAAAATCTGAGAACATTTCCTTTAAAAGAAAAAATAATAATAAAACAGAGCATGTAACTTCAGAGTTCAACTTGTGCCTAATCTCTTTGTGTGGGATTTTTTCATTCCAACATGTATCTCCCAGGACAGGCACAACAGCAATCCCTAAATCATGTTCATCCTCTGAGAATAGTATGTAATAAACACAACCTTCCTTAAGGAGATATGTGGGTCAGGGTAAAACACTTTATCTCCCATCCTACAAATCCGCAATATTTATACAGATAGTATCTAGTAAAAACAAATACTAATGGCCACTTTGCTGGGGAAAAGAATGGATGCAGATGTAACAAAAGAACATGTGCCTTAGGAAATATGGAAGGGGAAGGGATTCTCACAATCACTTGAGCATCGTATGAAGTTTATGTATACTTCATTTCTTTTGTTTAACACTGGGTTGTAGGCACCACCTCCTTGGCACACTATAACTACATCACTGAACCAGTTTCTGGTACTCACAGCTTTAAATATGAGCCCAGCAGATGGTCAAGTCCTTGTTAACAATAATGTCAGAAACTATTTTCATGACAAATATGGTATCTGAAGGATACCTCAGATTTCTATTCCTATTCCATTCTACATCTTTGGGTGACAAAATCTATAATCTGGCAGATGCATATAGAGTAGATAATGTTGTCTTTGAAAAAGCATATTCAAATATCTAGAACATCAATCTTTTGTATATTGCCTTACCCTCCTTTTTACCATTTTATATGCATTTCAAGGTAACTTTAGAGTGAAACACCTAAAAGAAAAGACAAAGAACAGATAGAAACTTCACTTCCCAGCCACTGAGTATTTATAGCAGCCATTCTGAAGTATTTTGGATACACTCTTCATGTGGTATGTATTCTAAACTGTAAGGAGCAAGTGCTGGAGAAAACAGTGAAATGACCTGTTATTCCATGAAAAGAAAAGAGGTATTTCTTTGGAACCACCACTACACCTGCTAAGCTTTACTGAAATTCAACCCCTACATTGCTCAATTACTGACACCTGGGAGCTGGCTAGCAAAAACATGGTTGGGCCGGGTGTGGGGAAAGTGTTCAAATACATCCATCTTGGTTCCTGGGTAAATAACTTTTGCAAATGCCTATGGTTTTCTGGTATAACTGAATTTGGGCTTAATATATGGTGAAAGAATCCAAACACTTGTGTTTTGATACACACACATACACCCAAAAAAATTTTTTAAAGATATTTGGCAAGGCATTTTGTTTTTAACATTTGTGAAATGCAGCCTAACAGTGTTCTTACTGTAGTCCTGCCCAAAAGTGATCACTTTTCTGTACTTTTCCTATGACAAATTTATTTTCCCTATATGCTTTTGTTGGCTAGCAGCTTTGGCATGACCTGACTGACAATGAGCCAGAAGATCTGAGCCGGGGGAAAACGCATGGCTCTCAAGTCTTGGCACAGTGGTGGATAAGAGCAGAACAAATGCCACGCATTCAAGCAGGGCCCTGTGTGTTGGCTCATCAGCTCACCAAAGGACACCATGGAGAGCAGATGAAGATGATATACCCTACAACCTCAGAAATAGAAAGTCAATTTTTAAAAATTGGTTTTTCAATGTTAATTAAACAATTGCCAAAACCTCAGTTAGCTTAGTAAGCTAAACGGTGGGTCATATGTTACAGGCTTTGGTTCATTGCTGCCCTATCTAGAACTTGAGAAAGACCCCCTCTCGTGGCTTACCTTTTCCCTGTGAAGGAGAAAGGGAGGCTGTCAGCTCAGAGTGAGGATGGAAGTGGCAGGGTTGAAAGAGGTCATCCTAAACCATGAATTGCAAAGGTATTTTAAGAGCAAATTCTTCAAAGAACATACATATATCTGCAGTGGCAATCTGATTAGGGTATCAGCATTTGAAATTAATCTTTAATCTACTACTCTAGCACTTAATTTTAAGCAACATACATAAGTCTTAAATACTATGTACTAGGTGATATCAAGGTATGTTAGCTTATTATCTAAAAAAGATAATCCAAAGATTTCCAAATTAACTGACCGAAGAACGCATTGGCGAGCACACATACACACAGGAAAGAAATGTTTTTTTTTTCTTTGAGACAGAGTCTTGCTCTGTCACCCAGGCTGGAGTGCAGTGGCCTGATCTCAGCTCACTGCAAGCTCCGCCTCCCGGGTTCACGCCATTCTCCTGCCTCAGCCTGAGTAGCTGGGACTACAGGTGCCCAGCGCCACGTCCAGGTAATTTTTTTTTGTATTTTTAGTAGAGACAGGGTTTCACCGTGTTAGCCAGGATGGTCTCGATCTCCTGACCTCATGATCCACCTGCCTCGGCCTCCCAAAGTGCTGGGATTACAGGTGTGAGCCACCGCGCCCGGCCCAAGAAAGAAAACTTTTAACTCTCACTCTAACAAAAACTTATCTTCATCAGAATCTGAGTAGTTTCATTCAATAAGTGAATGGGTATGATATCTGGCATGTGATTAACCCTATCACTAAACAAATAAGGCAATGATTTGTAAAACTTTTCTGTACCACAGAAAAGTTAAAGCTAAAAGCTAGAAGTTATTCCCAAAAAAAAATGCATACGCATCAAATTTTACAAATGAGTTCACAGACCTCCATAAAATCTATTGCATCAGTTAGCCTTTGCTGTATAAAAAAACACCACAAATGTTATGGTTTAAAACAACATTATTTACCTCAAAATTTTAGGGGTCAACAATTTAGGCTGAACCCAGCTGGGCAGTTCTTCAGGTCATGTCTGTGTTCCCTCATACATCTGTGGTGAGACATAGGTCAAGTAGTTAGATCTGCTTCTGGGTGTTGGCTCTCAGAGGCTAGAACATTTTGGCTCAGTTCCATGTGATCTGTGATCTTGTAGCAAGTTGCCCAGATTTATTATCATGGTGGAAGTAGGTGCCTGAAGGAGAATGGAAATACACAAAGCCTCTTGAGGACTAATAAGAGAATTGGTGCTACTGCCTAGTTTTTTTGACCAAAGCAAATCACAAGGCCTTCCCACATTCAGGGGGCTGGAAAATAGTCTCTACCTCTTATGTAAGGTGTTATAAAATTACATTGAAAGGGACATTATTACAGGGAGGAATAAAAATTAAGACCAATTTTTCAACTGATTTACCATACCCACCATGAATCCAGGTTAATTTTCTACAATGAAAATGAAGTCATATGGTTTAATAAAGTTTATTTTTATAAACATGCAAGTACAGAAATTAATCATTGTTTGCATTTCAGAACATGTCCTTGTACTGTCAAGTCCAGACCCAATAGAACACCGTGGGGAAATAAATATGCCCCACATAACTTACAGTTCCCATTTTGTTAGAACATCATGGATTGCACATATTTTTGGTGGAATGAATGTTAGCGATATTGATGGATCAGCTGAAGAAAGTGACACAGGATATTATAAATGTCTATGTCAGTTTCTATACCCAACTCCATTGAAGTGACACAGGACTTCAAGACTTTCCATGTGTCTCATTCCTTTGTGATCCTATAGTAAATAATACTAACATTTCCTACTAAACCAGAGTCCTAGAAGGCAGCATTTTTACAAAAAATAAGAAAACTTCAGGACAACGAAAGTCTAAACAAAATATTGAATGTATAGTGTATCCTGGTGTGTAATGATTTATCCAGTGATTGCAATAGCATTACGAAAAGTCAGCTGTCAATAGATTTGAGTACCATCATGTTTTCCTTTTTGTGGACAGAACAGAAAAATAAAAACTGACTGTAGAAATCTCGGTAAATAATTGGCAATCAGTGACTAAATTTAGGCAAAATGTATGTCCTTAATTTGGGTACATTTAGTTCACATCATTTCTGACTTTGCCATTACCAAAGAGTATACATGTCTAGTTAGATTTTCTTTGATATCCTAATGCGGTAATTCTTCTTACATGCTTTTTATTTTTAATTACAATAGAATGGATGCAATGACTGAATCCATAGGAATGAACTATCCATCTCACCCCAATTCCCTCTCTATAATCTTCTATTAGTTTCCTACTGCTGCTATAAAAAATTGCCACAAATTAGGTAGCTTAAAACAACACTGATTTATTATCTTATAGTTCTGGAGGCCAGACATCTGAAATGAATCTCACTAAGCTAAAGTCAGTGTGTCAACAGGCTGCATTCCTTTGTGGAGGCTCTATGGAGCCTCCATTTTCTTGCCTTTTTCAGCTCCTGCAGGCTGCCAGAATTTCTTAGTTCATGTCCTCCCACTTCTACTTTTAAGGACTCTTGTGATTACACTGGATCCACCCAGATAACCTGGAATAATTTCCCCATTTTAAAGTCAGATGACTGCAAATCTTAACTCTATCTTCTACCTTAATTCCCCTTTGTCATGCAACAACATATTCACAGGTTCCAGGGATTAGGACATGGACATATTTGGGAGCCATAATTGTGCCTGCCACAAACCCAAGCCCATACCAATTCTTTTCTCAGCTTACCCTAAATATTGATGACTAGTGGTATGAACCAATTCTTCCCAAGAGAGGCTCTATAGTACATGTTCATATTAAGCAGAGGTTCTTTATGAAGGCAAATGGCATTTTCCCAATGCAAACTCTAGAAATGTTAACTATATTACCATTGAAATGTAAAAGAATGTATCATGGTTTTATCAGCCATAAGAAGGGTCACTTGAAAGAGTAGATTTCAGATATTTTTATATACTATGGATGAACTATACTCAGAGACAATTAAATGCATCATGCTTAATTATTGATAGGTTCCTTGATTTATTACAGACCTTCTGCAAGTCTACTGCTTATTTTTACCACTTCTTTTGCAAAATGTTCGATAATAATTGCTTCTTACTTTGAGGTAGGGATCAATATCATGAGTTAATTTTTTTAAACTACTAAATAAAGGTAAGCAAGATTAGTCTTTGTTCTCAACTTCAAATAAACTAGTAAAAAAAAGATTCTGCCCATCTACAAACAGACATGAGACTTATTTAAATCCTGTTATTTAATTCTTTATACTCCCAGAGAACAAGCATGGTCTAATTCAGTGTATAATGAAATATGACAGGCTGAAGACAGGAGTTCTAAAGCCAGAGAAAAAGAATAACCAACTAGAAAATACTAAATGAGGAAAGAAAAAAGACCTGGGAAGAAAGGAGAGAGTAGCTATTGCAATAAGAAGGGAGAGGGCATTAATTTCCTTGGGGATTAAACAGTGGTTAAATAGTAGTTGCCTTGTTTTTTACTTGATATGACTTAATTTAAAATATTGATACAAAATGTACAATGTTATATTTGAAAGCATAAGGAAATATGAGAATAAATAAATGCTGACTTGGAAGTTGATTATATGAGGCAGCAGCTCTTTTGCTATGTATTCCATTTATAAAAACTACCTTTGTCTCCATTAAGAAATGTTCACTCAAAAAATGATGTGGGATGTGTAGATATTCCCATTACCAGTAGAAATTTGGGGGGAAAAACATAAATAGTCATGAGCTACTTATTAGCTCACTGTTTATATAGTTAATGAACACTAACTGTATTCAGATAAATCTTGGTGTACTAGTCAGGGTTCCCTAGAGGGACAGAACTAATAGGATAGAGATAGATAGATAGATAGATAGATAGATAGATAGATAGATAGATATGCAAATGGGAGTTTACTAAATATTAACTTACATGATCACAAGGTCCCACAATAGGCTGGCTGCAAGCTTGAGAAGCAAACAGAGCCAGTCCAATCCCCAAAACTGAAGAAATTGGAGTCTGATGTTTGAGGGCAAGAAGCATCCAACATGGGAGAAAGATGTAAGCTGGGAGGCTAGGCCCGTCTTGTCTTTTCACGTTTTTTTGCCCACTTTATATTTGCTGGAAGCTAATTAGATTGTGCCTACCAGATTAAGTGTAGGTCTGCCTTCACCAGCCCACTGACTCAAACATTAATCTCCTTTGACAACACCCTCACAGATACACCCAGGATCAAGACTTTGCATCCTTCAGTCTAATCAAGTTGAAACTCAGTATTAACCATCACAAGTCCACTCCTAGTCAATGTGAACCCATACACATCTCCTGAGATTATAATTTTCAAATAAAGACAATAATGAGGTCATAATTATATCTTACATAATACAAGTATCCTTCGTACAACCAGAAACTCACTAATCCCCAACCCAAATACTATTACATAAAGTCAACTATACTTAAATGCTGACATGAAGTCAATAAATCTTATGTTACATGATAAAGGAAAAGGAAATAAAATGAAGATATTTTCTTAGTACAATTGTATACATGCACAAACAAGTTTTTAACAAAAGAAGGGGGAAATACTTATGACAGTTACAGTCCTCGTTTCTGCAGCTGGTCACGTGGTCGTAGCTGGTATTGATCACTACCTTCTTCTACTACCCATTCTGTATTCCCTTTGCCTTCAGCAAGCACCTCAGCAGGTCATGGGTTTTTTCCTGGTAGAGTGACCCAAACCTTCATTCCTGAAGGGTCTTGACCATTTGTAGACCTGCCTGAATTGGGCTATTGTAGTTTCCCATTGACCTTAATCACAGGGCATGGTAACACTAAGAGTTGCGCTAATGGATCTCCTGTGTTCCATGCGTACTCTTCCTTACCTGAGTTATGGAGTAGTAGACTGATTTCTGGATCATTCTCAGCATACTCCATTTTCACGGAACAGCAGAGACTACACACTGCTGTCCTGTGTAATTCAAGAATGGTTCTACTTAATCACTAACAAGCAACCAATGTGACTGTGAGAAGAAGACATTTTGAGAGACAGAATTAATTTGCTTCTACAAAAGAGATAGGGGTAAGTAGAAAAGTAATCTCTCTTAATTTCAATAAGGTTTTCTCAGTATCTCACAAAACAATGTTAAAGACATGTAGAAAAGCAAGTTTTGGGACAAGCTGATTCACAAGGATTAACCCTCGATCACATCATATTTTAAATCTTTACTAGTATTCAGAATAAAGTAATTAAAATATGAAGTTTACTATGTATGTATATTAAGTATCTGCTTGTGTTCTGTAAGACATAATGAATTCCAAATGACTTTGATAAAATAACTACGTTTTCTATAAAATGAGATTAAAACAGAGATCAAAAATATGTACATTTAGAAACCAAAATAAATCATTCAAATGTTTCTCTTGTGAAACAACTGGGAACTAAGTGGCAAGACTACGTTTGACCAGAAGCTGAATGATTTAACAACATAATACCCTAACCTGGTGGTTTTCAGTCAAGGGTACTTTGGCCCCCAGGGCATATTTGGCAGTGTCTGGAGACATTTTTGATGGTCACAATTGGGAGGATGCTATCAGCATCTACTGGTTAGAAGACAGAGATATTGCTGAACATCCCACACACAGCAAAGGCTACTCACAAAAAAGAATTACCTTGTTCAAAGTTTCAACTGTGCTGAGATTGAGAAAAAAATTAACAAATTATGTGATACAGGAATTTATTAAAATAAATACTATTAGCATCTAAAGTTTCCCTTCAACCACATTCTGTCCTAAATCTTTATTAGAATATTATGTTCCACTTTAGGGTATTACCCTTCAGAATGTATAGATTTAAATGATTGGAAATAGACTATTATGATTGTCCATGTCTTTGTCTTCTGCTTATACAGTAACATTTAGTTATTGCTCTGTCTTTCACTTATTTAGAAGACCTGAAAATAATTCATGCCTTTTTTGAAGGTAGGTTCTGTGTCGTGGGTATCTAAGATACTTGGATTTTTTTTTAATGCCTTACAAATACACTGTCTGATAAACAGGTTAAAAAAGAAAGCTAAATAAAGATTACATTGAATGTTTTAGAGAATTAAGTCAGTTCTCAATTATGTGTTAAAAGAAAATCTCTAAAAGTTAAAACACATAGAAAAATATCCAATGTACCAAAAATACAAATACCACAAAACTCTAAATGAACGAGCCAAAACTCTTACATTACCAACATCAAACTATACCAAAGGCTGAAAATGTTTTAATAATATGCATTTTATAGTTAGAAATGTGGTAAAAAATAAAGAATGAAGAATTTCAAAGCAAAATAAACAAATCTTCAACTCACTTAAAGTAGACAACAGTTAGAAAGGAGAAAAGGTGCTGGAAATGAAGTTAGAAGTGATTATTTTAAAGAGCGGGAACGACAAGAAAGTTTCTGTGGTGAGAAGAGTTTGTTTTCACAAGGCCACATTGAACAAAATGACACAGTGGAACCATTTTGTGTGGTCCTGTTCATATTTCCAGTGGATAGACACTGTACTGATTCTACCATATGCTTTGCAGCCAAATATGACAAAATGTAAACTTAAGCAAAAAAATGTATATAATATTGTTTGTTATTTAAATTTCAAAACAAGTATTATTTTCAGAACAAGAACCACACAGCAGTTAAGTATTATGAAACATACTCTATGTATGAGCATAGCTTCAACCCATTTTCTAAATGTTCTTTGATAAGATTTAATTTAAAATATCTTTTAATTTATTAACCTGTTCTATTTCACAAATGAAATAAATGCTACTTTGATAATGTATTATCTGATAACTAAAAGTACATAATTTGTATTATTTTAAAGTAATGTGACCTGGAAATGGGGAAAATGTGGGAAATCCTCAGAAAAGTCTTTTATCTAATAGCTAGTAGTTTCAACCTCTTTACCAACAAAATATCTTCCCAATAAAATACCAATACAAAATTAAGGATCTTCTTAGAATTTCTTTCCCTAGAATGTAAGGAGAAGCAAAACCAAACTGCATCAACTCTTTAATAATTAGGGATTAACCATGGTCAGCATGTTTCCAAATCAATGCCTTTCTCAAATCTAGAAAATTCTCTGCCATTGTTTCTTTAAATATGGCAACTGTCATTCCTCCCTAGTCCTCCCTATCCTATCCTGGATCTCCTCATGAAACAAACGTTAGACCTCTTCAATTTACTTTCCATGTTTTTTTAACCCCTCCTTTCTACTTTTATTTTTTTTCCTCTGTGCTGCATTCATTTTATCTCCTCAGACCTTCCATCTCACTAATTCTTTCTTCAACTGTGTCTAACATACAGCATAACTTACTGTTTTAGTCAGGGCTCATAACAGAGAAAGAGAGAAACAGAACCAACAGGAGATAGATTGATATCGATATAGATATTTATTCTAGAAATTGCTCACATAATGATGGAGGCTGAGAAGTCTCATGATCTGACATCTTCAAGCTGGGAAATCAGAAAAGCCAGCAGTGTAAGTCAGTTGAGGTTTACTAGCCTGAGAATTGGTATAGGAGCCAATGGTGTAAGTAACATTCCAAATCCAAAGGCTCAAAAACCAAGAGTACCAATGTCCTACAGCAGGAGAAGATGGATGCCCCCACTCAAACAAAGATTAAATTTTTCCTTCCTCCACTTTTTTGTTCTATTTGGAGCCTCAATGGATTGGATGATACTCACCCAAATTGATAAAGTTTATCTTTACTCAGTCTACTGATTCAAATGCTAATCTCTTCTGGGAACAGCTTCACAGACACACCCAGAAATAATGTTTTACTAGTTATCTGAGTAGCCCTTAGCCCAGTCAATATGACACATAAAATTAAACATCACACCTATCCAATATGACACATAAAATTAAACATCACACCTATCCACTGAGCTCTGTATCTCCAGTGATTGTATATTGCATTTCTAGAAGTTCTCCAGTTATTTCCCAAATCTAACTTTTCTTTATTGATAGAAAAGTTGGCTTTATTTTTTATTCCTTCTTTGATGTCCTTATTTATTTTAAAATATTAGTTAATGATTTTTGTTTACCATTTAAATCATGAAAGAACAAAATTCCAGCTAATTAAGTGGATCATGCTGATATGGGACATTGCCTCCTCACTTCAAACAGATACCTATGCAGAATAAAATAGTACAAAGAAAATTAAATTGCTGAGTTATAAATTAAGAGAAATTTGCAGGTGCTACAAATAAAGAGGAAACATGAAGAGTGGGGTTAGGAGTCAAATTGTGTCCCTACAAAACTCACACATTGAAGTCTTAACTCTCAGTGCCTCAGAATGTGGCCTGATTTAGAAATAGGTCTATTGTAATGTAATCAGTAGTTATGATAAGGTCATCATGGAGCAAGGTGAGACCCTACTTCAGTAGGACTGGTATTTTTTAGGAGGGGGAAATTTGGACAAAGGCACACACGTGCAGGAGAATACCATGTGAAGATGAAGGCAGGGATTATGCTTCTACACACCATGGTACACCAGAGATTGCTAACGAAGGACCAGAAGCTAGAGGGGAGGCATTGAAAAGATTCTTCCTCGTAGCCCACATAAGAAACCAACTTTACCAATTAGCTTGATCTCAGGCTTCTAACCTCTAGAACTGTGAGACAATTTTTTTTTCTTTTTAAGCCACTTAGTCTGTGGCACTTTGTTATGGCAACACTAGCAAACTAATATAAATGGTAAACTGAGAGGCCGAAGCCATTGGGCTCACTGGATAATCAGGACAAGTGATACTAATCACCTCAGAAGCACTGAAGGATTGGAGATAAAAAGTCTGAATACCTGAAGAGATACAGCAATTAGACTGCCAGTAGCCATCTTAAAAGTAATAATGGAACCACAAGATGGGAGAATAATACTTTTGAAATAATGACAAAAAAAATGTAACTGCTAGTCTAGAACTGTATATCAAACTAAACTATCATATTGGCTCTCTGTGGCCATTGAGGACTAAACAAGAGGAAATGAACATCAATAAAACATCAATAATTTAATACTAAATTTCCCATTTATTACTATTGCCTGGTATTTAATAGTTTTCCAACCCTTCATATTTTTTTTGCATAATTTTGTTTGAAAATCTGCTGTTGTGAATAGCAGATAGCTGATTTTATTTTTAGTTTTTAGATAATATTCTCTTGTATTGTAATCAGCTAATTTAATCTATTTACATTTATGCAAATTTATGATATATTTGGAATTACTTATAATACCTTTTTATTTTTTTATTCACCATTATTTTTAATTATCTTTTCCTTTCACATATTTGGAAGTACACATAACTTCTATTATTTAAGTGGTTACCTTGAAGTTTCAAAAATATATTTATATTTGATTTGTTAATTTAAAGTTAATAGGCATCTTTAGTTTCCTCACAAGGAAGAATTCCTGGTCTGATTCTCCTTTTTATCTTATGTATTATTGTTGCAGTTTTTTTACTCTCTATATTAAATGCCTTAAATGTTATTATTCTTTTAGATAATGTTTTAAAAATTAATCTTTTTTGCTCATTATTTCTTCTTTCATTTTAAGCTGTCCTTCAGAAACAATTTTCCTACTTCCTGAAGTACATCTTCCAAAGTTCTCTTTTTAAAGGTCTGTCACTGGTAAACTCCCTTAGTCATTATTAACCTGAAAAGATATTTATTTTACTTTTGTCTTTGAATGATAGTCTGCTGATATGATATAGCACATTGATTAATTTGCATATATTGAACCATCTTTTTGTTACTGAGATAAATCCCATTTGGTTATAAAGAATAATTGTCTAATTGTTGTTGAATTCAGTTTACTAGGCTTTTGTTGAAGATTTTTACACCAATGTTATAAGGGATATTGGCCTATAATTTTGTCTTTTTGTTGTGTGATATAGTTTGGCTCTGTGTCCCCATCCAAGTATCATCTCAGATTGTAATCCTCACATGTCAGGGGCGGGGCCTGATGGGAGGTGAGTGAATCATGAGGCAGACTTCTCCCTTGCTGCTCTTGTGATAGTGAGTGAGTTCTCAGGAAAGATGGTTGTTTGAAAGTGTGTGGCATTTCCCCCTTTGTTCTCTCTCTCACTCTTCTGCCGCCATGGTAAGACATGCTTGCTTCCCCTTCGCCTTCTACTGTTGTTGTAAGTTTCCTGAGGCCTCCCAGTCATGCTTCCTATTAAGCCTGCTGAACTGTGAGTCAGTGAAACCTCTTTTCTTCGTAAACTACCCAGTCTCAAGTAGTTCTTTATAGCAGTGTGAAAACAGACTAATACAATCTCTGGTTATGTTATCAGGGTAATACTCACATTACCGAATGAGTTTGGAAGTGCTCCCTCCTTCTCTATTTCTTGGAATAGTTTGGTATTAGCTCTTGTTAAATATTTGGTGAACTTCAGGAGTGAAGCCATCAGGTCCCTGGTTTTTCTTTGCTGGGAGAAATTTTATTACAGCTTCAATCTCATTACTTGTTACTGGTCTGTTCAAGTTTTGGATTTCTTCACAGTTCAATCTTGGTAAGTTAAATATATCTAGGAATTTCTCCATTTATTCTAGGTTTTCCAACTTATTCGCATAGAATTGCTCATAGTAGTCTCTAATGATGCTTTGAATGTCTGCAGTATCAGCTGTAATGTCTTTTTCATCTCTGATTTTACTTATTTGGGTCTTCTCTTTTTTTCTTAGTCTGGCTAAAATGTTTGTCAATGTTTTTATCTTTTCAAAAAAACTACTTTTTATTTTACTGATTTTTTGTATTTTTTAATTTCAAATTTAACTTTTAAGTTAAGCGGTACATGTGCAGATTTTTTATATAGGTAAACTCATGTCATGGGGGTTTATTTTGCAGATTATGTCATCACCCAGGTATTAAGCCTAATACCCATTAGAGGACCTTTTTCTTGATCCTCTTCCTGCCCCCACCCTCCACCCCACCACTGATAGACTCCAGTGTCTGCTCTTCCCCTCTATGTATCCATGTGTTCTCATCATTAGCTCCTACATATAAGTGAGAATATGTAGTATTTGGTTTTCTGTTCCAGTGTTAGTTTGCTAAGGATAATGGCATCCAGCTCCATTCATGTTGCTGCAAAGGAAATGATCTCATTCTCTTTTAAGGATGCATAGTGTGTCATGTTGTATATGTACCACATTTTCTTTATCCAGTCTACTCTTGATGGGCATTTAGGTTGATTCTATGTCTTTGTTATTGTGAATAGTGCTGCAATGAACATACATGTGCATATGTCTTTATGATAAAACTACTTATATTCCTTTGAGTATATACCCAGTATTGGGATTGCTGGGTCCAGTGGTATTTCTGGTCTTTGAGGAATCATCACACTGCCTTCCACAATGGATGGATTAATATACACTCCCACCAACAGTGTAAAAGTGTTCGTTTTTCTCCACATTTCACCAGCATCTGTTAATTTTTGACTTTTTAATAATAGTTGTTGGTATTTCTGTTTTTAGGTCTTAGAGGAATTGTCACACCGCCTTTCAGAATGGATGAACTAATTTGCACTCCCACCAACAGTATAAGAGCATTCCGTTTTCTCCACAAATTCACCCGCATCTGTTATGTTTTGACTTTTTTATAGCCATTCTGACTGGTGTGAGATGATATGTCATTGTGGTTTTGATTTGCATTTCTCTAATGATCAGTGATATGAAAAAAGTTTCATATAATTTTTAGCCAGATGTATGCCTTCTTTTGAGATGTGTCTGTTCATGTCCTTTGCCCATTTTTTAATGGGGTTGCTTGTTTTGTTCTTATAAATTTGTTTAAGTTCCTTATAGATATTACATATTAGACCTTTGTCAGATGGATAGCTTACAAAAATTTGCTCTCATTCTCTGTTGTCTGTTTACTCTATTGCTAGTTTCTTTTGCTGTGCAAAAGTTATTTAATTTAATTAGATTCCATTTGTCAATTTTTTCTTTGGTTGCAATTGCTTTCAGCATCTTTGTCATGAAATCTTCGCCCATTCCTTTGTCCAGAATAGTATTGCCTAGATTGTCTTCCAGGGTAGTTATAGTTTGGGGTTTTACATTTAAGTCTTTAATCCATCTTGAGCTAATTTTCGTATATGGTATTAGGAAGGGGTATAGTTTCAATCTTCTGCATATGGCTAGCCAGCTATCCCAGCACCATTGATTAAATAGGGAGTCCTTTCCCCATTGCTTATGTTTATCAGGTTTGTCAAAGATCAGATAGCCGTAAGTATGCAGCCTTATTTCTGGGTTCTCTAACCTGTTCCATTGGGCTATATGTCTGGTTTTGTACCAGTAGCATGTTGTTTTGGTTACTATAGGCTTGTAGTATAGTTTGAAGTTGGGTAGCGTGATACTTCCAGCTCTGTTCTATTTGTTTAGAATTGCCTTGGCTATTCAGTCTTTATTTTTTTTTGTTCCGTGAATTATAAAATAGTTTCCTCTAGTTCTGTTAAGAATATCATTGGTAGTTGAATAAGAATAACTTTGAATCTATAAATTGCTTTGGGCAGTATGGCCATTTTAATGATATTGATCCTTCCTAGCCATGTGCATGTAATATTTTTCCATTTGTTTGTGTCCTAATTTCTTTCAGCAGTGCTTTGCAGTTCTCCTTGTAGAGATCTTTCTCCTCCCTGGTTAGCTGTATTCGTAGGTATTTTTGTGCTTTTGTGACAATTGTGAATGGAATTATGTTCCTGATTTGGCTCTCACTTGGACTGTTTTATTGGTTTATAGGAGTGCTAGTAATTTTTGCACATTGATTTTGTATCTTAAAACTTTGCTGAAGTTCTTTTATCAGCTTAAGAATCCTTTGGGCCAAGACAATGGGGTTTTCTATGTACAGGATCATGTCACCTGTAAACAGGGATAGTTTAACTTCCTCTTTTCCTATTTGGATTCCCTTTATTTGTTTCTCTTGCCTGATTTCCCTAGCCAGGAATTCCAACACTATGTTCAATAAGAGTGGTGAAGGGGGCATCCTTGTCTTCTGCCAGTTTTCAAGGGGAATGCTTCCAGCTTTTGCCCATTCAGTGGTGGCTGTGGGCTTGTCATAGATGGCTCTTATTATCTTGAGGTATGTTCCTTCAATGCTACATTTATTCAGAGTTGTTAACAGGAAGTGTGTTTAATTTTATCAAAAGTCTTTTCTGCAACTGTTGAGATAATCATGGAGTCATTGTCTTCAGTTCTGTTTATGTGATGAATCATATTTATCAATTTGTGTACGTTGAAACAACCTTGCATCCTAGGGATAAAATCTACTTGATTGTGGTGGATTAGCTTTTTGATGGGCTGCTGGATTTGGTTTGCAAATATTTTGTTGACCATTTTGGCATCAATATTTATCAAGGATATTCACCCGAATTTTTGTTGTTGTGTCTCTGCCAGGTTTTGGTACCAAGATGATGCTGGTCTCATAGAATGAGTTAGGGAGGAGTCCATCCTCTTCAATTTTGTGGAATAGTTCCAGTAGGTATGGTACCAGCTTTTCTTTGTATATCTGGTAGAACTCAGTTGTGAATCCATCTGGTCCTGGGGTTTTTGGTAAACTATTACTGGCTCAATTTCATAGCTTATTATTGGTCTGTTCAGGGATTTAATTTCTTTCTGGCTCAGTCTTTGGAGGGTGTAGGTGCCCAGGAATTTATCCATTTCTTCTATAGTTTCTAGTTTATGTGCATACAGGTGTTTTTCATATTCGCTGATGGTTATTTCTATCTCTTTGGGGTCAGTGGTAATGACCCCTTGTAGTTTCTGATTGTGTTTATTTGAATTGTCTCTCATTTCTTCATTATTAGTCTAGCTATCAGTCTATTTTATTAATTTTTTCAGAAAAACAGATCCTGAATTTGTTGATCTTTTTAACGGTTTTTCATGTGTCAATCTCCTTCAGTTCAGCTCTGATTTTGGTTATTTCTTGACATCTGCTAGCTTTGGAATTTGTTTGCTCTTGGTTCTCTAGTTCTTTTAGTTATGACGTTAGGTTGTTAAATTGAAATCTTTCTAAATTTTTGATTCAGGCATTTAGTGCTAGAAGTTTCCCAGTCAACACTGACATAGCTGTGTCCCAGAGATTCTGGTATGTTGTATCTTTTTCCTCATTAGTTTCAAAGAATTTCTTGATTTCTGCCTTAACTTCATTATTTACCCTAAAGTCATTCAAGAGCAGATTATTCAATTTCCATATAATTGTATGGTTTTGAGTGAATTTCTTTGTCTTGATTTCTAATTTGATTTTGCTGTGGTCTGAGAGATTGTTTGTTATGATTTCAGTTCTTTTTCATTTGCTGAGGAGTGTCTTACTTCCAATTATGTGATTGATTTTGGAGTATGTGCCATGTGGCAATGAGAAGAATGTTTATTCTGTTGTTTTGGAGTGGAGAGTTCTCTAAATGTCTATATCAGGTCCATTTTACCCAGTACTTAGTTCAGGTCCTGAATATCTTTGTTAACTGTCTGTCTCAATGATATGTCTAATATTGTCAGTGGGGTGTTAAAGTCTCCTGCTATTATTGTGTGGAAGTCTAAATCTCTTTGAAGGTCTCTAAGAACTTGTTTTATGAATCTGGTTGCTCCTCCATTGGGTACCTATATATTTGGGATAGTTAAATCTTCTTTAATTGACCACTTTACCATTATGTAATGCCCTTCTTTGCATTTTTTTTACCTTTGTTGATTTAAAGTCTGTTTTTTCTGAAACTAGTATTGCAATCCCTGCTTTTTTCTGTTTTCCATTTGCTCAGTAGACATTCCTCTATTCCTTTATTTTGAGCCTATGTGTGTCATTGCCTGTGAGATGAGTTTCTTGAAGACAGCATACCAATTGGTCTTGGCTCATTATGCAGCTTGCCACTTAGTGCCTTTTAATTGGGGCATTTAGTCCATTTACTTTCAACAATAGTATTGACATGTGAGGATTTGATTCCATTATGATGATGTTAACTGGTTATTTTGCAAACTTGTTTATACGGTTGCTTTATAATGTCACTGGTTTGCATATTTCAGTGTGTTTTTGTAGTGGCCAGTAATGGTCTTTCCTTTCCATATTTAGCATTTCCTTCAGGAGCTCATGTATAGCAGGTCTGGTCATAATGAATTCCCTTAGCATTTGCTTGTCTGAAAAGGATTTTATTTCTCCTTCACTTATGAAGGTTAGTTTGGCCAAACATGAAATTCTGAGTTGGAATTTATTTTCTTTAAGAATGTTGAATATTGGCCCCCAGTCTCTTCTGGCTTATAGGGTTGTTGCTCAGAGGTTCACTGTTAGTCTAATGGGCTTCCATTTTAAGTGACCTGACCTTTCTCTCTAGCTGCTGTTAACATTTTTTCTTGCATTTTGACTTTGGAGAACCTGATGTCTTGGGGATGATCTTCTTATGAAGTTTCTTACTGGGGTTCTCTACATTTCCTGAATTTGAATGTTGGCCTCTCTGTCTAGGTTGGGGAAGTTCTCATGGATAATATCCTGCAATCTGTTTTCTGAGTTGGTTCCATTCTCCCCATCTCTTTCAGGGACATCAATAATTTGTTGATTTAGCCTCTTTACATAATCCCATATTTCTCAGAGGTTTTGTTCATTTCTTTTCATTCCTTTTACTCTATTTTTTACTGTCTTGTTTCAGAAGGCCAGTCTTCTTCCTCTGCTTGGTTTATTCTGATATTAATCCCTGTGATTGCATTATGAAATTCTGGTAATGTGTTTTTCAGCTCTATCAGATCACTTACATTCTTTTCTATCCTAGTTATTTTGTCTGTCAGCTCCTGCACTGTTTTATCATAATTCTTAGCTTCCTTGGATTGGGTTTCAATGTACTCCTATAGCACAATGATCTTTGTCTCTATCTATATTCTGAATTATATTTCTGTCATTTCAACCATGTCAGCTCCGTTCAGAACCCTTGCTGGAGAAGTAATGCAATCATTTGAAGGAAAGGAGGCACTCTGGGTTTTTGAGTTGTCAGGATTCTTGTGCTGGTTCTTTCTCGTCTTTGTAGGCTTATGTTCCTTCAGTCTTTGAGATTACTGACCTTTGGATGGGTTGTTTTTTCGTATATTCTATTTGATGACCTTCAGGGTTTGATTTTGGTCTAAGATGGATTCAGATAACTGGCTTCATTTCTGGAAGATTTTAGGGGATTGACACTCAGCTCCCAACTCTTTGACTGTGTGCTCTATCTCTGAAGGAATTTTATTGGGCCCCAACTTTGTTCTGTGGTTCCTCAAGGTTAGGAATCCACTGTGCTGGAGAGGTCAAGGTGCTCTCAGATTGCTGGTCACTACAATTCTATGGGTGGTCTCAGCTTAAGCATTTTATAGTGTGGTGACAGTAGTATCTGTCCTCGTTTGCAAGTGCCAGCAGCAGCAGTAGTGGTAGCTGCAGCGGGGTGCTAGTGTATGCCAGGGGGCCTGCTTCCCTGTGGGCATTCACCACAGTGGCAGAGGTAATGCAGCTGGGGTGTGGGCAGAGAGCTCCTGCTAGCAACTGTGTGCACAGTGTTGCTGTTGTTGGTGTTGGTTCAGGTACAGGATGCTGGTGGGCCCAAGTCTGTGTGCCTTCTACGTGTCCTGCAAGCAGAAGTGGTCACTCAGAGTAGGGGAGGATCCACTGTTCTGTCTGTCTAGTTTCACTCCCACAGTAGTGTTAGTGCAAGGGCAGGGTGCTGGTACAGACAAAGCTGGCTGCCTCTGTGCTCACTAAGTCTCCATCTGCAATGGCAGACTGCAAGAAGATGGGGAACAGACTGCAATTCTGCCACTGATGGCAAAATAAGCAAAACCTACTCATGCAGACATGCACCAGCAAAGCAATGTGGGGAATTGTCATGGGCTCTGCAGAAGCTGCAGTTTTGGGAGGGGCCATGGGGGCTGCCCCACTGGCACACTCTGCCAGTTAGGCATGGTCTGCCAGCACAGAAGCTATGATATAAGGCCCCTCAAAGCACCAAAGGCTTCCCTGTAAGCAGATGTGGCCCAGCTGGGGCCCCAAAAGAGACAGCAGAGCAAGTGGTGTTTAAGTCAGACTGGCCCATCTGATGGGCTAGACTGCTCCACAGAGTTCAGGACCAATAGTTCCTCTAAGGCTAAAGTCTCCTACGGGAGCAAGTAGAGGCTAGGGAGATGGCCATCCCTAGCCATGCTCCACTACAGATGCTTCCACAACAAACCCTCTGGGCTCCACATCAACTGGTTTGCTGCCCCTAACACTTCTCTAAGTAGCTCTCCCTGCCACCTTGAGTGTCCATGGTGATTGAGCAGTCTCCTGTCATGATTCCAGATGCCTGTAGCAAGAGAAGGTTGCTGCTTGTCAGTTCCACTCATCCATTTCCCCAGAGCCACTGGGGGCCAGGAACGAGTTCAGGTGTGCAGTATCCCCATGTAGGCTTCCCAGCTTTCTTCCCCTTCAGCCCAGCTTCTGTGTCTTCCCTTCATCCACTCTCAGTGCCTTCCCTCTAAATATCTGTTAGGAGTATTCCAGTCATCTTGGTGCCACCACTGACAGCTGTTTCACCTGGCTGCCTTTAGTCAGCCTTCATTTCCCAGCTTCTGGATGTCCTCACAGCACCCCCTCAAGTATCTCTCAGTACCTGGAGGTCACAGGAGGACAAAGTCATTTGACTTTGACAGTCGCTTGAGCCTCATGGAGCAAAGGACATGGAACAATAAAGACAAGAACCAAGCTAGGTGCATAGGCACCAGAAGACCAAAAAAGTGGTTATTTTAGTTTAAATTTTATTTATTCCTGCTCTGATCTTTATTATTTCCTTCCCTCTATTAATTATAGGTTTTGTTTGCTCTTGCTTTTCTAGGCTCTTTAAGATGCACAGTTAGGTTGTTAATTTGAAGTTTTTCTACTTTTCTGATGTAGGTGCTTTTTGCAATAAACTTTATTCTTAATAATGCTTTTCACTGTATCTGGTAGGTTTTGATATGTTGTTTCCATTTTCATCTGTCTTAAGAAATTTTTTAATTTCCTTCTTAATTTCTTCATTGACCCACTGGTCATTCAGAAACATATTATTTAGTTTCCAAGTCTTTGCATAGTTTCCAAAGTTGTTCTTGTTACTGATTTCTAGTTTTACTCCATTATGATCAGAGAAGACACTCGATATGATTTTATTTTTTGACATTTTTAAAACTTGCTTTGGGCCGGGTGCAGTGGCTCAAGCCTGTAATCCCAGCACTTTGGGAGGCCGAGACGGGCGGATCACGAGGTCAGGAGATCGAGACCATCCTGGCTAACACGGTGAAACCCCGTCTCTACTAAAAAATACAAAAAACTAGCCGGGCGAGGTGGCAGGCGCCTGTAGTCCCAGCTACTCGGGAGGCTGAGGCAGGAGAATGGCGTGAACCCGGGAGGCAGAGCTTGCAGTGAGCTGAGATCCGGCCACTGAACTCCAGCCTGGGCAACAGAGCGAGACTCCATCTCAAAAAAAAAAAAAAAAAAAAAAAAAAAAAAAAAAACTTGCTTTGTGGCCTAACATATGATCTATTCTTGAGAATAATCCATGTGCTAAGGCAAAGAATGTATATTCTGCAGCCATTGGATGAAATGTTCTGTAAATATCTATTAGGTCCATTTCATCTATAGTGCAGATTAAGTCCTGTGTTTCTTTGTTGATTTTCTATCTGAATGATTTGTCCAATGATGAGTGGAGTGTTGAACTCTCCACCTATTATTGTATTGGGGTCTATCTCTGTCTATAGTTCTAATAATATTTCCTTTATATATCTAGTTGCTCCAGTGCTAGGTGCATATATATTTATAACTGTTATATCCTCTTGCAGAATTGACCCCTTTATCATTATATAATGACCTCCTTTGTCTCCTTTTATAGTTTTTGTATTGATATCTATTTTGTCTGATATAAGTGTAGCTACTTCTGCTCTTTTTGGTTTTCATTGGCATGAAATATCTTTCTCTATCCCTTTATTTTCAGTGTTTATGTGTCTTTATAGGCAAAGTGTGTTCTCATATGCAACAGTTTATTGAGTCTTATTTTTTAATTCATTTAGTCTTTTGATTAGAGCATTTAGTCCATTTACATTCAATGTTAGTATCAATAAGTAAGAACTCACTATCGATATTCTGTTTTGCTCTTTTGTTACTGATTTTCTGGTTGTTTTATGGTCCGCCCTTCCTTTCTTTCTTTCCTTCCTTCCTTCCTTCCTCCCTTCCTCCCTTCTCTCCTACCTTCTTCCTTTCCTTCCTTACTTCCTGTCTTCCTTTTTGAGAAGGTGATTTTCTCTAGTGGTATGTTTTTTAATTTCTTGCTTTTTACTTTTTGTATATTTGTTGCAGGTTTTCTTATTTGAGGTTACCATGAGACTTGCAAATAACATCTTATAAACCATTATTTAGATGGATGACCCTTAACATTGATTGAATAAAAAAAACAAGCAAAGAGAAAACTAATAAAAACTCTGCATTTTAACTTCATCCCCCCATTTTTAACTTTTTCATTTCTATTTATATCTTATTATACTGTCTATGTCTTGAAAAGCTGTAATTATTATTCTTGACAGGTTCATCACTATTCATCAATAGTGATCTGTAGATCACAATCAGTAGTATTGACATCTAAACAATATTAAATCTTCCAATCCATTAAGGATCCATGTAAGAAAGGGATATCCTTCCATTTATTTATATCTTCTTTCATTTCTTTCAGCCATGTTTTATATTTTTCTTTGTACAAGTCTTTTACTTTTTTAATTTAATTCCTAAATATATTATTATTTTGATGCTATTTGTGAATGAAATTGTTTTCTTAATTTCCTTTTCAGATTGTTCCTTGTTAGTATATAGAAATTCAACTGAATCTTATGGGTTGACTTTGTATACAACTTGTTTGGGAAATTTATTTATTAGTTCTAACTTTGTCTCTGTGTGTGAAATCTTTAGGGTTTTCTACATATAAGATCACATCATCTGTGAACAGAGATTTTTTTCTAATTACTTTCCAATTTATATCCATATTATTTCTTTCTGTTTTTTCTTTTTTTTTTTTTTAGACAGAGTCTTCTCTGTCACCCAGGCTGGAATGCAATGATGCAGGCTCAGCTCACTGCAATCCCTGTCTCCTGGGCTCAGGTGATTCTCCTGCCTCAGTCTCCCAAGTAGCTGGGATTACAGGCACGCACCACCATGCCCAGAGACAGGGTTTCACCATGTTGCCCAGGCTGGTCTTGAACTCCTGACCTCAGGTGATCCACCTGCCTTGGCTTCCCAAAGTGCTGGGATTACAGGCATGAGCCATTGCGCCTAGCCTATTATTTCATTTTCTTGATGAACTGCTCTGGCAAGAACTTCCATTAATATTTTGAATAGAAGTATGGAAAATTAGCATCCTTGCCTTTTTTCTTATCTTAAAGGGAAAGTTGTCAGCCTTTCATGATTTAGTATGATGTTCACTCTGGGTTTTTCATATATGACTTTTACTATGTTAAAGCTGTTTCCTTCAATTCCTAATTTGAGTGTTTTTATCATAAAAAGGCATTGAGGTTTCCAAATAGTTTTTCTGCATCATTTAAGATTTTTTTCTCAATTCTGTTAAAGTGATATATTGTTGATTGATTTTTATATGTTAAATCATCAGTCTATTTCAGGAATAAATCCCACTTGGTCGTAGCATATAATCCTTTTAATATGTTGTTGAATTTAATATTTTGTTGAAGATTTTTATACTGATGTTCATAAGGAATATTGGTCTGTAATTTTCTTTCCTTGTAGTGTTTTTCTCTGGCTTTGGTATCAGGGTAATAGTGGCCTCAGAGAATGAGGCCTTCCACTTCAATTTTTTGGAAAATTTTAAGGATTAGTGTTAGTCAATTTTAAATACTTAGTAGAATTCACCAATGAAGCCATCATGTCCAAGGCTTTTCTTTGATGAGAGATTTTGAGTATCTTGCTCCCAAAAGGGGAAAAATAAATAAGTAAAAGGGAACTAGTAAAAGGGGTTACCATCCCTTTAAATCCCCTGGAAGTGGCTAGGCATGGTGGTTCACACCTGTAATCTCAGCACTTTGGGAGGCCAAGGTGGGCAGATCACTTGAGGTCAGGAGTTTGAGACCAGCCTGGCCAACATGGTGAAACCCCATATCTACTAAAAAAAAAAAAAAAATACAGAAATTAACCAGGCATAATGGTGCTTACCTGCAATCCCAGCTATTTGGGATGCTGAGGCAGGAGAATGGTTTGAACCTGGGAGGCAGAGGTTGCAGTAAACCAAGATTGTGCCACTGCACTCCAGCCTGGGTGACAAAGTGAGAGGCCATTAAATAAATAAATAAATAAATAAATAAATAAATCCCCTGGAAGTCACTTCAGCTAAAGGGTGTTGCAACAATGGGGAAAGTAGGAGGTGCAAACGATGGCTGCCCACCTCTATGTCTGCACCTCTGTGATCAGAAGCAACAACCAGCAACCAACACAAATCCTCAAAATTTGGAGCACAGGGTCCTTATTGCCTACCCGAGCTCCCCCAGGTGATATGCAAGCTGCTCCAGGAACACAGGTGCCCACTATGGGACCAGGGGTGGGGGATGGGTAGCTAGTACTGTGCTAAAAGCTAAAATTTACTGAATTTAACTCCAAATCAACACCAAATCTTCCAAGTCCAGCTATTTTGGACTCCAGAGTTCAAAAACAGTTATATCAGACACATCTCTACCAGTGAGATTGTGGGGGGTGGATTTCTGGTGCTTTCTACTGTGCCGTATTCTCTCAATCCTCCTCTCTGGTTAAATATTTTTAAGGAGGCAGAGTCTACAAACACCAACATTGCTGTGAACTGAAGTGTTGCTTTTTTTTAAAAAGGGAAAAAAGATTAACATAACCACCTGTTTCTACTTGGAAGAAACTCTAGAGCGCAAATGCATTTAAATGGAATACTGCTTCATGACATCACCAAAAAATTATGGTCTGACCTCACATCATTACTATATCATATAAATATTATTTCTAATGAAGCCAAGATTTTCTGATTTAAGATGTGGAGTAGAAAAGGACAAAAATGAGATCCTTAAGTAAAAGAAAGTTAGACACTTGTTGAAATCTGGACTCTGGGAGTACTGAAGTTCAAGCTACACCATGGAACACATATGGAATATAACTTATTCATTACTTCATTAATTCACTTATTCAAAAAATATTTATTGTGTGACATTATGTCCAAAGCACTATCCTAGGCAGTGAACAAAAAGATAGTCTCTTTCTCATGGAGCTTACATGCAGATAGACAAAAAATAGTAGGCACAACCAATGAACTATACACTGTGTTCAAAGGTAGTAAGTGCTATGGAGAAAATATAAAGCAGGGAAAGGGAATGAGTGACAGGGTGGAGAAAAGTGCTGCTATTTCTTATAGAGCGTTTAGGAAAGACCAAGCTTGCTGTAATAAATAATATAATATATTCAAATCATAGTTAATTCAGTCCATAGTCAAACCTTCCGTTCAATCTGTTAATATGCAATACCTAAATTAGCCTAACTTTCTCCACCTGGATATTCTTTTGATCTTTTTTCCTTATTAAATTAAAATGTACCAAAATGCAATGCCTGTTCTTTAGCAGATCAGGCAGTTCAATGTACAAAACCTGAATAAATACCTCCCACCCCCAACCCCAGAGCTGTATGCAATTTGAGTGATTCTTTAAAGGACTTGTTAAAATGCCAAAATAGTACCACAGAAAACACGTCAAATAAAGATTTAAGTTTTCTTTATGAAAAAAAGTGTTTAACAAGGGTTTATGGGGTTTTATAAAAACACCTTAACACCTTACAGACCTAAGGGGGAAAAAGCTCTATTTAAGTATCATACACCAATAGCAGACCACCCAATGCTGATGACTAGAAGCCTCAAACAGACCCATCCTTGGGAGCCTATGTGGAGACCCTTAATTTTATGGTCATTTTAATTGTATTTGGGTTATTACCTCATGCCCCAGCAAACACCTACAGTATTTAATAAAAATGAGTGTAGAACACTGTTCTAGTTAAAGTACATATTAGCCAAAATCATAAACTAAGTATGCTTCACCATAAATTAACTGGGTGTTTAGTGTTTCTTTGCCTTTAAGTTATATTTATTTTCTTATAACATGGTATGCTTCACTATGTACCAAATCAATGTTAACTGACTTGGCATTTAGACAGGCTCTTCTATCTCTAGGTCATATACCCACAAACACACCTGCCCTCCATATTATAAAGTGATAAGTATAGTTAATCAACTGCTGATATTCAAAAGAATGACTATAAAATATCACTGGGGCTGAAAAGTAAACAAGTCTTGAAAAGAAGAATAACTTTTCATTTTGCAATCATCTAGAGTCTAGCTGAAGTACTACTATTACATCAATATTGATTCAGAAACAAAAATCAGTAGTCTACAGCAGAACAAAAGAAAAATATTGGAAAGAAATGAAAAATACTCCTTCACTTCGTAGAGTCTAGACTATGGATTTTTAATATTCTGCTTCATCACTCGGCAGAAAAAAAGTAATGGGTAAGGACAACATAAAGAATTCAGAGTTCATCTTCTTTACCACCGCCACCACTTTCTGCCTAGATTTTCTAGCATAACTCCCTTAATTACCAAATTTGTAGCTGCTTCTATTTTCTTACCTCATCATTCCATAACCCATTAAATTTAGCATCTGCACAATCCTCTCCCCCACTCACATTACACTGAAAGAGTTCTTGTTTAAATCCCCCCAAATCTCCTAATTGCCAAAATTGCTGGCCTCTTTTCAGTCAATTGATTTGAACTCTCAGTAACTTGTAGCTTGCAGACCATGAAACTCTCTCTTCCTTAGGCTTCCACATCCTCACCATCCTGATTCCTATTCTATCCTCTTGGAGCCCCTTCTCAGTATCTTGCACTATTTCTCTGAACATCTCTTAATTGTTGATGATCCCATATCATCCTGTATAGTCTTGTTTTCCACGCTGCAAATACTTTCTGAGTGATTCTATCAATCTTAATCTACCAACTGTACGGTTACAATTCAAATTGAAGGCATGATGCTTCCCTTCTCCAAGAGAAATCAGTTCTTCCTCCAGGGTTTCCTACCATGGTAAAAAATGCTATCACCTACCCAGATGCTGGTGCCAGAAACCTAGATGTCATCAGTGACTCTCTTTCCTTTATTCTGCACATAGGATTACCAGATTAAAAATACAGGACCCTCAACTAAATTATAAGTTCAGATAAACAGCATATTCTTTTTTAGTTTAGTATTTCCAAAATATTGAAATTTAACTGAGCACACCATATTTTATCTAGCAATCCTACCTCTACTTCTAATCAAACATCAACCTCTTATTACTCAACTATCTTCCTGGCCCTTTATTTCCCATCACCTTTGTCTTAGACCTACTGCCACTGTCCCTTGCTTAGGTCTCTAAATAGCCTCCTCAGTCTCCCAAAGTGCACGGTGGCTCATACCTGTAATCCCAGCACTTTGGGAGGCCAAGGCAGGTAGATCACCTGAGGTCAGGAGTTCAAGACCAGCCTCGCCAACGTGGTGAGACCCCATCTCTACAAAAATACAAAAAAATTAGCCAGGTGTGGTGGCATGCACCTGTTATCCCAGCTACTTAGGAGGCTGAAGCCGGAGAACTGCTTGAACCTGGGAGGTGGAGGTTGCAATGTGTCAAGATGGCGCCACTACACTCCAGCCTGGGCAACAGAGCAGGACTGCATCTCAATTAAAAGAAAAAAGAAGAATAAGAAGCAATGTTCTATGGAGAGAGGGCAACTTCAGCTGATAGCTGTCACCCAAATGTGGGCTCAGCATTGCCCGATTTTGCAAGTTTTCACAAGAAGTCATAAATTCAGACTTTACATGAAACCATTTGATGTTTAAATGTTGACACTGGAAAATAAACTGTTCATTTGCCTCCTCAATACCCATTCTCTTCTTCTTTTTTACTAGAACTCCAGTTTTATTCTAGCTAATTTTAAATTTCTTGTTATTATTACATAATAACATTTCCTAGCCTTGTTTGTTGATGGGGTTCCCATGAGATATAGGCAGTGGTGTTAGGGGACGTCTAGAGAGGGTTGAGTCACTTGGGAGGGATGCTCTTTTTGCCCTTGTCTCCTCTTCTCTTCTTCCAGCCTCATCTGTGGACATAATGGCTAGAGCTTTAACACACATATTGGACCATGACCTGAGGCAACTTTGAAGATGGAAGCTGTGAGTTAGGGATAGTAGAATACAAACATGAAGGGAGCCTCAGTCCTTAGTGACCCTGGTGCTTGCATACCACCCTGACTGCCTACTTCCAAACATTTCTTATAGAATAGAAAATTTTAAAAATTAAAATCAACCTTTACCTCATTTCAAATACTGTTTGGGGAAGGGCATTTGTTTTATGCAACTAAATCAATTCTATTATTTTACATTTTCTTTTTAAGTACAAGATGAACCAGTTAAAAAAAAATCTGTGGTCAGTATCTAGCCTGCAAGCCACCTATTTATGATTCTTGCTGAGGGCATAGAAGGCATACTAAAAGTTAATAAGTTATAGAAGGTTTGTGTATATACACACATATATTTCCTAGCTCTGGCCACTGAAAAGCCTGGAAGCAATGACACTGTAGTAGCAGTGAACACACCTAGAACCCAAATGTTGACTTTCAAATTCCATTTTTCTCATGGTGATACAAGGAATCAGTTCTATGAGGAGAAATGGTTGATTCCAGAGCTAAGGCAGGGAAAATACAGGCTGAGCCTGGAACTTTCCTGTCAGTAAGTAAGGAAATGTTTGTTTTTTAAATGAGGTAGGCATGTTGAAAGGACACAGGAGCCAACTTGCAAGAGTATTCAATGGCCACTTCTGCGACAATTTGAACATGAAAATAAATAATGACAGTAATACTTTATAATCAATAGAATAAACATTCATGAGTCCATAGTGATATAAGTAATTGAATAAATCAATGTGTAAGAAGAAAAAGCTCTTTCATACAGTAGAATTTCAACTAATAAATGTAAAAGAGATGACAAAAATAATAAAATCATCATTTTGCAAATACTTAATAGTTATTGTGAGCCACAATCATCAACGGATTGTTGATTCGACAATTGAGGCACTTAAAATTGTGAGCAAAAATACAGTGAGAAACAGGATGCTTGCATGATCCCAACATAACTTCCCATAAAATACTTGTTAAAGGGGAAAAGGAATTTTAAATGCAGCAACCTGGTGGATACCTTCTGAACCAAGTGATCAAAATTAACATCATCAGTAATGAGACACATTTACATTATGTACCTCCTGATATGATGCACTGAGAAAGATATCACATCATTCCCATGGTATTCTTGCCAAAAATGCATAATTCAACATGTATGTTTCAACATGAGGAAACATCAGATAAACCCAAATGGAAAAATATTCTGCAAAAATAAATGGCCAGAACTCTTCAAAAGTGTCAAGGTCAGAGCAACAAAGAAAGTTTCAAAAACTGTCTCAGATTAGGGGAAACTACAGTGACGTACCAATTAAATGCAGTGTAGAATATTAGTTTGGTCTTGGATCATAAAGAAGACTTTACTGGAACAAATGGCAAAATTTGAATAAAATCTATAGATTAGGCAATAATATTGTATCAATGTTAATTTCTTGGTTTTGATTATTGTACTATGGTTATGACATTAATATCTGGGGAAGCTGAGTAAAGGCATATGGACATTTTCCACTTTTTTAAAATATATATTTTGGACGTCTGAACTTATTTCAAAATAAAAAGCTTAGTGGCATTTTGGGCTGATGATAAATACATTTTTATAGTAATAATTTTAAAAAATTAAAAGTTTGTTTTTCTTCTTTTTTTTCTTTGAGACGGAGTCTCACTCTGTCGCCAGGCTGGAGTAGGGCGGCGAGATCTTGGCTCACTGCAACCTCCGACTCCCTGGTTCAGGCTATTCTCCTGCCTCAGCCTCCCAAGTAGCTGGGATTACAGGCACGTGCCATGATGCCCAGCTAAATTTTTTCTGCATTTTTAGTAGAGACGGGGTTTCACCGTGTCGGCCAGGATGAGCTTTCACCGTGTCGGCCAGGATGAGCTCGATCTTCTGACCTCGTGATCTGCCCACCTCAGCCTCCCAAAGTGCTGGGATTACAGGCGTGAGCCACCGCGCCCAGCAATAAAAAATTTAAAAAGTTGATTGGTTAATTGTTATGTTAACATATTGTTCTTTGTGTTAACACTATGCTATGCATTTCTAATAGAGCTGGGTATCTGTCTCAGAATATTTCTAGAAAAATACTTTTCTCAAATAATTTTAAGTAGATCACTGACAATACGGATCTCTGAATTACCAGTGCTATCTCAGGATTACCACCTCAGATGCATATATAAAATGTCCTGAAATATCATTGAATGTTTTCTGAGGCAGACAGTGGGATGATACAAGTGGAGCCTAAGGAAGATCTACATGGCAATGATATGACAGAAAGGAAGCACATGGCAAAGTAACAAGTGGTGATCTAAATGAGCATGGATGAGGATTGGAACTCTGATCGGCAGTTAGGATGGAAGGAAAATATTAAAGAAATTCACATTTTAAAGTTAAAGTTCAGGATTTGGTAACTGCATTTAAAAAACAAGGAAGTTAGACGCAGATGCTAGCTATCATCAAAGATAGCAGCATCTTGATAGAAATAAGCAAATTGGGAGGGACAGATGATGAACCCAATTTTGGCCACAATGAACTTTAAGTAATGATGGAACATTTGGAGATATGAGGCTGGAACTCAGAAAAGAGATTCAAGCTGGAAGTACATTTGTGTCACCAGCAAAATGTTAATTGCTGCAATTATTAGAATGTATGAACTCTTTGATGGAAAAATTACAACAAAGAAAATCACAGGAACAGGGCTGCAGAGGGGAACAAGGCTAGAAATAGGCTCTTCTCATACTTCTATGACCAATTATTAGCAGAAAATGTGACAAGTTTAGTTTAAAAATTACAGCAGGCAATTTTTGAGATGGTTCCTGCCTCATGATGATCCTCCATTTCTGGGAATAGCTTATGACTATAGGGTCATAGGCTGCAGTGACCATGTCTGACCCTGCACCTTGGCCGTAGCTGAGTGATTGAAAGGATATAAGCTGGACCAAGCAAAGCTAAGAAGTTTCCTTCCCATGAGTAAGTAGAATCTGGAAGTAGTTTATCCAGTATCCTTCCGAGTGAATTGAAACCCCTGAAAATTCAGCTACCATTCAATCTGACTGGCCTTGTGCCCAGCTTCTAGTTTTCACTCTATTTCCCTGCTGGGATAGAAGCCCAGCCCTGAACCCCAGCCAAAAAGTTATAGCCCTTGCTCTACTGACTTCTTGCCAGTTCAGGACACAAAGCCTGTAGTGGTACCATCACTGCTACCATCCTAAATTTCCTCAGCTACTAGGTATCTGTGCATTAATTCAAAAAGACCTCCCAGCAACACACTCAGATAATGGGATAAGCCACAAAACCTGAAACATTAGTCTGCCAAAAGTCTTTTGAAAATGACTTGGCCGGGCGCGGTGGCTCACGCCTGTAATCCCAGCACTTTGGGAGGCCGAGGCGGGCGGATCACAAGGTCAGGAGATCGAGACCACGGTGAAACCCCGTCTCTACTAAAAATACAAAAAATTAGCCGGGCGCGGTTGTGGGCGCCTGTAGTCCCAGCTACTCGGGAGGCTGAGGCAGGAGAATGGCGTGAACCCGGGAGGCGGAGCTTGCAGTGAGCCGACATCGCGCCACTGCACTCCAGCCTGGGCGACAGAGCGAGACTCCGTCTCAAAAAAAAAAAAAAAAAAAAAAAAAAAAATGACTTTTTTTTTTTTTTTTTTGAGACAGGGTTTCACTCCGGTCACACAGGCTGGAGTACAGTGGCAGGATTTCAGCTCACTGCAGCCTTGACTTTCCGAGCTCAGGTGGTCCTCTCACTTCAGCCTCCTCAGTAGCTAGGACTACAGGCACATGCCATCACACCTGGATAATTTTTTTATTCTATTATAGAGATATAGTTTCACCATGTTGCCCATGTTAGTCTTGAACTTCTGGGCTCAAATGATCCTTCAGCCTTGGCTTCCCAAAGTGTTGGGATTATAGGTGTGAGCCACTGAGTTGAGCCTGCAAATGACTTCTTTACATTCATAGGTAGACTACAAACACAGCAACACATTTTGCAGTTTAATTCCCTGCAATGACACAATAGTAGCCATAGTTTAAGTGAAAGGTAGGAAGTATTTGCTATTCAATCATGGTGCAATCACCCACTTGAATGGATATCTATTCTTACAATACAAATGAATGTCAATCATAAAATAGATTCCTCACTTGGAAAGTTATTAGACAACTCTCAAGTCTCTTCAATTAAAATTCTAGGTAATTTTTTTTTTCTTGAGATGGAGTATCGCTCCGTCGCCCAGGCTGGAGTGCAATGGTGCAACCTCAGCTCACTGAAATTTCTGCCTCCCAGGTTCAAGCAATTCTCCTTCCTCAGCCTCCCAAGTAGCTGGGATTACAGGTGCCTGCCACCACATTTGGCTAATTTTTTTTGTACTTTCTTTAGTAGAGATGGGGTTTCACCATGTTGGCCAGGCTGGTTTCAAACTCCTGACCTCAAGTGATCCACTCGTCTCGGCCTCCCAAAGTGCTAGGATTACAGGTGTGAGCCACCACACCCAGCCTAGATATTTTTTTTAACCAAGCAATTATATTCATTTTTTACACCCATCTTGTTTCCCCCGTCCCCCAATAATACTTATGTAACTAAGGACAGCAGTGATTGCACAGTATTGTATGGTTAGTTGTCACATGAGGGTTTCCTCCTTTGAGTTCCTTGAACATGGGGATTTTGTTTCACTTACTCCTTGTATCTGGGTGTCATATATGGTGATTTACTCACAGTAAGCTTCCATAAGCATTGACTGAACTGCAACATAAACAACTTGTTACACACTATATCCCAAACACTCCACACTTAAGCAAAACTTGCAAAGTCTAAGTTTTCTTTATAGTTCTTAATCGTTTCTTACATCCTGAAAAAATTATTTTTAGATAAAAATAGGCATATTTAACTTCATCAGGGGAACCTTGAGCTTTTTTGACTATTCAAGAGTAGGAAATGAGGGGAAAAAAGCAATTATTGTATGAATTAATATGATCCACCTTCAGAAAGAATGTAGGGCAATTTACAACATGCCGGAGGATGCGAGAACTGGCAAATTTCATCTTATTGATGCTCAGATTCCCTGAAGCTACATAAAAATGTGGATGATAAGGATGAGCAGAGGTACAGAGAAAGCACCAGAGCCTTAAGGTAAATAGCAGACATGTGGAGTTTGAGCTACAGTGGAATCATTTTCATCCTGAAAAATTTGCCCCAGAGATTTCTTGGGTCCCATGAAGAACATTTTATGAAATATATACATAATAGTTTTCCTTGTTACCCCTAGTGAAGAAATAATGTTTTGAGAGCATAGTAGAAAAGAGAGTTGTTAAAAAATAATTTTTACAAAAATGTAAAAGCACAACTCTGATATATAAAAATGAACAGGTGTTAAAACTTTCCCATGTCATATGATATGAAGGAACTGGGCAGATGTTATAACCAGTTCAAAGAGAAAGTCAGAACAAATTTATAGGGAGAAGAGATGAATTGCAAAGAGGGACTAAAATGAGTTTTTCCACATCAGGGAGAAGGTATACTAAAATCACTACTAAAACAGCCACAAGGTACGTATCTATTAGTTACCTACAATCAACAAAGCACTGAAAAATAGCTCAAAATCAATGCGCAGGGCTAGAATTGGATCGTCTGGAAGCCTGTGCTGTTGATGATGCAGTTTTCCTTGAAACACACAATATTTTCCAGTTCACTTGACTCTCAGGCCCAACAGATTTCTTCAATCATGCATGTTTCAGCCATGCTTTGATAAGCAAATTGCTGTCATTTCCTACAGGGACTCTCTACTGGTATGTGAGATGCCAGTATTCCACACTGCTCATTAAAAAGGAGTACCTTTTTTATATTAGGGATCCATGTGTGGTGGAGCTGACCTTATGCCTTTAAAATTCCTAGGGACCTGACATTCTCTGTCCCAGTGCAGAAACAGGACACAGAGGTTTTGCTTATAAACAAAGCCAAATTATTTTCGCAATAAGGAATGCTGACTGTTCAAATGCTCAGGTGAGTATTGAGTTGAGACTCTCAGGTTCTGTGCCATGAAGTGAAGATAAATTTAGGTCTGAAAAGTTTTGAAGGCTGGTGTTACCAGGCTTCATACTTGCAACAATTTATTCGGGAGCAGCACCTCCCTGATGAACCAGCGTTTTCCACAGCTTTAGAACCACTCTCCTTGGTTTTTGCTCTTTTATTTCACTTGCCCAATTCATAGATGCAAAGTGCTATTCCTGCAAGTTGAGTTCTAAATACAGAGGCAGAAAGCTGGTTAGGTAGCTGGGCCCTTCTTCCCTGCAAGTCACCCTCCTGACACACACAGTGACCTCACCCCTTGGCCATCCTCCGGCACCACTGTGGTGGTCTGGCCTTATTATCCTATCTCAGCCCAGGCACTGAAGAGTCTTTGTTCATGTATCTGAACTTGCTGTGTGGGTGTATCCATTCTTTATGTTTCATCCCCTCCGCTCCCTCCAGGAGCTCCATTCCACTCCCTCCTGCCCCAGGCCACTCCTTCTTCTCAGGAATGTTTCTCTTATCTATTTTCCTGTTCATGGCAGCTGACAGCTTTATTCAGAGTCTAAAGACTCATGTAATCCTGAGCAAGAAGGCTGGGGGAGGGATTAGCATCCCTTCTAAACAGAAGGGGCGGTTCCTAGATGACCAGGCACTCTAAAAACTACCAATTGGCTGCCTTGACCATAAAAGCAGTTCAGCCTGGCCTCAGTGAATGTCTGGTTTTCTTTTTTTAAGTAGAATTATATCCTGATGGACCCACCCGAGTAAGTTAGAAGCAAAATATACATTCAAATAGCTGAATGAGCTGACCTGTTGTATAGGGTTACTTAGTATTGTTCATTTAAATACTGGAGAATGTCTGTCAAACACAATGGTTTTCGTTGTAGCATGGTTGATGTTAAACTGTTCTGACAGTAAGTAGCCAACAGGTTCAGCAGCTTTGAAAGAAAAATCCTGGTTTGTGTTAATAAAACCATGTCATCAGCATCAAGAAGGGCATACTATTTATTATGCCTTGAAGCATTCTTCCCATGTATTGAAAGCTGTATCAAGTTATATATGTGTGAGCTATGATGCCAAATTTTTTAGACACTACCCTGTTTTATACATTTAGAATTGGAATTTTATCCTATTCATGAGAAACTCAGAATACACACCAGGATTATAGAGCTTAATTCGTGAGTTATTCAAAAGACATTCATTGAGTATCCCATTGTTCTATAAACTGGAGATAGATAAATAAGACATGGTGTCTATCCTGGAGGAATTTAAGATAAAGTGGAGAAGACAGTACAAATGAATATTACATTTTCACAGTGTTAGGACATCACTGTTGGTCACTGGTGTATTCCTGATGTCTAGGATTCCTGGATTTTTATTAAAACTTGAACTTGAACAGAAATGGAATTCAATGGTGTTATTACAACACATGGTTTTATGGGGAACACTAACAAGTAATTTTAAAGAAAATTAAAACAATAAGAAAAGTCATATTTTGTTTTTACTCCTCATATTTTTAATAGAAAAATAAGCAGCACATGTATATCCTAAACAATTATCCACAATCCCATCATTTCATTATTCTTAATAATTTTTTCCTAAAGAGAGTAATAATGCTTATTAGATTACACCTAAAATCTGCTCATTCTTCATCTAAGATATGTAAGACATATTGTTAGAGCTAATTAGGAAAAAGTATTTGCCTAAGAGCAGTGAACTTAATTTTGTTTTGTTTTTAAGCTTAAAGCAATCATGAGTTACTAGATCCCATTTTAGTGAAAGATTTGAATTTACAGACTACAAAGCGATTGTCATATGACCCTACAGCTGAAGTAGACAACTTCTTGCACTACTAGAGATTAGTACCATTATGTTTTCTCTTAAAGAAGCCTTCCCTGGACACACATTTCCTACATTTGTATTTATTACTGGTTCTGTCAATTCAAGCTGAAGTTTTTCAAGGAAATCAGTCATAACCACCCCTTCCTTCCAACCACTCCAAAAAGACAAATGAGTTAGAAAATAATCTGGGCTTCTCTGAAGGACTAGTACACTGAAATTCAGCACCAGGTTTGCCTCACCTTACCTCAGTCTCTGACTTTGGCCAAGTTATCTCTTTCCACCTGTTTTCTCACCCAAAATGCCATATCACTAAAAGATGATGAAAACCAAATTACGACTAAAGATTAAAAAGGAGAAATGTGTTTGTTTTTCAGAAAATAAGCTACAGATACTGAACCCCTTTAAGATAACATCAACAAAAATGGCTGTCTTTCACATTTTTGACCGATAATTTGTTCACCTTTAAAATGAAAGACTGACTTAAATGATCTCTTGGTTCCAATGTGGTATGAAAACTTTGTAACTATGTTATTCTATTACCAACAGAATTATATCCAGAGAGGTAAGATATAAAATAGCAGACAACAAACATAGATACTACATCCAAAGTAAACATCTCTAAGACTTTTCCAATTTACCTTCTCCCAATAAGAAAGTAAAATCTCAAAGAGTCTTATACGGTGGCAAAAAGGAGCTCTGAAACTTATAATCTGACTCAGGCCCACAGTCAAGAAATTGATGTGGTCAAAACCACAGCAAATTAGGCATAGTGGCAGAAGGAATCACTTAGAGTAAACTGGAGAGGAATTTGCTATTTTCTCCATTCTGGTTTTATTCAAACCAATAGAAAAACTACTTCTGAAGCAATTTTTGAATTGTATTCAATGATATATCAAAGTAGAAATATCCTTAGGTATTTCTCTAGGCCATTCGTATCTTCTTGGGTGGCTAAAGACCCTCAGCTTTCAGTGTATTTGAGATGTGTATTAATGGCTTAGTATAATGAAGTATGTTATGGCGTATTTACTGAAGCACTTAATCTGTTCCTTGGGGGTGAAGAGATCAAGTGTATCCCTGTTAAATCACAGAGGCTTGTTAGAGACAGCATGATAGCTGCTGTAGGCTGGAGTCCATAGACTTACTCTGTGGCTCATTGATAACCTCAACATGTCAAATTTATAATTTGTCACCAGGCATTTTGATTAGAACCTCAGACATTTTGTCAATACCTGTCAATCCACATATAGCAAAGAAAGCAATACAGTGTCAAGCCAAGGATTTAATTTAACAAACTGGGTATAAACCTGTAATGGGTCATTGTTGTTTTTAGTTTCTGTTCTTTCATCACTTCCCAAGCCAAATCCAACCAAATACTCAAGGCTCAAAAGAATCACTCTGAGTTGAGAGAAATCACCACAGACTTCCTCACAATTTCTGTGATCTATTAGATACCGCCTGGCCAATAGGGCCTCAGTTTATTTGTCTGTTAAATTAAGAGATTAAGCTAAATGGCTTTTAGAACTAACATTCCATAATTCTATCTCATTTTTGGGGTTGGGGGTAAGTAGCAGTTTGAAGAACGCTGAATTAAGCCAAATGTCCAATTTTTACCTAAAAGCAATGTTCTTTCTTTTTTCTTTTTTCCTCAAAATAATCTCTATGATACAAAAAGTTGAAGGTACCTATTTCAGCTTTATTTTTAAGGATGATATTTAAATAATAAAACCAGGAATGGCTTTAAAGAAGCAGTCATCATGAAAAGAAGATAAAGTTGTAATTTGGAATATAATTGCTTTTCAATGAAATAATGCCAAATATGAATGTATTTTCTTTAATCTACCTATGTAGGTACGAATAACATGCCAGCAACTCTGTATTGTAAACTTTTTTTTTTTACCAGGAAGAGGCCCCTTTAAATAAACTATTTTTATTGTAGTTAATATAAGAATTGGGGGGAAAAAGGGCTAATTCTGAAAGGGACCTGGGAATTGAAAATCCCTTTATACCACCTAGAAGAAAATATATAAGAATAAAACTCTACAGAGTGATGTCAGCAAGACGGCAGAGTAGGAGAAACAAATCTTCTTCCCCCTCCAACAATAAACAACAAACAAACAGATATCCATGAATAATAGCCTTAAGAAGACTCAAGCAGTTCAGGATCTGCGCCTTATCAACCAAATTGTCTTGCCTATCCACCCCGTGGTGCCAAAGCCATATACTCTCCTATCCTCAGTATCTCCCTCCACAACCCCTCCATAACCCCTCCATAACCCATTACTCTGTTCTGCATCTCAAACATGCTTTCTTTACTATTCCTTGCACCCCTCATCCCAGCCTCTCTTTGCTTTCACTTGGACTGACCCTGACACCCATCAGGTTCAGCAAATTACCTGTGCTGTACTGCCGCAAGGCTTCACAGACAGACCCCATTACTTCAGTCAAGCCCAAATTTCTTCCTCTTTCATTACCTATCTTGACATAATTCTTCATGGAAACACATGTGCTCTCCCTGCTGATAGTGTCCGGCTAATCTCCCAAACCCAAACCCCTTCTACAAAACAACAGGATTTAAATCTTAATTACCATACAAGGTCGACCAGACCTAGGAGGAACTCCCTTTAGGACAGGATGATAGATGGTTCCTCCCAGGTGATTGAGAAAAAAGCCCAATGGGTATTCAGTAATTGATAGGGAGACTCTTGTGGAAGCAGAGTTTAAAAATTGCATGATAATTGGCCTCCTCAAATGTGCCAGCTGTTTGCAGTCAGCCAAGCCTTAAAGTACTTACAGAATGAAAAGACTATTTCAATCCTGACTCAAAAGGTTAGCTACACCCTCTCTGAAATGAATTTGCATAAGAACTGTTTATAGGAATGCATCTTGATGGAGCAGCTGGACTGTTATGAAATACTCAGGAGCCCAGTCCAGCTCTAGGACTCACCCCTGAGCACACAGGCAATATTGGGCACGCTGGTAAAGGACCACTAGAATCCAGCAGCCCGGACCATTTGTGGTCAAGAGAGGCAGGAAAACAGGTGCGGGACTGCTACATCGGTGAGCGTGACTAATCCGGTAAGCAGAAGTCCATGGGTGGTTACGCACCCTGGAAAGGAGCTCACCCCTGAGCGCAAAGGCAATGTTGGGCACGCTGGTAAAGGACCACTAGAATCCAGCAGCCCGGATCCCTTTCTTTATGGTCAAGAGAGGCGGGAAAACAGGTGCAGGACTGCTGCATCAGTGAGCGTAACTAATCCGATAAGCAGAGGTCCATAGGTGATTACACACCCTGGAAAAGAATAAGCATTAGGACCATAGAGGATGCTCTGGGACTAATGCTCATCGGAAAATGACTAGGGGTGCTGGCATTCCTATGTTCTTTTTTCAGATGGAAAATGTTCCCCCCAAGGCAAAAATGCCCCTAAGATGTATTCTGGAGAATTAGGACCAATTTGACCCTCAGACACTAAGAAAGAAACGACTTACATTTTCTGCAGTACCGCCTGGCCACGATATCCTCTTCAAGGGGGAGAAACCTGGCCTCCTGAGGGAAGTATAAATTATAACCCCATCTTACAGCTAGACCTCTTTTGTAGAAAAGAAGGCAAATGGAGTGAAGTGCCATAAGTACAAACTTCCTTTTCATTAAGAGACAACTCGCAATTATGTAAAAAGTGCGATTTATGCCCTACAGGAAGCCCTCAGAGTCTACCTCCCTACCCCAGGGCCCCCCTGACTCCTTCCCCAACTAATAAGGATGCCCCTTCAACCCATTCAGTCCAAAAGGAGATAGACAAAGGGGTAAACAATGAACCAACAAGTGCCAATATTCCCCGATTATGCCCCATCCGAGCAGTGGGAGGAGGAGAATTCGGCCCAGCCAGAGTGCATGTACCATTTTTCCTCTCAGACTTAAAACAAATTAAAATAGACCTAGGTAAACTCTCAGATAACCCTGATGGACTCCTTTCCTTCCTAGGCATGGTTAGGTACTTCCGCCTTTGGATACCTAGTTTTACCATCCTGACTAAATCATCATGTAAACTCACAAAGGTAAACCGAGCAGACCCCATAGATCCTAAATCCTTTCCCCAGACCTCTTTCCATTCCTTAAAAACAGTCCTAGAAGCTGCCCCCACAGTAGCTCTCCCTAACTCATCCCAACCCTTTTCATTACACACAGCCAAGGTACAGGGCTGTGCGGTCAGAGTTCTTACACAACAGCCAGGGCCGCGCCCCGTAGCCTTTCTGTCCAAACAACTTGACTTTACTGTTTTAGCCCAGCCCTCATGTCTGCGTGTGTGGCTGCTGCCGCCTTAATACTTCTAGAGGCCCTGAAAATCACAAACTATGCTCAACTCACTCTCTACTGTTCTCATAACTTCCAAAATCTATTTGCTTTCTCACACCTGACATATACTTGCTGCTCCCCAGCTCCTTCAGCTGTACTCACTCTTTGTTGAGTCTCCCACAATTGCCATTGTTCCTGGCCCGGACTTCAATCTGGCCTCCCACATTATTCCTGATACCACACCTGACCCCTATGACTATATCTCTCTGATCCACCTGACATTCACTCCATTTCCCCATATTTCCTTCTTTCCTGTTCCTTACCCTTTTCACACTTGGTTTATTGATGGCAGTTCCACCAGGCCTAATCGCCACACACCAGCAAAGGAAGGCTATGCTATAGTATCTTACACATCTATCATTAAGGCTACTGCTCTGCCCCCTCCACTACCTCTCAGGAAGCTGAACTCATTGCCTTAATTCAGGCCCTCACTCTTATAAAAGGACTACGTGTCAATATTTATACTGACTCTAAATATGCCTTCCATATCCTGTACCACCATGCTGTTTTATGGGCTGAAAGGTTTCCTCACTAAGCAAGGGTCCTCCATCATTAATGTCTCTTTAATAAAAACTCTTCTCCAGGCTGCTTTACTTCCAAAGGAGTCATACACTGCAAGGGCTATCAAAAGGCATCAGATCCTATCGCTCAGGGCAATGCTTATGCTGATAAGGTAGCTAAAAAACCAGCTAGTGTTCCAACTTCTATCCCTCCTGGCAGTTTTTCTCCTTCTCATCTGGCCTCTCCCACCTACTTCCCCACTGAAAATTCCACCTGTCTCTTCCCACACAAGGCAAATGGTTCTTGGACCAAGGAAAATATCTCCTTCCATTCTATTCCATCGTGACGCCTTCCACGTAAGTTACAAGGCGCTAGCCTGCCTCTTGGAACCTCTCATTTCCTTTCCATCATGGAAATCTATCCTCAAGGAAATCACTTATCAGTGTTCCATCTGCTATTCTACTACTCCTCAGGGATTATTCAGGCCCCCTCCCTTCCCTACACATCAAGCTCAGGGATTTGCCCCGCCCAGGTCTGGCAAATTGACTTTACTTACATGCCTCGAGTCAGGAAACATGTCTGGGTAGACACTTTCACTGGATGGGTAGAGGCCTTTCCCACAGGGTCTGAAAAGGCCACAGTGGTCATTTCTTCCCTTTTGTCAGGCATAATTCCTTGGTTTGTCCTTCCCACCTCTATACAGTCCAATAACGGACTGGCCTTTATTAGTCAAATCACCCAAGCAGTTTCTCAGGCTTTTGGTATTTAGAGGCTCCTGGTTTTATCTCAAACTGCCACCCTTAAGTCTCTTTAAGTGGATAGAAGATCTTCAATGACAAAATACACTCTTTCACCCTGATGAAGTCCTATTCTTTACTTTTATACTTACTCTTATTCTCGCTCCCGTTCTTATGCCACCCTCTACCTCTGCCCAGCTGTCTCCACCACACTATCAATCTCACTCACTCTCTCCTAGCCATTTCTAATCCTTCTTTAACAAACAATTGCTGGCTTTGCATTTCTCTTTCCTCCAAATTCGAGGAGGCCCTGACTTACTCACTGCTAAAAAAACAAAGAAGAGAGGACTCTGTATATTTTTAAATTAAGAATGTCCCTGGTATACGACAACATAAAAAAACTCAAGGATAGAGCCCCAAAACTCGCCAAAAAAGCAAATAATTACACTGAACACCATTTGACACTCTGTAATTGGATGTCCTGGGTACTCCCAATTCTTAGTTCTTTAATACCTGTTTTTCTCCTTCTCTTATTTGGACCTTGTGTCTTTCGTTTAGTTTCTCAATTCATACAAAACCACATCCAGGCCATCACCAATAATTCTATATGACAAATGCTCCTTCTAACAACCCCACAATATCACCCCTTACCCCAAAATCTTTCTTCAGTTGAATGTCTCCCACTCTAGGTTCCCACGCCGCCTGTAATTGTTTGGGTGAAGGAAAAAGGACAAGATGGAGGAAGGTGAACAAGAAGGCACAATCCATGTTGCTTCCGGGTTCTTCCTCACCAACACTCCCGCGCGCGGGAAAATGCAGCCCGCCCCGGGAAGATGCAGATCAACCGAGCATGCGCCAGGTGATGTCAATCCGAAGAGATCGAAACTTACCCGGCCACGCCTATGGAGACGCCCCTATCACGCCCTTATCCTGCCCACTGCCCTCCCCCTTCCAGTACCAATGCATAAAAGTCTGCCACTGGCAGGAGCCAGTGTGACTTCTTCGGCCCCCACATTTGTGGACCGGAGAACATCACCTTTGCCACTGCGTGAAGTCGGTTTCCATTTCTGGTGGTTAAACAATGGGAACCTCACAATCCAAACCTCTCCACTGTGGCATGGCTGCAGTATAAATTAGACAACCAATCTCAATGGCCACCAGACAGCACACTTGACTATAACATTCTATTAGATCTCTCTAATTTCTGCCAGAGGCTCAGAAAGTGGTCAGAAATTATCTATGTTCAAGGCTTTTAGGACTTGCACTCTCATCCAAGACCTGTGCGCCTGGTGTTAAATGGCCCAGGTCTTGTTAGCCTAAACCCCTAAACCCGGCCCTTGGCCCCCACCTCAGCAACTGAGGAGGACTCCACCTCCATTTCAGATGGGGCTGACGGCAGGCGACCTCCCTCCCGAATTTCCAACCCCCCTCCCGATGCTCCTCCTTCAGCCACTCCTCTCGCCCCTCCCTATGGAGCTCCCACCGCCCCGTCCGACACTCCTCCCTCAGCCACTCCTCTTACCTCTCCCATTTCCGTCCACACTCGCTCCAAGACCGTGGTAGCGGCCCCCATTTGTCAGCCCTCTACCAGTCAGCCTGCCCTAACCTCCTCTACCAGTCAGCCTGTCTTAACCTACCTTACTGGTCAGTCTGTTCCAACCTCCCCTGCTAGTTTGTTGGGGCCCCCCCCACCCCCGAGAAGTTGCCGGAGCCGAAGGCATGGTTAGAGTCCACGTCCCCTTTTCCTTGGCTGACCTTTCCAAAACTGAAGAACGACTTGGCGACTTCTCAGCCAACCCCACCTAATATTCCAAGGAGTTTCGATACCTATGTCAGGCATATGATCTAACCTGGCATGACTAACAGGTCATTTTGTCCTCCTCCCTTAACCCAGAGGAAAGAGCGTATTCTTGCAGCCGCCAGGCAACATGCAGATCAATGGCATTTAACTAACACCACTGTCCCGTTAGGAGAGATGGCTATCCCGTCCATAGAACCAGATTGGGACTACCAACCACAGCAGCCCGGCCACCATAGGAGAGACATTATGGTTCAATGTCTCTTGGCCGGTATGCAGGCAGCCTCTAACAAAGTGGTCAATTTTGATAAACTAAAGGAAATCATCCAGCACCCAGATGAGAACCCGGCTTCCTTCCTAAATCGCCTTACAGAGGCACTAGCCCAATTTACTCGGCTAGACCCCACCTCCCCAGCTGGAGCAGCTGTCCTAGCCTCCTATTTTATCTCCCAGTCAGCCTCAGATATTCCAAAAAAGCAAAAAAGGTTGAAGATGGGCCTCAAACCCCCATACAGGACTTAGTAAAATTGGCCTTTAAAGTTTTTAACTCCAGAGAAGAAGCAGCTGAGGCCGCAGAGCTAGACAAGGAGAAAAGAAGGGCTGTGCTTCAGGCGCAAGCTCTAGTGGCTGCCCTCCAACCAGCGTTGCCCACTCTGCCGGCAGGGAAGACACAGGGCAAGTCTCTCAAGGGCTCCTGCTATAAATGCGGAGACCCAGGACACTGGGCAAACCAGTGTCCCCAGGCCAAGCCAGCCACTCCGTCCCGTCCATGCTTTAAGTGTGGCACAACTGGGCATTGGGAAAAAAGGTGTCCAAATCCTCGCCTGCCTACCACGCCATGCCCAACCTGCCAACAGGAAGGACACTGGAAGTCTGATTGTCCCGCCAGCAGGGCAGGCATTGCGCCTCAACGTGGTGCCTCTCCTCAAGGGTCGGAAGGCTCCTTCCAGCTCCTACACCTGGACGATGACTGACAGTGCCCACATTCGGAGACCCCTGTCACCCTCGCTGAGCCTAGGGTAACTCTACAGGTAGCAGGTAAGCCAATTTCTTTTCTCGTCAATACGGAGGCTACCTATTCTGTTTTACAATTACATTCTGTTTCGCCAACCTATGGAGGTCCTAGCCAGCCATCCACTATCCCAGTAGTTGGGGTAGACGGTAAACCGTCTAACCCTCACCAGACCCCAATGCTAAGTTACTGCCTGGACTATGCATGGTTTGCCCACTCTTTCCTCATCATGCCCTCTTGTCCCACCCCCCTCTTGGGATGAAACATCTTAACCTAACTCAAAACATCTATTCCCCTTCCCTTTCTCCAGGTGGCCAGGTTCTACTCAAGGATCAACACCCTCCTCAAATTTTCCCACTTCCTCACCATTCTTCATCTTAACTTAACTGACTTTTCCCTCATAAACCCCATAGACACCCTCCTTCCCGACCCATCCCCCAACCAGTAGGTTTCCCAACTTTTTACTCTCATAGAAGACCTAGCTTGGCAGGGTGCCCTTTGTGATTTCGGCAATGTTGAACTTACCCTCTACACCTTTGTCATCGTTATTATGGTTCACTCTAATTCCCCTAGTTACTCCTACTAATCCTAACTTTGTATGGAGATTCTAAACCTGGTCTACAGACAACCAGATACACTCAGTCATGCAGGGCACTGCAGATTGTCCCCCCCCACCCCACCCAGGGTTGTCACTCTGCCCTCTCCCTAAATAAAATGTGGACTCATTAGGCCAGGATGAAGGACAGATACAGGGAAGGAGAGGCTATAACCAGAAGGCAGTAGAAAGCCCAGACCTCCCCAAGGGCCTCTGCGGCACTCAGTCCTTGTTGAGTCAGAGATAGGGAGAAGCCAGGAGGTAGGGGAGTTGGTGAGGGGAGCAGCCTTAATGAGCGGGAGGTGGAGGGACGGAGACGGAGATGGAGACAAAGAGATACTGACAGAGACAGAGAGAGGCACAGACGGACAGAGACAGAGATGAAGAGATAGAGATGGAGAAAGACAGAGATGGGGAAAGACAGAGATGAAGAGAGACAGAGCGAGAGACAGAGGTGGAGAGAGACAAAGACAGAGATGGGAGAGACAGAGATGGAGAGAGACAGAGAGAGAGACAGAGGTGGGGAGAGACAGAGATGAAGAGAGACAGAGTGAGACAGAGATGAAGAGATAGAGATGGAGAAAGACAGAGATGGGGAAAGACAGAGATGAAGAGAGACAGAGAGAGACAGAGGTGGAGAGAGACAAAGACAGAGATGGGGAGAGACAGGGATGGAGAGAGACAGAGAGAGAGACAGAGGTGGAGAGAGACAGAGATGGGGAGAGACAGAGATTAAGAGAGACAGAGTGAGACAGAGATGGAGAGAGACAGAGATGGAGAGAGACAGAGATGGAGAGAGACAGAGATGAGGAGAGACAGAGTGAGACAGAGATTCCTTTTTGCTACTCTACGCCAAACTCTTCATGGTGTAATTGCACATAAGCTCCCAGCAGGACCCAGACGGCCCCTGTTGGAGGCTACTTTTGGTGTAACCAAACTCTATCTAAAACTCTTAACCATACCTCCATCACCCAGTCCCTTTGCATTCCGGTATCTTTAGTGCCTAGCTTAACCCTATATAGCGAAGGAGAATTGTCTGAACTAGCTTCCCAGCTCAGCTCCAGCAATAACATCCAAAAGCGGGCTGTTTTTCTTCCCTTAATTATCGGGGTTTCCCTAGCTTCAACAATTTAATGCCCCCTTAACCCCCGGACCACCGGTATGGCTACTGCCTGTAGTACAGCAGATGCTTCCATTCCTAATTCCCATACTAATCCTCTGCCTTATGTTATGTCTTGCTCCCATTCTAATAAAATTTCTCCAAGCCAAGGTCCAAGAGATCACCCGAGTCACCTTCAACCAAATGCTCCTGCATCCCTACACCCAACTGCCAACCTCAGACCCTAACTATGCCCCTTAACAGCAGGAAGCAGCCAGACAGACCACGGCGCCCTAAATTCTTATAATCAATAAGAGGTTGGACTGTTTGGGTGAAGGAAAAAGGACAAGATGGAGGAAGGTGAACAAGAAGGCACAATCCATGTTGCTTCTGGGTTCTTCCTCACCAACATTCCCGCGCGCGGGAAAATGCAGCCCGCCCCGGGAAGATGCAGATCAACCGAGCATGCGCCAGGTGATGTCAATCTGAAGAGATCGAAACTTACCTGGCCACGCCTACGGAGACGCACCTGTCACGCCCTTATCCTGCCCACTGCCCTCCCCGTTCCAGTACCAATGCATAAAAGTCTGCCACTGGCAGGAGCCAGTGTGACTTCTTTGGCCCCCACATTTGTGGACCGGAGAACATCACCCGAGAGCGCCGGCGCGACTTCCCTGGCCCCCCACACCTGAGGACCAGAGAACCTCGTCCGAGAGTGTGTGCATATTTGCAATAAAAGACTGCCACTTTCTTATGTACTTTGGCCTCATGTTTAATTACTTAGCTCTCCTAAATTAAGTTACATTAAATTAAAACAGTAATCCCGCTCAAAACAGCCCTGAGAAACATCGCCCATTATCTCTCCATACCACTCCCCAAAATTTTCACCACCCCAACACTTTACCACTATTTTGTTTTATTTTTCTTATTAATATAAGAAGACAGGAATGTCAGGCCTCTGAGCCCAAGCTAAGCCATCATATCCCCAGTGACCTGCACGTATACATCCAGATGGTCTGAAGCAACTGAAGATCCACAGAAGTGAAAATAGCTTAACTGATGACATTCCACCATTGTGATTTTTTTCTACCCCACCCTAACTGATCAATGTACTTTGTAATCTCCTCCACCCTTAAGAAGGTTCTTTGTAATTCTCCCCACCCTTGAGAATGTATTTTGTGAGATCCACCCTCTGCCCACAAAACTTTGCTCATACCTCCACTGCCTATCCCAAAACCTGTAAGAACTAATGATAACCCACCACCCTTTGCTGACTCCCTTTTCAGACTCAGCCCGCCTGCACCCAGGTGAAATAAACAGCCATGTTGCTCACACAAAGCCTGTTTGGTGATCTCTTCACACTGAAACACTTCTGAAGGTAGAGGAAATTACCCCTCCCTCCTCACCGTTGCTCGCAGGGGTCGTGAATGTTGGCCTTTTTCTTCTTTTTTCAGGATGGACAGGTGAACAGCAGCTCCCTTGCTTCCCTCCTGGCCAGGGCTGGTGCACATGGCTCAAGGCTGTCCAAGAGCAGGCTGGCCTGCATCCACCACCACGTGTCCATGGAGTCTTCCCCTCCCAGGGCCAAGGGATCTGGCTCTGTCAGAGAGCAATTAAGTCTCTCCCCCAGTTGGAGGAACCATTTGCATAAGAATGAGACGTTCTTCCTCAGGCATCTTTTTCTATTCTCCACCCTGTCAGCAGCTAACACAGCTGTGCATTTAAGCTGTCTTTTCCTTTTCTTTACTGGGTTAACAGTGAGGCTTTTTAAATATATATATAAAGACGTTTTACTAGGCCAGATATAAGTTTCACTGTTTATATTCTCCCAAGCTGTAGCCAATCTGGTGTGCTTTGCATGTCTTTCTCTATGGTCAGCAGCAAACATTGCTGCAGGCCTCCATCTTGTTTTATGTTCTTGGAAGTGTGGCCTGTAACCATATGGCAATGCTTTGTTTAGCCTCCGCCATTTTAAAATGGTGGTGCAGGCTCAATTCTGACTTAGGGAATGAGTCCTTTCTGGTTTGATATCTGTGTGACCTTTGCTATTTGTTGATTCTCTTCTCCTCCATGGACTGCCTTTGTTTTTCCTTTCTCTAAGCATTTAGTAAAGCTTGAAAGTCAGAAATATTGGCTGCTTGACCTGGCTAAAGTAAGATAATAAGAGATTTAAAAGGATTTTCTTAAAGAGCACTCAGCTTAATTAAAAGTGGATATCCAAGTTATAGGTATATTTAAAAGACCTTTATGTTTTTCTCTTCCTGGATCTCGTTTTGCTGGGAAATGGTTTTTTTTCTGAGTCAGTTGAATTATTTTTCTTCATTTTGCCTTGCCACCCTTAATGCATGCATGAGAGGGGGCAAACCTCTATTTTCCTCATGGAATCCCAAGAATTAAAAGCAGATGGACCCCTCTCAAAATGTGGTTTTGCCTCCTAATTATGCCTGTTTATTAGGCCTTAGAATCTGCATGTTTTCCTAGCCCTGTCTCTTAAAGGGCTCCACCCAGAGGCCAATCATCCAGTTAGGAGATTGGCAAACAAAAACATCTTATGGATACCGAGTCTTCTTCTGCCTGTCTATGAAGTTATGTATGTGTTGTGTGTGTGATGTCTGTAAAAAAGAGCTCTAATAAATTGACTTAAAGAAAGATAAGTGTTTGGATCAAATATTTTTTAAAAGTGAGATAAAAGCTGTTGTACCTTTCAGTTCACATGACTTTAATCTTTGAGAAATAAACACAGCCTTAAAGATTATTGGTAAAATTCAGATGTTGTCAAAATGTAAATATTTGCTTAGGGTTAAAGGATTGTTTTGAATTATGTAAGATAAAGCCGAAAGTTCAAACAAGCTGTGGAAGGAATGTAAAAATTAATCTTGCAAAAGAAATTCTGTATATGAACATATTAACTAAATTCAAAAGAGTATTCCATTGTTTTCCTATAAATTAAGCATTGAAATAAAGGCACAACAAGGTATTCTTAAGGCACTAATCTGCTCCTCTGCAAAATTTGTAAAGGGTTATAAAAGGGCTTTTTTTTTTTTTTTTTTTTTTAATTTCTGAGTCATCTTTTTGGCAAAATAAGTATGGTAATCTGGAATTTTATTTCATGACATCAAGTGTTTTAAATCTCTAACATTTAATAGGCTTCCCAAAATCACTTTTTGGATGCTACAGAGGGCCCCTGGAGCATCCAGAAGAGAGGTAAACATGAATGTTTGACATGTTTAGGTACATGGGATTGCCAAAGAGATGTTAAATCTTATTCAGGTTATATTTTAGTGAATAATATTAGTATATGTTCCAAAATTGTGTGGGATTTCTAAAATTCCAATGTCTGAGTATATGCTATTAATCACAATTAAAGTTGTTATGTTAAGTTATTGTAAACTACGAAGATAATCAAATTTCTTTGTCCATTGTGTTTCAGACTGTAACTATCCTGGATATTTTGCTACTCACAGACAATTGTTGTCTTGTTTTGATCCTCTTCCCATGATGGTTTATCATCAGCTATAGAACATTCACAGGTGCTCTCAAATGCAGGTTTCTGATAACTGAATCAATTTTTTTGACTTTTGCTTGGAACTTGCTCATCCTCACTTTGTTTTTTAGAGTCAAGGAAACATATTTTGAGCTACTTATGGTCTTTAAAAATTAAGATATCCTCCTGTGAACAAAATTTGGAGCATACTTGTCTCTCTCCCTCTCTCTTCTGCCTGGCTTCTCCAGAATTTGGAAACTAGTTGTGAATATTCTTAACTTATTGGCAATATAGTTGCTTGCAGCAGTGCAATAAGAATCCATTTTCTTTATTATTTTTATTATACTTTAAGCTCTGGGGTACATGTGCAGCACGTGCGGGTTTGTTACATAGGTATGCATATGCTATGGTGGTTTGCTGCACCCATCAACCCGTCATCTACATTAAGTATTTCTCCTAATGCTATCCCTACCCTAGCCCTCCATCCCCCAACAAGTTCTGGTGTGTAATATTCCCCTCCCTGTGTCCATGTGTTCTCATTGTTCAACTCCCACTTATGAGTGAGAACAGGCAGTGTTTGGTTTTCTCTTCTTGCATAACTTTGCTGAGAATGATAGTTTCCAGTTTCATCCATGACCCTGCAAAGAACATGGACTCATCCTTTTTATGACTGCATAGTGTTCCATGGTGTATATGTGCCACATTTTCTTTATCCAGGCTAACATTGATGGGCATTTGGGTTGGTTCTGAGTCTTTGCTATTGTGAACTGTGCTGCAATAAACATACGTGTGCATGTGTCTTTCAAGTAGAATGATTTGTAATCCTGTGGGTATGTACCCAGTAATGGGATTGCTGGGTCAAATGGTATTTCTGGTTCGAGATCCTTGAGGAATCACCACACTGTCTTCCACAATGGTTGAACTAATTTACACTTCCGCCAACAGTGTAAAAGCATTCCTATTTCTCCACACCCTTGCCAGCGTCTGTTGTTTCCTGACTTTTGTAATGATCGCCATTCTAACTGGCATGAGATGGTATCTCATTGTGGTTTTGATTGGCATTTCTCTAATGACCAGTGGTCACGAGCTTTTTTTCGTATGTTTCTTGGCCACATAAATGTCTTCTTTTGAGAAGTGTCTGTTCATATCCTTTGCCCACTTTTTGATGGGGTTGTTTGTTATTTTTCTTGTAAATTTGTTTAGGTCTTTATAGATTCTGGATATTGGCCCTTTGTCAAACACATAGATTGCAAACACTTTCTCCCAATCTTAAGGTTGCCTGTCCACTCTGATGATAGTTTCTTTTGCTGTGCAAAAGCTCTTTAGTTTAATTAGACCCTGTTTGTCAGTTTTGGCTTTTGTTGCCATTGCTTTTGGTGTTTTAGTCATGAAGTCTTTGTGCATGCCAATGTCCTGAATGGTACTGCCTAGGTTTTCTTCTAGGGTTTTTATGGCTTTCGCTCTTATGTTTACATCTTTAATCCATCTTGAGTTAATTTTTGTATAAGGTGTAAGAAAGGGATCCAGTTTCAGCTTTCTGCATATGGTTAGCCAGTTTTCCCAACATCATTTATTAAATAGGGAATCCTTTCCCCATTGCTTGTTTTTGTCAGGTTTCTCAAAGATCAGATGGTTGTAGATGTGTGGTGTTATTTCTGAGGCCTCTGTTCTGTTCCATTGGTCTATATATCTGTTTTGGTATTAGTATTACGCTGTTTTTGTTACAGTAGCCTTGTAGTATAGTTTGAAGTCAGGTAGTGTGATGCCTCCAGCTTTGTTCTTGCTTAGGATTGTCTTGACTATCTGGGCTCTCTTTTTGGTTTTGTATGAAATTTAAAGTAGTTTTTTCCAATCCTTTGAAGAAAGTCAATGGTAGCTTGATGGGGATAGCACTGAATCTGTAAATTACTTTGGGCAGTATGGCCATTTTCGTGATATTGATTCTTCCTATCCATGAGTATGGAATGTTTTTCCATTTGTTTGTGTCCTTTCTTATTTCCTTGAGCAGTGGTTTGTAGTTCTCTTTGAAGAGGTCCTTCATATCTCTTGTAAGTTGTATTCCTAGGTATTTTACTCTCTTTGTAGCAATTGTTCACTCATGATTTGGCTCTCTGTTTGTCTGTTATCGGTGTATAGGAATGCTTGTGATTTTTGCACATTGATTTTTGTATCCTGAGCTTTGCTGAAATTGTTTATCAGCTTAAGGAGATTTTGGGCTGAGACAATGGGGTTTTCTAAATACACAGTCATGTCATCTGCAAACAGAGAAAATTTGATTCCCTCTCTTTCTAATTGAATAAATTTCTTTTTTTCTCTTGCCTCATTGCCCTGGCCAGAAGTTCCAGGGCAACTATGTTGCATAGGAGTGGTGAGAGAGGGCATCCTTGACTTGTACTGGTTTTCAAAGGGAATGCTTCCAGTTTTTGCCTATTCAGTATGATACTAGCTGTGGGTTTGTCATAAATAGCTCTTATTATTTTGAGATATGTTCCATCAATACCTAGTTCATTGATAGTTTTTAGCATGAAGGGCTGTTGAATTTTGTCAAAGGCCTTTTCTACATCTATTGAGATAATCATGTGGTTTTGTCATTGGTTCTGTTTATGTGATGGATTACGTTTATTGATTTGTGTATGTTGAACCAGCCTTGCATCCCAGGGAGGAAGCTGACTTGATTGTGGTGAATAAGCTTTTTGATGTGCTGCTGGATTCAGTTTGCTGGTATTTTATTGAGGATTTTCACACTGATGTTCAACAGGGATATTGGCCTGAAATTTTCTTTTTTTGTTGTGTCTCTGACAGGTTTTGGTATCAGGATGATGCTAGCCTCATAAAATGAGTTAGGGAGGATTCTCTTTTTTTTCTATTGTTTAGAATAGTTTCAGAAGGAATGGTATCAGCTCCTCTTTGTACCTCTGGTAGAATTCGGCTGTGAATCCATCTGGTCCTGGACTTTTTTTGGATGTTAGGCTATTAATTAGTGCCTTAATTTCACAAGTTGTTATTGGTCTATTCAGGGATTCAACTTATTCTTGCTGTAGTTTTGGGAGGGTTTCCATTTATCCATTTCTTCTAGATTTTCTAGTTTATTTGCGTAGAGGTGTTTATAGTATTCTCTGATGGTAGTTTGTATTTCTGTGGGATCGGTGGTGATATCCCCTTTGTCATTTTTTATTGCCTCTATTTGATTCTTCTCTCTTTTCTTCTTTATTAGTCTGGCTAGTGGTCTATTTTGCTGATGTTTAAAAAAAAACAGAAAAAAATAAAATAAAAAAAATAAAAAAATAAAAAAGAACAGTTCTTGGATTCATTCATTTTTTGGAAGGGGTTTTCGTGTCTGTATCTCCTTCAGTTCTGCTCTGATCTTAGTTATTTCATGTCTTCTGCTAGCTTTTCAATTTGTTTGCTTTTGCTTCTCTAGATCTTTTAATTGTAATTTTATGGCGTCAATTTTATATTTTTCCTGCTTTCTCTTATGGGCATTTAGTGCTATAAATTTCTCTCTACACACTGCTTTAAATGTGCCCCAGAGATTCTGGTACATTGTGTCTTTGTTCGCATTGGTTTCAAAGAACATCTTCATTTCTGCCTTCATTTTGTTATTTACCCAGTAGTCATTCAGGAGCAGGTTGTTCAGTTTCCAGGTAGCTGTGCAGTTTTGAGTGAGTTTCTTAATCCTGAGTTCTAATTTGATTGCACTGTGGTTTGAAAGACTGTTAGGATTTCTGGGTTTTTTAGTTTTTTGTTTTGCATTTGCTGAGGAGTGTTTTACTTCCAATTATGTGGTCAATTTTAGAATAAGCGAGATGTGGTGTTGAGAAGAATGTATATTCTGTTGATTTGGGATGGAGAGTTCTGTAGATGTCTATTAAGTCTTCTTGATCCAGAGCTGAGTTCGAGTCCTGGATATCCTTGTTAATTTTCTGTCTCATTGATATAATATTGACAGTGGGGTGTTAAAGCCTCCCACTATTATTGTGTGGGTGACTAAGTCTCTTTGTAGGTCCCTAAGAACTTGCTTTATGAATCTGGGTGCTCCTGTATTGGGTACATATATATTTAGGATAGTTAACTCTTCTTGTTGAATTTATCCCTTTACCATTATATAATGGTCTTCTTTGTCTGTTTTGATCTTTGTTGGTTTAAAGTCTGTTTTATCAGAGACTAGGATTGGAACCATTGTTTTTTTGTTTTTTGCTTTCCATTTGCTTGGTAAAGATTCCTCCATCCCTTTATTTTGAGCCTATGTGTGTCTTTGCACATGAGATGGGTCTCCTGAATACAGCACACAGATGAGTCTTGACTTTTTATTCAATTTGGCAGTCTGCGTCTTTTAACTGGGGCATTTAACCCATTTGCATTTAAGGTTAATATTGTTATGTGTGAATTTGATCCTGTCATTACGATGCTAGCTGGTTATTTCGCCCATTAGTTGCAGTTTCTTCATAGCGTTAATGGTCTTTACAATTTGGCATATTTTTGCAGTGGTTGGTACCATTCGTTCCATTCCATGTTTATTGCTTCCTTCGGGAGCTCTTGTAAGGAAGGCCTAGTGGTAACAAAATCTCTCAGCATTTGCTTGTCTGTAAAGGATTTTATTTCTCCTTCACTTATGAAGCTTAGTTTGTCTGGATATGAAATTCTGGGTTGAAAATTCTTTTCTTTAAGAATGTCAAATATTGGCTCCCACTCTCTTCTGGCTTGTAGAGTTTCAGCTGAGAGATCTGCTGTTAGTCTGATGGGTTTCCCTTTGTAGGTAATCTGATATTTCTATCTGGCTGCCTTTAACATTTTTTCCTTCATTTCAACCTTGGTGAATGTGACAATTATGTGTCTTGGGGTTGCTCTTCTCGAGGAGTATCTTTGTGGTGTTCTCTGTATTTCCTGAATTTAAATGTTGGCCTGTCTTGCTAGGTTGGGGAAGGTCTCCTGGATAATATCCTGAAGAGTGTTTTCCAACCTGGTTCCATTCCCCTCATCACTTTCAGGTACACCAATCAAATGCAGATTTGGTCTTTTCACATAGTCCCATATTTCTTGCAGGCTTTGTTCATTTCTTTTCACTCTTTTCTCTCTAATATTGTCTTCTTGATTTATTTCATTGAATTGATCACTCTCTGATCTCCTTTCTTCCGCTTGATTGATTTGGCTATTGATACTTGTGTATGCTTCACGAAGTTCTCATGCTGTGTTTTTAGGCTCCATCAGGTCATTTACGTTCTTCTCTAAACTGGTTATTCTAGTTAGCAATTTGTCTAACCTTTTTTCAAGGTTCTTAGCTTCCTTTCATTGGGTTAGAACATGCTCCTTTAGCTCGGAGGAGTTTGTTATTACCCACCTTCTGCAGCCTACTTCTGTCAATTCGTCAAACTGATTCTCTGTCCAGTTTTGTTCCCTTGCTGCTGAGGAGTTGTGATCCTTTGGAGGAGAAGAGGCATTCTGGTTTTTAGAATTTTCAGCCTTTTTGCACTGATTTCTCCCCATCTTTGTGGATTTATCTACCCTTGCTTTTTGATGTTGCCGACTTTCCAATGGGGTCTCAGAGTGGACATCCTTTTTGTTCATGTTGATACTATTCCTTTCTGTTTGTTAGTTTTCCTTCTAACAGTCAGGCACCTGTGCTGCAGGTCTGCTGGAGTTTGCTGGAGGTCCACTCCAGACCCTGTTTTCCTGGGTATCACCAGTGGGGACTGCAGAACAGCAAAGATTACTGCCTGTCCCTTCCTCTGGAAGTTTCATCCCTGAGGGACACCCACCAGATGCCAGCCAGAGCTCTCTTGCATGAGGTGTCTGTCGGCCCCTACTGGGATGTGTCTCCCAGTCAAGATACACGGGGGTCAGGGTCCACTTGAGGAGGCAGTCTGATCCTCAGCAGAGCTTGAACGCTGTGCTGGGAGATTCACTGCTCTCTTCAGAACTCTCAGGCAGGGACATTTAAGTCAGCTGAAGCTGTGCCCACAGTCGCCCCTTCCCCCAGATGCTCTGTCCCAGGCAGATATGGATTTTATCTCTAAGTCCCTGACTGGGGCTGCTGTCTTTTTTTCAGAGATTCCCTGCCCAGAGAGGAGGAATCTAGAGAGGCAGTCTGGCCACAGCGGCCTTGCTGAGCAGCTCCACCCAGTTCAAACTTCCCGGTTGCTTTGTTTACACTGTGATTGTAAAACCAACTACTCAAGCCTCAGCAATGGTGGATGCCCCTTCCTCTGCCAAGCTCAAGCATCCCAGGTCGACCTCAGATTGCTGTGCTGGCACGAGAATTTCAGGCCAGTGGATCTTAGCTTGCTGGGCTATGTAGGTGGGAATTGCCAAGCCAGGCCACTGGGCTTCCTGGCTTCAGTCTCCTTCCCAGGGGAGTGAACGGTTCTGTCTCTCTGGTGTTCCAGGTACCACAGGGGTATGAAAAATAAACTGCTGCAGATAGCTCAGTGTCTGCCCAAATGGCCACCCAGTTTTGTGCTTGAAACCCAGGGCTCTGGTGGCATAGGCACTGGAGGGAATCTCTTGGTCTGCCAGTTGCAAAGACCATGGGAAAAGCACAGTATCTAGGCCAGAATGCGCTGTTCCTCCCGGTACAGTCTCTCCTGGCTTCCCTTGGCTGGGGGCAAGAAATTCCCCAGTCCCTTGTGCTTTCCAGGTGAGGCAATGCCCCACACTGCTTTGGCTCACCCTCTGTGGGCTGCACCCACTGTCCAACCAGTCCTAATGAGATGAACCGGGTACCTCAGTTGGAAATGCAGAAATCACTTGCCTTCTGCATAGATCTCGCTGGGAGCTGCAGAGCAGAGCTATTCCTGCTCAGCCATCTTGCCAGTCAAGAATCCATTTCCTTTTGCAACAGGGCACAATTGGAGTAACTGGTTATTTTACTAAGGCTTTGACTGAATGGGTATGCTTCCCTTCAAGGAGTCAAGCTCAACTTCCAGAGCCAATAAAGCCCTTTGGGAAAAATGGCCACATACATTGCATACACAGTCCCTGTACAGGGTTCCTGACCGGTGGTAAGTAAAGAGTGTCACTTTCTGACTGGCCCAGGAACCACATGCTCTTGGGACCTCAAGAAGAGAGGAGTTAACCCAACACACAGGTATTTGAGGGTACAAAACTATGGCTGGGATGAGCTTTAAAAAGTCCTATCTGAGATTCCGTGTGGAACAGAGTTCCATCAAAACCAGTCTAAAAGGCTTATGTAGAAATAATTATTCTTGCTTCACTTTATGTAAATAATCAGGTCGAGTCTAAGACTAAAGTCTATTTTGCAAAGAACTTGGTCCTATCATGATTTGTTTTTTAACAGAAATGTGGACTGGAGAGAGAGAAATTATGTTTCAAAATGTATCATACATTTGCATTAAATTCTAGACTAGTTAGTTGTTTTTAAGTTTTTGCCTACATTTTAGACTAACTAACTCTGCATATTGCTGTGAACCAACCAGCAGTCTCTGACTGCAGCTCAGAAAGTAAAAAGGGAATGGATAATGTAAAAATCTGGATCAATATTCTTGTTCTAAGCAATGGTCCTGCAAATCCTGTCAGGCGATGGGAATAAATAGGATGCCCATTACCTAGAGCATTCCTTTTTGGGAAAGTAAGACCAAGAGAGCTATCCAAAGCCAAGTACCATGCACCCAAATCTTAGCAAGCATAACTATAGCCACCAGTCATCTGGGTGTGTCACAAGACATCCTTTTCTCTCCCTTGCTAGAGGAAGACTCAATTGCACAGCTTCACCTTACCATTCAGCTTATGATAAGTAGTCCATGCAACCTGCCTTGAGACATATTTTTGTCCCAAGCTCCATTCCAAGCCTCGGGTCAAAGCCCTAGAAAAGAAAATGATCTGAGGGATCCAGAAGCAGATAATAACAGAAATTAAAAGGCACAGTGCAGGTGAGCATGGCTAATTCCTGCTGATTAAGCCAAGCTTCCCATTTCATGGATAAAGGTCATGCTAGTATCCATGGCATCAATGAGGAATTCATTTTTTATTATTTATTTATTTATTTACTTATTTTGGGACAGAGTCTTGCTCTGTTGCCTGGGCTGGAGTGCAGTGGTGCAATCTCAGCTCACTGCAACCTTTGCTGTGCGGGTTCAAGCAATTCTCTTACCTCAGCCTCCCAAGTAGCTGGGATTACAGGCTTGTGCCACTATGCCCGCTAATTTTTGTATTTTTGGTAGAGACACGGTTTCAGCATCTTGGCCAGGCTGGTCTTGAACTCCTGACCTTGTGATCCACCTCCCAAAATGCTGGGATTACAGGCATGAGCTACTGGGCCCGGCCTTTAGATCTAAGGAATTCAAAGGCTACTGACAGCAGGGAAAATAGCACATACATGAGTAAGAGTGAATATTCCCATCCCCTGTCCACTCCCCCAACCCTGCACCCATTAACATGGGTGAAAGTCACCCATGGGTTGCACTCTTTCGCAGTCTCTGGGACTGGGGGTTATAAATATGGAAGAAAGAAGGATGCTTCACTTTCTCTCCCTCATGTACCCCAGGTATTTTCTTTTCTTTTTTTTTTTTGAGACTGAGTCTGGCTCTGTCGCCCAGGCTGGAGTGCAGTGGCCGGATCTCAGCTCACTGCAAGCTCCGCCTCCCGGGTTTACGCCATTCTCCTGCCTCAGCCTCCGGAGTAGCTGGGACCACAGGCACCCGCCACCTCGCCCGGCTAGTTTTTTGTATTTTTTAGTAGAGACGGGGTTTCACCGTGTTAGCCAGGATGGTCTCGATCTCCTGACCTTGTGATCCGCCCGTCTCAGCCTCCCAAAGTGCTGGGATTACAGGCTTGAGCCACCGTGCCCGGCTACCCCAGGTATTTTCTAGGAAGAGAAGGGAACCTGGGATGCCTCGCTCTCCTCTTTCTAGATAAGTAGCCATTCATCTTCAGTCTGTGCCCCTTTTGAATGCATCCTGAACTCCCGGCATGCCTTTGAAAAATGCTTTCTTTTTTCCTTTTTCCTCCTCTGTCCTCCCTTCACTGATAGGTAACTGTGTCTCTGTACTATGGGATACTCCCCTCGGATACATCCTCCAAACTGGGAAAAGTTAATTTCCCAAACCTTAAACTGGTTGCCTTAGGATTGGGCTCAGGGGAAGGGAACCCAGAAGCCCAATATGCCAGCAAAAGAGTAACAGTTTTTTTTTTATCAGTTAGGCTTTTGGCCTCCCTTTCCCTGTGCAAACTGGTAAAAGGTCTTGGGATTTTTGAGCTGTCACCTCCACCTTGTTTCATTTTGATACACGTTTTCTTATAACCCAGTTTGTCTCTTTTCACCTTCAGGCCATCAAACTCCAAACGTCATGCAACCAGAGCCTCGGACAATGGCCCCTTTTGCCAGGGACCCTCAGATAGGCCTCTGAGGGAGATCTGACTGCAGTTTTCCCCAAAACAGTGCCCCCTGTCAGCAGGAAGCAGTTAAAATCAGTCTTCATCCTTATCCTTGTCCTTATTTTAATGGCAGTTAAATGTACTTCTTTTTTTTTTTTTTTTTTTTTTTTTGAGACGGAGTCTCGCTCTGCCGCCCAGGCTGGAGTGCAGTGGCCGGATCTCAGCTCACTGCAGGCTCCGCCTCCCGGGTTTACGCCATTCTCCTGCCTCAGCCTCCCCAGTAGCTGGGACTACAGGCGCCCGCCACCTCGCCCGGCTAGTTTTTTGTATTTTTTAGTAGAGACGGGGTTTCACCGTGTCAGCCAGGATGGTCTCGATCTCCTGACCTCGTGATCCGCCCGCCTCGGCCTCCCAAAGTGCTGGGATTACAGGCTTGAGCCACCGCGCCCGGCCTAAATGTACTTCTTTAGAGGGAGGCAGATGTGGGAGACAGATAAGGGTGAGGGTTCCTGGAGAATCTCCAACCCACCTGTGCACTGTGAGAATGAAGTGTGCAGGAGGGTTGCCATGAGAAGTTCACACTGTGTCCAGGAGGGAGGAGCCTGGCCTCTTCAGTTCCTGTGTGTGTGGCCTGGAATCAATCTGTGAGGTGGAGAGCCTGTCAGAAGGATTCCCTCTTGCTTTGTTGAGAGTTTTTTTCTTTTTTCATTTTCCTTTTTACCCAATAAATTTCATTCCCCTCACCCTCCAAGGTCTCCCCGTTCCTAATCCTTCCTGTTCGTATGACAAGAACCTGGTTTTAGCTGAACTAAGGAACAGAGTTCTACATTAATACTGTAATGGTGTGTAAATCAAATATTTCTAGTGTAAAGACTAAGAGACAAAACTACTAAAAAATAACCATAGTTATATTAATTTCTTAAAGGACACACAACATAAAAAATATAAGTTATAAGCCTGGGCAATATAGTGAGACCTCGTCTCTACAAAACAAACAAACAAACAAAACAAACAAACAAAAAAAAAAAAAACAAAAAAAAGCCAGGCATGGTGGTTCATGCCTATAGTCCCAGCTTCTTGGGAGGCTGAGGAGGAAGAAGGCTTTGAGCCTGGGAAGTTGGTCAAGGCTGCAGTAAGCCAAGATTGCACCACTGTTCTCCAGCCTGGGTGACAGAGCAAAACACTGTCTTAAAAAGAAACTAGTAAATTATAACATCAAACACATAAAATGAAGGAGGAGTAAAAGTGTAGAGAATGAATAGCAAGAAAACAAATAACCCAATTTTATAAATGGGCAAGGGACCTGAGTAGACACTCCTCAAAAGCAGACATACAAATAGTCAACAGGTACATGGGAAAAGAAAATGCTCAACATCACTAATCATTAAGGAAATGCAAATTAAAGCCACAATGAGATATCATTTCACACCTGTTAGGATGACTTTCATCAAAAAGACAAAAGATAAGTATTGGTGAGGATGAGAAAATAGAAACCCTTGCACACTGTTGGTGGAAATGTAAACTAGTATAGCCATTATGAAAAATGGTGTAGACATTCCTCAAAAACTTAAAAATAGAAGTACTATATGATTCAGCGATCTTATATCTGGGTATATATCCAAAGGACAAAAAAATCAGTACATTAAAGAGAGATCTGCACTTCCATATTCACTGAAGCGTCATTCATAATAGTCACACTATAGAATCAACCTAAGTGTCCACTGATGGATGAATGAATTTTTAAAATGTGTGCATACACACGCACACAAGCACACATATATTTACACATACACAATGGAATACTGCTCAGCTGTTAAAAAGCAAGAAATCTTGTCATTTGTAATAACATAGATGAACTTGGAAGACATTATGTAAGTGAAATAAGCCAGGCACAGAAAGACAAATACTACTGAACTCACATATACATAAAATTTTTATAAGTTGAACTCAGAAGCAGAGCAGACTGGTGGTTATCAGAAGCTGCGGGTGGGTTGGGGAATGAGAAGATGCTGGTCAAAAGATACAAAGTTTTAGTAAGACAGGAGGAATGTGTTCTGGACATTTGTTATACAGCATGGTGAGTACAGTTAATAATAATATTGTATACTCGAGAACTGAAAGGAGACTAGATCTTTAATGTTATCACCACACAAAAAATGTATGTTTGCTGATGAATATGCTAATTAATTTGATTTAATTCTTTTACAATGTATACACATCAAAACATCACATTATACATCATAAATATATATAATATTGTTAAACCTTAATAAAGCTACTAAAAGAATAAAATTGTATTCAGCCTCGTTGTTGGACACACCATTTAAGTACTGAACATGTAATTACCAGCATTTCTAGTGCAACAAACAGAAAGATTAAATTCATTAAACATTGGCATATTAGGGTAAAATGAAAGACAATGTAAAGGTCAGATTTTCTTTCTGGCTTTTCCTATAATCAGTGGTATAAAGAACAACACATTCAACCAGTAATTTCTGGGTCAGGCAAAGGAGAAGTAGTATAAAATAAAATAGTTTTATAACAATGGTGCAATGAGGATAAAAAGACAGAAGAGCTTAGCTAAGTCATACAGAAGCAATTAAAAACCTTCTTCATAAAGTAGACAGCTCTACTCATAAATCCAAGAATCTCCTAAGCAAAAAGAACAAAGCTGGAGACTTCACACTACTTGAATTCAAACTATACTACAAGACTACAGAAACAAAAACAGCATAATACTAATACCAAAACAGATATATAGACCAATGGAACAGAACAGAGACCTCAGAAATAATACCACATATCTACAACCATCTGATCTTCAACAACCCTGACAAAAACAAGCAATGGGGAAACGATTTCCTATTTAATAAATGGTGCTGGGAAAACTGGCTAGCCATATGCAGAAAGCTGAAACTGGATCCCTTTCTTACACCTTATACAAAAATTAACTCAAGATGGACTAAAGACTTATGTAAAACCTAAAACCATAAAATCCCTAGAAGAAAATCTAGGCAATATTATTAAGGACATAGGCATGGGTAAAGACTTCACGACTAAAAAACCAAGAGCAATTGCAACAAAAGCCAAAACTGACAAATGGGATCTCATTAAACTAAAGAGCTTCTGCACAGCAAAAAAAAAAAAACAAAAAAAACAAAAAAACTATCATCTGAGTGAACAGGCAATCTACAGAATGGGAGAAAAGTTTTGCAATCCATCCATCTGACAAAGGTCTAATATCCAGAATCTACAAGGAACTTAAACAAATTTATAAGAAAAAAAAAATCAAGAAGTGGGAGAAGGATATGAATAGACACCTCTCAAAAGAAGACATTTATGCATCCAACAAACATATTAAAGAAAGCTCATCAGCACTGGTCATTAGAGAAATGCAAATCAAAACCACAATGAGATATCATCTCATACCAGTTAGAACGGTGATCATTAAAAAGTCAGGAAACAACAGATGCTGGCAAGGGTGTGGAGAAATAGGAACGCTTTTATACTGTTGGTGGGAGAGTAAATTAGTTCAACCATTGTGGAAGACAGTGTGGCGATTCCTCAAGAATCTAGAACCAGAAATACCATTTGACCCAGCAATCCCATTACTGGGTATATACCCAAAGGATTATAAATCATTCTACCATAAAGACACGTGCACACGTATGTTTATTGCAGCACTATTTATAATAGCAAAGACTTGGAACCAACCCAAATGCCCATCAATGATAGACTGGATAAAGAAAATATGGCACATATACACCATGGAATACTATGCAGCCATATAAAAGGATGAGTTCATGTCCTTTATGAAGCTGGAAATTATCATTCTCAGCAAACTAACACAAGAACAGAAAACCAAACACCACATGTTCTCACTCATAAGTGGGAGTTGAACAATGAGAATACATGGACACAGGGAGGGGAATATCACACACTGGAGCCTGTTAGGGGGTGGAGGGCAAGTGGAGGGAGAGCATTAGCACAAATATCGAATGCATGCAGGGCTTAAAACATAGATGACAGGTTGATAGGTGCAGCAAACCACCATGGCACATGTATACCTATGTAACCAACCTGCATGTTCTGCACATGTATTCCTGAACTTAAAGTGAAAAAAAAAAAAAATTTTAAAAGGCAGACAGCTCTAATGCAGTAGCAAAGAATTAATCCAGTAATTTTCTAATTTTCTTTAAGTTACTTTTTCTGTGATTCCTGGAATTTTCAAGCACTTATCCAAATGCAACATATGCCCAGTTTCAAGGCAAATCCACCACTAAAAAAGTCCCCTTTTACATCCTGTTCTCTCTAGCCTCAGTCAGTTTATTCAAGATTCTGACCCTTCAGGCTTCTGAGCCCAAATTCTCATTTCAAATACTCACCCTTTAGAAATACCTAATGGACTATTAAAGAATTGGCAAAGAGTAAAAGAAATATTTCATAACTGGTATTTTTATATTGGTTAGAAACATTCACAGGTTATTTTAATTCACTACTATAGTTCTTATCCCATTTTAGAAGAGCAGTTTGAGCTGGAAATTTTTATTTAGCTTTTACTCTAGACTACCTGCAAACCATTAAAAATGTATCCCCAGTTGGGCTCATGGTTAATTAACTGTTCTTTGCCAAATCCATCTGTAAAGATTCAGTATAAAACACCTTTTATTTCCCATTTTGCTCGTGATCCTAAGTTATTTGGTGTCTCTGCTTAGGCTAATTTTGACCTAATTCTCATATAAATAAATACAGTGGTGTTAGAGTTTTCAACATTTAGGCATCACAGTTGCCTACTTGGAGCTAACACTGCTCTTGAGGAATGAATGACACAGCATGTATAGTGCACTAAAGTCCTAGGAAGAAGTGACTTGTGTGTGCAGCCCCACAAAGCTCCCATTAATGAAGAGGGTGTTTAATTAAATCTTATAACCCTGAAATAAGAATCTACTCCCATACCATGTTGAAATAGTCCTTGAAGCTGCCATTTATTCCATGCTTACCATCTGCAGCAGTAAGTTAAACATTTTTTTAGTGATAAGAGCTTCACCTCCTCCATTCTCACTTGATTCTTCACTTCTGAGATACAGAACGCAGGGCGAGAAGAAACAAAGTTAGTTAACAAAGATAGAATTTATCAACCATTAACTGCCCTCCCAATTAGCAGTTATGGTCCTAATGATTCCATAAAGTTTCAAAAAGGCAATATCAGATACAAAAACCCAAGAATCCATCTAAAAATTGGACCCTTTCATTGCCATTTGGTCAAGGAATAAGATGAAACATAAAAATAACTCTAGTTCAGAAGTCAGAAGACCTGAGTCATTAACTACTTGTGGTTTCAGTTTCATCTGTCCTGTGGGGGTGACACCTGTTTTACTTACCTGACAGGGTTGCTTTAAGAATTTGCGAAGAAATGGGCATGGACATTCTTCGTAAACAATAAAATACTTTACAAAATATTTGAATAATTTAATTTCCTGTTATGTGTATAAACATGAAATATATTTTTAAAAGAAATGTTTATTAAAAACTTTCAAAAGGACTTCTAAAAGATTCCTCATAAAATTTTCTAGTTCTTATCATAAACATAAGGGGTAGGGGTAGCAAGACAGCAGCTACCCAAGGAATAAGACAACAGAAAGCTCAAAATCTGGCATCAGGGAGAAGACTAGAAATACTTAAATCTTTCTAAGAAAGTCTGTATAAGAGGGATTCACAATTTTCCACAAGAACCAATTTAAATTTAATTACTGATTTTTACACTACAAATCAGCAAAATACTCATACAAGCAGAGTTATTTATTGGCCACCCCAGGGCGTTTGTCCTTAGATTGGCCCCTTTGTGTATCTTTACAGTGTTTTTGGACACCTGTGAAATTCTGAAGGCAAAATAAAACATCTGCTCACACTCATGCCTCTGAGTCTTATGAGCCAATTTTATTATTAAGGGTGTTATCAGAGTAAGACTTAGATTAGACCACATGTAAACAGCAATGGTAAATTGGGTCGGTGAAATATTATTTTAATTGAGATTATACTAATTCATTTGTAATTTTTGCTAACCTAATGAAGGACCCCTAATTGTCTAAGTGCCTCAGGGCCAAAATCACTTACACAAGGCCAAAATAATTAAACACAAGCCTCAGTATGAAGTAAATGCAACTTCAAGATGAAGTTTGGAGATGCATGAATTTCTCTAAGAATTAGGACTGGGAAAAAGAGACACATCGTGCTTTACACGGCTCAGTTTAGATTAAATCACATTAATCTTTTCTAAACAAAGTTGTAAAGTCACAAAATAGTCTTAATATTCACTAAGAAGTCACAGATAGAAATACAATTTAATACTTTTCTCTGTATTAAATCAATGTCCTCCTTCCCACCTCTCCATCCTTTTATCTCTCCCTCCATCCTTCCTTCCTCTTTTTTTCTGAAAAGCAATGAGCTTATCTGTAAATAAATAGGAAATAATATAGCCTGGCCATCTTTTCATTTTTTTATTTTTTGTCTCCTTTCTGCATCACCCCTCTTCCCTAATAGTAGTGAAGTGAGGAGAGAAGGTTTTATTTGATTAGGTCAAAGGTGAGGATCCCAGGACAACATTGTCCTTTTGTCTTTGGTATGGCAGAAAACATAAAACCAGAGGCTACATACCTACCTTATCCACACATACCATCAACATCAAGGTGGTATTCTACCACCTAGCCTCAGGCAGCTGATTCTTATAGCACTCTGCCCTCCAACCACTTCTCTGTCCTAATCACCCAGCTTTCTTTCGACTGCTCATCCATTCCTTGTATTTTTGTCTACCTACTGTTTGTAAATAAGAAGCAGCTACATCCTACATATCATAACAGTGACATGAATCTTTCTGATGCCCAAGTGATGTCAAATTACTGCTATGAGGTATTCGATAATGGACCATATGTTGTAGAAGAGATGATAGAAAGATAGTCTAACACACACGTACATACATGCATAGGTATATAGGCGGAGTTATTTCAGAGTTACTCAAAGGTTTATATTCTATTTAGTAGTTCTAGGACTTAGTCAAATTCATCTAACCTGTTTTCTCCAATCTGAAAGAGAGATAATAAGACCTATTTTGTAGGAATGTTGTAGGAATTAAATATTACATAAAGAATACTTTATCATGTGACTGGCACACAGAAAGTGCTCAATAAATGTTAACTATTTTTAATGTGAGGATGAGAAACAGTCTATGCAAGAAATCAAGCAGGCAGCCAGGCCTAAGTAGACATTCAAAGGGAACTGGGTCCCTCTAAATGGCAATCTTTTCTTCCTTTGTCATATTTTATTACTAAAAAATGTAAGTGAACAAGATCACCAAATAACAACACTTGTAATTCACATGAACAAAATAATAAAACCAGCAGATAACTTTATTGCAAAAATACTTAAAAGGACCTTTTTAGCAAAGAAGATGATTCAAATTCGACCTATTACTATTCCAGATAATGCTGGAATTACTTCCCAAGTTGCAAATAGCATACTCACTGGATAGACTGGAGCTTGTTGTCAGCCGTGTGAGATTTTCAACAGGCAGGGGAGAAAACAGAGTCTAACATGGGAATAACTAAATCTTAACAGTTGCTAAAAGAGCAGCTTACTCTCTGACCTCTTTAGGATGAAAAATTATCTATTCACTTGACAAGCACACATGACAAATGCCAAATGCCTTGTATATCTTAAGTGACATGAAATTAAAGATGTGGTACTGGTTGCATTGTGGTGATAATTTCTTTAACAATTATTTTTATTATCAAATACTTCAAATTTTTAAAAACAGCAAAGCATATAATGAACCCCTGGGTATATACTACCGGCTTAAGAAATGAAACAATACAAATGTAATTGAAACCCCGCTATGTTCTCATTTCTTAATTCCCCCGTTTCCTAGACCTCAAGGTAATCACCACACTGAATTTGTTGTTATTTATTCACATGGGGTGCATTCTTCAGGGTTACTTCCTCAGGCCAAGTTAAAATGGCCAGTCTTCTATCAGTCTTCAGAGTTAATTATTCCCTTTGTGCCTCTGAGTAGAATTTATGAAGTGGCAAGGTTTAATGATAGTAGAATTAGGTCCTACTTCTTAAACTAAATCCAAAAGTTGGGAAATACCATTTTAAGGCCACAACAACTGTGAAATATAATGTCCTTTAAAAAAAATCAAGTCAAGGATATTTAGAAACATGTGAAAAAAGACTTTATAGATGTGGAAAGAATTCAAGATTCAAGTTTCAGGAATATGGAAAACTATACATAAAAACCCTCCTGCTAGATAAACTGGAAATGCTGGGAAAAATATATGAACTTATAATGCTTAGCTGAGTTCATATAAAATAAAAATATCCAGATGCCAGGAATAATGAAGCAACTGAAAATCGGACTGGCACATGAGTAGTCTATGCTGTGTTTGCCTCGATGGTGGGTGGTGAGTAGGTGTTGTCATCTAGGAGTTTGATTTTTCAGGGAATGGAAAAAAAAAATAAGAGATGAGAACTTAGCTCTTGCAATGTGGCATACTGAAACTAAGACCTCTGCATAAAACTTGAAGAGCTAAACTCTCTGGCCACCAGCAAAAGAAGACAATAGACAATAATGAAACTGGTTCATTTATGCTTGGGCTCTAGGTGGGGAAAACAAATCTCTTGAGAATCCATAACATGAGCCTGAACTCATACAGGATTGAATTTATCTCAAGTGTGGTCTAGAAAGCCACAAGTCAAGAAATTACAAAGAAATAGGTCCCAAGCCAGGAATCTCTATAGAGTACATGCAGAAGTAAACCCAAAACTATTCTGAAAGACAATTCTTAACCCAGGCTGCACAGGAGTTTTACAGACAAAGCCCTGCTGAAGATAAGCTCACAATGCAAAGTTTAAAACAAAAGAGGAAACAATCCACGCTGGGTGGAAAAACTCATAGAAATACCCAAGAAATTCACATAATGAAAGTGTCTGACAGAGATTAAAGAATTATCACATATTTTCACTAATGAGCCTGAAATTTCCTAAAAATTTGATAACTACTACAAATTCTGAATTCCTTAATATACATAAAAATAAAAAATGGTGAGCAGCTGTTAAGAGAAGGATTAATAACTGCATTTTCGGGGATGATCAAGACAAAATCAGAAATAGAAAACATTGAATTATTTGCCACTGGCTTGCATTGGCACCATGTGATAATAAATATAAAGTTGTAAATGCACATTATAACTACTACAGGAAAATGCCTCCTCTCAGAAATGTGTAAACTGATGCTCTTTCATCAGAAGGGCCTACAAGAACACAGACGTGGAGCAAGCTACTACCTTATATAGCAGCTGGAGGATGTTGCCTACACACCAAAGCTCACATGATAGTTTTAAAGTTAGGGGTGGCTGTGGTAAAGAAATAGGATATATTCATCTTTACATGTTTTCCTATATATAACTATTTGTAATACCTTGTAGATTAATGATCAATATATTCACCACTGTTTCATTACTTATTCTTCTGAGGCTCCATGTAATAGACACCAATATAAACATCTTAGCATGATATTCATATCTGTTTGTTGATTAACTTTAACATAAACTTGAAATTTCTGCTCACTTACCCGTAAGCAGTTGATGAGTTCTGTCTATTGTACTATATATATCCAGTCATTTCTTGCCACTTCCACTGCCACACCCCTGTTTGTCTTGGCTGGTCATCATATCACACCTGGGTTTTTCCTTTCGTTATCAAATATTTTATTGCAAGCTTACTATGTGTCAGGTACTATTGTCCTAAGTGCTACCTTATTAAAAGAATTTCAGTCCTTATCTTTATTGTCTCTAGTGCTTCCTGCTCCAGTTGAATCTTGCTGACTTAACCTTCTTAAAAGACATATCACTCACCTGTTTAAAAACTCTTTAATGAAAATACTACTACTACTACTAATAAAACAAAAATCCTTCAATGGTTCCCTGGAACTTAGAATATACAAACAGAAATTTTTACTTTGATACTAAAAGACTCTCCAAAATCTGGCCTCAAACTATCTAAAGTTTTCTCTCATATAGATGTTTACTTGTACTGGTTTGGGAGGCAGTGTCTTCCAAATAAGCCATATTAATTTTTGCCTCACCAGAGTCAGACTGAGTAAAAAACAAAACCTAATTATATTTTGTTTATAGAAAACATATAATAAATATAGGAATGCAAAAGGGTAGCAAATAAAAGAATGGAAAAAAATAGCATTCAAACATTAATTAAAAGAAACTAGTATAGCTTTATTAAATCAGACAAAGTAGATTTTATGGCAGAATACACAACTAGAGATAAAAAAAGTACACTTGAAAATAAGTACACTTCATAAGTATAATTCATAAATACCTCATAATTCCTGGTTTGATCTGCCAGAAAGATACAATAATTCTAAATATGTATGTACTTACAAATATGGCCTCAAAGCATATAAAGAGACAATTGACAGAATTATAAGGAAAAGCAGACAAACCCACAATCATATGGAAGATTTTCATACAAATTTCTTATTAACCGATAGACCAAGCAGACACAAAAATCAGTAGTATTAAAATATTGGATGATACACTAAAAATCCTGAATTACTTGACATACATAGAACACTGCACCCCAAAACCGAAGGATAATACTATTTTTATGAAACATTAATAAAAATTGAGCATATGCTAGGATATTAAAGCAAGTTTCAACAAATCTCAAAAAACGGTTCCCTGACCACACAGCAATTATTCTGTAAATCAATGATAAAATGATACCTTGAAAATCCCTATATATTTAAGAAGAAAATCCATGCTTCTAAATAACCTGTGGGTCAAGAAAAGCCATTCTAATAGAAATTAGAAAATATTGTAACTGAATAATTATGAATAATTGTCAAAACATATAAGATCAACTAGAGCTGCACGAAGAGGAAACATTACAGCCTTTAAGTATATATTTGAGAAAAGAAGAATGCTAAAAATCATTAATCTAAGTATCCATTTCAAAATGTTAGAAAAACAAGGCAAGTTAAGCCCAAAGAAAATAGAAGAAAATAATGAAGAGCATGCAGCCATAAAAAATAACCAAATCATGTACTTTTCAGCAACATGGATGCAGCTGGAAGCCATTATCCTAAGCAAATTAAGGCAGAGATAGAAAACCAAATACTGCATGTTCTCACTTAGAAGTGAGAGCTAAACATTGGATTCACATGGACACGAAGATAGGAACAATAAACACTGGATTCCAAAAGCGGGGAAGGAGGGAGGAATGCAAGAGTTGAAGAACCACCTATTGAGTATTATGTTTATGTCCTGGGTGACAGAATCACTAGGAGCCCCAATCTCAGCATCATGCAATATACCTATTTAACAAACCTGCACATGTACCTCCTGAATATAAACTAATAATTATAATAAGCAGAAATTAATAAAATAAATATATGCAACAGAAGGGATAAATAAACCCACAAGTTTGTTCTTAGAAAAGACCAAAAGAACGGATAAGTTTTTGATGAGATTGATAAAGAGGAAAAAAGAGAAGTCACAAATAACCAATATCAGGAACGATAAGAAGTCTAACACTACATATCGCACAGATGTTATAAAGACCATAAAATGATAATATAAATAACTTTATGCCAATAAATTTGAAAATGTATAGGAAATAGATAAACTCTCAGAAAAATATAAATTCCAAAACTTACACAAGAAGATGTACAAAAATCTAAATAGTTTTCTACATAGATTTATCAATTCAATCTATGTCTTCATCAGGGAATTTTACAAATAATTTAAGAAATCATTCTAATCTCACACAAATTTTTCCAGAAAACAGAAAAATATTTTAAATTTTTTTTATTTTTTGAGGCCAAACTGATCTCAATACAAAAATGTGATAAGAAAAATACAAAAAAAAGGAATATCACAGGTCAATCTCACTCATAATGCAAAAATCCTATGATACACATAGATAAAAAATTCCTTAGCAAATTATTAGCAAACAAAATTAAGTGATTCCTATAAAAGGATACTGCCCATAACAAAGCTGGATTTATTCCAGGATTGATAGTTGATTTAACATTCAAAAATCAACCAATCTAATTCAACATAATAATAAAGAGAAACATGGTAATTTCAATAGATGCAAGGAAAGTTTTGTATACTCGATATTCGTTCATGATTAACAGACACTTGGTAAACTAGGAAATGCATTAATTTGATTAAGGATATCTCCAAAATACCTAAGCAAACATCATACAAAATCATGGAATCTTGAAAATTTTCCCATTGTGATCAGAAAGAAGAATGGCTGCATAATATGACATCTCAGATTTCTATTTAATACCTTACTGCAGGACCTAGCTAGTACGATAAGAAAATAAAATAAATAAAAGACACGAGAAAAGAAAAAGAAGGAACAACATAGCCTTTATTTACAAATGTAAAAAATTAAATTATTCTAATTAAACAATAAGTTAAAGATTGCCAATACAAAGTCAAGACACAGCCGAGGCGGGTGGATCACGAGGTCAGGAGATCGAGACCATCTTGGCTAACACGGTGAAACCCGGTCTCTACTAAAAATACAAAAATTAGCCGGGCGTGGTGGTGAGCACCTATAGTCCCAGCTACTTGGGAGGCTGAGGCAGGAGAATGGCGTAAACCCAGGAGGCGGAACTTGCAGTGAGCCGAGATCGCGCCACCACACTCCAGCCTGGGGGACAGACCGAAACTCCATCTCAAAAACAAAAAAAAAAGTCAAGACACAAAGTAAATTTTATTTCCACTTACCAAAACAAATTTGTAAAAGCATTATTTATAACAGCATCAAAATATCAAATTCCTAGGAATAAATCCACAAAAGATATATGAAATATCTCCCCCGAAAACAATAATTGAATAATAATTGAATTATTGAAAGATTAAAGATTCAAATACATATTCTATGAATTAAAAGACTCAATATTGTAAAAGTATCAGTTTTCCTCAGATTGATCTATAGTATAGAGTCAAACAATCGCCCCAAAAATTCTGTCAGGTTGTGTGTGTACATGTGTGTGCAACATGATATGCTGATTTAAAGGCCAAGAATAGCTGAGACACTATTAAGAAAGAACAAGCTGAGAGAACTTGATCTACCAGTCGTTAGAATGTATTACGATTCAACACTAATTAAGATAGTGTAGTCTTGATGATTGGAGCTTCCTACTCAGTTCAAACAAATTGACAAAGAGGTTCAAACAAATCGAACTGAGTAGGAAGCTCGAATACATATCACACATACATGGATACCTGATTTCAAATAAATAAGGCATTACAGAACAACGGGAGATAGGTCTTCAGCAAATGGTACTGGGTCAATTGACTATCCATAGATGGGGAAAAACATGAAATGTAACCCATATCATCTAAGGTGAATTGCAAATATAACCTGTTCAACAAACCTTCCAGAATATAATATAGGAGAATATCTTCATGATGTTCAGGTTGAAAACAATTTTTAGCACACACACACACAAAAAAAAACACAAAACATTACAAAAAGACCAATAAATTGGTTTACATTAAAAGTAAGAATTTCTGTTCAGCTAAAGATCTTTCTTTTTCACTTTATTGAGATATAATGACAAAATAAAAATTGTATATATTCAAGGTAAACAATGTGATATTTTGATATATATATATATGTTGTGAAATGATTACCACAATCAAGATACTTAATACATCCATCACCTCAAATACTGTGTGTGTGTGGTGAGAATACTAAAAGATCTCATCTTTAAAACAATGAAAATTCAACCCATAAGAGTGGAAAAGGATACTGACAACACTTAAAACTGACAAGAGTTTATATTCAATATATATGAAACACTTTTATAAATCAATAAAATAAAGACTTGTAAAATATGAGTGAAAGACAATGATATTTCACGAAAGAGTCTATCTAAATTGCCAACAAACATGTGAAAAGTGGCTTGACTTCATTAGTTATCAGGGAAAAGAAAATTAAAACTACAAAAAGTTAATATTATACTCACAAAAATGGATAAAATTTAAAAGAACAACAATACTAAAGATGGACAAGAATATGGAGAAACAGCAACTTTTATATCCGGCTGTTGAAATGTGAAAGGGTACATCCACTTTGGAAAATGAGTTAGCAATATCCAGAAAACATGAGCATATCTATCTATCTGTCTATCGATCGATCTATCTGTGTGTATCTTACAGAAATGCACATGCAATATGAGTCAAAAGATAGGTAATAGAATTTTATATCAGCATTATTTGTAATAACAGCTCCAATTACAAACCACAGTAGAAGGGTAAACATATGCAATAGTAAATGAACAAACTATATTTACAGGAAGTAACTTGAATATATATTATAAAAATCATTCTGAGTAAAAGAAAGCCAACACAAAAAAACATATTTTGTACATAATGTATATTATGTTAAACACTGGTGAAACTAAACAACAGCATTTAATTCAGGATATGGGTTAATCTTGGAGAGGATAAAGGAAATAGTGGTTGAGAGGGGACACAAAGAGGGCTTCCAGGGTACTGATGTGCTCTAGTCTTTGGGAGGTGCAATGACTAAATTCACTGAGCTGGTGTTTGGTGCTCTGTATATATATTATGCTACACACATACACACACACACACACACACACACACACACACACACACACTTAAAAGGAAAACAGATTGACAAAATCGTCCAAGGATTACAGTAGACGGGACTCACATAATTCCTCTACTACCAAGTTACTTCATTTTAGTTTGCAAGTAATAAAGAGAAAATTATTCATATACAGAATCTTTCCATTAAAATAATATTTCCTCTTATTATAATTGCTAACTATACAAAGAGCATATGGAAAATGATTAGTATTATTTAAAACAGGAAACTGTGCTTACACTATATTCTTGATTCTTCCATATCACTAGTGTATTTCATGCTTCAGTAGACACACCATGAAAAAGGATTATAGTATAAATAATATTGTTTCAAAGACTTCTTCAGTTTTAAAAGAAAACTTTCTTATTTTGAATCCAAAAAAAAAAAGTAATTTGACTTGAGAGAGCATGAATTGGACCCAAAGGAACCAAATTGTGTTCCTACTAATGATTTTGTTTCAACACACAACATGCCATATTTCAAAAACTCAAATATTTTTGTGATAACCACTTGAGAGACTTATTTGGAGCTGTGTACAATTTCTGATGGTCTTGCTTACAAGTGGATTTTTCTAAGAATATCATTTATTATCTAAATCTCTGGAATGGGGAAAGGAAACCTGGAACAATGGATCAAAACTGGGTGGACACTTCTATGATTTCACAAGTATCATCCTCTAGAGAACGTCCTTTAGAAGAGCATCAATTTCCACTCACCTTTTTATCCCAGGCAAACTTCTGATCGCCTGGGATATCTGCATGGAGCATGGAGATATGCTTCAACCACAGGTATGTCTGTGCAGACATATGCAGATATGCTCCTGCATGGAGCATGGAGACATGCTCTAACCACAGATAATTTATATACGACAAATATTAACTAACTAGTTTGATTTACACAAATTATTGCCTCAAAAAATGTATTTGTTATTTCAGAGTCTCTTTCACAACATATAATAATGGATGGCGGGTGATAGGCCACCCTTACTGCCCCTTTTCTCCTCCAATGCTTTAGTATAGCATATATAATATATACAAATTTTGTAAGGGTCTGGTTATAAAATGACAGCTCCTCTGTATATAACAGGGTAAGATAAATTTCACCTCATTCTACCCTTCTCTTCTACCCATATCATTAATTCTATTACTCGTGTTAACACCGTGCTGTAGTGCAGTCTGAATATAACCTTCATACTCCACACTTGTTTTCCATGCCTAAAATACCCTCTCGTGTTATTTATCTATACTTAAATCTGCACATTGTTCTGGAAGCAGAGTGTAAATTTAAGAACACTTCTTCCCCACTCCTGATGATTCCCAACTGGAAGGAATCTCAATTTCTTTGCCCTGAGCCTCTCTCACCCCTTCACCCCATCCCTGGGGAGTA